>NC_090225.1:16368750-16990000 GCF_024489055.1 Chanodichthys erythropterus
AGAAATTAAGGTTTTTGATGAAAACATTCCAGGGTTATTCTCCTTATAGTGGACTTCAATGGCCTCCAGACAGTTGAAGGTCAAAATTATAGTTTCAGTGCAGCTTCAAAGGGCTTTAAATGATACAAGACGAGGAATAAGGGTCTTATCTAGCGAAACGATTGGTCAGTTTTGAAAAAAATGTAAATGTATATGCTTTATATAAACTATATTAACTATATATATATATATATATATATATATATATATATATATATATAAGGAGAATAATCCTGTAATGTTTTCATCAGAAACCTTTCTTTTCGACTAAAGAAAGAAAGACATGAACATCTTGGATGACATGGGGGTGAGTAAATTATCAGTAAAAATTTAATTTGAAAGTGAACTAATAAAGTGTACGAAGCCATGTGCTTCAGTCTTGTAGTGTGCGTTTGACTTTAAAGGGGTGGTTGATTATGATTTCACTTTTTTAACTTAGTGTGTAATGTTTCTGTTAGAACATAACATGTGTTACGATGCTCATAGTTCAATGCCATCACTAACTCTAAAAATGACATGAACCCTATCCCCAAGAACATGCAACAAAAAAAAAAAAGGGGTATGTTGGGCATGTTGGGCTGCTTTAGAGAAGAGGAAGAGTTGTTGTAGAAGAGTGTTGTTACAATGTCGTCAATTTACGGCAGACTGCTTCACAAACAAGGGTCAATTCAACGCTGGATTTCTATGACAGCACATGCTATGAGTTAAATCATCTCCACAACAACTACATAAATTTATCCCCTAACCATTCAGAAATGTCTAGTTGCATTCTAAAAGTTGTAACTTCTTCCTGATTCTCTCCATCAGTGTCCGACTTTTTGAGCAATGTAAGTCTGAACACCGTTACTGACAATCGTCATTTTGGCTGTGTGAGATTCTCCAGCTTTGTTGTTGTTGAGCAATTGAAGTGTGAGCTGTTAAAGCTCTGCCCTCTTCTGGAAAGAGGGCCAGGGGCAGCAGCTCATTTGCATTTAAAGGGACACACTCAAAAACAGTGTGTTTTTGCTCACACCCAAATGGGGCAAATTTGACAAGCTATAAAAAATGATCTGTGGGTTATTTTGAGCTGAAACTTCACATACACATTCTGGGGACACCAGAGACTTATATTACTGTACATCTTGTAAAAGGGGCATTATAGGTCCCCTTTAAGGATTCAAAATCCTCCTTGAACTGCATTGCATTTTGTTGATTTCTTCAAAGATTTTTGTGACGTCGTTGCTGATTTCTCCTGCTAATGCGAGCATGTGGCAGTGCTTTACATAACTAAATAATTATGAGTTCTGTCTCTGTAGTTAGTAGAACCGCACATTTGTGTATGATTACATGTGTGGAGCTCAGCAGTTGTGCTGCACATGCTTGTAAATGCACAGGGGAGTCTGGGAGATTGTGCGGGGAGGTGCCATGCTGCCCTGTGTCTGTCTCTCCGTTGGCTGTGTTGTATGCAGGCCCATGCACAGCACTCTGTCAGTCAAGGTGGGGATCAGCTGTGGCCTGGGATGGGAGCATTAGCCCCCCGTGGTGCACCTCTCTGCACCCCCTCCCCGTCCTGCCCGATTTCCACCCTGTGCGCTTCCCGGAGCGCGGCCATGCTCCTACCTGTCTGCTTAATCTGGGATTTTCTCAAGATAATGCTGTTATTTCAGGCCAGTAGCAGGATTTCCCACAAGAAAGGCCCAGTTCAGCCCTTTTTTTCCTTCTGCCTAAATGTCATCTATTGTGCTGAGATATACAAGGGATTTTCTGGTGAGCGGTGCATGAGCAGAATTTTGACAGCATTTTAATATCCGTGATTATTGTTGTAAGACATCTCTGTTCTTTAAAACTCATTGGGAAGAGTCTATAGTATAGTCACAATAAATCTCTGTTATATCTTATTGAGTCAGAGTTTGCAGCAGATGAACTGGGATAGATCGCTCAATAATGAGCAGCAAAGGAGGAGGATTCCAGTCGTGGAAAGGTGTAACAGTCTTTGCACAGATGTTGTCTGACGGCAGTCCAGCATTCTTTGTATTACTGTAGATAGGCAGCTTTCAACACCATGGATTAGGATAGCTGTCTTTATGTGTGCACTGGATTAGTGTATATACTAGATTAGGGGCCAAAGATTTAATTAGAGCCGTCAAGGAAATCCTTCAGGAAGTGCTATGGATGTTTTCTGGATCTCCACCCTTCTTACCCACTTTTTAATAGTTTTCTATACAAATATATAAAATAATAGGTTAATGAATAATACATTAATTAAAGATTCCACACACTTTGTCGCTTCAAAAAGTTCAGAAAGAGATCGGAAAACTAATCTATATAAATTAAGCAATTTAGTCAAAATTCAATATCTGAAGAGACAAGATCGCTTTATATGATGAGCAGATTGAATTTAGGCTTTTTTCACATACACTCTAAAAAATGCTGGGTTAAGAACAACCCAAGTTGGGTTAAATATAGACAAACCCAGTGATTGGGTTGTTTTAACTCAGCACAAAGCAATGTGCTGGGTAGTTTTATTTAACTCAACTATTGTTTAAAAATGACTATATGTCTGGTTTAAAATGAACCCAAAATAGGTTGGAAATTAAAAATCAGACACATAATTACTAGAGGCAACAATAATAATCAAAAGATGAACATTCCTTAAAAAGCAATTTAATACATGTTTATTATTTAATTATTATTAATTAAACATATTAATGTTATTTTCCAACCTATTTTGGGTTCTTTTTAAGTGATCAATAAAGTAATTTTTAAACATCAGTTGAGTTAAATAAAACTACCCAGTGGGTTGGGTTAAAGATTCAACCCAACAGCTGGGTCAAAACAACCCAATCGCTGGGTTTGTCCATTTTTAACCCAACTTGGGTTGTTTTTAACCCAGCATTTTTTAGAGTGTATAAACACTGATCAGCAAACATAAACAGAAGCTCATCTGTACTATAAGAACAAACCTCATGGGTTATTGTGTAAACTCAAACATGCTGCATAACACGCGAGTATGAAACTCAGTGATTTTGCACATCAAGCAAGCATGCTTGAGCTTTCATTTACCATATCTGATATGTGCGTTGATGAATGTTTATATGTGGAAAAAAGCCTAAATTAAAGGTGCTCTAAGTGATCCAGGATGGAGTAACTTTCTGTTGACCTTCGAAGTGTTGTCAAACAAAACAGAGGCTAGCTAGACCCTCCCTCCTCCTCCTCCCCCTCCCCTCCGTGCTTCCTGAAATAGTCATGAACGCGCATTTAAAATCATTCTTGTCAGTTATTGGCTGGAGCATGTTTATTATGTTTTGTGGTCCAGGCTGCACCAGTTTGTTTTTATTGCCATTTTTGGAGCTTGTGGCGACTACATAGACCGCGTTTTTTTACAGTGTGTTCAGGGGACAGGCAGCTAGCGGATAGTGAGGAGATGTTTGCTGTATGTGACAAAAAATGTTTTGGCCTAAAAACGCGTGACATCGCTTAGAGCACCTTTAAATCTGTTCATCAAGCTCTTGTGTCTTTTCAGAAAATTTGGATTAAACAACTCAATTCATATGGATTAGTTTTACGATCTCTTTGTGAACTTTTTGAAGTGTCAAAATTGTAGTTGCATGGACTGACAATGGAGGGACAGAAATCTCTCAGATTTCATTAAAATATCTTCGTGTTTTGAAGAAGAAAAAAAAGTCTTACGGGTTTGGAATGACATGAGGGTGTGTAAATGATAGAATTTTCATTTTTTTGGGTAAACTAAACCTTAATGTTCATTTCTACCTAAAACAGTTTAATAAATGTAATTCATTTACATTTGAACATAAATTAAACATTAGTGTAAAACTTAATTGAACTATTGTAAAGGATTTCCATATGAATATTTTGCATGTAAATTTTGGGATGACACTGGATGGAAATAAAAATGATGCTTTAATAATCATAACAATTCTTTTATTTGGTTAGAAGAAAAATTCTATGAAAACATATTTACCACATACATTTCTAGATGCACATTAAAATGTCATGTGACTAAATAGAAAATAATAATTTTTTTTTGTTTTTTTTGCGATAATCCAATTTTTCCACATTATTTTTGCAAATTGAATGGAAACATAGCTTCACTAATACAATACAACAGGATGTCTCTTAAACAGCTGGATGTGGAATGAATTTTTAATCAATGTGTATAGCTCTCCAGCTCTGCTGAAGTAGCCCAGTAAATGAGGATAAGTGCAGGCTTGTGTGTGCACCCACTTGCGTGTGTGTAGGTCCTTCAGTAATAAGGCTGCCGTTTCTTTATGAATGAACCTTCCCTTTCATGTTTGTTCGAATGCCTCATGGCTGACCACAAAACAGAACCCTCAAATCTTTTAAATAAACAGAAAGATTACAGTTCTGCTGTTGCCTTTGAAATGGTTTTGGAATGCAAATCGAGTCAGAAGGTCCGGCTGCGGGTACGTGCCTTAATAGACTATAGTTTTGGCCAACTGATTATTCCCCATTTATATACATCCATTTGAAAATGTCAATTGGTTCAATCAAAGGAGGAATGCCAGAAAAACAAAACAGGTAGCCACATAATGACAGCCAAAAGCCTTTCAGAGACAGACCACAGAGAATCTGTAAAATAGAAAATAGCTAAGGAAGTATAGGATTCCCCCTGCAACGCTAATGGCATTGTAAGAGATAGATCAGATTCATACTGCTCTGACCATGTCATAGCACATACTCACAAATCAGTCTGCACATCTTTAGAGTAATTATGGAAACCGATGTGAAAAAATGAAGTCTCCAACTATTCAGCGCTGAGCACATAGTGTTTTGTCCAAGCTAATCGTAAATTACACACTAGACTCCAGCGGTGGCAGCTTTTTTTCCACCAACCTTTTCTCATTGCACAAATTTTGGTCTGTGTCCAGCCTCTGGGTTTGCAATTTGTGATTAGTGCAATGGGCAGGCCTTCGTAATCTTAGGCGAGATTTAAAGCAATATTTGAAGGCAGTTCGTGATCATATAAAAGCCAATTTCCTCCAGATGTTTTGGGGGGGAAAAGAAAAGGAAAACCAGATTTACCCAGATTTGAACCTTTGGCCCTCCATACTAAAATTACACAGAGAATAAACAGCAACTAACCAGCAGCAGTTGGGGACGACTCCTGGATGTTTACACTCACAGCTTCTTACAGATGGACTGTTAGCCACACCGTGTGAGTAAATGCAGTTCACTGCAAGCAATAATGATTATAATTAAAAAAAAAGAAGAAGAAAGAAGTATATGATTTCAGCACATGCCAACTGCTCCTTGCATACAAGCGACAGATTGTTCCAAACCAATTAGAGCTCCTTTTGTTTCGCTCAAGTTAAACACACAATCCTCCAAAGAAAGCAAGCGTCTTTTGATTTCTTTTGAACGCTGGCGGAGGTGGCTGCAGACGCACAAAGAGAGGTGCGGTAACGATGCGCCAGGCTTTGCCCAGATGGCTCAGAGGCGCCGCGACCTTGTTAGCACCTGCTCTGCGGGCCCTTTGTGTGGGCATGGCCGTGGGCACGGAGACGGGCACGCACCACAGACTCCGCTCCTCCCAAACCTCCATCAGCTCTAATGAAGCGGCAGCTCTGCCCATCATCACATCCACCCACATTACCCATCAGGACACCCCCCCCCCAAAACGGTGGCGAACGGCAAAGACGTGATTTAAAATGAATCAACCATCTCAGGGCCCCTGAAATGTCATTATAATTAGGTATGTAAATCTCCTTATCATCCCCCTGTGCCATGTATTAGAACGACTGCTATAAGCCCTAAGGTTGCCCTAAAAATATTCAATTAATAAATGACTGGGTTTTGATGAACTTTGATTGTTTTGGGCCGTCTTCCAAGTTTACCTTATCAGGAAATGTCACCTTGATCCGGGTCTCAGCGGTCTGCTAAATGGTGTCACAACATCCACCCCTATCCTCTTTATTTCTGTTTTAAAGGGCACTTTGTATCGCCGAATCTCAAGCACAATGATCAGACGGTGTTTTTATGGCAGATTAACAGCCCAACTTTAGGTTGTATTGGACTGAAATCAAAAGCATTATGATGGAATGCTGTTGTTTGAAATGCTTCAGATGGATCTAGTTGACCCAGTGGCTCCAACGTGCAAGGGCACGCACACTCTAACCGTATATGCAAACTTAAAAAAAAAAAAAAAAAAGGACATTCAAAATGAAGATAGGCCTTTATGAGTGCCAGCCAGAAAAAAAAAAGCGAATCAGCTGCAAAGAAATGAACAAATGAAAGCCCAGAGTGGTGGAGCTAATGCGCAAACTTGTTTCTGTCCTCTACGGCTCCATCATTTATTCAGGAGGTAGAGCGCAAGACGGCCGACTCGCATTTGCTTGATACTCAATTATACATTAGTGTACATCACTTGGCAATCTGTTCATATCAATTTAATTGGATTTTAATATTGCCTCTGATCTTGTTGTCCAATTAACAGTACTGGCTGGCAATAAAGCAGAACCACACACTCTGTGACACCTTTGATCCCCGCCATATGGAGCTCCTCCATTGATTACCACATTTTCTGAAATTTCACTCTCTCAATATGGCCCGTGATGAATGGAAGAAAATGCACATCCCCGACGTGATAAAAATTTCACTTCCACTTGCAACTTCATTTATTTTGTTGACATCCTGCACTGATTAAAAACAATAAAAAAGGAGAGCCATGCCCTGAATATGGTATGCAAATAGAGCCCTGGGCAGGCATCTTGTGATGCCAGGGGACTGTTGCAGTCACTTGCTTGGCATCGCCTCAAGAATTCCCTTAAAGTGGCAGCACCTTTTTTTTCCCAAAGACTCAGAGAGATGCTTCTCTTGTAATGGCTGTCACAACACCGCACTGGTGGGGAGGAGAAGAAAAGTGATTTGCAGATCATTTTCTCTTTACAAAAGGGGAAAAACTTCACTTGCATTCATTTTTCATAAGGGCTTACATGATTTCAAAGCTGCGTCACACAAAAGATTAAAAAAGGAAATGGGGAGAAACAGTTCCTGTAGCAACTGTTTATTCTTTTTTCAAAGTACCGTGTAAAGACAGCTGCCATGAAGCGAGAGCAGTTGTACCTCTCTTTCCAGCCTTGGAGGCAAGCGAGGGGCAAAAACGAAGCGTGTAACACATGCAGGGGTGCAATCAGAGCGGAGGAGTGCAGGGAGCACTGACCCACTTCAGGTTAACAGCTCACTGGAGTCACCAAAAGAAGATATTCTTGAAGATGATTCTACTGCTGTTCTTTTCTCTTCTTTCATCTCTCTGACTCTCCTGTCCTCTCAGTTGTCTATTCCAGCTTGGGTCCATCGCAGTACTGCTCTCAAAATAACTCTACCTGAGATCTGTGCTGTTGTTTTTGGCTCCTTGTTTTCAACCTCCAAGTAAATCTAATAAATCAATCCCACTTTTTCTCTCCCGATGCAGAACTTTTAGAATATCTATAACATAATCGAGTTTACACTTTAAAGCGTAAATAAACAAAAAGTAACAGAATTATTAAATATGAACTACTAAATAAAGCATCAGCAAAATGAAGTGATTATAATGAAAATTCTAGGATAAATTAAAATATGTATTACACACAAAGGTAGAACTTTTACTGCAAAATCTTTATAATAAAAATATATTGAATATTAGAATTGCGTTGCACGAATACTTATATATTTATGTTGTAATTGGTAAACTTTCAAGCCTATTTTGACAGAAACGTTATAGTTCAAAATGAAATGATGTAAACTATCCACAAAACTCCTGCTGATTTGTTACATTAGTTATGTTACATTAATGTGTACATAAAAAATGTGCTGTAATGTGAACACTAAAACCAAACTGCACCACAGACACAAAGGGAACTATACTTAGACCACCTCTAGAGATGGAGTTAGTGGCTTTTCTGATTTAATTATCATCACACCAATCTTAGATTTAATAATTCTATCTCTATCGCTCAGAAGTCTTGTCTTGGAAAATAATGCATGAGTCCAATGAACTACCTCTATGATACTTTTAGATAACTAATATATATATATATATATATATATATATATAAATATATATATATATATATATATATATATATATATATATATATATATATATATATATATATCATCAAGTTTATTTCAGGACAGGAATACATGGCCTCTCGGCCCATAGCTCCACAAAATCACAATAGCATAACAGATACTCTTTTCTTCATTCCATATTATATATGCCAATCTCCAAATCTCCATGCATACTCAGAATTACAAATATGTGACACATCAATACAAACATCATTAAAAAGAGCAAGATCACCCAATTAACCTTAAGTTAAACTAATTCTTAAGTTAAAAGGAATAGAAAATAAGATAAAAGGAAATATTCAGTGAAAAAAAACATGACCAAAAAATTTGATGAAATTTTGAGTAAGTTATGCTAATAAAGTTTGAGTAATTAATGTACTCCTTTCACCCCCATAAACATTTAAATTATATTATTTTGTATCACATTAATGAAAAGCTCCACTGTCGTTATTTCATCTTTAACTTTTTTTGTCCTCACCTATATTTCACATGCTGTATTACTGTCACTCCTGCAACATACAGACTGGCTATGCTTTCTTCTTTTTCCCCCCTTCCTCCTTCTCTCTGTCTCTCTCCTACGCAAGTATAAAAACCACTGTTGAATAGTGGCCTATCATTAGAATAATTAATTGTTCAATGAAGTGGCATTTTCAGGAAGTACTCCAGCGGATGCTGTAAGACAGACATTAACAGGAGTGAAGTCAGCAGCGAGAGGGGGGGCTGCACTTGTTTTGTGCAAGTCAACTAATTTATTTCCTCTAATTTATTTCCAAACATGAGAAATGTAAACATTAAAAACAGGAATAACTACCTTTACAAAAACAAAAAAACCCCAAAAAGCAATAAAAACAATATGCAAAAAATATATAATTTTATTATTATCAGTATTATTATAAAGAATCTCTCTCTCTCTCTCTCTATATATATATATGTGATTAATATATGTGATTACCAAATTACAGTATAATGACAACATGAAAGTAAAGAAAAGGCCAGCTGTGATGCAGAAAAAAAATATCCTATCTGTTACATGTCATAAATGATTTCTTGACCATTAGCACTTTTTCTGCATCACAGCTATTCCTAGGGCATATTAAATCAGCGAGGGTACATGTGTGGGGGGGCCACAGTAGGACATCTGCGCCTGCCAGATAATTCAGTTAATTTCTATTCCCTTGAACCTGGAGGTGTTAATTTGGAAGCAAGGCAGTCGAGTCTGAAGAATGCCAATACGTCATTTGAATGATTAATGCAGTCGGGGGAATTGGGGGCCTTTGTTTACTCTTTCATTTTGACATGGCAAAGCGAGGAGGTGCGGTGCACGGTGCTCAGAGTTGAGGGCAACTTCTGTGGGCGTCCTGAGCCTGGTGCGCGGAAGTTTCTGTGCGACTGCAGAGAAGGCCTGATTGGGATTTTGGGATATAGCAGAGGAAAAACACTATCACACCACTTCACCTCACTGCATTCAGTGTGTACTAGTCAGAACACTCAAACGTGACACATAAACACAACATGTGCCAAAATTTGAAGGGTTATCACAGGTAAATATATAGCATGCATACACTTTGAAAAAAAGAGAATGTGTGTTTTTAACTATTGGCTATATGAACTCTGTAATCTATTTTTATTTTCTTCTCCTTTTTTTTATTTACAAAGTGACATGGGCAACTACTGGCCAGCTATGGGGCATAATAAAATGTTTTTAGTAAATTTTGCGGATGAACAGGAATCATTTTGACAATGTTGTAGTCTGTACATGAAAAACGCAAAGGTAAAAAACTGTTCAGTTTTTACTACATCGTTTTTGTGTAAACGTACCCTTAGGCCATGTGCCACCCAAAGCATTTTTAGCTAGCTGAAAATGCAAGCCGCTCTGCTGAAAACGCCTAGCGCTTGTGAGCACTTCAGACTAGGGATGGGCATATCGATATGAAGTATCGATATATCGATACTGACATACATTTAATATTGTGTTGTATTGCATGCATTTAATATTGGAAACGCAGCCCTGAACAATGCTTAACAGCAGACAGAACAACATAATATGTTTGAGTTATTTCACAACAAACAAAATGAAATAGTAGCCTATATAGTTTTTGCAATTACATTTATTTAAATTGAACATTTAAAGTTCGTATTGATGTTCTGTTCTGTAACTACACTGTCGGAAAACAAAGTTTGCATTTTATGTGTGCAATAGCCTGTCACTGGCAGTCCCTTATGAAACTGAACCATTACTACAGTGACCATAGTTCAGCTAAGCCTATAGTATTTGTAGATTTCCAT
The DNA here is from genome assembly GCF_024489055.1 of Chanodichthys erythropterus. NCBI lineage: Eukaryota > Metazoa > Chordata > Actinopteri > Cypriniformes > Xenocyprididae > Chanodichthys > Chanodichthys erythropterus. Next base: position 16,379,149 of record NC_090225.1, read on the forward strand.
GGTTACCGCTACAAATAAACATTTTAACCATGTGTAAACAAAAATATAATCTAATAAATTGCAATTAAGGCATATTGAATGTTAAAATACCTTTCAAATATAATGTTAAGTGGGTACAATTACCCATTTTACTCATAGTAATTCAATAATTTAAGGACTTAAAATATTAATAATTTAATAACTTAAATTCTGATTAAAGGTATCGTATCGGTATCGTATCGGTATCGATATCGGCGATTTTGGCCTTAAAAGTATTGGTATCGTATCGAAAACAAAATAAGTGGTATCGCCCATCCCTACTTCAGACGCTTTGTTGCTATGATACGGAATATCCGTGGCACTGTTACTTGTAACTGATTTCACAGATAATTAGTTTCAGGCTAAAAATGTCGGCAAAATGTAGAGTACTTGCTATGTATGTTCGAAGACCAGCAATAATAATTTCTCATCCATTTTGTTCCGTTCTCTGCTTGTTGATGTTACAGCAAGAAAGCTGTGACAGTTGGTCAGTGATGTATTTGTCCCGCCTCTTCTCCACTCTGATTGGACGGTTGAATAAAAAGTGACAGTGATGAGCGCAGCGATTTACTCAAATGTGAACATTCTTCAACTCAGCACTTGAGCGTGAAAAAGACGCTCAGAGCCTCGTTCCGCTCCTGCCGTTTATAAAACGCGGCGCTCCCATTGAAAACAATTGGAAAAGTATGCTATAGCCGCTGGAAAAAATATGCTTTGTTGGACACATAGATGTTCTGTTATCATTAATAGGTTACCATTTTTTTTTCGGTGTAGGATTCTTGTTATTGAAAATGGCAATGATCGCTTCTTGTATAGGCTATTACATTTTTTATATTTTGTATAAGATTTCTACATTTTGTGCATTTGTACATTTTGCGATACATCCTATCTCTGCTATCCAGTTTCATTTATCAGCATAATTAAATGAAAGAATTGTGTCTGCAGGAAATAAATGGCACCGCATTGAAGCTTTACTCCAGGTCCAGGCGAATGACACACTCTCTTAGTCATTTGCCAGGCAGTTAGCGGGCAGGGTGTGCCAGACGTGTCCCTGAGCAGTGGGACTTGGCTGGGCTGCCAGCTGCCCCCACAGGCCCTGTGATGCAGTCCTGCCCAAGGTGAGATGAACTCATCTTGAGAGAGCTGACTGGCACAGGCATGCTCTGCTGGCCAGAGAACAGGCAGGTGTCCCCGTCCCATTCCCGTCTTCCTCACTTCTCATGCCCAACGAAGTGCAGCAAGCTCTGACGGATATCCTGTCTGCTTTCCCTTTGAGCCTGGCCCCTCTCTCTCTCTCTTTCTCTGGCTCCTGTGCGCTTGCTTTCTTTCTTTTTTCCCAGCCCCATCACTTATTCATGGAACAGGTTCAACTCCCAGCACTGATGTCTGGAAACGACGCGTGGACACAGAAGTGACAGTGGGTGGTTTTGTGAGTGGCCAGCGTGGATAATAGCAACCATGCAATGGAGGTAAAAAGGATTGATGGTATTAGAGATGTTGAGGTTAATTATCAGAATTAACAAACGTGCATTTCTGTGTGCTTTAAAATGTAACTATAAATGTCAAAATGTGCATCTAAGTAAGAACTTCAATTCAAGCTTTTAAGTAGAAATTACACAAAATATGTTGACCTTTGTTAAACATATGTAATGCAAATTATCAATATTCAAATGATGAAATTACCATACCTCATGCTCTGTTTGGAACCCCCAGAGCCCTTTTAATGGCTCAAAATTAATCTGAAACTTCAAATAAAAAAAATAAAAAATCCTCCATGAAAACTGTTGCATTACTCATGTTTGGGGTCTCTCATACTCCAGATATGAAATATAAATAAATGCTAAGACCGTCTGATTGAGGTATACACACTATAGAAGTTCGCTCTTGCCAATTATGCATGCCAATTATGGATAACAAAAAAATTCTGAGAATGTGACATAACATAATTAAAGACTCAACATTTTTTTCTACTGGGTTTTGATTAGGTTAAATAAACATATTCAGAGACTATAAAGAAAAAAAAACTACAATTATTGTTTTTACAATATGATGTTTTTACATCATTAGAGTCTCTGCTCCAAACATAAAGTAAATCTCAACCGAACATTAGATTTGCTTTCAATCCTATGTGGAATATCTTCATTTAGATTTGTGGTGTCTTATTGACAAAACAAACAAATAATCAAATAGAATGGGAGTGTGTTTTTCCACCTTCTTTTTGCAATCAAATAGGACATCTCGACAAGCGCACACGCATTCATTACCCACACTGGAGGACACACAGTTTCATCTCAGAAACAATATGAAATCATGTTGTTCATAATGTTATACAAATTATAATAATATACAAATTCGTATATAACATTATGCAAATGTCATGAAACAGTTTAAGCGTTATTTACCATTTATATTAAACATATGTAAGACATCTGAAGAATGCACTTTGACAATGCATTTTATTTATTAATTTATTTTTTTAATGAGATGATGAATCTCTTTAAAATATAACTCTTGTCAAAACACATTTGAATAAGATGCTCTAAATCCTTAATGAAATACATACTGTATTAGTGTGCGTCTCAGAGGAATTTTACATGGTGCTAAATCACTCTATAAATAGATCACAAACCAATTAAGCCTGTGATGGCTAATCCATGATGGGCCTGTATATGCTAGTTTTTTGTTTTTTTTCTTCAGTCCTCTGTATTCTCAGAAAACCAGAGTGATGGCTTCCTCATAGCTCGCCTGTCCACATCCATTTCATACACTAGAGAGAGCACATCTGTGTTTCCCATCCTCCCTTGTTTTAACGTCCCTCTAGGTGCATTTAAATTAAAAGCGGTTCGGGTTTATAAAATGCTAGATTCACCGATAATCTGATGTCTGACATGACCCCAAACCAAGCCAGAGTTTAGAGGAGCTCGCTAGTGACATTATTGGGATAACATGTGTCCTAGCCTCTGACTGGAACGTCTGGAGAAAGAAATTTGCATGCCTCCCTAGAATCATTAACACTTACATAACTCGACTATTGCTGTGTTGAGGTGTGTGTGTGCGTGTGTGTGTGTGTGTCTTTATGCTCCAACGAGACTGAGGCGTTAGCTGCAAATCCTGCCTGCCGTCAGGGTTTTATCCTTGGCCTAAGAGCTGCCTGATCAATGGCCCTGCTCTTTTGAACAGCAAAACCCTACTGAACTATGAAAGCTTCTCACTCATCACGCCGTCACCTCGAGCCAAAGCGCAGGGAAACGGCCAGGAGAATACAAAACACAAGAACCATGCATTTTTTTAAATAAAAGAATTTGATAAACTGACGAAACTCTTTGGAGAGAATTCATCATTTCTTTAAAACGAGAAAATGACATGAGAATTATGTGGGGAGTCAGCCAAGCTTGGGATTTATAAAACACTCAACAAATACCCCTTTGACTGAATAAAACTACTCTGTTCAATTATGCTGGCAAGGTGCAAAATTTAACCCCTTGAGAATCTCCTGGAAACATCGCTAATGTTGTCTGTATGTTGCCAAAACCCATCACTGCTAACACACACCTCCTGCCAAACGTCTGGATCTCCTTTAAGTTGTTACTTATTTCTGTAGACAGATGTGATCGTTCTTGAGCACTGATATATTTTGTCGGCGATGTGCTCTTTATGCTAACCCTCATTATATATCATAAAACAGCTGAAAACTCATATGTGCATTGATTTTTGCCTGAGGCCTGTGTGTGTGTGTGTGTGCTCAAAGCAACACTCTCAAAGAGCATCAGAGAGCATGACACAAGCAAGACTGTTTGGCAACAAGTTATAACCTTTGATATATGACAACCAAACCTAGTAGCTTCCAGTAGGTTAAGTTTCGTTCATGTAGCTCAAACCGTAGAAGACTAGAAACGCTGAGGTCATAGGTTTGATGAATGCATGAACTGATGAAATGTATACTTGTAGAAACGTTGGATAAAAATGTAAATTAAGTGAAATAACAAAGAATGAACAAGAGAAAAAAAAAACCCTATAAAAGCATAAAGAACAAACCAGCTCATGGGTCAAAATTAGCGAAGCATGCTAACAACGTGCATATTTACATTTATAACAAACCACTGATTACCATCAAATATTTCAGCTCATTATAAAAACCTAACAATGCAAGAAAGCTGTTTGTTTTCTACCAGTGAAATTGGGTTATGGAAATGGGTATGTGCACATAGAATAAATCGTGCAAGGGTGCGTTTTTCAAAAGCATTAAGCCAACTAACATCGCAAATTCCGTCACGTCGTTCAATGATTTGGTGTTTCCCAAAACCATAGTTGAAACGAACATTCGCAAACTATATCGCAAACTTGTGTGGTTGGAACGACAGCTCTCGAGCTGTAGTTAGTAGCTTCTTATTTTTATGACATGTGGACTTAATAAATCGTTATCTTGAGCAAAATAAGCAAGATGAAATTAAGTACAATTTATATCTTTTATCGAATATATACAAATGTCATTTATATGTTTTAGTTTGTCAAGAGATTTGAAGGCATGATTTCCCCCCCCGCCCAAACCAGTTCAGCAGAAATCCCGCCCTGCAACCAATTTCATTGGCTGAGGTTACAGTGACAGGTAGGTTTAGGGATCAGTGTTTAGTGTAGGCAATCATTACTGTGATTGACATGGCCAATGAGATCTTTAGAATTTGCTCCAGGGTGGGATTTCCGCTGAACTGCTTTGGGAAAAAAAAAAAACAACAAGCGATTTGAAACACTGTTTCTGAAGAGTGTGCATGTGCGCACGTGCTCTGGTATGTAAGAAAGAGCCTATGATTGAATCTGGAAAAAAGCAAAATGAGAATTAGTCCTCAGATGCCATATCCGTAATTAATAGTAAACAAATCTAGCATTAATTCGATCTCAAATGGATTCATTTAAAGAAGTTATTACTCCACCACCTGCATGACATCATTCACCAACATGGCTGAATGACAGGTTTGCAACAATGCGGTTTCGGGGAAACAGTCGTGACTAGCAGTGTTGCCAAGTCCGCAGTTTTCGCGCAGAATTGGGCTACTTTTACACTGTTGCCGCTTGTTGATTTTCATGTCTGCGGGTTGAAACAAACCCAAATAACATGATATTTAGCCCCTGGAATGAGAATTTTACCAGGGGAACCATGCCAAAAATGCAGATTTTACCCCCCGGAACGTGATTTTTACCAGGGGACGCCCCCTGAAATGTGATTGGGCTAGTTTTGGGCTAGTTTTGAGTAGAAATTGGGCGGGTTTTGTTGTGAAAACCTGGCAACCCTGGTGAATAGCTAGTTGATTTGTTCAATGAGGCATCGTACTATGGTGGTGAAGCGACGAGTTACGTCATTGTATGGGAAATGCACCCCAGAATGGCACAACATTATAGTAATAGGCAAAAATCAACAACATTTTGCCTAAACACTAAGAATTTCCCTGATAAATGAACCAAGTTAAAGTTATTTACATAACCACATGTGGGGTTTGTGTTAGATTGTGTATGTAAACGTGCTAATTTTTGTTAAATGGGTAGATAATCATTACTACTTAATTCGAAAATTATTTGATTAGAAAAAGACGTGTATAATTAGAAAAGTATGTATAAAATACTTATTTTATTATTTTTTACATTATATTATTGAATGTCATTGTAACACAATCCATGCTTATCATTTTTTTATAGCAAAAATTGCATCAGGTTCTTTTAACCCAAATGTAATTTATATAAGCTAACCGGTATCAACTAAATATAATTCATGTTTCATTATGATATCAACCTGCGGTCGTCAGCATTGATTGAGTGCATAATCACCGTCGAAACCCTTTAGAATCCTGCCGAGCCCATTTACGGAGTGGAAAGATCTTTGTTTTGTGGTCAGGTATAAGTTTCCCATTGCTGCACATTTCACTGCAGGTTTGACCTCTTTAGCTGTTCTACATTTATACTCTTTTACAGCCACACAACAAAAATGAGAGCAAGAACAAAGCCCTACAATTACAGTCAGAAAGAACTCATCGCTGTGGGGCAAGGTGGACAGAAGAGAGTCACGCTCATCTTACATGGCTCTCACACAGACACGCAGGCTGGCAAAAGACTGATCCAGCCCATCAGGAGCCTCTGAGAGGAAACAGGACGGGGAATTCCAAACAAAGAGACAGGCAAGTTGATTCTTGCAGAAACAAGAGCATTTACTTCAAAAAATTGTGGTCACTGCTTTGGCACACAGTCTGATGTTGTTCAAAAGCATTTTGAAGTACAAGCCAAACGAGGGCCCAACGAGCCACCAAGACCGCCGTCGCCGCTTTTTAAAGAGGTGATAGTGGGAAAGTAAGGATAAGGTCTGACTAATTTTCATTACCTTCTGTGAGCGTTTACTACAGAGTACATTATGAATTTGTCAGCAGGTAGGTGGGCACTGTACACACAGGGAGAAGCCAAAGTCGTCTCTCAGTGACTCTCCATGGTGTCACACTCCACAATAACACTGTAATGTCATTCTGAAATAAAGAAGTTTTGCACATGAGTGGCTCTGCTTTTGTCCTCAGGGTTACTTTATGAAATTAAAATAGAGTGAATGAGACTCCCTTTGAAGGCCAGACAGATAGAGCGAGGGAATGAGAGAAAGAGAGAGAGAGTGGGAGAAAGAAGGGGGCTGGGGGCAAGCAATAGGAGCGCAATTAAAATTGCACACACTGGCGAAATCTTTTTCTTTTAAAGCACAAGTCCTAGCCCTCTTTAGGGAGCTCATCAACCCCTTCTCCTTTTGAAGATTTCACAGTGTTTTTTTCTCTCTGGTTTTAGGCAGACAACGAGGTGCTGGCCGCTCCATTATGGCCTTGTTTGCTCCTTGTATGCAGGATCATCCATACAATAAAGGCAAAATTAAAAGTTCTCAGATGTGCGGCACTGTTGGCACATGCTGCTAGCGTACGCATATTCTCTCCGCCCCCGGATGGATTGAAGATACCGCGTTCACATGGGAGAGAAGGCCAGAGAGGGGAAAACGTGAGGGGCTGCCTTCTGCCTATCGGTGAGGTATAGTTTATTTTCACCAGTGTGGAATATTGCCTGCTCTTGTATGATTATGATGCTTGTATTTTAAACCACTATATATGCCTCACAAAATGGGGTAAACAAATGAAGAAATACTAACACTCGAAGGAATAGCATCAGCGATCATTTACTCGCCCTCATGACTTTTGAGATTTCATGGGTGAAAGAAAATTTAAATACTATACTGACCACACTTTTCCATGCAGTTGCAATTGCTTTCAAGCTTCAGAAAGTATATAAATGCATAATAAAGAATCATAAAAGTTATGTTTCATGTTCTCTATTCAGTCTTCTGAAGCCATACGATAACTTTGTGTGAGGAACAGAATAAAATAGGTAAGTCATAATAAAGTTATAATAAAAGTCATTATTATTTACTTAGAACAATTATACACTTCTGCCCTAGCTTTTGCGTGTTGAAGACAATCAGTAAACAATAAGCTAAGTACTGCTATGTTAAGTTTGAAGACTAAGTGGTAAATTTACTACACTCTAAAAAATGCTGGGTTAAAAACAACCCAAGTTGGGTTGAAAATGGACAAACCCAGCAATTGGGTTGTTTTATCCCAGTGGTTGGGTTAAATGTTTGCCCAACGTGCTGGGTAGTTTTATTTAACTCAACTGTTGTATAAAAATTACTGTATCGCTTGCATAAAATGAACCCAAAATATGCTGGAAATTAACATTTAGTAATATGTTTAATAAATGAGCATTTATTCATAAGATAATGAATAATAAACAATAAACATTTATTAAATTGCTTATTAATAAATGTACACCTTTTGATTATTATTGTTGCCTCTAGTAATTATATGTCTGATTTTTAATTTCTCACCTATTTTGGATTCATTTTAAGTCAGACATATAGTCATTTTTAATCAGTAGTTGGGTTAAATAAAACTACCCAGCAGGTTGGGCAAACATTTAACCTAACCACTGGGTTAAAACAACCAAATTGCTGGGTTTGTCCATTTTCAACCCAACTTGGGTTGTTTTTAACCAAACATTTTTTAGAGTGTAAGCAAAGTCTAACTAATAACTCTATGGAAAGTTCATAGGTCTATCATTTCTATACATATATTTTTTATTGAATTATTAGTTCTTTCAGCCAATGAAATTGCTTTGGAGTCCAAGAGTTAGTTTCTATCGCCAGACTAACCTCCGATCATGTGAACACTGAAAAAAATGCAGCCTTCAAAGTTTGCAAAAAGTATTTTTATTTTCATAACTGACCTTTTTCCACCTAAAGATAATCTTAAGATCTCATTTCTAGCAAAGAATTAAGCATTGTAATAATTGCATATTTTCTATGACTAAAGCTCACTTGAATTGGTTTAGATGTGACCTTGGAAATTTTAATTTTATTATAGTGCCTTAGAAACCTTTCTGAAACCCTTTTTCATAATACAAATACATTTTTTTTTTTGGTGAAGTATTCTTTTACTCTGTTGTGGCGTCAAGTGCTTTTTCCAGAGGAGTGGGTCGAGCATGCAGATGGGGTGGGCAGCATGTAGCCGTGTCTCCGTGCACTGAGGAACACAGTAATGGACGGGGATGAATCATCGATCTGACACTTCTAACTGCATTCCTGTTTTTACATTTCTCTAATAACAGCTGTTCCAAAAGACAATCTGGAATGTTTCCAGTGTCAAATCAGCCATATCCAGAGCATGTTTCACCTCTTGGTGCATACATACTCTGTGTTCTTTGTGTGTGTGAATGTTTGCTGTGAGGTCATGTGTGAGAATGTCTCTGGTGATGCATCAAGATTAACCTGTTTCATGAAAAGAAGGTATGCATGCAGGATGCTGCCTGCTTAATCTACAGATGTGCAGCAACACTGCACACACCCCATCCATTATACGGTTGTGTCTTCTGATGGGTTCAGGACATTGCAACAGGGCATTATGGTTTCATAAATGATAATTTATGCAGCCATGTTAAAATCTGGCCACAAAGCTTCATCACTGAGCTCTTCCTTGCGTCTTACCAAGTTAATTACTAGGTCAAAAAAGCAATTTGTACCATCCAAGAACAGACCCCTTTCCAAACACCTTGCGCATTATGCAAAAATGGCAGATGCTGGCAACACCTCCTGAACAAGCTGGTCCAAGGGTGAGAAAGACGGATGAATGTGGAGAGGCGTTTTACGCATTCATTTTGTTTATTTGTTTATTTATTCAACTCTCAGAAAAGACAAACTCACAGATCTAACCAACAAAATCTTAGAAATAATAATGCTTATTAACATAGTTTTCAAAATTAATTTAATGTTCTACATTTAAAAAATAAATAAATAAATGAGGCATTTGTAGAACTTGAAAACATGAAGGCAATGTGTTTTTTTTAAAAAATCATTTACTGATTTAAATAACTTAAAATAAAAAGTTGCCACAACTTAAAATCTCTCATTAATTTAACAAATACTTAAAGTTCTTTACTGAGAAGTCAGAGAGAGAGAGAACATGAGTATGTGAAAAACAGTGAAACAACAGCTAGCGGCACTAGACCCAAACACAAAGGAAAGAGAACAAGAGAAAAGAGAAACACTTTAATGCTGCAAAAGCTGAGTAAGTTATTCTCTTTCAGCCAAAACAGGGGCGTTGACATAACAAACAGCAGATTTGATCCACTGGAAATATGACACACACAGAATAAGTGTGTACCTGCTTTTAGTTGTGTTGCGTGTGATGCTTTTCACAGACATACTCCAGGCATTAAGGCAGAAGGAGCTAAGCTATCTGTATATGTATGTGTGTGCGTTTACTTGTATGTGTGCTGTGCCGCCCAGGGCATGAGAGTGTTTGCGTGTTGACTTCAGATCCAAATCGGGAGGCAATGAAGGGGACAGGCCACAGCTTTCAGCAACATGTCAACTGGACACATTAACTCATAAAATATCCTCTGTGCGCATGAAATATGCAGGCTGACTCCAGGAGAAGAGTATGTATAATTGATTCAAATGAGGAGCTCTTCCCTGCCAGGGACCGTGCACTCGGTTTGCCAGCTGCTGTGCTGGGAGAACAGAATCTAGGCCAGAGAAAGAAGAAAGGTGCTCCGGACACAGCCTGACCCAGTGGGAGATAAGAAAAGATAGAGGACGTACCACATCAAGCCCCAGGCCACGACGTTAGTAAGTGCCACCCAAATGCCGGGCATCACTAGCATTATTTGCATCAACTGATGCAGGACAAACACATAACCTCCTATGAATAAACATGAAAGGCAACCAAAGATTTGAAAAGATTTGAGTTCGGCCTTGTCATAGGTGGAGCGTGTGTAAGGCTGGGCAAGGCTTATTCTTTCCCCTGGCCACAGACTTGAGACTAGCACAGAATTTTCTCATGCAAAGCACTGACTGCTGTTGCTTCTGATTGCTTTTAGAGGGAAAAGCTGCTCATTACTGCTGGTCTAGGATCAGTTTTCTTTGTAATAATAGCATAAAGTGCAACAGTGCCCACCCACTTTTTCACTGCCGCTGGTTCCAGAAGTATTTTTCCCATTAATTTTAAAAAGGTCTATGTTAAAGAGTTATAAGTCATGAACCAAGCCAATCAACTATGATGTGAATCACAACACTACAAACTGTGATTTTCAGCCATTAGACACAAAAGACAAAAGTAAAAGACTGTCTACTTAAGGGCTTTAGTGAGGGAAAGAATCCCATGAAGCATTGCAAACAGCATAATTGAATTAAAAACAATAGAAAAATATACAAATGTACAATATTTACAAATGCTGATTATATACATAAAAACAATGTATTTTAAGTTTATTTCAAAATATGCATAAACAGTATATACTAACATTTAAGTATTTTAAGAGCGTGAAGACATTAACTTGATTACATTATTCCCAGTGCTTAATGGGAGGGGGCTGGAGCTAAAGAGTTATTTTGGCATGTGTTGCTTTTTTCAACTCTCTGATTGGTGTAATTATCGGTAACACTTTACTTTAGGCTCTTTTAACTCTTTTAGCTTATTAGCATGCATATTACTAGAATATTGGCTATTTATTAGTACTTATAAGGCACATATTAATGTCTTATTCTGCATGACCTTATTCTACATTCTTAATCCTACACTCTAAAAAATGCTGGGTTAAAAACAACCCAAGTTGGGTTGAAAATGGACAAACCCAGCAATTGGGTTGTTTTAACCCAGTGGTTGGGTTAAATGTTTGCCCAACATGCTAGGTAGTTTTATTTAACTCAACTGTAGTATAAAAATTACTGTATTGCTTGCATAAAATGAACCCAAAATATGCTGGAAATTAAAATGTATTAATATGTTTAATAAATGAGCATTTATTAATAAGATAATGAATAATAAACAATAAACATGTATTAAATTGCTTATTAATAAATGTACACCTTTTGATTATTATTGTTGCCTCTAGTAATTATGTGTCTGATTTTTAATTTCTCACCTATTTTGGATTCATTTTAAGCCAGACATATAGTCATTGTTAATCAGTAGTTGGGTTAAATAAAACTACCCAGCAGGTTGGGCAAACATTTAACCCAACCACTGGGTTAAAACAACCCAATTGCTGGGTTTGTCCATTTTCAACCCAACTTGGGTTGTTTTTAACCAAACATTTTTTTAGAGTGTACCCGATACCTAAACTTAACAACTACCTTACTAACTATTAATAAGTAGTAAATTAGGAGTTTATTAGGAAAAAGTCGTAGTTAATAGTTTATATGTGTTCCCTATACTAAAGTGATACCTTATTTTCTGTATGGCATCATGGGTAATATAGTTTTTTCACCCAGAATTCTGCTGTTAAACACGATTATTTTAAAAATAAGCTGAAATAATGTGGGCTGACAGCAGAAGCAGATACCATGGATTAACAACCTTGTAGCTCACAGTAGGTCTGTCTTTAAAGGCTTATAAGTTATAATTCAAAATAAATTACCTATGGAGAAAATGAATGGAGTTTTTACTTCCAGAAACCAACTGTTGCACTCTATTGGTGAAACAGATTTGGCAAATGATCCATTGTGTATCTGTTTTTGTGCTCTGGAGTTTGTCAAAGGTTTCTATTTACAATGTGTTTTTGGAGCATCGAGCAGTGTAGCCAATCACAAAATATCTGTTGATTTCTCAAACACAGTGGACAATCAGAGGTGTTTAAGTTAGAATCCACAGTTTTTTGTCAAATGTCCAGTTCTGCAAGCTTCATTTTAGGGCTGCACAACGATTAATCACGATTCATCGTGGCAAAATAAAAGTCTGTGTTTATGTAATATATGTGTTTGTTCTGTGTATAATAATTATGTATATATAAATACACACATACATGTATATATTTAAGAAAAATGTTATATTTATATATAAAATATTTAAATATAATATAAAATATATATATTTATTTATACATGCATATATTTCTTAAATGTATACATGTATGTGTTTATTTATATATACATAATTATTATACACAGAACAAACACATATATTACATAAACACAGACTTTTATTTTGCAAACGATTAATCACGATTAATCATTGTGCAGCCCTACTTCATTTTTACTTCAACTTTGTGAGAACTGAGATGAGTGACAGTTTTTGAGTCAATGTAAAGGGAGCGCTCTCTGCATGCTTTATAGGTAACATTTAATCCATTCAGAATTTGAATAAAACTTTTATTTTTCATGCTTGACAAGTGGCCACATACATGCCACAAAGTTTCAGGAAAAGTGGCAAAAACTGCAAAATTACTCTTGAAATTGCAATGATTGACATAGTGATAACTCAAAAAATGGACTGAACAAAAATATACGTCATGTCGAAATAGATGCACATTAAGGCTCACTAATTTCAGAAGCACCCTCAGTGATTTGATTCTGGAACTGGGCCTAGGCCAAATGCAGGATTTTGCTGCATTAGGTAAAGCAATGATAATTTATTATTCACATTTGCTGCCATGCCAAATTTTTGCCAAAATCTTTTCTGTTTAAATGCCTGTTATGTTACAGTTTGAGTTGGATCTGGATTAATATCAAAGCTTAACCAACAACATCATCATCAACATGCAAACGAGGGTGGACAACACCAGTTCTATACCCGAATGAAAGGATGGCACAGTCTTTTCCCAAAAATGTTTTCTGTTCATCCGTGATCCATACGACTTCTATTGCATCTCATAAGTATGTGTGTTTACATGGACTTTAAAGTTTAATTTCAATTAGATTAAAGCAATACTACTTCTTGCAAAAGCTTTTTTCAGAGTAAAAACATACCAATCTTGGTTTTGCAATGGCGGAATAACAGACCTAACTAATGCCATTGTAGTTTGACCTCATTCAGGATGTGTATTTTATAGAGATGTGATCAAAGGAATGATGTATATATATATATAAACAAAAGCAGTTTTTTTTTCTTTTTTGAAGGGATGAAAGCTGGTTTATTAAGGCTTTTAGTACTCCCCCAACAACCATCTCCACCCCCAGGACAAAGGTCCTGCCAATTGCGTCTAAGCACAGCAATTACCTCGGCCAAATCAATGGCCATTGTTTCTGCTGGTAACCTTGCGAATAAATCAGGCTTTAGTTTGAAAGTAGTTAACGCTACCATTCCTGCCGCCCAGTCTTCAAGGTCATTATCTGATTTAGTCGAAGAAAAACACTGTGCCTTTCCTCCTCTTGTTTTCCTTTTTGTTTCCTTTTTTTTTGTTTTTTCTCTCTTCTTGCAGTTGAATGGCAACCCCTAATCAAGTCTTGACTGAACACCGATTTTAATCACCCGTCACACAGGGCTGCCAAATTCCTACAGGCATATAGCCATGAAAAATTTACCAGCAATTCCTCACCTTGTACTGTGCAGCTATTTGTTGTTCTGCTTAAATGTATAAAATAATATATTATTGAGTGGCCAGTGTGGAGGAAGAAGGCATGGAGGTATTCCAAGGTCAGCACTCTATGCCCGGGGACTAGACAATCGATATCATTTAGTCAATAACTTCTTTATTACTCCACTATCACTCCAAGCAAAAAAGATTTTGGAGTTAAAACACATTTTTGTATAAGCAGTTCATAGAATATTGAGCAACCGTATTAAAGTATGAAAGCACTACGCAGATTTTTTTGGATGGCCCATTCCAGTGAGGTCAGCACCAGTGCCCATCAGTGCTATTGTAACCTTCCTTTCCTCTCTTATTAAAGCAGGGTCTCTCACAGGGGGCCAATTATATGATGCGGTAAGCACACAAACCTGTGTGGCAGCGTGTGCGGTGACAGTCCACGTCCCCCTGTCCCAATGGTGTGCCTGCGTTAGGTTTTTACAATGCAATCCCTGCACGCAATAACTGCAGCGCCTTGGGTGAAGGACACAGAGACGCAATAAATATGGATGCAAAACCAAAAATAATATTATAATAGTACATAAAAGACGCCACCATCTTCCCCTATCCGGCCGCATACAAGTGGCGCTTTACTGCAGCTTGTAAAAGTGCTTTATCACCTGCCACCGCATGCACAGAGGAGAGAGGAATGACACATTGCTGTACCAGGTTGCATTAGGGGCACTTTGCATCTTTCTTTTTGAAGATTGCACATCTATTTTGTAACAAATTACACATTTAGAAACCAAAAATCTATTATTGCACTTTTTTGAACTTTCATTTTTCTATTGTTTACTTGAATGTAATGTCTGTAAATGGAATTCTTTCTTACTGCTAAATCTGTGACTGAAAAGAACAAAAACAACGTACAAGCACTGTTCTTGAAATAAATCAGCAAACACTACAGAAGTCAGGCATGTGCACTGACAGACAGCCCCTCAGTGGGAGCTTCAGGTGATCTCGCTGCCCATTAAAGCAGGCCCAGGTGAGGACTTTACTCAATAGAGTAATCCATGAGGGAGGTGAACAAACAAAGACTTCCAGTGACGAATGGCTCTGCGGTCAGTAACACTTTGGACCTGACCCAAATAAAGAGAGAGAAAATCAGCCGCAATATCAATGATGCTTGCCATGGAAAATTCTTCTCTCAAAGAATGACTTAGGAAAATAACTATATATTTTATTGTTCTTCACAGAGGAATGCTTTTCTTTGGACGTAGTTCTTCTTAAATCGTATTTGGTCAGTTTAGTAATTTTTCCTTTTCTTTTAAATCAATTGCCAAGGACAGTTTCAAAGTGAAATCACTGTTTGTTTGTTTTTTTTTTGTTTTTTTTTTTTTTCAGTGGAATTTCTATGGCTCATTTAATGAAAGTTACCATAGGGACTAATAATTGTTTGTTATTCTTTAATGTCACCAATTCCATTAATTAATGTTAATAATATAAACGGTCCTTAACTACATTGTACTTACATTTAAATTAATGATTTGATACAGTGCACTTATTGTGTACACTGTAAAAAATTACAGTGATTTTAACAGTAAAAGACTGTAAAAATGCTGCGGTGAAAAACTGTCAATTGGTTTACGGAAAGTTTTCGTACTATATACGGTGTATAACTGTAATAGATCTAACAGTACATTTAATGTAATTTTACGGTAAAATACCGTTAAATTCACAGTTTTTGAAAGTGAAAAATAACAATTCATTGTAAAATTTACAGTGAAAAACCGTAAATTGACATTCCCACAATTCCCTGCGTGACACTTCACATTTGATATATTTTTGTTGAAATAACTCTGTTTCTTCTTAGTTATTCTCATTTTTTTCTAATCAGTTATGTACATTAGGGTTTTATGTTACATCTAATGTTGTTAAATTAATGTTTATTGCATTTTTTAAATTTCATGCATGTTACCATGATGGTGTTTAGTGTGTGTGTGTGAATGACACTGTGTGCTCCTTCTATATATTAGTATTGTCCTCCTCAGCTTGTGGAAAAGCTGCTTAAGATGAACTTTGATTTATCATGTGACTCTTATCACCACTGTGTTTGGTGACTGTCAGTGTATTATAAAGATACAAAACAGATATTAGTACTTCATTAGGTTGGTAAATTAACATTATATCAGTTAATGAAATATGTTATTTTACCGTAAATTTTACTGGGATTTTTTTTACAGTGTACTGAAATCCAATGTTAAATATACATATTTAAAATGTAAAATTCACATGTAACTCCGTAAGTATGTTTACGGTTTGATGTCATTTTTACAGTAACCACAGCTGCCGGTATTTTTCCGTAGAAACAACAGGATTTTTTTTTTACAGTGTACATACATGTTTTTACATTGTACTTATATTTTAAAAATACCAGCATATAATTGCATCTGTAAGTAATTTCTGTAATTACATTTATAATTACACTGTTGACCCATCCCTTACACCTAACCCCTACCCTTAAACCTACCCATACCACCAAAGCTTACCCTATCCTTACCCGTATCCCACCTCAATAGCAGCAAAAGTGTTTTGCAATTCAATATGAACCCAGTAAATACATTGTACTTATTTTTTTATTTAAGTACATAGTAGTTAAGGCCACTTAATATAAAGTGGGACCATATAAACTTTAGCATTACTCATTACATTTAGTATAGCTTTATTGTTGTGATTCTATAAAGTCACATGCAAAGTGTAGATAGTAACACAACTAAATACCAAATATTGGACTATGGACTATACATTTCAACAATGATAACAAACATCATTACATGCAATGTTATAGCAAAATCTGCATCTAGAGTATAAATATCATGTTATACCTGTTTCACAAATGTTTATAACCCTAGTGAGTAATCAGATCAAGGCCATATCCACACAAAGCCAGAGCTTTCCCTATCTGATATTTCTTTCCCCTCATTCTAAAAAAAAAAAAAAAAATAATTCTGTCACAGAGATGCACTAAAAATGGAAAAGAAGACTTAGAAATTGCGTTGTTGTGCGTGATTTCCCCCCAAATGGTTCAGTGGAAATCCCCGCCCTGCAACCAATTTCATTGGCTGAGGTTACAGAGATGGGTAGGTTTAGGGATCAGGGTTGGGTGTAGGCAATCGTGGCCAATGAAATGTTTAGAATCGGCTCAGGCGGGATTTCCACTGAACTGCTTTGGGGAAAAAAAAAATCACATCGTTGTTGTTGCTGTTACGTGACGTAGCGGTGTCTGACTAGGGTCGAGATGTGGGGTGATGACATCATTGTTTCACAAAATATACGGATTGGCTGTATACGGAACCGTAAGGGTGTCGTTTTCAGATCCACTATGGGACCCGGTTTAAAAAAATAGCGGTTTTAGGCTCCCAAAACGCTGTATCTGTCTGGATGAAACGCCGATACAATACAAAATTTTTACGTTCGCAGCTAAACGCGTCTCCATGTGTACGGGCTCCAAACTTGCTCTGATTTGACCTGAGACACAAAGTGTGATGGGTAACCAGCAGTGCCACAGTATAGAACCTTGTTGTAAAGTGTTACAAGCCGACCTTTGACCCAAAGACTTGTAATTGTCCATAGCTTAAAATCTAAAAACAAACAAAAGGCACAAGTTAAACAAGCGCACATACATTTCACATTTACATTTTGAGTTACCTTTGAGTTTCTCTTGTGCTCTTTATCTTTTCTTTCTTTGCAGGGAGAGCTGCTTTCAGACTGAATGGTGTGCTTTCCCATGCTGGCAGGTTATGTGGGTATAGTCTCTGTGCAAAAAGAAACAGAAAGGTCTAAAAGATCACAGACAGGGTCAGACAATGTGAGTGTTGTTTTACTGAGAGCAGACCCTTGCAGACTCTTTAATAGCAGCCATTTCCTCTCTGTCTCTCTCTCCAGACGGAGAGCTTTAAGGGCTCGGTGGCTCTGATCCTTCAGCCCTGCACCCCAACACACTCAACACAAACACACAACACTCATTTGTGACTGAAACACAGTAAATGTGAAGAAAAAATAAGGAAATTAGGAAAATCGTTGAGCCTTCCTTCACAATTATGCAATGATAAAGTTGACAAACAAAGAGTCTTTTTTCAACAAATGATCTCTGCTGAATGTTTTTTTGCAACAAGCCACTTTAAGAACTGGTGCTTAAAACATAAAAAAATGCAAAATTGTATGAACATCTACTACCTATACTAATTATACTGCGAAAAATAAGAATAATCTGTGTTGATTATTATTATTGTTATTAGTAGTAGTACAGTAATTATATTATGTAACTGAATATGACACAGACACTGTAAAATACAGTGTTACTGAGAAATCAAGTACTGTGAGAGACTGGCCCCTCCACACTCACGGTTTTTAATGGAAATCTTAATAGCATACCAAGCATTTCATATTTTAAAAGCCTGCAGTCAGCATGACTCGCTGAATTAACATATAGCGTTGCAGACCGAGCGATTATATGGCATCGATTTACAAGCCCCCCGCACGGAGGAGACGCATTTTCTACAGCACGTGTTGGTCGCGGCTCATCCGGTCTTAGCGCCACGGCTACAACGATACACGGCAGAGACCTTTAATAATGAACGATGGCACTCCAAATGTATAAAAGGGGAGCAAAAGAACCTTTTTTTTTTTTTTTCAGGCACCCATAGCGCCATGTCGTATGAGAGATTAGCCTTTGAAAATGAGACACGTTGATGACACGTACAAGCCCGGTGCATGTGGAAATATTTTCCTCTTTATTTCCTCACTCTCTCTATACCCTATACCTCTTTTTTCTCGTTTCCCCCCTCGTAAAGAGCAGCGGAAAACATCAGCACATCAACACATCGCTCCTCCAGCTTAACATTTCTGAGCAGCGATGAATCATTCAAGGCTTAATGTATTCAGGACAGGCCAGGACCAACTGCTGCTATCAAAGGACTTGGTTGAATAACTGTAATAACTGGAAAATTATTTTGATAGCCTGAAACAATCTTATATATCACAGAACTTTATTAAAATAATATCAAATCAAATTAGCCTGTATCCCCATAATGAATTAAGTAACAGGTTACGCTGATATTAATCTCGGCTAGCTCGCAGGCATTGCGGCAGGAGCATTTAATAAGCCAGTCCCTGTTGCTCTGAAGGGCTAGAAATCCTCGAGTACCCGTGCTTATTCAGGGAAAAATACATCAAAAGACTCTCTCCCTCTCTAAATAATGTGCCCGTTTTCCCTGCCTTTGGTGAAATTATTCATAAGGAGAAAATCTTGGTGAAATCTCGTGAGGGTTCTGATTAGCAGCTGACCCGTGGGGATGGTGCGTATCCTAATCCCCTAAATGCCTCGCCGTTCAACCCCCTCCCCTTCGCCTCCGTCCGTGTGCCGAGGAGCAGACCCTGAAATAATAATATAATCATGTTTTCTTACGGCAGCGCGGAGCAGACGGGCCGAGCGGGAGCCGCGCCGGGCCTTCCCCCGGTCTGGGTGCAGCTGTCTGGGCTCGGGCTCGCGCTCGCTTAGGCCGCAGCCTGACTCTCAAGCCCCCCCCCCGGCTTCGGTCCCTCTTGCGCTCTTCCTTGGATACTGTCCATTTTCAGGGCTAAGAACCTGCTGGAGGCTCTTTAAATTTTTTAATAGAGCCCAGATGAAGCAGTGCTGGGTAGAGGAGAAGACAGCTCGTGTCAGTTTTTTCCCCAAGCTCCCAGAGGCCTAGTAGCCCTGTAATGATCTGGTAAGGCTACAGATTAAAGTCGAGCTGGAGTCCAAGAAAAGGGGGAAAGAGAGCTGCCATCTCACACACGCTCACACACACACACTATCGCCCGCTCTATCTGGCACTTACAGACTCACACAGAGGCAAACTCTGTTATCTCTCTGTCTCTATTCCTCCCTTTTTCTTCTCCTTATCTCTCGCTTCCACTCTCGCGCTACCTCTATTCTGCTGTTTTATGTCTCTCGCTGGTCTAGTGGACCTGGCTTCTCTCTCTCCTGGTGGTGGTGGAGAAAAGGAGGCAGTTGGACAGATGAGGGCGAAGGGGGGAGTACTGTACTATATGCCGCCACCGTTTTTCTCTCATCCTCCCTCCCCGTTTCCTCCAGCAGCCTTTTTTTTGTGTGCTATCTCCAGGTTATCTTTCTTCTTCAACCCACCCTCTTTTTCTACTCCTCCTTCCCCACTCTCCCCCAGGTCTGGCCGACTTGTTGTGTTGCCCTGCAAACTGTGCTACATAACCATTCTCCAGGGTGGACACTAAATCTTTTGATGCAGGCGTAGTGGTGATAACATCTGAACTGGGGGAGACTTCTCAGGGCGTGCTTGACAGATGTAGCGGGGCCTTTTAGGATTTAGAGCCGAAGCGTATCTATTACGGGTGCTGCCGCGGCGCTTGGCAGGCCCGTCTGGTAATCTCCCATGAATTTCTGTCCAACTTATCACAGGCCCGGGACAGGTTTCTGCAGGGAAAGAGGAAATCTGCGAATCTGCACCCCTGAAGATGCACGGACCAGGGTCTTTGAACTAAGGGTGTCTGCATTGATGAGACACAAACAAAATCAACATGATTTATATTCATAGACGTTATTCTTATGCGCAGCCAAGTTCATGGGCAGGAGCGTCGGCCAGACCAGGTCTCTGTGGGAATGACCAATCCCTCCAGCTGAACTTTGAATATGCTAATGTGCGAAACTATGAAAGTGACTCATATGGCCTTGAGAAGTGAACTGTATAGGAAATGAGGTAACCGTAACTCATTTTATATGTTTGAGACTTATTTTTACACGCAATTTATGCGACTGATGCGAATATTCAAAAGAATTGGGGGTGGGGGGGGTTATGCTAAACATCCTAAAGAAGTGATAGATACAGATGGAGAGGGAAATATGACTGTAAGATAGATAAACAAAACCAGGCGGTTGTCTACAACGAAAGACTGAAGATATACTGTGATAGATTGACAGACGACTTTGTTGCGAGACACAAGGGAAATGTGGCTTTTGTCTGCGTCTGTGCACATGTGTGTGTTTTTGTATGCTTGTCTGCATGCGTTTCTGTTTCGGAGCAGCATGCGAACAAATATTTGTGTTTGTTACTCCCCTCTGGAGGTTTTGATCCTGTGCCATCTGGCAGCTCGTGGGGATGCGGCCCATCATCTTCCTCATCTGATGACTGTTCTGCCCCCGTGCCCTCCCCTCTACGCCCCTCCACACCTCCACTTACCCCACTTCCTCTGCACTCTGTGTCTCTTCTCCATATTGTCTAATCTCCATCTCAGAGCTTTGTGCAGCACAACATACACACAGGGTCCGAAATTTACTTTTGGCCACACCTTCAGATGGAGATGGGATTGACAAAATGTACAGGCCATACATTTACTACACACAAAACTGTAATATTAGGATATTTTGCATGAAACTTTTATTCAAATATATATTTTAGTAATTATTTAGATGCTTTTTATTATATTTGTGGTAACTCACAAAAAACACAAATTAACAATATTTTTATTTGGTGGCTTACAGTGAGAAATATTCCAAATGTGTCACCACTTGATGTAATAGATCAAAATCTGATCGGGCGGTAAATGTTCCTCCTAAAATTGTTAGAAAACACAAAAGTATTTGATTTGAAACTTACACAACATCAACAAGAGTTCATGCAATGTTGCAGTTCCTATGTTTATTTACTCACACAAGCCAATTTTCTGGCATTTGGAGCTCAGTGACAGTTAATTTGGATCCTGCATACATGCGTATCCAGAACATTAAAAAAAAAAAAAAAAAAAAAAGACATGGGGAAAAATATAAATATACAGTGGCGGTTTCAGAACAGCAGAAAGACTGGTAGAGGTTAACAGGAGTACATTTGCAATTTTGTCTGTGATACCATCTGTTAATTGTTTGTGTATGTGTGTGTATAAATCTGATTATGAATGAGAGTGAGGGAGATTGAGGGAAGCAGTTCAAAAATTCTGTAATTAAATCATTTTCCTGTCAAACTTCATTATGCAAATTAATCTTTAAGCTTTTTGTCAGGTACTGGCCTCTTAAAGAGAAAGATCTATATCTATAGGAAGTGACATTGAATCAAATCACAATTATTTAGTCTAGCCTAGCAGTAGGGCTCCCGAGATCTCGTATTATTGACGATTACAGAAAATTACACTATGAGAATTCAGGTAATTATTTTTCCGACTGCTCATTTGAACTCATTCAGTTTTTTCTCCATGATCAGTCATTTTACAAGGTATAGAAAATAATAATCTGCACACTTCACTTCTTAGAGTCAGAGACAGATGAAATGCTTCTCTTTACAAAAATGTTATGATTGACGGTTATGTAGTCTAAACAAGGTTTGACCTGTGCTCATGTGAGTGTGTATGTGTGTGTACATGCACTTCATGATAGGAGTTTTGTGTGTGTTTTGCTCAGAGTAAGGTAAAGGCTGAGGTGAGTCTGAAGGAGACCTGGGTCCTAAAAACTGTCCTCAGGATACACACCCCTGTGAACATGTGCTCTGCTTCCTTCAGCTGTGGCCTGTGGGGACATTTGGTCCCCATAATGTAGGGAACACCAGGACCACAATGATACCAGGATCAAGAACGTAAACCAAGTTATTCAAAGCAGACAGATCATATTAAGACAACTTATCTCAATGAGTAATTGCAAATGCCTTAGATTAAAAACCTGTAATTCTAGGATATAATTATTTTATAGGACTGTAAGAATGGCAGCTAAGTGAATGAAGGGAGCTGAATGAAGATTTCATCCAGCCGGCTGTAATAAAGGTGCGATTCCACAGAGATATCCACAGTATATCCTGGACATATAAGATATCTTAATTCATTACTCTCTGGGAGTTGGCAGGGATTTAATATTAAAAAAAGATGGAAATAAAATGTAAACGTGAGGTATTTATTTGACTGAAAATATTATGATGATGATGAATATTAGTAGTGGTATATATATTAATATTAAATACTTGAAAACTTAATATTAATAATAATAAAACAACAACAACAACATTTATTTATAAAACACTTTCAAAACCATGAAAATGGACCAAAGTGCTGTACATAAATAGCATATCTAAAAATCATACAAACATAAAATAACAACAAAGTACAACACCAATAAATCATCCATCCTACAGCAAATCACTCACATTTATCAGACCTAATCAAACGCAGAAAGCCTGATAAAATAAGTCAGTCTTTACACAACAACAATTTAATAATAAATAATAATTATTATTGATAATAAAATTATTGTTGTTATTAATAATAATTATTATTAGCAGCTGTCATCTTCATGCAAAAGGTGTGAGAGTGTGAGCTTCACTGCCCTGGGTGCCTGTGGAAACATATGGCCAATCTTCCCCAGTCACCATTGTCACTTTTATCTTACTCTCCACTGTTTGATGTCAAATTAGTCCAGGAATAACTAATTCTTTATTCTTCTGAATCTGGCACACTGAGGGAACTTTGTTGTAGTCCTGGGAGGCAAACAATGCTTGGAGGAGTTAAACCTAATGAAAGCCTTTGATCCTGCAAGATATTAGAGAGAACGCAAGAGGAGGGAAAACAGTCAAGTTGCTGAAAATCCGACTCAAAATCGAAATGCAAATGATATTGAAATGTAGGGATTTCGCCGTTCTCTCCTTCCTTTTTTATAATTAATAATTCCAGTTTTGTTTGTATTAGTTTTAACCTACTAAAGTATAAAGGCTTTTCTCACAGGAGTGGCACTCCATATTTATACCACTGAAAGTGCTATTTTCAAGTTGCACAAATTAAAATGTCATAATGCTAAATTATAAATACCAAGAACCAGGGGACGGAAGAAAGAAAGAAAGAAAGAAAGAAAGAAAGAAAGAAAGAAAGAAAGAAAGAAAGAAAGAAAGAAAGAAAGAAAGAAAGAAAGAAAGAAAGAAAGAAAGAAAGAAAGAAAGAAAGAAAAAGAAAGAAGAGAGAGGTTTTGTTTTGTTTTGGGAACATACTCTGCTTCTTCTTTTGTTATGCTAGTCTTCCCTAAAGTAAAGAGGGTGCGCTAGTCGTGTCTGAGAGGCTGTCTAATGACTGCTTTGTTAGGCTGTCAGAGTTTGTGATGAGAAGAGTAGAGAGGCAGCTGACCTGAGTGTTCAGGATGTGACAGTAAACATATGTCACCAGAAAGTGTTCACAGTGGCAAACACTGAGGATAATGGGACATTGTGAAGCTTGTGCACACAAGTTTTCTGCAGCATCTACCACAGGTCAGGAGAGGAACAGCATCATTTATTTTTGGGATTATGGTTGACACTGCTAGGAGATTGTAGACAAATAAGAATTAGAATATCTCTGAGAGTCATGGCAAAAATTGCCAAAACAATTTTCACTCAGAAGTTGCTAGTAAATTTCACAAATAATTACAAAGAATCTGCAAGTGACATACTGAGTAAATCATGAAATTTTGAATTAGAAATAGTATTTTCTTTTAAAACGTACTGAAATAATCTTTTTTTACAACTTTGAAAAAAAACCAAAACATTTTACAGTGTACTGTGATAGTAGCAGACATTTGTTCAAACAAGAGAACTAATCTAAATTAAGAGAAAACATATTAGAGTCTTATGATGCTCATTCAATCAGATTAGAGCAGGCTTTTTTAAGGTAACACTTTACAATAAGGTCTTATTTGTTAACATTAGTTAATGTAACATGAACTAACATTGAGCAATGCATTTATTACAGTATTTATTCATTTTTGCTAATATTAGTTAATAAAAATACAGTAGTTCATTGTTAGCTCACAGTGCATTATGCATTAACTAATGTTAACAAATACAACACGTTTTTTCTATACTGTATTAGTAAATGTTGAAATTAACATTAACTAATATTAATCAGTAGGAGTATTGTTTATTCTAAGTTCATGATAACTAAATGTTAACTAATGAAACCTTACTGTAAAGTGTTACCCTTTTTAATACCAAGGACGCACAAATACGATGATCCCCTTGTAAAGAACTCCCCTTAGAAGACATTTTTAATTACGTATGAGAAAAATATTAAGTAGGATATTATCATTTCCTCAGTTAAATAATTGGCTTTTATTTTGTCATTGTAGCTAATTATTTAAATATTATCTGGAAAATATTTAAATTAACAGCATTCTTTTCCCTAACCCACTATTTACTTATCTATAGTACCTGAATTTTAGAACTTTACAATAATTTTTAAAATAAAACTAATATATGCTTAGTTATGTCATGAAACTCTAGATGGCGCAGGCTGATGGGTCCTTAACGCAAACTGATTATATTCACAGCTTTAACTACTTTGCATTGGTTTATGTTGCATCTGCAGCAAATGAGCTGCTCACAACACTTAAATGTCTGGCTAGCATTCACTGTAACGGTTTGCAGCATGCCTTCAGAGTTCCTCCGAAACCCTCCAACTTCCCCAGCTCCACCTGTATAGATCTGCTATGGGTAATTATATATGAAGACTTCAGATGCAAAAGCCTCTAAGTGCCATCTGAAATTTTCATCTAAAATTAGCATTTTTATCAAGCTTGTATATTTAGGTTCAGTAATTTCACTTTAATGGCAATTAATAGGTCCTTTTCATTGCCATTAAAGTGAAATAACTGAACATAAACATACAAGCTTGATAAAAATTTTCATTTTATAAGAAAATTTCAGACGGCACTTAGAGGCTTTTGCATCTGAAGTCTTTATATATTTGTGTATATTATGTCTTATGCACAGAAGCATATCAGCATATGTATTAGCAGTAGCAAGTTCCTGTACTTGATCTGCAGCAGCAGCAATTCAGCAGCAGTATAGCAGATCTATTCTGTCAAGACCAAATACATTAACATTGTCTTATCCATTCCCATGCTAAAAATCTTCAGAGAGTTGTCACGATAGAACTTAAGTTAGCATGTTAACTAAACTTTTTTTTTAATTGCACATTTATAAATTGTTGCTAACCCTCCTTTTGGCCCACATTTGAAAAACACTAGATTAGATGCATTAGAGATATTAATATGTGGGATCAGTATTTCAATGAAAGTTAAGCATTTGTACGGGGTCTGTTTGTTCATATATGTGCTTCTGAGGTGTGATTGGTCAGGCCTGGCCTGGGGGCTCAGCTAGCTGGACTGATAAAGTGCAGGCCTGTTGCCTGGGGGTTGTTGAGAATGGACTCCACCGCCCCCTCCCCTTTCTGCTTTTTTATTCCTTCCCCTCTGCCTCAATCTCAAGCAAAGCAAATAAAGAGATGTTGAGGAGGTGGCAGGGTGGCAGGCCCCCCAAATGTAAAGTTTGCGCAATCACTCAGATACAAGTGGCACCGCTAAAAATTGCCCTCATACATCAGCTTATGGTTTACAGGCGCTGACAGAAAGGACGTTGAAAGGTCAGAGGGAAAAACATATAGATGTGTCAAAGCCTGCTCTCAGGGCAGCAGGACTGCGGGATGATGGGAAGTGAGATGAGCTCTGGAGGGACTGAAGAAGTGCTTGATGGGGCAGGATTGGTTTCTCTCTCCCTCTCTCTCTTCTTTTTTTTTCTGTTTCTTCCCTTGTAAAGGAAAGCGGCGTGCAGGCGTCAGCACCGGAGACCAGGTACAGTTGGGCTGTAACCTCTCCCGCCGACCCCTCGTGACAAGACAGATAGCTCCATTCATCTGCAGCTGAGCAGCAGCGCGGCGCTGCATTTTTCACCCCCGGCCCAGGATGGATCTGCTCGCCAGGAGGAATGTCACCAGCCTGAATGCCCTGATCTGTCACGACTCCACCATCTTCACCCGAATCACAGCACCGCAGACAGGTCGAGAGAGAAACGGAGGAGAGATAGAGACGAGCAGTCAGACGATGACCATTTACCAGAAATAACAACAGATCATGCAAAGCATATAAACAACGATCTGCCTTTAGCAACTACGCTTTCTCAAACGTAAAACGAGTGAACTGCTTTCAATCGGTGACAGTGATAGTAAAACATATTGTTGAAAATGACTTTGGCGCTGTGATTGCATACTGATTCTATTAAGCTCCAGTGAAGGACGGTGAAGTGATGGAGAATTTATCGAGGCTGGTTTTATCTCGCACTCTGCTCAACAGCTTCCATATTGATCACTGTTTACAGATATAATCACTTTCAGATTCATTCTTCATCAGTATGGCCTTCTGTATTGATTTGGTTTTACTCATGTCTCTCCATAAAGGCCCTGCATGAGTGCAAAAACCCAGGGAGAGAATGTGTGTGTGGCTCATATTTATGTATGATTGTGTATGTGTGTGTTCATTCAGGCTGTAATTGTGTTATGTTTTATGAGATATCGCTCTTTGTTTCTTTGTGAGTGTACACTGCAGCACAAAGGTCTCCTCTGGAGGAAATAAACCCACTTGAGAAGATAAAATGTGATGGCAAATACAAGCGGTAATGTTGGTAAGTACAAAATCAGAACAATCAGAACAGAAGCTTTTAGATATACTGTATGGACAGAGAAGTGAGATATATCTAAGTGTTCTCTCTCTCTTTTTTCTTCTATCGTATAGGGTAAAGCTGTCCTAATAAACTGACCTACATCTATATCTAAATCTATACCTACACCTACACTACTGTTCAAAAGTTTGGGGTCAGTAAGATTTCTTTCTTTTTTTTTTAAATTAATGAATAAATCATTTAAAAGTGCTAAGACTTAAAGGGTTAGTTGACCCAAAAATGAAAATTCCGTTCCACACCCGTAAGACCTTTGTTAATCTTTGGAACACAAATGAAGATATTTTAGTTGAAATCCAATGGCTCCGTGAGGCCTGCATAGGGAGCAATGACATTTCCTCTCTCAAGATCCATTAATGTACTAAAAACACATCTAAATCAGTTTATGTGAGTATAATGGTTCAATATTAATATTATAAAGTGACAAGCCATATTTTTGGTGCGCCAAAAAAACAACAACAAAATAACGACTTATTTAGTGATGTCCGATTTCAAAACACTGCTTCAGGAAGCTTCGGAGCATAATGAATCAGTGTGTCGAATCACGATTCGGATCGCGTGTCATATAGCCAAATTGCTGAAATCACGTGACTTTGGCACTCCAAACAGCTGATACGACCTCCGAACCTTCCTGAAGCAGTGTTTTGAAATAGGCCATCACTATACAAGTCGTTATTTTGTTTTTTTTGGCACACCAAAAATATTCTCGTCGTTTTATAATATTAGTATTGAACCACTGTACTAACATGAACTAATTTAAATATGTTTTTAGAACCTTTATGGATCTTGAGAGAGGAAATGTCATTTCTCCCTATGCAGGCCTCACAGAGCCATCGGATTTCAACTAAAATATCTTAATTTCTGCACTGTTACAAAAATGTTCTATTTTATATAAATGCTGTTCCTTGGACTTTCTATTCATCAAAAATATTAAGCAGCATCTTTTTTCAACACTGATATTAAGAAATATTTATTGAGCACCAAATTTTAGAATTTTAGAATGATTTCTGAAGGATCATGTGACACTGAAGACAGGAGTAATGATGCTGAAAATTCAGTTTTGCCATTACAGGAATAAATTACATTTTAAAATATATTAAAGTAGCAAAAATTTATTTTTAAATTGTAATAATGTTTCACAATATTACAGTGTTTACTGTAATTTTCACTGTAAAAGGAAGTTTAATTGGAATTGAATCAGAATGATACAATGAGAATGCACTGTATTGTAATTCAAAGAAATCTAACACAAGTAATGTATTCTGGGAAATGAAGTGCCTCTCTGGTCCACAAACGTTAATTGTAATGAAATATATAAAATAAAAAATAATAAATTGGTAACATCTTATTTTAAGGTGTCCTTGTTACAGTGCAATTAAACATTTAAGTACTAAATAATATTAATTAACTATAGGATTAGGATTAAGTTTTGGTTTAGGATTAGTTGCATGTAATTATGCATAATGTATCGTTATTATGCGTAACAAGGACACTAAAATAAAGTGTTACCAAAAAGTGTCTATAGGTGGCATTTCAAACATTATCTACATACAAACATTGTCTGTCTGTCTTTCCATAAGGCCTATAAACCTAAAACTTCTAAGCATTTTAAACTTTTTTTCAAAACTTTCAAAGGCTTTGTTCAGCCAATATTCAAAATTTGTCTTCATAAACTTTTCTTTTCTAGTTAGTTATATGAATTGCTTTGAATTACAGCTTTAATACTATTTACCTACATTCTGATTCAGATTGCAATTCTGCATCCTGTTTGCTAACTCTATTCAAATTCAGGATTTAAAATGAAAAATTTAAAACACATTCTCAATTCACCTCCTAATTTATGCTCACTGACACACAAATATACATGTAAAAGTAGATTCCTTGATTGGAACCACCAGGGTCCTTAATTGCTGCTGGGACACAGGTGGACAAGAGAAGACAAAAAAAAAAAAAAAAAAGACAGCAATAGTGGGTAAAATAAGAGTCTGTTTTTGACATAGACATGGGGCTTGAATGGGGCTTGTCTGTCATGTGCCTCTGTTCCATCTGTGCTGTTGTTATGTGGGGTTTTATGTCCTCTGTGAATATGTGGCTATCTCTCTCATAAAATGCACTTTGTGCTTGTACTGGTTCATTAGCCTGAATGAGCTGCATAAACAATGAGAAGAGGACAGCAAAGGAGAACGGAGAGGAGAAGAGAGGATAGTACAAAGCTGACATAATGCTGATTTCAATCCACACGAGAAAAAAGCGGCTGAGGCCACATCTGGAAGCAGAGCGGGGCAGCGGTGCAAGAGCTGAGCTGAGGCTGGGCTTCACTGGACCACAAGCACATGCCCATTTTCTGCCCCGTTGAGGACTCCTGGAGAAGGAGGAGGAGCACATACACACACTCAGGGCTGCTCCTGACTGTACTGTGGCTGTTTGCGAACATCTCTGCCCTCCAGTCAACATAACTTTGCCCTTAACATGCAGATCAAGTGTGTTTATTTTTGACACACTATCACACACCCACATATGGGTGGATGAAAGCATCAGTGGCCTCGTTTAAGTCCCCCTTCTCTTGGTGTCCACGTCAGGGTTGTACATAACTGAACTGGCTCCCTTTTTCATTAATGAGCATGAATTGGAATCAAATTGGCCCCACCCCACAGGAAATGAATTGCATTTTTAAAAAATTCAACACAAGCAAAGCATTCTGGGAAATGAAGTTCATGGCCCACTAAAGTTAATGTATTAAATATGATTCCATCCATCCATCCATTGTTTAATGAAAGTTAGAAAAATAAGTTTAACACTGAGTCTACAACAGATGCGACTGTTGTCATGTTGTGGAGCAAAGGCTAGAAGCTGTCCACAGCTGTCCACTGAAATAAAAATTAATTAACGCTAAATAAAAATATATATAAAAACAAAAAAGTCTAAAATGACCAAAACGAATAACAAAATTACTAAAACTAAAATGAATATAATATATAATATAAATATAATAATAATATGTATAATATAATATAAATGAAGGGCTGATATATCAAATATAAAATTTTATTCTAAAAAGTATAAAATATATAAATAAAACTAAAACAGCATGATAATAAGAATTCCTTAATTCAAATCAAATTCAATTCATATTCAAAATTGTATTAGAATTTAAAAGACAACCTCAATTCAATTTTGTGTTAGTGCCAAGATATTTAGTGCTGTGTCTGCACACCGCGAACAGGGGAAAGTGAGAGACTAATGTGATGGATAGACATTAGAAGGTGGCACTAATCATGACGAAAGATTTAGCGCTGCTACTCAAACACATTGAAACTGGCATTCAGAGTAAGCGAAACTGATTGGATTCCCTTCTGCTTTACACTTCAGTGAAACCGGACCACATTTAGATGCCAACCTGAGACTTTCAGACTCCTGCAGAAGACATTAAGCTGCTAAGATGCTGCTACATGACTCTATTCTCAAATACTGTACATATACACCGCTCACATATACAAGCGTGCATTTACAGCAACGTTGTTTATACCAGTTTAATTTGATGGTTACGTCGGGCAGCTTTTACTTTCCAACATTTGCAGCCAATAAACAACGTTCTTTGAGCTTTGAGATTAATATAGCATACATCCACTGGATAGTCTGGCAGTGATTGTCTGAAAAATAAACTTTGTTGCGACTTTTTGCAAAGTGTTTATTATGGCAGAAGGGTGAGTGTGTGTCTGGGAAGTGAAGGGGAGGTGAATAGAGGGAAAAAGAGGGATTTATTTATTTGGTTTGATTTTCACTCCTAATCTTCCCTCGCTCATGCAAATGGAGCGAATACGGAAGGTGGCGTGGTTATCTTTCTTTACATCAATAAATAAAAGGCTCCAGTAGACCACAGGACCCAGCTAATTTTCCAAACCAGTGAAGAGGCTTTTATATGGGGAACACCTCTTCCATCCCACCTCACTCTTTCACTCTCTCTCTCTCTCTCTCTCACCAAAAGCTCCGCCTCTTTCATTTCCATTGCTGTTTCATCTGGAGTTTTTTTTTGCCACCCACTCATCGTCTGGTGTGTACGTCTGTGTGTACGTCACACATCCTCTTGGAGTGATGGCCTTGTTGCCCCGTGGTGGATTTGGATCAGGTTCCTGTTAGGTAAGAGGACGATGCATTAAAGGCCAAGCTGTAATCTCCTCCGTTCCATCTAATCTCCTCATATTAAGCTTCTCCTGGACGATAAGATGGCTAGGCCTCCACCTTGGCCGGACAGCTGACGGCCGGCTCTAACTACAGCACAGGACCCGGGAGGACACACCCACACACACATGCTCACACATACAACTCTCTTGAGAGGAGATTAATTGCTCTAAAATTAAGCCTGTGTGTGTGCTGTGACCTTTAGGGTCACTTTCCCTCGGTATGATGAAGCACTGTGGTCAGTCCTTCAGCATGACCCAGCTTCCCTCATCCAGCGCCATCTGCAGCGCAAAACACTCGGCCACACCAACTGGCCTTCAGAGCAGGTGGATCACAAGTAAGCTTGTGTGTGAGAGAGAAAAAAACTGACACGATATTCTTTACCATGATTGTGAATACATTCATTTCAAAGGTTCATAGGAAGGATGTAGAGAAGATAAATGCATAAGTTCATGAAGTGATACTCTCTCTTGCGATCAAACCTTGAGATACCAGAAATCCAATTGAATGCATTCTTGCTTGATTTCAAAGTGTCACGACTCTTTCACAGTCTCAAAACAATCTTCAATTGAGTAGGAAGCAGGTTGTCTAAATAAACACAAACTCTGCTTTGGCTTTTTTCAGCACATATAAGGTGCATTTATGTGACACAGAAATAGTAGTAGTAATTCACACACAAATGCTTTCATGATACATGTAGCATGATACAAAGGACACAGCAGCTTTGAATAGCCTTTGATTCACTCTGTGGCTTACTCCAGGGAGAGGGCTCATGGTCTCTCTTTTACTTTTATGTGTTTTGCAATTGGATTCCTGCGCAGGCAACCCAAGAATGTGATGAAAAGTGTCGAATCTCTGGCCAGGCCACATGCATGCAGACATAAACAGAGTGCCTAATGACACTCAGGCCTCGCTACTCGGCCACTTTCAACTCAGCCCTAAACACTAGCAGCTGGGCCGAGGTGGCACCAGAGATGTTTATTGGGGGGCTTTAGCCCATCAACTTATTGTCAACAGTTCAAGAGCTTGTCAGCGGACCCACCAGATGTGTAGCGAAGAGAAAGGGAGCGGGAACGGGAAAATCTCCCTGTGTCTGCCTTAAGCTCTTGGAAAGTCTAGAGCTGGTATAGTCATCTCAAACACTGTTTCATGCTTCTGGGGGGGCTCATTGAAAATCATATGGTGCAAATCATATTGGTGTTATGTTCTTAGTTTAAGAACATGGCAGTTAAAAAAAAAAAAAAAAAAAATTATATTTTCAAATTTTTTTATATTTAAATATGAGTAAATGTCTGCTCAGTTCATCTAAGGCCAGCTACCAAACTTTTTTTTGTCAGCCTAATCCCTTTGACCTAAAAATGTTTACTTTAAACACCCAGAGATTTTATGTTATTATTTCAATAATTTACAACACATTCACGTTCACGGTTTTCTGATGTCAGGTAATGGCCACATGACATGCAATTAAACTTGTTTTCACTACGTTTTCTTTTTATATATTTTTTTTATATTTTAGTTTACAATTATGTATTAATTTTAACATTTTTATGATTTAATTATTAGCTTTAATCAACTCATGAACCCCTGCAGTTCCCTCATGAATGCCAGTTTAGGAAACCCTGATCTTGAGCTTCATTATTATAATTACAGAGTAATGCTTAACATTACAATTTCAATTTTACACATATTACATGTTGCTACAATATAATAATTAATAACAATAATGTGTAACTGCAAGCACCTATGCAAAAAAGAAACATGAAAGCTGTAATGTAAAATGCAACCTATAATAGCAGTACATCCATATGCTAGTACTGTAGTTGGTGACAAGTGACTATTGTCTATATGGGTGAATCACTGAATTGAATCGTTCAAGATTGAAACAAGTGACTATCAATGAATCATCGGCTGCATTCGAAATCACATACTTCTCTACTATATAGTAGGCAAAAAACAGTATGTGAAAAGTGTAGTATATCTGATTTCACAGTATTCATAGAAACGTAGGCATAAAGTACGCAGATGACTTACTACTTACAGCGAGATTCTGAAATTGACACTTTACTATCCCATGAGGCCATGGGAGAGGATTTGTGAATGGCAGTAAAGCAATGCGCTTGACACTTGTCGGTCACATGACAATGACAACATGGCAAATGTAGTATGTCCAGATTACATTCAGACTACATACTGTACATTCATACTATATAGAACATTCAACATACTGTACTTTTTTAGCAGTCACAAAGTAATTACTTATTAAAAGAAGTTCCTATACACAAAGTATGTGATTTCGGAAACAGCCTCCAATCATTCACTCAACTGATTTGTTCAACAATACAAATTCATTCAGAAATGAAAAAAGTGTATTTATGAGTGAGTGACTGAATCATTCACAACACTGATTTGTTTAGGAAAGAAACACTACTCTTGTGCATTGTGCGGAGATGTGGTTGATTTTAATATGGGTTCTTTTGGAACTATTTTCGCTGGCTGTGCAAAAAATAGACAAGGTAACTTGCAATATTGTGTCTAAAATATACGTTACTCATTATTACATATGTATCACTTAAATATACAGTATTGTGCAAAAGTCTGGAATCTGGATTACATAAAGAAACTGAGACAGACTAAACCCAGAAGAACTGCGGCAAAGTCTCCAATATGCTTGAAGGATCCTACCTGCAAAGCTACCTGAAAAACTAGTGTGCCTAGGACAAAAGCTGTTTTAAACTCAAAGGGTGGTCAGACCAAATATTGATTTGATTTAGTTAATAAAAGTTAACTGATAAATAAAATCTTTTTATGACATTATTTTTGAAAGCATTCTCACTTTACAGCATTTTTACACTAGTGCCTAAGACTTTTGCACAGTACTGAAAAAATTACTGTAGCAGTGATATCTATGATAACTATTGGCTAAAGAAATTAACCAGCTACATAACATTAAAATTTTTCTTTCAGATAAGAAACAGAAAAGGCACTGCACTCAGCAGGCTGTTGCACAATACGCCTTCACGTCCAGATGAGCATAATATGATTTGTATTTGTGTCTGTTTTAATCGCTCGAGCTAAATGAGAATTTAATTGCTTTGCCACCATTTTTGCATCCAGCCACACAAAGGCTCTGGCCACCTCATACACGTCCCTAATGCTCTGCAATCCCTAAAATGAGTTCGTACTGTTTATATGTTACAAACCCAGTAAACAAATAAAGCAAATAACAGGAGGGGAGTAGAGATTTACTGCATTTGCCTCTCAACACCCCCCCAACCCCAAAATCTCCCGTTTTGCAACATTAGCCAATGTTTACCAAAGTTAAGATAATCTCATTTGCATATTAGATGTGATTAGCACAGTTCATTGTCAGGATTACGCCTATTGGGTTACACAGTCGCGTAGCATGAGCGGATGGATAGATCTGTGTTTGCGGCGTAGAGGCCAGCAGGGTTCCCAACCATGCTAATGAGCATACCTATGTAAATGAAGTAAATCGTACACACATTCACCATCTCACACACTTTCTTGAGTTCTAAAACACACATGCCCGTTTACGATCAGCCCATGTGTCTTCCCCTCAGATCATTTCTTGGTCATAAAGATGCAAATGAAAGACATGCAGAGACAGAGATGGGGATGACAGAAGACAAAAAAGCACTTTTCTCGAACTACTGTATTTTTCTAAAGCCAGTTTTAGAATGCAGCGATTTGTCCAAGTTAAACACATTTAATTTATGGGCTAAGATTTCAAGGCTAATGTTTTGCACACATGCTCCTCGGTATTGATGTTGTCTGCACTTGAACTGTTGTCTTTGCAACTGACCCATAGTTACTAGCAGATATAAGCCAATACTGGCCCTTTACAGAAATTTCACACTGCAAAGAAAAGAAAATTAGAGCGATGGAAAGGAAAGTGTATTGCATTAAACAACTGAAGAGTAGCACCCAAACTTTATTTGATTCAAATAGTAATGGTATATTGTATCAGTATATTGGCCGATAAAAGCAATATCTGCGCTGTTGGACATCAGCTGATATTATTATATTATCACCCATTTATGTCCATTTGGGGGAGGAAAAAAGGTCTTGAACTTAGAGAATAAAATGTCTCTGGTCTCATCAAAAGTAGTATCAAAATGAAACTTCAATCTTTGAGGGATAGGATGAGAAAGTGTGTATGTTTTGAGTGTGTGTGAAAGGGCCACAGCTGTGGTCGTTTCTCTGGCGACCCTGTGGCCCTGTGTCCCCTGTGCGGGCTTCCTTTTCACATCTGCTACAGCTGGAGAACAGCGTATCACACACTTTACACCTGAAGGCATTCATATGCACACATACACACACTCACAGATGCATGAACACACTCACACATGGTTGACCTGAGGTCTCAGAGCCCTTAGCGAGCCCATGTGTCAACTCTGGGCACACTTCTTCCTTCTGTAAAATATAGATCTCTGTGTGTGAGAGAGAAAATTAGCATTTTGTATAGTATAGCTGGGTGTTTCTTCAACTATGTGCACTTTTAGAAAATACAACTGTTTTCACACTCTCAGTAGTATAAATTGTACAACAACAGTGGACATACTGTACATGTTACACAGGACAATTATGTTATCATTAACATTTCCATCACAAAATTATTCATTGTATTTAACAGAATTCAGTAGTGTAAATGACATTTTTTATATTTTTGAAATTAAATTGTCGTCTTGTCTTGACTAATTTCATTGTTAGCATTTTATGTATCCAACAAACACATATTTGAAAAAATAAATAAAAATGTACACTTATTCCATAATTTTAAATTGGAAAAAACTGATTTGAATGATTTCCACACAATAAATATTGAAACGGTGTGTTTATTTCACTTTTACGGAAGAGGATTAGGGCCAAGCAATAATAAAAAAAATAAAACCATCTCGAGATTAAAGTAATTAAATTACGAGGAAAAAGTCGTTAAATTACAAGTCGTTAAATTAAATTTAACAACTTTAATCTCGAGATGGTTTAATTTTTTTATTATTGCTTGGCCCTATTCCTCTTCCATACACTTATAGTTGGGATCAAATTTTAAAATTTAAATGTTCATATTTTAAGATCTGAAAAACAAAATTCATATAATTATTATTATTTTTTAAATACTTAACATTAAAATATTTTAAATAATTAAACCAAATGAAATCTGTACCAGTCAAAAGTTTGGGGTTGGTAAGATTATATATATATATATATATATATATATATATATATATATACACACATATTACACATAAATATACATATATATACACATACGAAACTGTTTCTATTTTAATATATTTTAAAATAGATCTGTGATGGCAAAATGTTAAGATGCTCAAGAAAGATTTCTTGTTCATCAGTTGAAAACAATTGTGCTGCTTAATATTATTGTGGAAACTGTCATACTTTTTTTTTTAAAGGATTCTTTGATGAACAGAAAGTTCAAAAGAACAGCATTTATTTTGTAATATTAAAACCAAAACACTTTGAATGGTAGTGTACATCTTTTGTATGGAGAAAAATCTGTTTTAACAAAAGTTGATAAAAATAAACTCCTGGGATATAAAAGTGCCCATAGCTGAAGAAACTCCCAGCCACCATCTGAGTGCTGAGTAACTGACCACTTGCTGACAGTGTCAGACAGCATATTTTCTGTTTTCCCAAACAAAAACTGAGTTGAACACAATACAAACGTTATAATCAAAAGGTGTGCATTAAACAATAACACTAAACCTACAAGGAAACCCTATCGACAATGAGTTTTACTTTTTAAACAGCCCTTTTCCTCCAAGCAGCATTGGTGCTAGACTGGCACATTAACTCCTCTTGACCCTCTATTCTCACCTGTAATAAAGCAGAGGACGAGCCCCCACTCTTCATACACACACATACTCATTTCTACTCCACACCCAGTAGAGAACAGAATGGGCTTGAGAATATCCATGCTCATTAGCCAAGCTTCTGTCTCCACATAGTCTGTATGTGTGAAGTCTCAGGTGGCACACAAGGCAGATGAAAGTGTGGAAAAGCGAGAGTAAGATATGTGACATAGAACCAGTGGTGTGGGCGCCAGCTGCTCAGGTTTAGTGTGTGTATGTGTGAAGGTGGATGGAGAGGGGCCATCAGTTCACAGCCTGTGAACCTCTCATTAGACTCTTTCTCACCGAGACTTGAGCTGAGTGAGGAGGGTGGGGGAAACTGTCAGTACACATGATCACAAGCCTCGCCTCTACACACACACACACACAAAATAACAAACGTCACACTCATTACGCACACAAGCGTGTGCAGAGCTGGCACTCGTGGAACGGGACTCTTGAATGCTTTATTTCTCTCTCCTCCCCTCTCTGCCCTCCCTCTGTGAGAATGTGTGCTAAAGCTAAATCTGATAATCAGGAGTGACGAGCTGGTAGAACGTAAGCTGAGCGAGAACCTGAGAGATGATTTTAGTGTTCAATTTGTGTGGTAATAATCTGCGTGACCTCACAACACAGGAAGTTCATATCAGCCATTCTCACCCAAACCAGACCACTGGGACCCAGAAGCTTCTCCCTGACTTTTGATTTGGAGAAAATTGGATAAAATAAAATATATATATTTTAAATAAATAAATACATTTGAAAGTAATGTCATGTCTAAATTTGGTCAGTCTAATTGAGTCACACAGATTTTTTTTTAACTACTCACCCTCATGTCACAATAAATTTATGTTTTCTCATAGAACGAAACAAACGTTTTTCCAACGAAAACGTGATCACTCAAAACACTAGAATATCTCATCAGAAATTAAAAAGTGGGTTTATCTCATCTAGCATATTAAAGGGTTAGTTCACCCAAAAATGAAAATTATGTCATTAATGGTAAAATTATGTCATTAAAAGGTAATAAAAACATCATCAAAGTAGTCCATGTGACATCAGTGGGTTAGTTAGAAGTTTTTGAAGCATCGAAAATACATTTTGGTCCAAAAATAACAAAAACTATGACTTTATTCAGCATTGTCTTCTCTTCCAGGTCTGTTGTATATCAGCATTCACGACTCCGCAGTGACACTGCTTCTTCTACTTCTTTCCTGTTTTACGGCGGTTGGCATCCAGCTTATTGGTGCATTACCGCCCCCTTCTGCTCCGTACAGTGATTCTGATGACGTGTTATGTAGTGCGCCCGAGCTTCGTTTACAGTCTGAGGGAGACACACGCTGTATTCAAGCTATTCTACATTGTTTGTATTTTGGTATTGCTATATTTTTTAAAATGGTGCGTAGGTGTGCATGTCACGGATGTCCTAATCGTGTCACTGTCCAGAGCAGAAGGGATGCACCAATAAGCTGGATGCCGTAAAACAGGAAAGAAGAAGAAGCAGCAGCATCACTGTGGAGTGAAAGCGGATATACAACAGACCCGGAAGATAAGACAATGCTGAATAAAGTCGTAGTTTTTGTTATTTTTGGACCAAAATGTATTTTAGATGCTTCAAAAACTTTGTTCCGAAGATGAACGGAGGTCTTAAGGGTTTGGAGCGACATGATGGTGAGTCATTAATGACATAATTTTCATTTTTGGGTGAACTTTTTTTAGGCTATAGGCTTGTTTGTTTACATTAATTTCATGTTTTTTACTTTCAAAAATCTAATTGAATCATGACAAGCTATATATCACTCAAAACGCCTAAGATTCAAAGTTAAATATTTACCTGTTTTAAAATGAGAAACGTTAATTTCTTAATTGGTTTCAGGAGCCATGTCAGAAAGTACAAATTCAAAACCTTTATTAGTCCAGTCATGTGAAGTTAGTTTTCAAGGCAAGAGGTTAGAATGTTTAGTCCAAGAACATGGTATTGATGGATTTTATCGGTTTACATCACATTTCTTCAGAGAAATTTATTAGGCAAGTCCATTCTGTTTTAAATCATGCAGCACGAAGAGCATGTCAGCAGTGAATGCTGTAAATGTGAAATGGTAAAAAGATACAGCTAAAAATTCTGAACTGAGGTTGTCTACAAAATCTGTAAAATAACAGAAAGGAGGCTGCAAAGAATGACAATGACCTAAACAGTAACAGTGCAAGTACTATTTCAGCACATTTAGCGCTTGGTTAAACTGGATAGCAGGTGTTTAGTGAATAAGTGACTGGCTTTGTGCTGAAATAACACACAAAAGTGACAACTGTTTAGTGAATTCACCTTTATGTGTTTATCTATGTTCTCACAATAAAACTGGATATCAGTAAACGGTAAGGGTTGTATGTGTGTGTTTTGGAATAGAGATGTCTGTGCTCTCTCTATCTCTCTCTCTCTCTTGGTTATTGATCGTCCAGCACTTTGAGAACAAAGAGTTAATCCTTAAAAGGCCAAACAGCACAGATTCCTTCTCAGTCATGAAAGTTTAAAATGCCTTCTTTTTTTTGTTTGGCCCTATGAGACATGTTCTCAGTGTAGCTGGTTGTGTGACCCGGGGCACAATGGAGATCCAATACCCAACCCTATTCATCCTACATTCAACCAGTCAATACCTATTATTAGATACTGTTGGCCTATCCGCCCAGTTATGGCACAGAAAAGTAGGTTTTCAGATTGGCTGGTGGAGGAGGGGAGAGTTGAAACTCCACCCTATCTAATCTAATACTCCTCTCTCTCTCTCTCTCTCTCTCTCTCTCTCTCTCTCTCTTCTAGGCCTGGATCAGCTTTAATTGCACTGGATAATATATCTAATCATGATCCCAGCTCAGACATTCCGGATTATTATGGGTGATTTCACTAAAATGAAATCTGGGTCTGTACATCATTTTACCATTGCTCTTCCTTATTATTATTATTATTATTATTGGTTAAACTTTATTTTGATAGTCCACTTTAGACATTATACTAACAATATGTAACTTATTAGAGCAGGGGTGCAAAACACAACCCTGCAGAGTTTAGCTACCCTAATTAAACACACCTGATCCAGCTAATCAAGTTCTTCTGGCTTATTTGAAAACTACAGGTTAAGGCTGCATCCAAAACGTAGGCAGCTGACTTGTTGCCTTGCTGCCTTATCAGGCAATGACTTTGTAGGCAGCGTTTGCTCATGAAAGTACCTCACGAAGACTTCTGAGGCAGCATAACATCAGTTTAATGATCTACAGCAAAAGAGAGTGAGTTTTAGTGATAACTAAGCAAATTTTAATTGCTTTTTCACTAGAAATGACATCAAAAGGGGAAAACATTGACCAAAAATGTACATTTACACACAAACTGAACACCAAACACAACTTTCAGACGCCATCTTTATTTTTTAGCTCAACTGTCACAGAATTGAAAGCACAGGATTGTGGGATATCAAAGGCAGCGAAGGATACATCTATGTTGCCTTCAAAAAACGATCAGAAGAAGGTATCTCAGGAGACAGGAAGTGAAGCTATTCGGATGTGCCTTGATGCCTTCCTACCTTGGAATGTATCCTCCAAAGGCAGCATTTTTAAGCTTTTGGATGCAGTCTATCTGTGTTTGAGCAGGGTTTGAACTAAACTCTGCAAGGCAGAGTTTTGCACCCCCTCCATTAGAGTATTAATAGACTGTAGCACAGGTTATTATTGAAGATTGTTCTCATCCCTTGAATATTACATTTCAGCTTTTACCATCAAAAAGACGCTTTAGGCAGCCTCAAGCAAGGAAAAAGGTGTATCAAATGTCATTTGTGCCAACTGCCATTAGAATTTTAAATACTGGGATCTGAGTGTGAGGGGTGATTGTGTTTCTTGTTGTCTTTTATGTAATTTGTATGATGATATTGAATGTGTTTTTTGTGGTGAAGCCAAAGACAAAGTTCCACTTGTGGACAATAAACTAATTATCTTATAGTCAGTCTGTTGGGTGACCTGGGTGACCATCAAAATAATGTATTAGCAGAAATTAAGCAAACAGTCTACTAATACTCTAATGAGTGGTAGGTGACCTGCAGATGCAATGTCTGAAGTGGACCATTGAAATAAAGTGTTACATTTTTTTCATTTACATGTATTTTATTTGCATCCCTTTATTTTTATTTGCCACTTACATTGTATTTTTAACCTTTTTCTTCTATCATGTATTATTTTTGTTTTACACCATTTTAAGCTAAATTGCAAATGCTATGGCAGTATGAATATTTGTCATGTCAATAAAGCACAATAAAAATGAAATTTGAAAAAAAGAAAGAAAGAAAAATACTAATATTCATTGTTCACTTAGTTTCACTAAGCAACACTTTAAGGGGGTTGGAATTTTTTATTTTTTATTTTTTTATTATTTTGTTTTATCTCAGTATACCCATGGAGGGACCGGAAAGTTCCTAGCATTTTAAGGTGTTATCTGCTGTATCCGTTTATCTGCTCTGCTGTTGCAAAAAAAAAGATATTATGAATATATACTGATATAATAAAGTATGGTGTCCCCTACTCAGAATTTGTGCTCTGCATTTCATCCATCCAAGTGCACACACATCAGTGAGTAGTAAACACACACACGGTGCAGTGGGCAGCCATCTTTTGCTACGGCGGAGCGATTGGGGGTTAGGTGCCTTGCTCACCTCAGTTGTGGGTAATAAGAGTGAAGAGAGCGCTGTTCATTCATTACATTATTTTAATGTTTTAAATCTCAGATATTTGTTTGGAGGAATTTGGTCTGTATCTTATCGCATTGTTTTTATACGATGTGTTTTATTTTTTATAAGAGACTTACATGGGCTTGTGTTGTCTCGTTGTGATTCATAGGGTAATTGTCGTGAAGTGGGCCGGCCTGCCTTCTCCCAGGTTCTCCTCATCTGGGCGGCTAACACACTTCGGACCAGTGTGATGAGTAATGCAGCGCTAGCTGCCTCTCTGACAGTACTGGGCCACTGCTTAAGCTGAGCACAGAAAGAAGGAGCTTGTTTGCTAATAGGTAATAAATTGTCGGTTTAATTATAACAGCAAGGTAATTACAATCGAGGAAACACCCAGACCCAGAGGGAAGAAAAAGGAGGGAGAAATTCCTGTTAGAGAAACAATGGCTACACTGCACTGTGCCACTGAGTTTCCACAGAAATGAATGGAAATGGAGCTGAGAGATGTGATCGTGGTCAGCTTCTGACCTGCTTTATACCTCCGTTTGTCCTTCAGTTTGTAAAGGCCACATTTTTTCTGACAGACCACCCTGATAAACGTGTGTATTACAAGAGCAAAGAGTTACACGAGGACAGACTGAAATGGAGGACCATTCCTTACATCTGTTGTCTCTGATTCTGGTTGCGTCTCAATTCATCAGTGCACTGCCCAGGGAGATGGCCATTTCTAGGGCTGCCCCATTGTCCAAATCATTCCAGTGCACCGAAGCACTGCCGTGTAAAAAAGTACAATACCGTTCAAAAGTTTTGGGTCACTACAATACTTAAAAAAATAATGCTAACAATAAATTGATACTTTCATTCAGCAAGGATGCATAAAATTGATCAAAAGTGAGATTAAAGACATTTATAATGCTATAAAAGGTTTCTATTTCAAATAAATGCTGTTCTTTTGAACTGTTTATTCATCTACAGATCCTTAAAAAAAATGTATCATGGTTTCCACCAAAATGTTAAGCAGCACAACTGTCTTCAACAGTGACAATAATAAGAAATCTGAAAACTGAAAATTCAGTTATGCCATCACATGAATAATAATAAAAAACATTTTAAAATAAATTCAAATAGACAACAGTTATTTTAAATTGTAATGTAAAATGATTTTACTGTATTTTTTTTAATCAAATAACTTCATCTCTCTCTCTCTCTCTCTCTCTCTCTCTCTCTCTCTCTCTCTCTCTCTATATATATATATATATAAAATCTTACTAACCCTAAACCTATGAACGGTCCAACTGCATGAAATTGCATGAAAGGGAAACAATCATGTACTTGTTTGACTTGTAGTTTTTTAATACATAATACATACATGCCAGTGTATAGTATTTAATTAAAAAAAAGAAAAAGAAAGCAGGGCAAGTGCATCTTTCATCCATTCATTTTTAGCGGCACAGTCCAATGTAGCCATTGTTTATTAAATACATCTTGCTCAAAAATTCATGCTGTTTCTACTGAACTACTTTAGTATAATCACCTGAAACAAAGCCTAGGATGCATGAAGCAGATCATAATCATTTGTTTCTGTGAGTGAGAGTGACTCAGGACATTGTGAGTGTGTATGCAAACTCAAATCTCGTCTGTCACATGCTTGTGCGACCCCAATCATCGTTTTTGTTCGGTGTGCAGTGATAAAAGATCAGAAGAGGACTCTTCAACATGAGTTACTCCCCCGCCCTCTGCAGTTAATTGTACAAGCTAATGATGTGCGGCCCAACGGGGGGTCATCAATCACATGTCTCAACCTTTTCATCTTAGCCTTTAGCTGCGGCCTCAGCAGTAGCCTCTCACAGCATATGCTTTTAAAATGTGTTCGTCCGTGCGAGAGCCTTGGTTCCTCTCCATCACGTCAGGATGGAGGGATGGAGCTCGCAGGCTCCTCTCTGTGTCACCACCGCTTGGCTTCAAACTCTTGCCGCGGGTCTGAGAACACTGGTTCTCCAGGCATCCGACACCTCGGCTCAAGCTCGGTCGGATTGCTGGGTTTGACAAGAGACAGACAAATGTGTG
This sequence comes from Chanodichthys erythropterus, assembly GCF_024489055.1. NCBI lineage: Eukaryota > Metazoa > Chordata > Actinopteri > Cypriniformes > Xenocyprididae > Chanodichthys > Chanodichthys erythropterus. The sequence goes on from NC_090225.1 coordinate 16,423,366, forward strand.
GTCGAGTGTTCATACATGCACACATTTGGACCATGAGATGTCAATTTGGATGCACTGCCATTGTCTTTAACACTATTTTCAAAAAGGCTATGGAGTTTTAAGTCCATCTCAGAAGTCATGAGACAATAGCACACTCTTCTTTCTCACTAAATCATCATCGTCTGGCCCTCTCTGCGGTCTGTGACAAGCCCTGAGACTGCACCGAGAGCCCGGCCACATCTAAACCGCCCTCAACGCTCTTGTGTGTGACCAGCTCTGGGGTACATCTCTTAATCCCATCAATTCAGCCCTGCCATGACTCCAAGAGGACAGCCTGTATCAGCCTTTTGAGAAAGAAAAGCACACAAAATCTCCTGTGAAACACAGAGGAACAGCTGCAAAAGAAGCAGGGTTTTGAGAAAAAAACTTTGGGGGGTGGGGGGATTCATATTCTTAATGTGAATTTTTCAGGGTTATAAATATTTCAAGCAAAACTGTTTTATTAAATGTATTTACCCCATTTCAACCTTGAGGAACCCATCAAGATTCAGCCTCATTAAATTTGTGCTCCCACACGGGGAGGTAAAAATCCTGACATTTTCATAGAATCGATGGAGAAGACATCAAACCATGAAACATCCTCTCAGCTTGAACTACAGTAAAACCAAATGCAGCAATAAAAGACTTAAAATAAATGCCCAAAACAAACAAAATGTACAAATAAATACTACAGCAAATCAGAGCTAGAATGCAAGAAGAGTATAATTACCCTGACTAGATTCATGAAATAAATAAAACATCTAAACAACCTTTAGATATTTAATTTACGCATCATTTAATTAAACATTTATCTTATGCAAAGTTGCATAATTCTAAGGGTTACACAGTTACACCAGTAGGTGGCAGTAAGTGACTTTTTATGAGCGAGTCATTGAATAATAATTCATTATAACAATTTGTTCAAAGTAATTATTGGCTGCATCTGAAATCGCATACTATCTTGAGTAGGTACTTATTTTGAATAAGTAATTTCTTCATGACCGCTAAAAAAATATGTTCTATATAGTATAATAATCTCCGCACAATGCACAAGAGTAGTGTTTCTTTCCTAAACAAATCAGTGTTGTGAATGATTCAGTCACTCACTCATAAATACACTTCTTTAATTTCTGAATGAATCCGTATTGTTGACGAATCAGTTGAGTGAATGATTGAATGATAGGAACTTCTTTTGAATAAGTAATTACTTTGTGTCTGCTAAAAAAGTACAGTAAGTTCTATATAGTATGAATGTACAGTATGTAGTATGAATTTAATCTGAAATACTACATTCGCCATGCTGTCATTGTCATGTGACCTACCTGCGCCAATTGTGTCGCATCACTTTACTGCATGCCATTAACAAATCCTCTCCCGTGGCTTCATGGGATTGTAAAGTGTCCATCGTATGCATACTGCAGAATCTCTCCGGAAGTAGAAGGTTATGCAGGTAATTTTTGCTTACTCTTTTATGAATACTGAATTCAGACATACTTCTTTTGTCACATACTGGTTTTTCACCTACTATATAGAAGGAAAGTATGTGATTTCAAATGCAGCCATTCACAAAACAGTGATTCAATCAGGAATGAAACATCTATCTATTTAGAAATATTAAAATATTTATTAAAATATTTTATATTTTTTATTTTTTTCCTCTTACTGAATGTCTGTAACACAAAAATTCTGAATAAAAAATGATTTTTATGGGGTTTATCCTAAAACAACCCCCCTGCCATGGTTCCAGGTTCCTCACGGCGACATATGTGGGGTTGTTAATAATCTGTGTTATTTGTTTAGCCACTCTCAGTCTGTGACACAGGATACGGGACCACTTTTGATAAAAAGAGACAGCAACTGCAGGTGCCCTACCCTGACAGTGACTGAATGGGGGCAGGATGTACACTGACAAGCCTTGTCAAACAGGTGATCTCACACGTCCACACACAACAGCGGTGTCCGCACGCACACTGACACAGCCATTGTGACACGGATGGTGCCACTGACAGTCACGTCACCTGTGAGCAGGTGCTGCTGAAACGCACACACCCTGTGATGCTCTGGATGGGCAAGGTGAGAGAGGCTGTCAGTGCGGCTGCAGACGCTGATTAAGCAGTAGTGATGGAGTCAGTCCAGATACCGGCCACATGGGAGTGTAGTAACACATGGATGCAACTCCATCCACTGCCAACACAATGCAGTTAAAATTCTAAAATCTAAATTACCAGGAACAATTTGTACCAGGAACAATTTGTCCCAGTGACAGTAGGACTGTACACAACTTTCCAGTTCCTGCTGGATGTCATCCTTTGAATATAAGCTAAATGAAGCCTGAACCTCATCGTCGGTCCATCGGTCGAATTTTTGAAACTCCATTGTTGATTCAAATATCAAGCGACTTTTACTGCACTTACCGCAACAGACTTGTGGTTGAAGTAAAATGCTGCATGGAGTCAACCAATCAAAATGCTGCGTGAACTCAACCAATCAGCATGTTCAGCACCCAAGCCCCACCCCCGAAAGTTCCTGAAGTAGTTAAAAAGTACTACCTAGTGAGCAGGGACTTTCTGAGGGTGGCATTTTTACCCAGAACTTCATTTAGACACTGGTCCCTGTGGATTGAAACACACAGAGTACCACCCCAAACTCCTTAGTTCCTGAGGAAAGTTCCTGCAGTGAAAACGCGGCTAAAGAACGAGGTCTTCTACATTTGTTTTGAGTGCCTTTATACACTTAGACAAAGGTCATGACACTTTCTACCAAAAGGAGCTGAGCTAGCCAGATAGCACCCTTCCCTTTGTCCTATTTTAGAGATCTCCATAGGCGCAGCACTTACTGTGGAACCTTGGCCTTCTTACTCAAGGCAGATTTATAGCATGCCATGTGGAGATCAATAAGAGAACAATGTGGAGAGATGGAAGCACAAAAGCCGTCTGTGAGAATTTTTGGACAGTAAGGGCTTCCTGCTAGGAAAAGGGACAATGGAGAAATGCCTTGACAAACCAATGCATTCATCTAAAAGTGTTTGACAGGCAGTTCTGTAATCAAAAAAGAGGAAAAAAAGCCCCCCAAAAAAGCCTTAATTTTTATTTTGGAGAACATTCAAACAGCCAGTCACAATTAAATAATGGAAATCTACAGTATTTCATGGTCTAAAGTGATGGAATAAAAACAGGCATTCAAAATAAAGGGCCAAAGCAGGAGAGGATAAAAAATGAGACAGCCCAATGCTCTTATGTCACCTGAGGAAATGCATTTGCCCATTAGATGTTGACCCGATTTAGAAGCGCAGCTGTGAAGGTATCCTAGAGTCAGACACCTTCAGCGTCTCTCCCTCCTTTCTTTACCTCTTCCACTTTCTATGCCCACTGTTGATATAGCAAGACTCTTGTATGAGGTTCCTATGCTCTCTCTCTCTCTCTCTCTCTCTCCCTCTTTCTCTCTCCAAGGTTATGGCTCTCTGTCAGAAAGATGTTTGTCTTTTGTGCTTAGTGTCAGGATAAGAGAAGAAGGTGCCGTGCCCCAGTTGGGCTTCATTAGGACTGGGCCTTTGCTGCACGTCTTCAGGCACCCACGCTGTGCCAGTCAACATTAGGCTTATTAATTCACACACAGCTGCCTTCTCTCTTATTCTCGGCTGTTTGGGAGTAAGTCTAGCCTGTGGCCACTGAGGGACAAATCCATTTTAACAGACAGTGCAAGTCAAAACCCATCCACACTTGGACAAACGTTTTCTAGAGCAGAAAGTGGACAGAACTCTCCTGCCTAGATTTTTTTCATCTCTCTGTCTGAGCTTTCTTTCCTGGCTGGCAACTCGCTATGTTTCATCCCAGCAGTCTTACAAGGCCACTCCATAGTTTTATCATTCAGAAAAATGGCACCAAACATCCAGCATTAATTGATGTGCTCTAAAATCTTTCTTTTCTTTATTCAATTTAAGCAACATAATTCAGCATTTCATCACAACTTAATATTACTGAATTTAATTCACTAAAATGTCAACTTCTTAAGCAGTAATCATTGACATTATTGTCTATACCAGGGGTGGGCAAACTCGGTCCTGGAGGGCCGCTGTCCCTGCAGAGTTTTGCTCCAACCCTAATCAAACACACCGGAACCAGCTAATCAAGGTCCTCAGGGTTGCAGCTAAAATCTGCAGGACAGTGGCCCTCCAGGACCGAGTTTGCCCACTCCTGGCCTATACACATACCAAAAAAAAAAAAAAAAAAAAAAAAATCCAATCCATCACTATGCCTCTATCTATCTACCAATCTACATATTTGTCTGTCCATCTGTCTACCTATCTACCTTTATTTACACAAGGACAACTAGAACAAATTCATTAAAAGAATACCCCTTTTACAAGATGTAATGTAAGTCTCTGGTGTCCCATGAATGTGTCTTAAGTTTCAGCTCAAAATACCCTACAGATAATTTATTATAGCTTGTCAAATTTGCCCCTATTTGGGTGTGAGCAAAAATATGCCATTTTTGTGTCCCTTTAAATGCAAATGAGCTGCAGCTCCCGGCCTGCTTTTTTCAAAAGAGGGCGGAGCTTTAACAGCCGTCATGTTAATCTTTTGTGCAAATCCTGCGTTGAATTGACCCTCGTTTGTGAAGCAGTCTGACGTAAAATGACGGCATGGCAAAAACACTCTACTACTACAGCTCTTCCCCTTCTCCAAAGCAGCCCAACATGGCCTCACCCCCTTTGTTGCGTGTTCTCTTAGGCAGGGTTTATGTACATTTTAAGGTTAGTCATGTCACTAACCCGGGAAAAAGCTCATTGTAGTCCCTACCAGCAGTTTGTTGTAGTCCTTATTTCTTTAAAAGAAAATCTCTCCCTTTGCATTGAACTTTGAGTGTCGTAACTTGGCGGATGTTGTTTATGCTCAAACAGCAACATTACACATTAACTGAAGTTAAAAAAGTGTAATCATAATCAACCACTCCTTTAAACAGTTTTTTAAAGGCCTAATTTAATTGCATGGAAATGCTTTTCTCAATTTACCTTTTTTTGAGAGTTCTTTCTCCTTTTCAGATACAGTCATTTTTATTACAGCAAACATGCTCTGCAGCTCTCCCATATTCTCTTCATCCCTTTGACCGCTAAACATCTTTTCTCCTCCCTCACTGTCTTTCTCTCTACACCTCGAGAGCTCCAGCGACCAGGCCTGGGCACAGCCAACAGCACCGCTCAAATGTTTGGACATGAAATGCTAACCGGCGGCTTGGATTCTCTTTCCCTAGCCGGCTACTCTCGCCTCCTACCTCCTTTTGATCAGCCACAAGGAGCGTTTAGACCCTTTCCACACCTCCTAACTGTAAGCCTACGCGAATCCCGGCCTTGCTTTCACACGTGTGGCGGAGTGGATTTTGCGGCAGGGCTGCAGGGGCCGTGGGAGTAACTTTAGCCCCTGAGTGAGAGCCACCTCACCACATCAAGTCTTGGAGTCAGTGGGCACTGCCACCTCCAATTTAACCTCTCTAACGTGACAGTAGCCAGGAAAAACCAGCTCCACAGAAGCAATCGGAGCTGGAACAGAATGAGAGACATTCAAAGTGTGATCTCCTTCTGCAGCAAGGTTCATTTTTCACTTTTTCCCTGCAGTGGATTTGTTTTTCTCTCTCCAGAGCCAGGGGATAAAGGGCTGTTGGGTAATAATGAGGGGTGACCAGGGATGTTGAAGTTATGTGGAAAGTGTCAGGCGGTCCAGTGTGGAGTTACAGTGTGCCTTCTGAGCAGCTGAATAAAATAGCTGGCCACAATATATTCGTGGGGAGGATTCAGGCCCATATGTAACTCTATCTATGACCTGCTCTTACGGCCAAAAGGTTTCTTGTTATCAGAGTTTTAATTTGCCAGGAGACATTTTCATTTACTTATGTACAAAATAACTCACAGAGAATGTCTTTTTTCCACAGTAAAAATATCTAAATATCCTTAAAACAAGATTGTTTAAATTTAAAAAATGGGCCTAACACAATCAATCAAGAAACATAATCAGAATAGTTTACCAGACAACCTGCTTTTTATGATTTTCCTTGTGAAACTGGAATTTTGCTGTGTTGTGTTTTTTGTCCATACAATGAAAGTCATACTTTCTATAAAGCACACTTTCTGAATAAAAGTATTAATTTATACTTTATATATATATATATATATATATATATATATATATATATATATATATATATATAAAAACACACATACATAGTTCACCCAAAAAAAAAAAAAAAAAAAAGAAAATTCTGTCATCGAAACAGGTTTTGTCTAAATAATTAACAGAAGAATTCATAGTGAAGATTTTAGGCTGAAGTTTTTGTCTAGTTACAGCTTTTTTAAATTCTGGACAACGCTGATGATAGCAACAAGGTAAACAGACCAGATCCTTAACATATTCAATCTCTGATACGCGTCTCTACTTGAAAAAGCAGGCGGCATGCACAGACATGCACGACTGACCCTCTCAAATTTAGCCTGCGCTGTATTTTTGGGTTCATCGCCTCATACAGCCAAAAACCACATTGTGGGACTCATACAACATAGTACGAAAGACATGTCCTGAGCTGGTTTATGCCCCAACCCTTTGCATGCATGCTGATGAGAGTGGCTGCTGTCGAAGCACCATGGGACAGAACCCGGCACAGGTCAGCGGAGACTGACATCCAAAGAGATCTGAGCAGAGGCACAATAAGGAAGGCAGAGGAGCTCACAGCAGCGAGACAGGCCGAGAGACAGACAGGGGGCATGCTGCTCTGGAAACAGCGGGGTGAAAGCCCCTGGGCTCTTGATCATGCGGCCTCTTCAGATGAATTACTTATTAGGGAATATGTGCAGAACGTGGGCTCCTTCCAGCCTGTGATCTTCCTGCCAGTTTAGCCAAAGTCCTCTCCTCTCCTCCCCTCAGCCAGCCAGATTTTATCTGGCATGGTCCTGAGCCCCAAGCTCTCCACGCCAACACTAGACACGCCGTGGAAAGAGAAAGAAAGAAAAGATGAAGAGTAAGATAGGGATCAAGAGAGGAAGTGAGAGAAGGCAAAGAGAGAGAGAGAGTGCTTTCATTCTCCTGGTCTGGCCTGGGCCTTTTTGACACGTGTAGAACCGCAGAGTGCACACACATGCGCTCGCCACAGCGTTGCTTTGCTCTTTACGGGCGGCGTTTGCTGTGTGTGGCGAGGGCAGGACTGGCACAGGCCAGACGGCGGTCTGATGTGCAGCCAGGGAAAATCGATTAAGTCAAATCCACCAAATCATGTTGCGTGAGAAGTTCGAGTCGATGGCTGGCAGTGGCAGGGCTGCAGCTGATGAAGACGGCTCTCTCTTTACTGCGGTAAATACTGCTTTTTTTCTTTTTACTGCGATCACCAGACCGCCGGTCAGGAACAAAGACCACTGGCACAGATGGCTTTGAGAAATGCATTTCCAGCCATCAGCCCCGAGACCCGTTAATGAAAACCAGATTGCTGCTTTAAAACAGAGAGTTAGAAGGAAAAAAGGCAGATAGGAGGCGTGAAAAGAGGCTAAGCAGACTTATAAATAACTTCTTCACTCTAAATAATTGACTATGCAAAAATCAATAGCCCTACTACGTGAAAACAATCGATATAGAGTTTAAATAGTATAGAGAACAGCATAAAATGTTTTAGAGTTTCTCTGCTAGTCTATCACAAAGACAGGACAGAAAGCAAAAAACGCTGCTTTGCAGTAAACAGAAACACTGTATCTGAGGAGATGCATTAAAAAATAACTGCAAACAAAGTAATTCAACTACAGTCAAGCTACTATTCAAAAACAGAAATAAAGTTAGTAACACTACACATTACTAACAAAAAGTTGCAATATAATGTATACTGACTAGATTATACTATTTAATTCTGCACTTACAGCATTTATCTAGAACAAAAATCTACAGTAAATACTATGGAGCCCCTAAATTAACATTTGCAGATGAGAAAAGTGTTGCTTCTACGAGAGAAAAAAAAGTGCTCAGAGAAAAATGTTTGCATGCTCCCTTTAACATTTCTACTAACGTGTAAGCTTCTTGCTCATTAGCAAAAATGTTGTATGCATGCAAATGTCACTTTAGGGGCTTCATAAAATTGAAACAAACCATATATGTATATATCTGGGTATTTCCAAAGCGAGCTACTTGCATTTAAAGTATACATTTTATCAGTTCAAGCTTTCCTTGTGATTATATATCTATAATAACACCAAAAAAGACAATCATATATCTGACCAGTGAATTGGTTAATATTACAATTCACTAAAATTAATTGGATTTCTCAAGGCTACAAATGAGAGAGAGCACAGGGTTTCACTTATTGCCACTGTTTGCCCAAATTTAAAACTGCAAAAAATAAATAAATAAATAAATATCATTGTGATGATAATATAGTGCTGTAGTGTGTTGTAGCACTACACTAGTTCATGACTGAAAAGCTACACTGAACACAACTGAGCTAAAAATATGGCATATTATATATATATATATATATATATATATATATATATATATATATATATATATATATATATTTCACATATAAGCAGTATGAAGTTACTTCTCAACACAGGTTTGTACATGTGAGCGTGGATGTGAAGTGATATGTAAGCAAGCTTTGTTATGTCCTTCCAGAGGGAAGCAATGTGAGTTTTACCTGTAGGGGTTCAGCTCTACAGAGGCGAATGCAACGCTCCTAACACGCGCTGGCAACACGAGGCTCAGGGACACTTTAACACCCAGCGCAAATCCAGAGTGAAACAATCATTTCACACAACTTCTGTTTCTGTCATGTTGAGAAATGTAATTTAAGGCCAGCGAACGCGACCCCCGGGTTATTCTTTCCTCTTTTTCGCCGTCTCGGCCCACATCACAGCTGTGTCTGAACAACACACTGCTGTATCTGAAGGGAACAAGATTATTGTGAATAATAGGGTTAAAAAACAATCACAGGCCCGTCTCAGAGAGCGTAAGAGAGGGAGGGAGGAAATGAATTTAAGTGTGTCAATGGTCAAATCAAGAGATTTCCTCCGGATACCAGAGACAGGGAAAAAAAAAAAAAGAGTGTATAACAGAAGAAATAGATACATAAAGATAAGGAAGAGGAGGGGAAAAAAACGGAGCATGATTAGTTGCCCTAGATTTTTAAATTTATCTCCTGTTTTGGGCATTAAGTAAAATAACCAAAGTAATATAATCAACTGGCCCCATTACGGAAAGTTCCCATGTAGGGCAATTGAACAAAGTGCCGTCCTAAAAGTGTGAAGGAGCCGAAATCAGGTCGTTCCTGGGAGCCATCGGTAATGAACCTCGTCAGACGGGGGAAGTGCGCGTGTGAGCCGATTGCACTGACCTGAGAGCAATGCTACATGGCACCGAAGCAAATGTTGCATGCTAATTCAATGCGACTCAAAACTGCCGTACATGCTGCACTTCTGCTCACAAACGCCTCTTCCCCGAGACTGTCTGGTCAGTGCAGGCTGTACAACTTCCTACTGCAGCTAGAGTCAATAATGGCATGAATATAGTACTTAATGACAGACTGTGTGTGTGTGTACTTTATCTATGGTAAAATTGCATTGCTGGTAAATACATACTCTCAATTGTCTATCGGTCATCTGTAACATGGGCCGACTGAGGAAGCTCACTCCGGCAGGGTTTAATTAGATTAGCCCACGCATCCCGGACACATTCTGCCCTTTTGAGGTACGCTGGCCTGGGGAGGGTTGCTGCATTCTTGCCCTAATCAAATTAACTCTCCATATTTAGGCAAATAAACAACACTTATCTGCACACAGATTATGCGGCCAGCGGAGGTAGACAGTGACCTCTCACTCCGATCGATCAAAGCATCCACGTTTCCTTTCAGAGTGGACTGGTGAGGGACTGGGCCGCATTAGAAACAAAAACACCTCCACTTCCTCTCTCACATATGTGGATTTCTATGAGAAACTGCATCACCTAAAGCCAATTCCCCTACAGTGTTGCCATTATTAAAGAGTTAGTTCACCCAAAAATGACATTTCTGTCATTAAATACTCACGCTCATGTCGTTCCACACCCATAAGACCTTTGTTCATCAAATTACAATATTTTGATGAAATCCAAGAGGTTTTTTTATCCTCCACTGAAAGCAAAGAAATTACCACATTCAAGGTCCAGAAAAGTTGTAAAAACATAGGTAAAATAGTCAACGTGACTACGGTGGTTCAAACCTTAAATTTATGAAGTGACAAGATTACCTTTTTTTGCAAAAAAACAAAACAAAAATAACTTTATTTAACAAATGGCTATTCAACAGAACGACTTTCAGTGGAGGATTAAAAAAAACCTTTTGGATTTCATCAAAACATCTTAATTTGTGTTCCGAAGATGAATGAAGGTCTTACGGGTGTGGAACGACATGAGGGTGAGTAATTAATGACAGAAATGTCATTTTTGGGTGAACTAACTAATACTGACAATCCCATAAAGTACACCACACACAGGTTAAAATGTCAGAGCTGAAGCAACAATCAAACAAGAATGTCTTTCAAAAATAGTCAAAAATAGGATTGCCAAGTTCAATTCAATTCAGCAAGTGGCTTTATTCGAATTATTTATTTTAATCACTTATAAAGATTTAGATTAATCTGAATAATCAGTCACTTCTGTTTTGCAGCATAATAAATATATTGTCAACTAACTTTATTGTATGTAATTTTGTTTGATAAATAGTGAAATAGGAAGTAATTACAAAAAAAATGGTACATAGACAGAGGCTGGCCATAGCCAAAACACTGCAGGTAACATATACATACACACACACTCACACATATAGTATTCTTGCACCAAGGACACAAAGTCAGATGGAGCTTCTGGCCTGGCCTTGATCTCACAGCTTTCCTTCTCCAGCCATTCATCTCTCTTCTTATCTCTATCTCTCATGTTTCTTTTCCCAGAAAGGCCCGCTGGACCCCCAGGGCCTTTTCTCCAGGCCTCTGTCCATTCTCTGTTGTTCTTTTCCTCTCTCTCTCTTTCTCTCTCACTCTTTCTATCAATCTTGTTCCTAATGGAGGTTATTAACATCCTAACTTATGTCTTTTGCCCTGATATAATACCCCCCCCCCCAATATCAAAATTCACCAGAACAAACAAACAAACAAACAAACAAAGATAGCAAGAATTAACTTCATGAAATTTAATCCAGCTGTGTGTGTGTGTAAGTGAGGTCAAAGGGAAAGTTTTACAGTCGGGTACAGTTAAGACCCTCAGCAATAAGTAGACTCAGAAATCTTCAAGGAAGCCTGCTAATTACTTTCAAATCAATAAGAAAAAAAAGACCCTTCCTCCCCTCCTTCTCTGTCACTCTCCTTTCTGTTCTCTCTCTTTTTCCCACTCTAACACATGGTGGGTAAGGGGCCGCTCCTCTGCCGGCATTTTAATTGTGGCAGCAATCAGGCAGATTCACAGGAACTAATTAATATGCAGATTTGCAGCATCTTTTCTCTGCCAGTCTTTCTCTCTCTCTCCTTTAGTAGACATTTCACATAAATTACAAATCAAGTGCTTTACGATTGCTTATATAAAATGTACATTAATGCTCACCATGCTGTTTGATGTCTAATTTTAGCACCGGATCAACTACACTCCCTGCCACCCCTGCTTACGGTAAATGATTGATGTTTTACCATACAGCATTTTCCACTTCATTAATAAAAAAGTGCATCTTTATTTATTAATGAGCGATATACATGTATGTCTATTTATAATGTAATTAGAGCAATATTAGTGTGTCACATCCCATTTGGATAAGTGCGCCGTACAAGCCCACCAACAATACCCATTTCAAACACGTCCAGGAGTGTCAAAGACAAAAGCAGTTTTAGTATAGAAACACTAGGAGGAGATTAAGCCTTATTTTTCCTATTGTCTGGGAGCAGGGAGTGACTAAATTAGGCTCTTCGTCTGTGTGCTCAGCACATTAGCACAATATAAAATTTGAAGCGCTGCACACAGTCCATTGCAGTTAATAGTCAGATAATGAGAGCGTAGAGGCAAACGCCTCTATTAAATCATTGTTTAATACTTCACACTGAAAGATTGCCGTTTGGTGGAGGTGTTTTCAAATGGCTCACTTTTATCCCGGCCCTGCTACCATAAAACTAACGATGTGTGAAAGTCTGTAAGTTACGTTCCACTCTGATAACGCTTTGTACGGTTCTGAAACGCAAACAAACAAGCAAACGAACCAACAAACAAACTAAAAGCTTCAAATAAAACACAGTAACAGCAGAAAAAATGCCACACGACTTTATTTACCTTTGTGTTTTGTTTTATGCTCGACTTTAGAAAATGTCATTCTATCATTTTCTTCTTTAAAAACTTTTACAGTAAATGACAAGAACAAAACAAAAAGGATGGAACAAAACAATAAGGAAACAACAAAATACAAAAGAAGAGGAAAAAAAAAAACATAGGGGAAAAACACACAATCAAAAAAAAATAAAAAATAGAGATGCTTGTTTACCTTCTGAACTTCGGTGCCTATGAAGTGCGTGTCGGACTGTTTGTAATTACGGCTATCATTTCAGTGTCTTCTCAGCTCAGAAATGTTGTTAGGCCGTGAGGTGCCTGCTGTTTGTTTGTTTAATTAAAAATGATGAATATGACATTCATTTCAGATCCTGTTTCAGTTCACATTATGCCTCCTCTCTCCTTTTTTCTCTCTATCATTTTTCATCCTTCTTTTTTTTTGGACATCACCTCATACTGCTTTCTTATTTTTCTTCCACTCAGTTTCCATATTCAATATATTGGGCATGTTTATGAAATTAGTTCTCAAAAGGGAACTCTTAATCGAATTGAGCAACCAGAATTGTTACACTCCGGCTCGACACAACAGTTAACATCCGACTACAATAGCTGGTGTAAATAATGATGTCAATGGTCTTATTGAGTTACAGCTCACAACAGCTGTAAATAGTGTTATTTAGATAGTCTGGGGTCATGGATACTCCTTTGTAACCTCTAATGCACTGATCCTCACACAATAATAGCCCTGTCTCTTTTTACACTTCACACTTTGTTAATGTTAATGTGAGAAGAGTTTGTGTCAGCTGCATTATTTGTCGCATTGACTGCTGCATTCATGGTAATATTATTAACTGCATTCCATTCCAACTGTAACCTGTTCCTATCTGAAAACTGGAAAAAGAAATTGCCTGCCTCTGTGCTATCTGTCCTTGCCATCAAAACATTTGCTGTATATTTAAAAGACATTATATGGGCATATTGTACAGGGGAATAGAATATATATGTAAAAAAAATTCCCAGACAATGCATTAAGAGTAGTCTGTGGTCACATGACCTGCTTATTTCAGGCAGAGTGACAAAATAACCAGACCATCTGCCTTCCGTCTGTCAAACCCCTGCATCAACTTTTCTCATTGCTGCCTATGATTGTCTGTGCATTTGTGTGAGAGACAGAAAAAAATGAGCAAGAGGAAGTGAGAAAACGTATATTGTTTCTATCTGACCCCTGGGGGCTGGGTCATTGAGTAGGACAGTTGGCCCAGGTGTGTGTGTGTGTTTGTGTGTGTGGTTCAGGATTTCCATACGTTAAGGGGGCAAAACACTGCATCACTGTATCACATTTATCACTGTAAAAAATTATATGATCAGTAAGTCATTGCAACTCAAAGTAAGTTGAGCAATTTTAACTTTTTTTTTTTTTTTTTTTTTTTTTTTTACAAAAATAGGTTCAACTCGATTTTTTAAGTCACTTATAACCAAGTATAACCAAGCTGATTATACTTACAAATTTAAGGCAGCAACTGAACTTTTTAAGTGAAGTTGAAATAGGTGGAGTTTTTAGTGTAATGTTACAAAAAAATCTATTTCGAATTATTGCTGTTCTTTTGAACTTTCTATTCACTAGAGAATCCCGAAGAAAAAAAAAAGTATCAGTTTCCACAAAAAATATTAAGCAACATTAAGTAACTGTTTTTAACATTTATAATAATAAGAAATGTTTCCTTAGAACCAAATCATAGTATTATATTATATTATATTATATTATATTATATTATATTATATTATATTATATTATATTATATTATATTATATTATATTATATTATATTATAATAAATTATATTATATTATATTATATTATAAACATTTAAAATGATACACTACTTTCAGGTCACAAATTAAACATAATTTTGTGACCCTGATCTTGTGACTCTATATAAAGAGTCAGATATTCTTGCATCCTCTGAAGCACAAGATGCTCTTTGGATCATTCTTAAATTATGCTGGAGAATTTGAGTTTCGGGTTTTACAGGAGTTCATGCAGCTAAAAATAAAGTTCAAAGAAATTCATGTTTTATTTGATTTCTTTCACTCATACTATTATGCTGTAAAAAACAATTTGCAATACAAAATTAACCTAAAAAAGAAAATCAAAACAACAGCATTTGCACTAGATGTCTCTGACTTTTGAACTCCATACTTATATATGTGTGTGTGTGTGTGTGTGTGTGTGAGTACTTGTGTATGTACTTGTGTGTGTGAGTGATAAAGAGTTAGTGAGAGACTGGGGCAGCTCCTCACTGGAGCGAAGCCTGTGAATCCTGGCAGCGTGAGCACAGACAAAGTCAAACTGCTGCTCACACATATTTGGGGGGATATTTAATTAAAAGTGGATTACAAGAGTATTGGATAAACAAAGATCAGATTAACAAATAACTGTACGCTATTTTCCCATTTGCCAATGCAAATTTGACTTTGTGGCTGCATCCCCGACACAGAAGAGAAGATTTACGACTCTTCCAGAATATTAAGTCCCGGTCTGGTGTGGAGTTTGGGAAGACATTCACAGAAGTTGATAAAAACCTCCACCTTCTGCTCAAAATCACCTTCACCAACCATATAGTGGTAGTGCCCACCCACCCACCCACATCAGAAAAAATATTTGAATTGTATAGGTGTGATTTATGGAAAGAGTCTAAGACACAACAGGCCAGTTCAACGTCACGTTTATCCCCCAACGGGTCAGTCAGTCAGCTGGAAAATAGTCAGATCTGTAACTGCACACCTTTTGCCGACCTGCCGCAGTATGCACAGTTCTGTTTGGGCTGTTTTTAATTGGAACTGAAATTGAGTTGGACTGAATGGCAGTGCTTCGCTGAAGGTGAGCAAATAGCAAGAGGACTGACACATTTATACATACTTTTCCTCTCTTTTCTACAGTTAAAGTTTTTTTTTCTTCAATCTTCACTTTCGACACCGTATGACCTTGCTTTGATAGACTGCCGGACTTTGTGGCTGGGCCCAGAAAAGCTCAGACTCTGAGATGTGTGTGTGTGTGTTAGAGAGAGGAGAAGGAATGGATTTATTGACTTGTGACTTTGACTCAGGCCAATGTATCAGCACTTGCATTATAGGGAATGATGAGACCAGAGGATGTCAGGGACAACTTAATATAGACCAAACACACACACATACACACTCATTCAAGTCTAAATGTGTGGGAGCAGACAGATAGTGAGAAATAAAAAAAGTCAGACTCTGCATTATCAAACAACACTGAAGGCTGAAGGAGAGCAAGAAAGACTCTTGAGGAACCTAAGAGACAGAGAGAGAGAGAGAGAGAGAGAAAGACAAACAGGCCGAGTGGTCGTGCGACTGCAACAGAGAGCTGAATGGCATTTGGAGTTTGTTTGCTAAATAATGCAGGCAAAAGGAAGCAGCACAAGAGCAGGCTGGCTGATCCTAACATGTTTCCCTTCAAACACGATGAAGCCTGATGAAAATTGCAAGGAAGAGGGGAAAAAAATACCCGATGCAAGAGAGAGAGGCATGTTCATGATGAATCCCCTCTAGCCATAACTTTGTTCCTCATTTCCGGAGAGGATGCATAATTCAGAGGGTGGATAAGTCAGGCCTGAGGCTGTTGTGGCATACTGGGGCAGAGCAGGAGACAGACAGCAGGGCTGCGTACTGTCCACCATAGTGTTTTACTATTGCAACCAATAGGGAAGTAGGGTGGTGGTTCTTGGGTCTGTCGGGGCATAAATATAAGCAGAGTCCATAATTAACACACCGATCATATGGTCATTTCGCTGCTAACTTTATTAGGAGCTGCAACAAAACAAACAAGACAGCCTGACCCTGGCTGTTTTGTGATGTTAGCCAATCAAAGACACAACAGCGCTCTACTAACTGACTGTCTCGCTATGATGGACGTGTTTGTGTTTTCCTCTGATCTTTGAAGATGTTGATCTTTTGTCTGCTTGTAAAGAAGTAAGCCCGATAAATGGCTGACACGACACACATCTTCTAACAACTTTTGAATGGAAAATGTACCTATCTATCTAGGATGTTTACTGTCTCTAGTTTATCTGAAATGAAATCATGAAAAATATAGAAATAAATATTGGTGACACTTATCTATTAAATCATTAAGTAGTTAATGTAATAGATATCACGTAATAATTATATTTTTACAACATTTATTTAGGGAAATATTAATTTATACATTATAAGTTGTTGATATGTTAATATTAATTCATAAATAAATACAAAAATACAATATTAAATACATAAAGGCCAGTTCAAAGTCACGTTTGTCCCCCAACGGGTCAGTCAGTCAGCTGGAAAATAGTCAGATCTGTAACTGCTCACCTTTTGCCGACCTGCCGCAAAAACATGCAAAATATAATAATAAATATTGGTGACACTGATCTATTAAATCGTTAAGTAGTTAATGCATTAGATATCACGTACTAGCAATTATATAGTTTTAGGTAAATATTAATTTATACATTATAGGTTGTTGATATGTTAATATTAATTCATAAATAAATACAAAAATACAATATATAATACATAAAATTTTATTTTTTTCAATGTTAACATGCACTAAAACTAATTTACGCAGCTTAGAAAGATTACAAAGATGAAATTAATATTAATATAGAAATGATGATTATTTATAAACGTAGGTTGATATTAATTTATACAGTAAATAAATATATCGTTAAATTAACCGTTGATATCTTGAAATGTTAAAACATGTATATGTTAAAAGTAGCTAACTTTTTTATTGTTTGTTCATCATACATTGAATGACTGAAATGTTAACAAACTGTACCTTATTATGAAGTGTAACCAAAAGAGGTTTCGGAGCTCTTTAAGGATCAGTTGATAAGGTTGATGTTTTCGGAATTCATCTGCTATTGGCAGATACAAAGTTAATTTTGGACCCTGCTTAAAAGGGAAAGGTGGGCGTCTGTTATTTGCAGGGATGGAAAGGCTGAGGTCCTTTGGCCTGTCACATTGAGTGAAGTCATGAGCATGCTAGACCGGCAGTTGCAAGTGGTGCTGGCAGGCTGAAGGAGATGGACAGGACTGTAATGTGTATTGTCACTAATGCAGGGCCCAGCGCTCAGGGTGAGATGCTTAGCCCCTGCTGGACTCTCTCCTCAGGCCTGGACACATGTTTAAGAAGGGTCATGCAGCCTGGCACCTTCCTCTGGATAATTTAGTGTATCTAAGGAGCCGTTCACAGGCCATGTTTTTTTTATTCCAGTGCGCTACTTTTCCTTTGTTTTTCTATGTAAACGCACTAGACGGACGTGTATGACCGCTGTGCTTGTGTCTTTCACAGCATCTTGCGCATGACACGCTGTTCTAAAACGCAGCGCTCAAGTTAAAATGAGTTCAGTCATACACTACTGTTCAAAACTTATTTTGTGTTTTTGAAATAAGTTTTTTATGCTTACAAAGACTGCAATTATTTGATCAAAATACAGCAAAAGCAGTATATACATTACCGTTGTAAAAGTTTTAGATCGGTGAGATTTTTTAATGTTTTTAAAAGAAGTCTCTTCTGCTCACGAAGGCATTGTTTATTCATTTAATTAATAAAAAATAAAATAAAAACAGTAATATTGTAAAATATTTTTACTTTTTTTTTTTAATTATTTGAATATATCTCTGTGATGGCAAAGTTGAATTTTCAACATCATTCCTCCATTCTTCAGTGTCAAATGATCCTTCAGAAAGCATTCTAATATTCTGATTTGCTGCTCAAGAAACATTTATTACTATTATCAATGTTGAAAAAACAGTTGTGTGATTTTTTTTTTTTTTCAGGATTCTTTGATGAATAGAAAGTTTAAAAGAACAGCACTTATCTGAAATAGAGAGCTTTTGTAAATTTACCATTCAAGTTTGGGGTCAGTAAGATTTTTTTTTTTTTTTTTTTATTTCATAAATTATAAAAATGAATACATATATTTAGCAAGGATGCATTAAATTGATCAAAAGTGACAGTAAAGACATTTATAATGTTACAAAAGATTTCTATTTTAGATAATGCTGTATAATAAATACCCCCCAGTTTATACTAACATTTGTAACATTATAAATGCTGAACCGCTGAAATGCTTTCTGCTGAACACAAAAGAAGATATTTTCATCAACCAAATAGTTGATGGGACCCCATTGACTTCCATTGTATTTTTTTTTTTCTCCATATTATGGAAGTAATGGGGTCCAACAACAGTTTGGTAACCCGTATTCTTCAAAATATCTTCTTTTTTATTCAGTGGAAGAAAGAAATTCATACAGGTTTGAAATAACTTGAGGGTGAGTAAATGATGACAGAATTTTCATTTTTGGGTGAACTATCCCTTTAATGCATTAGCTAAGAGTGAGGATTATATTTTTTAATAGTATTAATCTTTGTTACATTGCATTACATTTCGGTATAACGCTGTATCCTTGCACAAAGATCTTTGTTTGGGTGTGCGACAGAGGAATTCCCGCCCTTTACACATTTTATAAGTTCTCTGTGAGTTCTCGACTGGTAAAAATTTAGCATTTAGCCCAGCACACAGCATTGATTTGGATGCTCGGCAAGTTCTGCCAATTGATCATTGATAACTGATCATTTTCCAACCAAACTACAAGTGTGAACACACCTTAAAACTTGAATATGATAATCATTTAGCACTATGGTGTATATCAAAGGTCAGCAATCTGCTGACATGTGGAGCCTTGATGAAAATATAAATAATTCAATACTGATCAAGTTCATTTTTGCATTATAACCACATCATAGGTGAATTATATTTAAGTTATAATAAATAAAATTATAAAATACTACGTGTTCAACTACTTATAAAAATAATGACAATATGAATATAAATATGAATAATAATGATAATAATAATTTGTATATGTACAGTAGATTACACTTAACACTTCATGTTAATAAGGTTGCCGACCACTGGTATATATAAAATACCATGGTATTACCATCTGAAACAATCAGATAGAATTCTGTAGAAACTTTGTGGTTTTCACATAAATAGTTTAAATAAATTAAGAAGGATGATGGGAGTTTATCAGACTTTTTTGCTCCCAGTCTCTCTCTGCCTCCCTCTCTCTACTTCTTTAATTGTATTTTTTTCAGGACAGAAGGCAGAGATGTGAAATGGGTTGAGGGTGTCATACATACAGTTTCACTATCTCTCTCTCACGAGCCCATCACTTGGAGAGCATCACCTCTCGCCGTCTGTGACTCCAATTTGAGTGGAGCATGTGGAGGTCTCACACTGTCAGCCTGCTGCCCCCCCCCCCCAACCCCTCCATCCGACCCTCCCTCTCTCTCCTCCACGCTGTCCCTCTCTCTCCCTCCACTCTAGCAAACAGGGGCAATTACGCACTGAACTGGCACCCTGTTTACACCTTAAACCGCCACCAATTACAGCTCTGTGACACCCGCACCAACACAAGCATGTTGTCTCTCCCTCTCCATTTCCCTCGCTCTCTCTCCGTTACCCACCCGGCGAACGGGAAGGAGGGGTGTTTTAGTCTTACTTCATCTGGCGGGATGTCAGGATGGAGGTGCTTATGGAGGAGAAATACTTGGGTCACAGGTGGATACGGTGCTGGATTAGAACATCAGGAAATGGAAGCAAATTCCTATCTTGCATATACAAGAACACAACTGTTTATAAACAAGCGCTCTGCGGCAGCACTTCCGGGTTCTTTGAGCCCTTCAGAAAATAACTTTTTAGATTAGCACTTTATTCAAACTGAGCTGAAAATGACCAAAAACTGATAAAACATTTGAGGCTACTGTATATTTCAAACATTATGATTCAGCGATAATATAAGACTACTGATATAACGGAATCCAATATTACCAAAACTCAGGTATGTACTGGACTTTCAATTCAAATTTCAAAATTCAAAAATAGAAAACTCAAATACTAAAAAAAAAAAAAAAATTGGCACTGCTCATTGCTGCTGGCCTGAAGATCCTAGAAAGCATGGTTGCTCCATCTGTATGTAGGCCTTTAGACCTGTTACGACAAGGCCTGTGACATAAGACGTCAACCAGACTCAGAATTCCAAATAATCTAAAGCTCAAAGTGTAAGCTTAAAGCTGTCCTGATTCATACAGTGTAACATTAACACGGCAGAAACTGGCAACACAGAGAGTGATATCACACTGAGACACTATATTTAACACGAGAGTGAGAAAGAGACTGTGAGGTTCTGGTAAAATAGGGTACAGACTGCAGAGAACACAGGAGAGAGAGTGACAAAATGAAAATAGATGTGTTAGTGTTTTAGAGACAGTAAGAGGGAGAGAGAGCGTATATGTGTGTGTGTGTGTATGTATGGGCGAGTGTGTTAATGAACTGACCTGCACAGCCCACCTGCTCTCCCCAGCTGCCTGGCCCAAGATGGAGGCAGCATTCCATAAATATCTGGAGGAGAGTCCACGGGGCCTCTCTCTCTCTCTCTTACACACTCTCTGTTTCTCTCTCTATCCCTATTCTTCCCTTGTCCCCTTCTTTGATTGACAGGTTTGACATTAACCAGGTTATGGAAAGACATCAGCATCAGTACTCATAATTTATAGGCCTTTAAAATCAAAATCAAAAACAAAAATATAAATAAATAAATTATATATAAAAGTATAATAAAAATATTTCAGAGGATATTGTTTTTGTGTTATGTGCCAATATGAAACACGTCTAATTTCATTCTCTGTGAAATTAATGTGAGCAGACTTGCTGATGACATGAAAGGGTTAGTTCACCCAAAAATGAAATTTCTGTCATTTATTACTCACCCGCATTTCGTTCCACACCCGTAAGACTTTCGTTCATCTTTTTAACACAAATTAAGATATTTTTGATGAAATTCGAGACTTTCGTTCATCTTTGTAGCACAAATTAAGATATTTTTGATGAAATTCAAGACTTTCGGTCATCTTTGTAACACAAATTAAGATATTTTTGATGAAATTCGAGACTTTCGTTCATCTTTGTAACACAAATTAAGATATTTTTGATGAAATTCAAGACTTTCGGTCATCTTTGTAACACAAATTAAGATATTTTTGATGAAATTCGAGACTTTCGTTCATCTTTGTAACACAAATTAAGATATTTTTGATGAAATTTCATTCTCTGTGAAATTAATGTGAGCAGACTTGCTGATGACATTAAAGGGTTAGTTCACCCAAAAATGAAATTTCTGTCATTTATTATTGACAGGTTTGACATTAACCAGGTTATGGAAAGACATCAGCATCAGTACTCATAATTTATAGGCCTTTAAAATCAAAATCAAAAACAAAAATATAAATAATTAAATTATATATAAAAGTATAATAAAAATATTTCAGAGGATATTGTTTTTGTGTTATGTGCCAATATGAAACACGTCTAATTTCATTCTCTGTGAAATTAATGTGAGCAGACTTGCTGATGACATGAAAGGGTTAGTTCACCCAAAAATGAAATTTCTGTCATTTATTACTCACCCGCATTTCGTTCCACACCCGTAAGACTTTCGTTCATCTTTTTAACACAAATTAAGATATTTTTGATGAAATTCAAGACTTTCGTTCATCTTTGTAACACAAATTAAGATATTTTTGATGAAATTCGAGACTTTCGTTCATCTTTGTAACACAAATTAAGATATTTTTGATGAAATTCAAGACTTTCGGTCATCTTTGTAACACAAATTAAGATATTTTTGATGAAATTCGAGACTTTCGTTCATCTTTGTAACAAAAATTAAGATATTTTTGATGAAATCCAAGACTTTCGGTCATCTTTGTAACACAAATTAAGATATTTTTGATGAAATTCGAGACTTTCGTTCATCTTTGTAACACAAATTAAGATATTTTTGATGAAATTTCATTCTCTGTGAAATTAATGTGAGCAGACTTGCTGATGACATTAAAGGGTTAGTTCACCCAAAAATGAAATTTCTGTCATTTATTACTCACCCGCATTTCGTTCCACATCCGTAAGACTTTCGTTCATCTTTGTAACACAAATTAAGATATTTTTGATGAAATTCGAGACTTTCGTTCATCTTTGTAACACAAATTAAGATATTTTTGATGAAATTCGAGACTTTCGTTCATCTTTGTAACACAAATTAAGATATTTTTGATGAAATTCGAGACTTTCGTTCATCTTTGTAACACAAATTAAGATATTTTTGATGAAATTTCATTCTCTGTGAAATTAATGTGAGCAGACTTGCTGATGACATTAAAGGGATAGTTCACCCAAAAATGAAATTTCTGTCATTTATTACTCACCCTCATTTCGTTCCACATCCGTAAGACTTTTGTTCATCTTTGTAACACAAATTAAGATATTTTTGATGAAATCCGAGGGTATCTGATCCACACATAGACAGCAACGTCACTACAAACGGCGAGAATACTTTTTGTGCGTAAAAACAAAACAAAAATAACGACTTTATTCAACAATCTGAACCGTTGTCATACGTAGTGAACTCAGCGCAGGCTTGCTTGTTTACGTCCGAATGCCGGCTCCTTATTGGCCAAATCCTGTGTCAGCGTCACATGCATCGTGCTGCTCACGTGTTCAACTTTGGCCAATACTGAGTTGGAGTTCGGACGTAAACAAGGAAGCCTGCCAGTTCACTACTTATGACAAAGGTTCAAATTGTTGAATAAAGTCGTTATTTTTGTTTTGTTTTTGTGCACAAAAAGTATTCTTGTCATGTCATAACATTAAGGTTGAACCACTGTAGTCACGTTGACTATTTTAACCATGTTTTTAAAGGAACACTCCACTTTTTTTGAAAATAGGCTCATTTTCCAACTCCCCTAGAGTTAAACAGTTGAGTTTTACCGTTTTCGAATCCATTCAGCCGATCTCCGGTTCTGCCGGTACCACTTTTAGCATAGCTTAGCATAGTTCATTGAATCTGATTAGGCCGTTAGCATCGCGCTTAAAAATGACCAAAGAGTTTAGATATTTTCCTATTTAAAACTGGACTCTTCTGTAGTTAAATCGTGTACTAAGACCGACGGAAAATAAAAAGTTGTGATTTTCTAGGCTGATATGGCTAGGAACTATACTCTCATTCAGGCGTAATAATCGAGGAACTTTGCTGCGTTCCATGGCTGCAGCAGTGCAATGATATTACGCAGCGCCTGTGAGCCCCTGCTTGCACAGGGAACGTGCCTTGCAACCATGGAGACGTTTGTGAGAGACGCTGCGTAATATCATTGCACTGCTGAAGCCATGGAACGGCAGTAAAGTTCCTTGATTATTACGCCTGAATGAGAGTATAGTTCCTAGCCATATCAGCCTAGAAAATCGCAACTTTTCATTTTCTGTCGGTCTTAGTACACGATTTAACTACAGAAGAGTCAAGTTTTAAATAGGAAAAATATCAAAACTTTTTGGTCATTTTTAAGCGCGATGCTAAAGGTCTAATCAGATTCAATGAACTATGCTAAGCTATGCTAAAAGTGGTACCGCCAGAACCGGAGATCGGCTGAATGGATTCGAAAACGGTAAAACTCAACTGTTTAACTCTAGGGGAGTTGGAAAATGAGCCTATTTTCAAAAAAAGTGGAGTGTTCCTTTAAGTACCTTTCTGGATGTCAAAAGGTGCAATGATGTTGCTGCCTATGTGTGGATCAGATACCCTTAGATTTCATCAAAAAAAATCTTAATTTGTGTTTCATTTTTGGGTGAACTAACCCTTTAAAATACTGTAAAGTTTAATTAGTTCAGTCTAAAGAGTTACTTATACATATACTTATATACATACTTATATGCATACGAAGGTCCATGTGATTAGAGTTTTTCTAATAGCAACAACTGAGTTATTGTAGAATTACAAACTGAGGAACAAATAATCAAGCACATATATCTACACTGGTTTTCGTAAAATCAATAGTAGAGCTTTTCTATAATTGTCAAAAGGTCACATAAACAAAGCCTGCTCTAACTCTTAATGTTCTGTAGGATTAGAAAACCATCTGGAAGGTACATGTGATTGAGTTTCTAAATGTTCTTAACGCTTGGTGTTCTTTACAGCAGCACATGCACAGTCTACATTACCTTACAGTGGCTCTACTGTTCCCACTGCCTGACTACATGAAAAACAATGGATAACACTCCTCCAGCTCTCTTCCACTTCATACTAAGAGAGAAAAAAGGCATGAGCTCATAATGTGAAAAAAGAGTGGTTGGCTTTCATATATTTTTTTTCTTCTCCTGGTCTAGATTCAGACAGTGTGTATTCCTTTGTGGCCCAGTGTCACATTTGTTACAGCTGAACAGACATACGCCAATATTCTTCTCAAGCGTTCCAGGGTAATGACCCCGCTGTGGTGCAAGGGGGGACGCCGGACGACCAGGAGAGCATACCGGGGACAAACGCATCACTTCCTCTTTGTTAAATCTTAATGCGTGTTGGCCCATTTCCCCACCAACACACCACTGCCAAGTCCCTACCTCGCTCTCTAATGTATGCAGGCCCTTAGTCTTAGTCCAATAAGTGACAGAGGAGGACTGCTGTGTGTGTGTGTGTGTGTGTGCGCGTGTGTGTGCGCGTAAATTTCATTTATGCAAGGCGGGTGAAAAGTTAGAAAATTGGTCCGTTCCATCATTGCTGGACAAGAGGCAGCGGTGACACCCCGATCAGGTGTGCATGCATAATCGCAACCAAAAATAATCACTGTTTTGAATAATTCCCCCCCAAATTCCTGCAGCTTCAACTTATTCTGGGAAGGTATCCCATAAATCTTTACAATGAATGTAAATCTGAGATGGAAGGGCTGCAGCGCCAGGCCTCTTAGGAGCTCCTGTTAGATCCCCCACCCCCCCACCCCCTCTGCTCTTTCTTTGAGAGTTTATACAGATGATTCAGGGGAGAGTGAGGGAAATAGCAGTTTTTTCACATCTATCTAGGCGGTGATTTCTCTGCTGTTGGTCTGGTGTGCTCCGAGCTATAAATGAATGCTCTGTTTCTCTCTCCTCTGAGAAACACAGACTTCATCTTTACCTGCCTTTAATGATATGCTGATGCACAGACTATATTAGCAGATAGCTTTTTGCTTTTTTACTTAAAGTCGACATGAATTGGAAGTTACAATGAAATGACTTCTCGAACAAGAAAAAATGTAGGATGGGACTTGATTTTGTCCATCAGGATTGGATCTTTGGATCAGTGTGGTTTGCTTATGTTGTAGTCAAGACCACTTAAACTGAGACCAAGTCAAGATCAAGACCAGTGTGTGCTGAGACCAAGACAAGACCAAGACTTTGAGGGGTTGAGATCAAAACAAGACAAAGACCAGACCAGCACTGAAAGACCCACATTTATTGCCTGAGAATTGTCTTATTTAATTAATAAATACAATTAGAATAAGACACTGTAGAGCTGTTACCAAATGAAATGCAGTCACTAACAACAAAATTCATCTTTGCATTGCAGAGGTTGCACAGAAGTTGCATCTGAATTGATACGATTACAACTGCATAAATAATGTTGAGATTGTTTTAAAAACATTTTTTTTTTATTTTTTATTGAACGTTTGTATAAAATTACACTCTAATAAATGCTGAGTTGAAAACAACCGAGTTAAAAACAACCCAATTTGGGTTGAAAATGGAAAACCCAGCGGTTGAGTTAAATGCTTGCCCAGCCTGCTGGGTAGTTTGATTTAACTCAACTATTGTTTGAAAATTACTGTATTGCTTGGTGAAAATGAATCCAAAATATGTTGGAATTTGACATTTATTAATATGTTTAATTCATCATAATTAAACAATAAACATTTATTAAATTGCTTATTAATAAATGTTCAACTATTGCCTCTAGTAATTATGTGTCTGATTTTTAATTTCCAACCTATTTTTGGTTCATTTTGAGTCAGCCATATAGTCATTTTTAAACAATAGTTGGGTCAAATAGCATGTTGGGCAAACATTTAACCCAGCTGCTGTGGGTTAAAACAATCCAATCGCTGGGTTTGTCCATTTTCAACCCAACTTGGGCTGTTTTTAACCCCGCATTTTTTAGAGTGCAATATCATGTTTTTTTTGTCATTTACAGTCATGCTCATATTTGTGAAAACAGCTCTCTTGAGATATTTTTTAATCATACATAATATATTATTATATTATAATATATCATATATAATAAAAACAAAACAAAACAAACAAAAAAACCCAATATACTATATGCAAGTACTGAATTTTGTGAGCATTTGTATTAGTTTTTGTGACATTTTCAACACAATAACTAGTTGATTTCTGACCCGGCACAACAGTATCAAAAGAAAGAAATCAAATTTAAAATAAGTTATTAATTGCATTTGAGGCAGGAAGTTTTACTTCCAATCACACTAATGATGTTAATAAATAAATCAGACAATGCGCTGGTAATTTAGTGATATCCCCACAGTTGTGGTCTTGACCAGTCTTGAAATAAAATCCAGAGACCAAGACTTTCAAAAAATGGTCACAAGCACTACAACACTAGGTTTGCTATTGCTGTGATCTCATGTGAATGACAGGTTGTCCCGCCCTGGCGTCAGTAAACACATCACATGTTGCTGCAAGAGGGAAGGGAAGTTATATTGATTAAAGATTATGATGGTCCATGCATTTTCTTTTTTCTTTTTTTTTACAAAAATTATGCAGTATTCCATGGAGAAAATTTTGATTTTGATTCAATTTTGATTTCACGGTGACTTTAAGCCAAATACGTAGAACCACATGATCTACTTGACCCGGTATCACTGACACAACCTAAAAAATTCCCACTTTTCCTAAATAATTACTTTGACCAGGCACTATAAATGGAGTAGCCTCTCCGATTTAAGTTTAGAGCCAGACAATATGCAGACGACGAAGGAACAGACAAACAAAAACACCATGGGTAAGACAATGGGCACTTCTAAAAATGTGGTGCTGTTCTGTTTACTGGTGTAATTGATGGGGAGAGGACAGAGAGAGGGGCGGGGGGTGGTGGGGGACAGCACAGTGCATATGTGTGTGTGTGTGTGTGTTTTCTTGGCGGCATGATTGAGGGACCCTGCCATGGTGCCATTGTAATGAGCAGCCACCAGAGTGAAAACTTCTCACTGAGAAAGTTACAGAATTATTTAGAGGGGCTCTGTGAAAATTACAATATGCACAATCTACCTGCTCGTTAAAGGATGAAAAATAATAAAATTCTTTGTGACAGCCTTCCAGCCCTTGCGATGTATAATGATTTTTTTGCCCGGTGAATTTGGATTTTTTTTTTTTTTTAGAATATGGGTACATCTGTTTTGCATGAGATGCATAAAATGACAGGACTCCGACAGCCAGTGCATCTAGTGACAAAGATTACTGTCACCCTCCTCCTAGAGTTAATTCATCATTGGAAATGGTCCGTTCCCTTGCTCTGTCTCTTAGCAACAGCCTATCCCCTGGTGCTGCCTTAACCACGTGTGCATATGTAATATAGTGCTCTTCAGCATACCTTTTACATAAAAATAAGCCCATAATTTCGACTTTACATTTTTATTGTATTAACATAAAATATTGGTCATATTACATTGGAATTCATATCCAACGAATTTGATTCTACCAACTATTATGCAGTGAAAGGCGCAGTGGTTATACTTGTTAATCTGGATGCATGAATAAGGAAATATTTGCTCTGGATATTAGTTTTTCACGGTGGAGACAAAATGGAGAAACTTTGCAATAACACGTTAGGGCAGGGGACTAACCTCTTAACATGCAAATCAGCACGCTCTCGCCTTCTGATGAATGGCTGCCGTGCTACGTTTAAAAAATTGCTCTTCCACACAAGACTTTCTGCTAAAGGAGAATGATTAGGTCATAACAAGTGCGAACAATGGTAAAACAAAGCTAACTTTTGGGCCAGGAGGATTGGAAAACTATTCTTGATGCGCAGGATTAATTGACAGGAAATTAGGACAGGCGCATCGCGTATAATAAACAGTGTCGACAAACAGCAAAACAGATTCTAAACAGCATTATACATGGATACTTCGATAATGTCATTTGTGGCCGCTAATAATGGTTTGAAAAGGCAAACGGCTACAGAGCGCAGAGGTGGGAAAACTCCAGGGATGTGATTTAGTCCTCTCTCTCTCTCTCTCTCTCTCTCTCTCAGTGGGGTGACACTGCAGCGCTACTCCTCATAGCTTTATCTGCCACGAAAAGGTGAAGCCATGAGTGATCTCTCCAATTTAAAAGCACTCAGCCCTCACAATATATTTTTGCATATATTCATGCAACAAAGATTCAATTTAGGAATATTATACTGAAAACATTGCCTGAATTCTTCGCAGCATTAATAACAGATCATGGGTAGCAAATGCATTAAACTTGACAATGAGAAAGAGGGAAAATGCCCATTTAATTAAAAAGCAAAAAAATATGAAATAATGGAGAGAATTACTGACTGGATGCCACAAGAATCTGCATCCTGTATTTGGTCTCTAATGACCTAATTTTCTGCTAATGAATTGCTGACAAAATTTCAGAACACATGGGACGTGTTCAGTGGCCACATCGGTTTTATATAATAGATTTGGGCCTCGTCAGATTGGTGTTGCTGCAGTGAATGAAATTAAGATGACTAGAATCAATTACTGGAGAACTGAGAGGAAGAAATGTAGAAATATACGTGAGCATTCGTGCATTACGCTGTCATTACTTGGTCTTACGAGTCAGTGGGGCCCTCTGTACTGTCGCCCATGAGCGCCCACACATACATATACAGTAACAACCACGACAGACATCCAGTGACAAAATCATTCTTGTTTTCGTCAGCCCCAGTCAAAAATCAGTCTGCATTGTGCTACCTATGGTCATTTTACTTTTTATTTTGACAGCAAACATTCAATTTAAACAATAGCAAATTATAACATCCATCTACAGTGGAACAATTTATCTCCAATTCAGCTCAGCGAGTAGCAGTGTCTTAATTAAGCAGCCGGCCGGAGAGGAATTCGACCAGAGTAATGATCTGTGTGTGTGGATAAGCAGCTTCTATTGACTCTGTAATAGGTAGCTTTCATGGGATGTGTGGTTCGATAGTAATAACATGAAGGGAGGAAGATGTTCTCCACACAGCGCTGTAAGTACAACACACTGCAGCTCGCCAACACAAGTTCCATCCATCAATGCACAACATGGGTTTGTGACAAAATCCATCCTGATGCCTTAAGGGGGATATTAAAATATGCAAATTCTGTTGTTATTTATTCATAGTCATGCCATTCCAAAACTGTATGACTTTATTTATTCTGTATAATACAGAAGCTGATATTTTGAAGAACATTCTGGCCAGTATTTTACATATCATGAAAGTGAATGGAGTCGAGGCTGTTAAATGCCAAAATAGCAAAAAAAGCATAATTGAGGTTTCATAAGTATATTGCTATAATATTTAGCTTTAATTGGTCTTGTGCTATCTTTCTTCATAATAAATACTACTGTTTATTTGATATTTGTTATTTAATGCAGTTACATTCATACATTACTTTATATGCGGCTCGAGTGATCAAAAACCTTTTACATATATTCATACATGGGTCAGTGATGTGACGGGTCTTTTTTTTTTTTGTCCAAAAGCCTTAATAATAATAAAAAAAACAAAAATATGACAGAACTAAATACAAAATGTTCGATTGTCCTTTTGCTAGCTAGCTAGCAAGCTAAATAGCTAGCCAGCTAGATGTCAGTCTGTTTGAAAATTGTTTGAAAATATCATCATTCGGTAAATCCGAGATTTTGGTTAAACTGAGTGACTTTTTTGGTGACAAATTTTGTCCATCTTGTAAAAAAATGACAAAAGCAGTGTTAAATGATTATAAAAACCACATAATCTCATTGTTAACACTTAATAAAACTTAAAAATTAATTATATCTCCATTAAATCAAAGGACAATAAAGACTTTTACATTATTATAAAAAAAAAAACTATTTTAAACAACTGTTGAACTTTCTGTTCTTCAAAGAATCCTGAAAAAAATAATATTAAGCAATAAAAAATATTAAGCAGCACAACTGTTTTCAACAATGTTATTATGATAATATTAAAGGTGCTAAAGAGGATGTTTTGTTTTATACATTTTTGCAATATTACTTGAAACTGTCTTTACTAACTGATAAAAGACTATTTATTAGGTGCACTGAAAGGAATAATATTAATATACATCATCTGTGCACGAGGTAGGGCCTTAAAAACATCAGCCAATCGTTTACGCGATCATCGCGTAAACCATTGGCCCTCTGGCTTGTCAATCACTGCCGTGACGTTCCTTGTGAGAGACGAGCGCGGCTGCGTGCTCCAGTAACTTTCCACACTCCACAGGCGCTGCATGCGATGTTTTTGTCCGGAGACAGGAGTAACAACTGCAGATTATGAGTTACCTGCGGTGAGTCCAACATAATGAATCCACTAACACAACACAGCGAATGCCGGTGGTAAACACTCGTGTTCCAATACTCGTGCACGAGTTTTGGGAGGCGTTCCCTCGAAAGGAGGGGGGTTGTTCTTACGCATGCGCTCATTTAAAAAACTAAGTAACAGTCTTTGGTTTCTCAGTCGACGAAAAGATCCTCTTTAGCACCTTTATGAAGAAATGTTTCTTACAGCATATTATTTCTGAAGGATCATATGACACTGAAGACTGGAGTAATGGCTACTAAAAATTCAGTTTACAAGAATAAATAACATTTTATAATATATTAAAATAGAAATTAAATTGTAATAGTTTTCACAATGTAAGTTTTTACTGTATTTGTGATCAAATAAATGCCTTGGTGAGAATAAGAGATATATATATTGCATACTAATCATATATAAAATAGTTTGCACATTAACTTCTTATATTCACTTTCATGTAAAACAGTGGCCAGTTCATTCTTCTCCATTTCACCTTTTGTGTTCCACAAAGTCTTGCAGGTTTGAAACAACTGTCGGAATTTTAAAAACCTAGCATGAGATAATGGTAGTTCATAAATGTCAGGTTGTGTCTCTGTGTATTTTTTTTTTTTTTTTAGTAAAATACAGCAAATTAGTGCATCACTCAGAGCATCAAATTCATTTATGTACAGAGTGATTTTTAAAGTGCTTTCATCTGTTGTATAACTAGGGTTACTTTCAGTGGGGCGGGTCACAGCGAGCAGATCGTTTTGGGGCGAGGACCCCTCATTAGCAAGGTGACAGCAAAAATAAACAGTGTACCAAACTATGCCTATGTTCTGTTCCATTTGCATAGTTCAAGCCAATCTGCACCATTACCCAACATAAGAGCACAATGCTTTAAAAAGCCAGTCCTCCACCTGCAGTGCCCTGGCAAGTCAACAGCCATGCATCAATCAGGCAATGAGCTAATTTAGCGGGTCTCTCTCGGCTTCCACTGAGTGTGACGTGCAGGTGGGCTAAAGCATTGTTTTAGGCCACCACTCCATTAGAGTGACACACACAACAAAGCCGCAAACAAATACGGAAACAGATCGCAGCTTCTCCCTGAGGACCAAGGCAAAATGGGAGGAATGAACTTTAAAAAACTTGGAGTTGCGGTTTAAGTTAGATCATACATTCGGTACGTGTAGGTGACAGAGCTTTGGGACGTTACGAGCCTAATCTGCAGGTAATAGCATGTAAAGTCGAGCCCTTTCATCGGCTGCATGTGAAAGAGAGCGTTTTAACTCTGAGAGGGGAGCTGAGGGTTGAAGTTATGGTATTAGCGGGCATAGTTAACATCAGCAGCGTGAGGCAGGCAGGGGAAGTTGGCGTTGTGCTAGCGTTTCTCGTGTCATTAGTCTGAGATGGCTCTAATGGCTGTCCCGCTGGAGAGCCTCTTCAGAGCCGGCGCTGGCAGAGCGGCGCTCTTTTCGCACGCCGAACACCCCGACGCGCTGAGAAGCGGAGAGCGGCATGCTGCGTGTTGTATGTAAATTCTGCCTCATTTATAGCATTATCTGAAGGAGGGATATTGTCACTCTGCTGTAATGTGAGTGTTCATACCTCTGCGGCACGAGGAAGGGAGAGAATGAGAGAGCGGGAGAGAGGCGGTCTGGGCATGCATAAGAGAGATATCCACTAACTCACAATAGCCATTCTGCATATGAAAACAGCGGTGAGGAAGGGAGGAATGAAAGAGAAAAATTGAGTGGCTGATGAAGAGAGAAAGGTGGAGGGAGAGGAAAGAAGGAACGAGAGAGTGAGAAAAAGGAAAACAAGAATCAGCCAGCTGCTTTTCTGAGCAGAATAAAGAGACGTCTCTATTGAAAAATAGCCAGGTGGGTAAATTTGACTAGCTCAGCCATTTGAAACACCCTGAAGAGGCGAGAGAAGACATCGCTGAAAAAGTGTGACGGCGGAGAGGAAAGACAGCATCGGTACAAGCAGGTGGACCGTGATGTATGTGGCGCACATAGTTTGGAAGTAGAATATTGTTGAAAAGGTATAAGTTGGTATGAATTCTCAATCTGGTGATGAATGGGTTTATGGCAGTTTAAAATGATTTTAGATTGATTTGGTGCAACAGTTGTTAAAATTATCTCTTTCTGTAATGGGTAAGTAATTGAAGTCCAATGAAGCAATGTGTATTTTTGTATATCCAAATGAACACATGTAGAACATTAACTTTTGTCTGACAGAGCTTAATATGTCTGGCCCAGCAGGTCTAGCCTGTATTTAATAATAATAATAATAATAATAATAATAACTTTTTGGGGTTAAAAATTATCCAAAATCAATTTGAGCAAATACATAACCAGCCAGTGTTAAAAACTATCATCTCAACTCCTTAACCCGATTCATGAAATGAAAGCTTGTAATACTGTTTTCTAATTTGGGTGGTACTGGTAGGTTTCTGCGGGAAATTCGAGCATGCATCATTACGTCACGTCTGTTTTCGTAAAAAACAAGTCCCAGCTAGTAGGCTATATCATGTGAGGGTGCTGCAGTTGACGGATCATTTATTGCCTTTTCTTACAGTATCTGGAATAATTAAACATCATTTTGATGGCGGATTGAATGGTATGACAAATGGACAATTAGAGATTAGACTGTACAGAAATTGAACTGGTAATGCTAATACACACTAAATACACAGTCACGTAATGCTGATATTGTTAATATTAATAATATGAGAACAAAGTATAACAATAATAATAATTTGCACTGTTTGATGTGATATGAGCTAAGCAATCATTAGATTTAATAACCATTGGTAGGACGGTTTATTGTAATGCTTTTTTTTCTCAGTTGGTCAGAACAAAAGTGGTAGATTTGTTACTTGTTCAGATGATATTCTCTGGTGAAAATTCTTATTTTGGTTATACCTTCAAGACTACAATCTGTTATTCCAAACTTCCCGTACAGTATCCACCGGTGTGGTGACTGACAGCCACACATTCTCCTCAAAACATTAGATTCATCCGCACTGAGGAGCCGTGCTGATGCAGTCACCGTGATTTTGCCAAGTAAGACATGTTCCTGTATCAACATATTTTGTTGATCCTGGAACAACATTCCTGTCTGAAAATTTTGTCTTAACCTTATTCCTACCCCTAAACCTAATCCTACCCATAACTTTCCCTAAAATCAGAGGGGAAAGATTGGTGAATAACATTGATGTAGAAGCACCTAACCCTGGTTGTAAACCTAAACTTGACATAATCGGTAAACTTGTCCTTTAAATCTGATTGGTTGATTGGAATGTTGTTCCAGAATTAACAAAGATGTTGATCCGGGAACACGTTGTACTTGATGAAATAACATTCACCGTGCCGATGCACAACCCATGTAAAGATGATAATTCTGCAAATAACTGCAATTGCAGGTTTCGAACATAGATGGCGACAAAGAGATAAAACTTACGGACTGCAGCTTTAAAAACAACAACAACAACAAAACATTAAAACCCTTTAAATAGTACATTCACACAATCAGGGATGCAAACAGGTAAAAAGGTGAGAACATTGCATGGGGCTTGCCTGGAAAATCCAGCCTCACCACTGTACCAGCGGATGAGTCTGGTCGGCCATTGAATCAATTCTATTTCTAGAGCGGAGCAAATCCGAGCAAACAGGAAGCGGAGTAAACTAATCAGAGAAGAGCAGATATGACGTTAGCAAAGCGACAAGAGAGTCAACAGCAAAAAGTAAATAATTAATGTGTTTTAGTCATTTAAAACTAAATTCACGGCTGAATAGAACAAACGGGTCTCCCGTGCGCAAACCTTTGTTGATATTGAAGGGACTTTCGCCGCACTAGAGTGACGCTGTTTGCGTCACTGAAATAAATGAATCTGATTGCACGGTACGGTTTGGAGTTGACTTGAATCGCGATGGAGGGCGGACTGACTAGACTGATATATCTTGTAGAAGATATATCAGTCTGGCTTGCCAGGCAAGCGTGGGGCAGGGGCATGGTCCGCAATTTTTTTTTAAAGATATTTGCTTTACATGCTCATTTGTAGTTACTTTAAGGGATTGTTTTTTACTTTTCTTTTTTTTTTTTTTTAGTTAAAGTCTGAATTTATGTCAAAAACTGTAATTTTACATGAAAAAATAAAAAATAAAATAAAACACATTGTTATAACATTTTACCAAAATCAAGATTGAATACATTTGGTCAAAGTCTCATGTTATAAAAGATCAAGTGCTATGCAGGGTAATATTGGCTGATTAGACGGCAATACTGAGCTGAAAACTGTTTGCCCTCTCTTCACCGTTCCCACATCTCAGACCTCAAATACATAAATTACCCTTTATATACAGTTTTTAAATTAAAGAGTAAAGTAAACACTGTACTTACTAAAACAACCAGTTCTTTATTTACTCTTGTAAGTTCACAACTAACACCACATTGCATAAACAATAAATAATCAAAGCAAATGACATTTACACAAACATGGTGCAAGAGCTTTTTAAAACTTCACAATTTTTGCAATTACTTTTTAACCATCTGGCCTCAAAGTGATTTTTGGTGGATGTATGAATTAAGTTCTCCTCAAGTTCACACAGGTGTCCTAGCAGAGCAACCACAGATGTAGTTCATCACATTAACTATGAACATGATCCAAGTTTGACAACTAGAAAGCGTCATTTTCTTCCAATTTATTTGAGGAAAACATTTTGCTTGAAGATTGTGTGTTATTGTATAATGAAAGCCATTTATTTTGATATTCTACTAGTTAATACAGTTTTTTTTTTTTTTTGGATGTCCATGCACATTTGAGTTTATACTTATATCTAGTGTTGTCATGCTGCTCGGTGTCAGTGTAAATTGGATGAGAAGTGTTTTCATATCACAAGTTATGATCTGCTCATTTATTATGAACCATCTTGCGGGCCCCCCCGGGCACATCGGCTATAGGACGGGCCGGCACTGTGTACAAGGAATCCAAGTCATTTCATCTGCCACTTCTGTATCCAATGTAAATATGTAAACCACATCACCACAGGCGGTCCAAAATCGCTTTGTCATGATGAAATAAGTAGTCACAGAAGCAGACTGTGTTTGACAGTGCCAGCCTCTCTCTCTCTCTCTCTCTCTCTCTCTCTCAGTCACCGTCTCTCACCCGGGCATAATAAGCTTCAATTACGCGTGGCTCTCTCTTTCATTAAAGACAGCCGCTGCACTTTGCTAGCCCACAATAAACACTAACAGAGAGAAATATTAGAGTCCCGTTTATTTATGAACCCGTTAATAATGAGTCGCTTGATGAAAACGGCGTTCTCAGCAGTGCGTTAGCTGAACAAACAGTGTGCATCAGGGAGAGATAGCTAGTTAGCCTCCGTGACTTAAACAAAGCTAAGGCGCGACAACAAGTGCCGGCAATTAGCCGAACCTCCTCCAGAGGTAACCCTACGTGTTTTTGTCTTTTACGATCACACAAGACTGCTGTGAGCTGTAGAATTAAAGCAAGGATGTCATCAGTTTCCCTAAACTTCAACCCAATGCTCTGCCTTCATGTGCTGGTGATTGATTGTTTTTGTCAGTTTATGAACAATGATGCCCGTTTGCATGTGAGGGTGAGGGCTCATGCGGGGCACGACCTGCGTCCCACTCGCTGTCTGAGGCCTAATGACTGGCTCAGCAATGCCCTGCCCTTCTAATTAAAAAGGTTCTGGATAGACGGAGCATAGTTAAACTGAGAAAAGGTGATATATCCTTAATTCCTCTACCCAGTACCTTTTCTCATTGGGTTTGCATGCATGAATGTGGGTGTTTCTTCAACTTCTGGACTTTTAAACTCCCTGAAATGCACTTTTTTGAAAATGGATATTGAATATGTTTACAAATAATGCCCTACAATGAATGTAAAATTAATTGTCATTAATTATCGCTTCCACCATTCCATCTAAACTCATTTTGGGGTGGAATTAAGATTTTTAAGATTTTAACATTTTTGGAATAAAATGGCAGACTCCTTTGTTTTTATAATTTCACATATTTAGCATTTTTATGTCATAAATACACGTTATTAAATAATACCTTGATATATGTTTTCAAAATTACACAATTGATTCATTCAATTGATCTAAAGTGACAGAAAAGACATAATTTTATGAGAGATTTTAGATAAATGCTGTTCTTTTGAACTTTCTATTAATCAAAGATTCTTGAAAAAATGTATCACTGTTTCCACAAAAAATATTAAACAGCACAACAGTTTTCAACTGATAATAATACAAAAAAAGTTTCTTGAGCACCAAATTAGCATATTAGAATGATTCCTGAAGGGTCATGTGACACTGAAGACTGGAGTAATAATGTTGAAAATGCAGCTTTGCCATTACATAAATAAATTACAATATATGAAAATGGAAAACATTTATTTTATATCATAATGATATTTCACAATATTAATGTTTTTATCTTACAATATTTAATCTTACGGCCCCAAACTCTCAAACGGTAGTGTACTCATTCATTTATATTAGTTCTTTTTCTTTTTCTTTTTTTTCCCCCATAAAGAAATGGACTGGAAGTCTGGGAAAACAGTAAAACAAACAAATCTATACACTAAAGACATTTGAAATTTGATGAAGGCATGGTAAAAGTTTAATAGGGACTTGATACAAATGAAAAAAAAAAAAAAAAAAAAAAAAAGTCAAATCACAGAATTTTTCATTAAATTCTATCACTGGAACAAAAGTGCTTGTAGTTGAAGAAACACCCACAAGATAATATATACAGTCCACTTTGTTCTTTACAGCAACACCAAAAGGTGCGGTGAGCATCTCGCTCTCACCAAAGTCCCATCATCACCAGCTTTCTCCATTACCTCTGTCAATCTGACACTCTGTTTCTCGACTTCAGTTCTGTCCTGCAATATCACACAGATGTGTGAAGAGGACCTGTGAGTACACAGGTATATTAACAACATTTCCATTCAGTGCTGGTCAATCAGGCCCACCGCACTCTCTCAGATTCATCCGCAGCGTCTCTCTCGCCTCAAGTACCCAGAGCTCACGCTCCGCAGCGCTGCCGTACAGATTGCGGGCCGGGCTTGTCTGACTAGATAAAAGATTGCACAGGATTGACGCTGGGGGGACGATAGCCTCTGTGACACGTGCTGTGCTCTCTCCTCTCTCTTCCTCTCGCTCATTCCCTTCCCGAAATGCTCCGTGCCTTCATTCATTTACATAACAGACTTCTGACACCTTTACTTTATTCATCAATCACAGCGCTTCTCTCCCAGTCTACCTTTTGTCTGAGCATGTCTCTGCTCCATCAGGACCTGCACAAAAGATTAATTTCACAGTTTTTTTGCCCTCACTGCTTCCCCCTCTCCATAATCCTCTGCTTTTTTAAAACCCTCCCTTCTCATTCTTTCATTTCAAAGATACAAAGCTCATGAAATGACAGCAGCTAGATAATGAAAACAACAATGCAAGCAATTTTTACTCCTGCAGGTCGCATCGCTGGATTTCCTCTCCCTTTCCCGTCCGTTTCTCCTCCTTCTCTCCCATTTCCGCTGAGGCGCTGCCATCTGTCTAAGGTTCACGCTGCCGTCCCGCTCTTTAATCTGCATACTGGCAGCACTGGGCCCGCCACCTCATTGAATTCATCTATGCCCCTCTCCGCCACCCCTAACACTAATCTCTTGCTTCTCTACATACTTCTGAATTATTTATCAAGCTTGGAATTTCCTTTCTAGCCACTCACTCACATACTTTTAAAGAGAAACAAACCAAATAACATTGAGCCCTACCTAATCATTTATGTTCCATGTGCACTATAAGTATGATGCACTTAGTCCATAAGGGCTAGTTATTAAAACACAATTTCACTAAAAAGTCACATACTTAAGCACAAATATCTGTCCTTATACTAAGCATCCAGATAACCAGAGCTAAATGCTCTGAAATAGTGCTTATTAAGTGTAATAAAACAGCACTTTTAATTAATTAGATTAAATAATTTAATAAATATTAATAAAAAATAATCCTCAACAATGCTTAGGTAGGTGGTACGCGTCAAAATAACATCCACATGGATGGCAGGACCCAAGGTTTCCCAGCAGAACATTGCCTAAAGCATCACACTGCCTCCGCTGGCTTCCCTTTTTCCCATAGTGCATCCTGGTGCCATGTGTTTCCCGGGCAAGAGACGCACATGCACCCGGCCA
Source organism: Chanodichthys erythropterus (assembly GCF_024489055.1). Classification (NCBI taxonomy): domain Eukaryota; kingdom Metazoa; phylum Chordata; class Actinopteri; order Cypriniformes; family Xenocyprididae; genus Chanodichthys; species Chanodichthys erythropterus. The sequence continues at coordinate 16,462,380 of NC_090225.1, forward strand.
TCCATGTGATGTAAGACCATCAGACCATTGCTCCGTGGTCCAGTTCTGATGCTCACGTGCCCACTGTTGGTGCTTTCGGCGGTGGACAGGGGTCAGCATGGGCACCCTGACTGGTCTGCAGCTATGCAGCCCCATACGCAACAAACTGTGATGCACTGTGTATTCTGACACCTTTCTATCAGAAACAGCATTAACTTCTTCAGCAATTTAAGCTACAGTAGCTCATCTGTTGGATCGGACCACACGGGCCAGCCTTCGCTCCCCACGTGCATCAATGAGCCTTGGCCGCCCATGACCCTGTCACCGGTTCAACACTGTTCCTTCCTTGGACCACTATTGATAGATACTGACCACTGCAGACCAGGAACACCCCACAAGAGCTGCAGTTTTGGAGAAGCTCTGATCCAGTCGTCTAGCCATTACAATTTGGCCCTTGTCAAACTCACTCAAATCCTTACGCTTACCCATTTTTCCTGCTTCTAACACATCAACTTTGAGGACAAAATGTTCACTTGCTGCCTAATATATCCCACACAGTAACAAGTGCCGTGATGAAGAGATAATCAGTGTTATTCACTTCACCTGTCAGTGGTCACAATGTAATGCCTGATCGGTGTGTATATATATGTATATATGTATATATATATATATATGTGTGTGTGTGTGTGTGTGATGCTTTGGGCAATGTTCTGCTGGGAAACTGCCATCCTTGTGGATGTTACTTTGACACGTACCACCTACCTAAGCATTGTTGAGCATTATTTTTGTTGTACAGTCACAGTGTAGTATGTTAGATGGTGGTAGTTTACTGCATCCTCCAAAACCTAGTACTCAGAGCTGGCTTGCAAATATGCAAATGCAGGCACTTATTCTGTGGGCATGTTTGCAGCATTATCTGATTTGTAAAAGGGGACTATAACAGTGTGTCAGAATAAATTATGGAATCAGCAAACATTTAACTTATTCTTCACAAATTCCTCCAATTGCAATTGCCGCAAATTGTGCATTCATGACAGAAATGTACAAAACTGTTGATGCCAGATATCAATTGATGATCTCCACTGATGTGAATTTTAAGCTTTGCTTAATGCAAGTGAGTGTTTGTTAAAGTATAGAGGGGAAAAAGCGGTGAGTTCATTTAATAATGGAGAGAGGCACTATTTTAAATGGTACACATCTGCTTGTGAGTGCCGTTGCTCGCAGTAATGGGTCACTGGATGCCTTTGGGCAGGGCATGGACATTAGCTCCACAGGACAGCAGGGGCAAACAGCCTCATCCAACACCTGAACTTATTTAACAGGATAATTACCTCCGTGTGACTCTTCTGCTCTAGATAACTAACAGTGTTAAAGGTAACGCTACACAACGACCCAGCGACCCTGCACCGCTCGACAAAAACACAATTAACTTGACGCAAACATAACAAGCAAACAAAACTGAAAAAAATGCAGTTGCTGTGCAGCACGCCATTTCTTTGTACACAAGAAGATGGCGCGGACAGGTACGGTACACCAAACACACTCACGGTACACCAGTTCAAAGGACATTTGCAGTTTTTTTGGGCCCAGACCATCCCTTTTCTTTTTCTCCATCGCTTTATCTCCCTCCTTACACCTCTCGGCTTTTTCCTCTGTTTCTCTCTCTTTCTGGGTGGAAAATGAGCGCTCTCCACCCACCGCAGGTGGCGCAGGGAGGGAAGAGAGGAAGCGAGCGTCTTGATTTATCGGAGGCTGTCAGCCCCTCTGAGGATTGGAGGCTACGGGAGGGTGGCGTCTCCTCCTTGGCCCCTTGGCTGGCTCTGAGGCAGACCCCATCTCTCATTAGGAGAGAGCTGCAGTTCTACTTGAAAGTGACATTCACACTCCCCTCTCCTCTCACAAATGCAAAGAGATGACAGCCCCTCGCCACTTAAAAGCCCGGGTCCCTCTTTTCAGGCCCAGGAAAACATCAATTTATTACATTAGGTTTGGCAGATATCCATATGATACCTATACGACACAAATAACCCACCCCCTTTCCATTACAAACACTCACTCGCTCACACACATACACTCACTCCTCACACTCTTCCTGTCGTTTCCTTCATCACCTCATTCGGCAGCCCACCCTCTCGTTCGCCGACACCTCCTCACGGCTGTCACCCTCGCTCCAACCAAACATTTTGTTTGCTTGTCGGGATTTTAATTCACAATTAGCTCATAGGAGCATGTAAGGCAGCGGGGACAAAAGCATTTTTCAGGGGGGTGTGTCTACAACTGGCACTTACCTCCGGACTCTCGTATTTAATTATCTACTGAAAGTTAGAATGTAAATAAATGAAAACATTTACACAAAAAACAATGGCACTCTCTGATTTGAAGCGTGATGTGAATGTTGACGTTGTGCATCTCTGAAGTGTTCCATGTTAGGGAATGTCATTGCATGAGAAATTCAATAACATACAGTAAATGTTGTCAAATCTTCACCTTAAAACATACAACATCTGGAGGAGCATATTTTATATTCTTTTAAAGGAGAAAATCAGGTGTGGAGTCTCACAATGGCTTACCTAAATGCATATCTCATATCCTAGTACTCTTGCATCCTAAATTATAATATGCATGCCAATAAATCTTATAATAATAATAATAATAACAATTATTATTATTATTATTATTATTATTTACTTATTATTTTTTTTTAATATTTTAAAAATTAGTTTTAATATTAATATTTAATCAGTAAATCAAATCAAGCTTTAACTTAAAAATACAGTCGTACCAAAACAAATTAAAATTACAATTACAATATTATACAACAACAAAAACATTCATATTAATATTAATAATGTTGTTGGGACCACCAATGTTGTTGTTATTATTATTACAGCTACTATTACCATTATTATTAGCATCTTCCTAAAATCATTTTAATATTAATACTCTATACTCAAATTAGTAATATTTTTATAACATTTTTATAACATATATATATATATATATATATATATATATATATATATTGACTATATATATATAGTCAAACCAAAATTTATTCAGACGCCTTGAACATTTCATTCATTAATACAGTTTATTCACTATAGTTGAAAAAATGGTAATAAAATATGACAAGATCTCAGAGTTAAACTGTGTCAGAAAATATTAATCTTAATCATGTCAGATAACACTTAAGTAAAACATGGTCAGGTAAAAGTGTCTGAATAATTTTTGGTTCCAAATTTGTATCAGTTTTACTGGTAGTCCACTGTATGAAGAATTTTTGGGTATAACGTGTCACAGTTTACTTTATTTTGCTATCCTCACTTACATAAATGAACTATAGTGTCCTGTACCCACTAGTTAAAGATATATCCAAAATATAAAAATGTCTAAATAATGTTGTATATATATTCAATATTCAATATTAATAGAATCTGCTCTCATAATTTGGAAACAATGCTTTGTCAATCCGTATATGGGAAGCAGTATATGCAAACTAATAGGCACATAATTATAAGACATACACACAAGAAATATGCATATCAAACACTCAAGCTGTCATTCCCTTTTTTTCCAAGCATGAAGGGACATTTTTTTTAAACTATAATAGTCCAGTATGCAAAACCATGCGTTGTCTGGCTCGACTGTTAGTGGTGTTGACTAATTAGCCAGTAATAATTGTCCCGGAAATCAGTCTCCATTATTGAATACAATAGGAACGTAATATTCACTTGAAATACAGAGATTGAAGAGGAGTGATGGGGGAGGGAAGCCTGTATGCTCAGACTAAAGCTGTCAAACACAGAGCAAAGACAAAGTGGAGAGACAGAAGCATGAGGGGGGGAGAGACGGAGGAACAGCAATGATAGACACAGGAAAATGAAAGACAGAAATCAATCAATTAAGCTCGATTTGGAGAAGATGAGCCGGTGTCACGCAGAGGAGAACTTTTGCACGACAAGGAGAAAAGTGATGAAGGTATGCATCAGAAAGAAAAGAAGTAGCTAACTCGCTCTCCTTCGGTGCAGCTCTCTCCCTCTCTTTAAAGATCACCGACGTGTCAGGAGGGGGGTGGGTTGCGATATGCAAAACACGGCCTCCATAACCAAAGTAGCCTGCAAAATGAGGTGTCAGCATGCGAAGCTCATTGATGTATGAATGCGGAAAATGAAAAGCGGCAGCAGACAGACGAGGCTAAAGGTGAGACAGGCGCAATGTGAGCAGCTGTACATCTACGTCAAGGTGTTGGCGTAGCGGCCCTCTCTCTCTCCCCTTCTCATCCTACTCACTCTCTCTTCTTTATTTATTTATTTCCCTCTATCTATCTCTTTTCTCCATTGGAAGGGCCACAGCCTAACAAGGAACACTGGCCACAGGACATTGAAGGAATGCTACTCAGGGAAACAATCCTGTTCCCTATGGAATACTAACTAAACTTGAATGAATCGAATAGTCTCTCTCTTGCTCTCTTTCTTTCCTGCAGACCTCATCTGCCATGTCAAAATACATCACACACTATTGTGTGTGCAAATTCAAATTTCTGTCTATGATATTACAAGGCTATTGTTTTTACTTCTTATCATTCTGGCCTGTATTGCAGAAACAGAAGAGTAGAAAATAGACTAATTCTGGCAGCCATTTTGAAGACAATGTTCACTTGAACACTGACAACACAAGTAAAGCTATTTATATAGCACATTTCCAAGTGCTTTATAGATCCATGTCCATAAAGATTCACATATGGAAGGTAGTAAAAGGAAACTATGAGATATAGTTCAAAATCAAAAACTTAAGTAAGGAGAGAGAATCAAATTACCTGAGGAAAAGTACTAAACAGGTGTGCTTTATAGTTTTTCAAGTCACTTTGGCACATTTCTCAGATCAGAACTGAAATTCTCAAAACTACTTGTTCAACTTTCACATCATCAAGTCACTTGTGCAGATCATAAAAGCAGTTTCTCATTCTTTTGAACAAATTGCAAATGCTTTGGTACATTCCGGCAATTGATTATGTACAATTGTCATGTTGCTCAAAATGCATTATATGGTTCTCTGTTGAGTAGTCTTACCCCTCAAAACATCTAGTCATTAGTTCATCGCATGAGTCATTAAATGCAAAATGGTTGACCTAGTTAACATAATGTGTCAAGTATATTATCTATACATTTACAGACAGACAGACAGACAGACAGACAGACAGACAGACAGACAGACAGACAGACAGACAGACAGACAGACAGACAGACAGACAGACAGACAGACAGACAGACAGACAGACAGACAGATAGATAGATAGATAGATAGATAGATAGATAGATAGATAGATAGATAGATAGATAGATAGATAGATAGATAGATAGATAGATAGATTGTTTTTAATGTCCATTGTAAAACCTGAAGTGAAAACCACTATCACACAGTGCCAAGAACTGCTTCTTATTGATGGTCAAGCCTGGCAGTCTGCGAAACAGCACATGATGCTGCTTTCATTGAATTGGAAGGATACCTGCTGACAGCGGACTTAAAGGAGCTCCTGGCTGAGCTATCACTGCCTCAATGTTTGTGTGTGTGTGTGTGTGTATGTGTGTGTGTGTGATTGATAAAACAGATCAGAGGAAGCTTGTCTTACACAGAGTTTGTGATGTTTGTAATGCTTGTTTCATTCCAGCCTTATCGCATGGGATTTCAGAGATCTAGTCCATCAGTCTGACTACAGCATGACGGTCACAGAAAAATACCGTGCAGTTTAGATGACCCAGTACGACAGCAAGTACCTTCACGCAACATTTTAACATTTATAATTTACCATATGTGAAAGTATTCAAAAACACAAATGGACAGCCAAACATGTCGAATTTAGATTGGTGAACTCTAACTTGCGTTTTGCAATCATTACAGTTCACTGTTAACATAAACTGCGCATAAATACATGCCACTGCTAACATGAAATCAAAAAGGCCAGAGTCAACGTCCTCTTCAGGCCTTCAGAAATTGTTGTGCGCGTTGGGTAATTTGCTCTTTTGTCAAGGCGGCTGATGCGGTAGTAATTTGCATGCCTCCTCCGAGAAGAGCTTTGAAATAAAGGATGGTCGCTGTAATGCACTAAGTGTTTGTGCCACAGCTGATTGATAAAGTGAAGCCCTCTGTTGTGCAACACTCATCACTGGCCAGAGGGCTGCAAACAGAAAAGGCAGGCAGGAAAGGAAGGAAAGAAAGAGAAATGACACCATATGCAAATTAAAATTGAGAGCGAGTGAAAGAGAGAGAGAAAGGACGACAGAACAAAATGAGTTACACACCCTCTGCTCGGGAGGCTTGCGAAGGGGCGGCGGGGAGGGTGTGCCGAGAGAATGGAGCTGAAATGAGTTGTTTAGGTATGCTCCTGGGTGCAGGACTTGTAAAGCAGATGTCACTCTAATAATGTGCGCTGGCGAACACGCTGGGCCTAAACCCAGCAGGATGAAGCTTCAAGCCCCAGCAATGGCAGCTAATGCCATTTTATGAGGTGCCATCTTATAAAGACAATGCCCACCTCATGCCATGCGCTTAAGCTAGTCAGCTGCAGGCACCAGCAAGCATTTGCTGCAGGGATTTTTATTTATTATTTCATAAGCCTCAATTTTGAAATCTGATTCCCACCACCCATTTTACTAAAGCCACCGTTTTCCATTTTTTCCTGGACAAGTGCTTCTTCATGTCCTCTTGTCGAGCCGAGGGCTCAAATGAAAGCAGACCTCACAGAACTTCATATCCTACTTCCTACAAGTTTAAAAGTTCCATGTGCATTCACAATCAAGTCGTTCAAACATTACTTTCTCATATATCAGCCCCGATGCATTAACAACATTATTTGTTATACAGAAGTAAACAAAAAAAAAAAAAATGTATTATTGGTTTAAAGCTGCAGTCTGTAACTTTTTATGGTTAAAAATGATCCAAAATAAATTTGAGCAAGTACATAACCAGCCAGTGTTCAAAATTATTTCCTTACCTTAGCCCGAACCTTACCTTAACCTTACGTTAACAACGTAATCGTGTTATAATGTTTTCTAGTAAGAGCGGTATTGTGGTTTTCCGTGAGAAATTCGAGCATTCATCCATTTTCATAAAGAATGACTCCCAGCTAGTAGGCTATATAGCATTACAAGTCTTAAGATTTCTTGCAGTGCATATAATATAATATCATAAAATTTCGCCATATTAGGAATTGTCATGATATTGTGTTGCTTGCAACTTGTCCAGGTTGACATCTGTCATTATGGCTAACCATGTGACAGACAGAATTCAGAACTGAAGAATTGGTTTTCTTTCAGTTAATAAGTGTGACTGTTGAATTGGAATTTAAAAGTTATTCTCAATTAAATTCTGAATGATGCACAATAGTGCAGATGAATGGATGCAGATGAATTTGAATGGATGTCTTTAACATCAACAAAAGACATGCAAAGCATTTTCTCAAGTCACTGAGCTTTTTACTGTCTCAACTTTGAATTATCCATTCAAATTTAATATTGCTAAATGTTAATTGTCCCTGCTATAGACCCCTTAATCGCCTACGTCACTGTGACGTCACCACTCTAGCTGGAGGCAAAACACAAATAAGAACTCATAGCGGGCGCGCTAAAAGTGTGAGGTTTTGACTTTAAAATGTCGTTTTGTTGTGTTTTCGGCTGCCAGAATAGAAGGAACAGGACTTTTGGTTCAAAACTAAAGTTTTACCAGATCCCAGCAGACATTCCTTCACAGAAATCAAGAAGACAATTTTGGTTGAATGCAATACGGCGTACAGACTGGACGGAGACTATCATAAATAATGCTCGTGTTTGCAGTGCACACTTCATGTCAGGTAAAATAATCGATGCATATGTAATGGTGTGTTGGTTTTATCTAGTACAAATCAGCAAGTTTCTGTTTTATAGGTGAAAAGTCGCCAACTTTCAGCGCACTAGCTAGCTTAAATGTTAAACAAACATACATCGATAGATGAGTGTGCCATCCTTTGAATGGTCTCTTAAAATAATCCACATTGCTAGCCATAATCATAGTTAGCCCAGCATTAGGTTCATATGTTGTCTAGGAAATATCCAAAACTTAAGTAAATTTACAAAAATAGCTGTCACGTCCCGCAGAGTCAGTGACTGTACATAATCGGACAGTTCTGAACCTTCTTCTGCATCCATGTTTAATAAATCCCTCCTAAAACATGCTAGCTTACGCTTGTCAACATTAAGTCCAGCATCTCTTTTTGCCTCCAGCTAAGCCCCGCCCACCAGGAAACGTTGCAATGTTTACAAACTTTTAAGGGGTCTATCCGTAACCCTATCATAGCAGGCCTGCAACCTGTTTTGTGGTTGCATTTCAAAAGTTGAGAAGCACTGCTAAAGAGCTGGCTTTATTTAGGCCTTATGGCTAAGTCCAAAGATGTGAAGATACAGTGTTACGGTGTGTATTTTCCATCATGTTTTGCAGCCTTCACTCATTACCTGATGTCTCCGAGCTCAGGGGTACAGCTTAATAAAAGTTAATCATGAGAAACTTACTCATTAACTACAATTCTGGTGGCTACCAAGCACTGTTCCTTGCTCTCTGCTTCCATTCTTCTCTCTCATGCTTGTTTGGAGATACATTGTTACACACACACACATTCATTCACAGCAAGACATTTCCATAGCTTCAAGCACAGTGGCCTAGAGTAACAGGCCTGAGTGGCAGCGGGGCGGGCTGGGCCACAGACGTCCACAGACCCTGGCCAAAACGCAGCAGGGTTTGGGTCTGGGATCCAGAAATAAAAGGGCAAGAGTTCTGCCCCCAGGCGCCACAGCTTTGCTTGAATATGAAGTTTTAATTTACAAGCCGAGCGCTTGTAATTAAGCACACACAGATATGTGAGGAGCTGACCGATGCTTTTAATGCTTCCAGACCATCACCAAACATGTTATTTGGCTTCTTAAATCACATCACACAGACAGTCAAAAGCTACAAAAGCGAAGACTGACAGCCACTGGACTGCACACACACACATCTTTGTGTTTGTTTACGGGTCTGTCGATATGTTCATTTGCTAAGGGTGTTTGTTATGTCTGACTTCCTGTTTTGGACTCTGAGCAAACCCCAGCTAATCCCTCGTGAGTTGAGCTGAATGTGTGTAGAGAAAGGGCCTTGTTCCAAAAACAGACAACAAGAAGAAAGAAAAATGTAAATGAAAGTGTAAACAGCCTCGTCTCTGTAATGTTAGGATGCACAGATCAGAATTATCATATGGCTTTGGGTGAAGGGACCAGCGAACCGAGTGTATCATTAAATATGAAGCATTCTTTCTTAGCTAGTTTTTATCTCATTATGTTTTAATGGCTTTGACCACACAGCCTGTTTTAAAAGCATGTTAAAAATGCTGAAATCAACTAACAGGCGCATCCAACCATTTCAGAACATCGCACCAAACAGAATGTCCATTCAAATCAGAAAACAATTAGAGTTTCTTTCTAATGTTTAATTATCGCACTGAATAATTTGTAACCAAAGATGTTTAGTACAGAGTAATACATTTACTTACACACTACTTTAGTTACTTCAGAAGTATTCAACTGCAATTAAATGGCATTTCTTTGTTGTAGCAACTAATTTTTTTACAAATTATATCATTGTGCCCCCAAAATGAAATTTCTGTCATCATTTACCCACCTTCATGTCATTCCAAACCTATATGACCTATATGATATTTTGGAAAATGTCCATACTGTAAACAGTATAGGACAGAGTCCAATGTTGTTATTGGGTGAATTTTACCTTTAACCTTTGCTCTCCTAAATATGAGTTTGGTACATTAGCATGCTAATATGCAAGAGCTTGTGTGTATTCAGACTCCTATGGGAATGAGATGTTAATTTGAAAAAAGCTGGTGTCTACATGGTATTTTCAGATATTTTATATTTTCAGGTATTTTTATTTTGTGAAAAAATGAGGAAAATGGAAGATTTTTTTTAAAACACTGGATAGAGTATGACGAACCCTAAATGAACTTCAGACTTGGAATTAACAACTTGGACTGTAAACCAGTGATTTTCAATGATATGTCTATTCAATTCTCATTTATCAAAGTAATAATGTCTTTAGAATTATTTTAATTTAGAGTCTTATTTCAGCAAACATTAATATATGTATTTATTTAATTTTATTAATTTGACTGACAGCCCCACTGTTTTTATTTTATTTATTATTTTAACTAAATCTAAAACTATTCAAATAATTTTTTTAATCACTGAAATAAAGTAAACAAAATATATATATATATATATATTAGATGAAAAACTTAAATGAAATAAGTCAAAATTACTAAAATTATAACTGGAATAAAATAAATTAAAATTAATAGAATTACTTAAGCAAAAATGACAAAAGCACAAACTTACTGAGGCTTAAAGTCAAATTAAAATAAAAACTGAAAATATACAATTAAAGATCATTTAAAATATTAATACATGCTATAATCAAGTCAAGTCAAGTCACCTTTATTTATATAGCGCTTTTTACAATGTAGATTGTGTCAAAGCAGCTTTACATTGATAACTGGTACATTATTTTGGCTGCACAGCAGCTCTTAAGTAGAAATGTAGGTGTAGAAGGTGTAGGTGTAGAAATTAGATATATGTATTGTTCAGTAGAATTAACACAAAATTGTTAATATTCATATACCTGATGTCTAATTGTAATGTGAGTGCTTTCCCCTTTAATTGTTACGATGGCATGGGCCAATGCAATTTCCCATTTTGGCTCCTCCTTTTGCCTTTTGCACTATAACTGCGTGGGAGAGGAGTGAGAATAAAAGATCCAGATGAACGATTGCCTGCTGCCCCATGTTTGACTGACCAACACAGATCTACACAAGGCAGACGTTGTAGTTCTTCTAACTGGAGTTGCGAACTCCAGCAACATCTGTGTGATTGCATATCAGTCACACTTGGCGTTGTGAACCACTGGTTACAGAGACAAACCAACCACACAGACACATCTGGATGTGTATATATATATATATATATATATATATATATATATATATATATATATATATATATATATATATTTCACAACCAGATCTCTTATTTTTTCAAACCTAAACAAAACAAACAAAAAAAAAAAAAATAGTATATCTTGTCTGAGATTCTCAGTATAATGCCACCTGACCTGAACTCACAGCTCGTATGGGTCAGAAACCCACAGTGAATACACCCATGAAACTAAGTCTGTTGTCATCTTACTCAAAAAAGAGATCAAACTTCAAGTGTGACTGGTAATCCAGACTATTTAGTCCAAAAGATTGTGTTGTTTCTCCCCGAACACTGAAACTAAACAGATTAAAAATCTCAGTCCGACCAAAATAGATCCTTGTGATGCCTCTCAAACCTAAGATGTAGACAAAGGTCTGGCAACTGTCTGAACTTATTTACATCTCTATTGATTGGGCAGAGGGCTGCATGAGGAGAAGGAGGGGACCACCTGAATACCATTCCTCCTGCTGTACTGGAGCAAATGGGTTTTGTTCAAGCTAAAGAGGACACGGAGAGAGCCGAGGAGGGGAAAGGGACAACGGGGGGTCACAGCTTAATATTCCAGACCTCTTGAAAAACAGAACAGGCTGAGAAACAGAAAAGAGAGGGGGGAGAAACAGAACAAGGAAAGGGAGTATACAAGCTTTGAATGATTTTATATGGTAAAGAGACTGCAACAACAAGCTACATATTGATCACAGCCATTTTCATACCATATTAAACAAGGTTCCAGCAATTGAAATTAAGCAGGTGCCTCCATGTAACATGTTCCCAGATTATCCAGATCCTGGTAAGCCAAACCTGAGACCCCAAGAGTAAATCATTACTTTAATAAATCAACCCTTTGAGATTAAGCATCCAAGCATAGTTTTTGTCACCCATGTCCGCACACTTACATCTCTATGTTTGTCGTTATCTTCTATTGTATATTCTCCAAACTTTATTTACTATGACCTGTGATTTTTTTTTCCCCCAGGTCCTCGCCCTCCTCCACCCAGATCTGTATATTCACAAATGAGAGCTATTCATTGTGGCATTCTTCAGCTGTCCTCACGCCACCGTCGCCGCTCCTCCGCGGCCTTTGTGCTCGGCACAGCGCCTCTCCATCCACACTCTTCATCATCCTGATGGTGCAGCTTTATCTTGCTTTAGTGCAGCTGCTTTCAGCCTATCAAAAGTGCTGAGGGATACAAGGAGAACGGAGAGCAGCTAGAGAGGGAGAAACAGTGAGAATAAGAGAGAGTGAGAGAGCGGGGAATGGCCAGTGCCCACTAGAAGGGATAATTTGTACTTTCTCAATAAATAAGGAGGACAGGCTAATTACTGGCTTAACAAGGGCAGGCCGTGGATCCTCGTGTCAAAAGGACAGGCATAATTATCAACCATCAAAGTGCATTCATATGGCAGCACAAAGAAGAGGTGGAGGGAGAGCGAAAGCAGGCGTAGTGGCAGCGGCGGGGTGGTGGTGGTGGTGGTGGTGGGGGGGTTACTTGTGGCAAATGGATCTGGCTAATAAACAGCAGTGAGAGCCGCATTATGGCTGTCTGTGAGGATCCAAGTGCATTAGGACATGGCATGACTATGACCAAAAAGACAAGAGGCATTCTCTGGAAGAGTGGGAGGTGGGAGAGAGAGAAAAAGAGGATGATAATTAAAAGCTCCCATTTGTGCGGGTTTGGCTGAGGGCTGATGCAGGGGGCACAGGCTGGGCCGGGGGGAAACAATGCTCCGCTAATGGTCTAAAGGTGACCCTTTAGAAAGTTGAGGGCAGTGGTGTGCACAGAACTCCACAGGGGCAGACAGGACTGAGGGCCCTTAAAAAAAATAAAAAATAGCAGAGCAGTATTTACACAACCAACTTAAAATATCTGTACATTAATTCATTATTTTTTATTAATTAATTCATTTTTATTGTGATTTGGATACATTTTCAGTAATATTTTATTTATAGCTTTTATGGATACTGCATTATAAAAGTATTTTAATGCATTAATTATGCCATGTAATACACCTTAGAATGCATTGTATGGTCTCATGAATAATTGTAACCACAGTAATAACATATTATAATACACTTTTTAGAAATTATAATGCATTAAAATGCGACAAATAACCAATCTCAGATTTTGTGAATTTGTGAATATTATAATGCATTTTAACTCTGGTTCAAATGATTTATGAAAAGATATAATGCATTATAACATACATTACGAATACCTTTATAATGCATTATACATGAAAGCTTTAAGTGAAGTGTTACCCAATTTTCTATAGAAAAAGCTTCACTTTTTTGTATTAATATAAATTGAGTCATAATTTTCTACCATCACAATATTCATAACCACAATATAATAAGCCTTACAACATAAAAAGTGTGAAACACGGGAAAAAAAAATAAAAAAAATCTAACTTCCATTATAAAATCTAATAATAAAATAATCATTATCATCATCTAATAAATAACATATAGCAATCTAATATATAATCAATTATAATTATTATATACTTCAGTTAAATGTAGCTTCAACACATTTTACAGGATAAATGCAATAAATAAAAATTAAACAAATGTATGTACTAATAATTTTCTATCATCATATCATATCATAACTTTAATATAATTTCCAACAACAGCTATTTTTGTGTTACACCTTATATACATGAGCAACATAAATAAAATAAAAAACTGTCCCATTATATAATCAATTACTACTACTACTACTATTATTAATAATAATAAATAATAATAATAATATTATTATTATTATTATTATAATATAAAATACATATAATAAGTATACATTATAGCACCATTAAATGTAGTTTAAACACATAAAAGCAATAAATAAAAAATATTAATTAAGATATATTAATAAAAAATATAAAAATATATAAATTTGACCTAAAAATGATACACAAAAGGCCTAGCAATAAACAGTGAATTTTCTTTTCTACACTTTTCATTCATTTAGAGAGTTTGACATTAAACAAATTACCTTTTTTTATTTTATTATGAATTATTTTATTTTTTTTAATGACCAGAAGGGCAGGAGTGTGGAATAAAAGGGGCAGAGACCCAAGCTCCTGCTGCCCCCCTCTGTGCACGCCACCTCTATTGGGGATGCCATCCTTTATTGGGCAAACCACAATAGCCACAGACTAGCAAGACACAAGGTCAGCAGAGGTTGTGAAGTTTGGCTGGAGAGTCTTTGAATGATCCATGAGACACACTGAAGACAGGGCGACACCAGGTGGGTTGTGACCAATTTAATTTGGATGAATTGGGCATAAAAAGCAGCCATATTAAAAGGGGAACCAATCTATAGTCCCCATTCTTTGTAAAAGACAATGAAGGAGAATAGCTGTCTGTCTCTGTAAAGACTGGATGGAGAATGGAGGAATGGAGGGAGGGATGAAGGAAATGAGGTCTTGCAGAGAAGAGAGAAGTTTGGAGAGCTGGGTGAAGAGACAGGGAGGGGGCGTCAAGGGTTACTGTGTCAGATGAAAGAGCTACTTAAATTAGTGTCTAAACCAATGCCATGTTTATCAATGTCTCTTTACATGTCAAAGATGTTTGCTTTTTAGTGCTGTCAATCAGTTCATTACATGACACATTAATCATAATCAATCACAAAAAGACATTAGATTATTAAGGTAGATGACTGAATATACATTACAAAAAGTGGTCTTTGAAGTCAGTACAAATATACAGCATAAAAATCAAACATAAGCTAGTCTATCACTGGTTTAGAGTCAACAATGTATTTTACCATTAAGATTGTCTTTTTTTTTTTTTTTTTCTAAAATTGTATATTTAGGGGGTATTAATATGACTCATTCTTTTACTCATCCTATTTAAAACTTTAAAAACAGGACTTAAACACATATGCATACTCTCAAACTTACACTTGTTACAGTTGTACTGGTTTGAAGAGATGAGGCAGGTACGGATTTCCACACTACACAATACTTTAATCCAAAAGGCTAGGAGAACCAAACATACAACATAAACATAACATTAAGACGGACGAGGAGTGAAGGGAGTGAGTGCAATATAAAGGGAGTGCAGATAATAGAGTCCAGGTGCAGGTGATCCGTGATGATGAGGAACTGACGAGGGAAGTGAGTGCAGGTGTGGAGAACAGGAGGATCATGGGAAATGGAGTCCAGGGGAACAAGGGATCTGTGACAGTACCTCCCCCTCCCGGTAGGCGCGTCCTCGCGCCGTAAATAGAATAACCGGGAGGGGGGGCGGGCGCCCTGGAGACCTCATGCAGGTGCCGGGGGATGAGTGGACTGGAGTGGAGGTCTCCAGGGCGGATCCATGAGCCATGGCGGGTCAGGAGCCTTGGCAGGCCACGGCGGGTCAGGAGCCTTGGCAGGCCACGGCGGGTCAGGAGCCTTGGCAGGCCACGGCGGGTCAGGAGCCTTGGCAGGCCACGGCGGGTCAGGAGCCTTGGCAGGCCACGGCGGGTCAGGAGCCTTGGCAGGCCACGGCGGGTCAGGAGCCTTGGCAGGCCACGGCGGGTCAGGAGCCTTGGCAGGCCACGGCGGGTCAGGAGCCTTGGCAGGCCACGGCGGGTCAGGAGCCTTGGCAGGCCACGGCGGGTCAGGAGCCTTGGCAGGCCACGTCAGAGGCCCACCCACATGTGTGGCGCCCACATGTCCCCCACCCACGGGTACTTGGCCCCCCCCAAAAAATACTTCGAGAGGTTAAGGATCATATAGAGGAGTCCAAGGAATAAAGTCAATGTGTGGGTGGAGGAGCATGGAGCTGGTTTGGCGGCGGAGACTGGAGAACTTGGCTCGGCGGCGGAGACTGGAGAACTTGGCTCGGCGGCGGAGACTGGAGAACTTGGCTCGGCGGCGGAGACTGGAGAACTTGGCTCGGCGGCGGAGACTGGAGAACTTGGCTCGGCGGCGGAGACTGGAGAACTTGGCTCGGCGGCGGAGACTGGAGAACTTGGCTCGGCGGCGGAGACTGGAGAACTTGGCTCGGCGGCGGAGACTGGAGAACTTGGCTCGGCGGCGGAGACTGGAGAACTTGGCTCGGCGGCGGAGACTGGAGAACTTGGCTCGGCGGCGGAGACTGGAGAACTTGGCTCGGCGGCGGAGACTGGAGAACTTGGCTCGGCGGCGGAGACTGGAGCTGAGGGCTCGGCGGCGGCGGCTGGAGCTGAGGGCTCGGCGGCGGCGGCTGGAGCTGAGGGCTCGGCGGCGGCGGCTGGAGCTGAGGGCTCGGCGGCGGCGGCTGGAGCTGAGGGCTCGGCGGCGGCGGCTGGAGCTGAGGGCTCGGCGGCGGCGGCTGGAGCTGAGGGCTCGGCGGCGGCGGCTGGAGCTGAGGGCTCGTAGGCGGCGGCTGGAGCTGAGGGCTCGTAGGCGGCGGCTGGAGCTGAGGGCTCGTAGGCGGCGGCTGGAGCTGAGGGCTCGTTAAAAAAGTCAATAAGCCAGTCCAGATCTGGCGGCTCGCACAGGGTTGGAGCGGGCTCTGGAGATACAGGAGCGGGCTCTGGAGATACAGGAGCGGGCTCTGGAGATACAGGAGCGGGCTCTGGAGATACAGGAGCGGGCTCTGGAGATACAGGAGCGGGCTCTGGAGATACAGGAGCGGGCTCTGGAGATACAGGAGCGGGCTCTGGAGATACAGGAGCGGGCTCTGGAGATACAGGAGCGGGCTCTGGAGATACAGGAGCGGGCTCTGGAGATACAGGAGCGGGCTCTGGAGAGACTGGAGCGGGCTCTGGAGAGACTGGAGCGGGCTCTGGAGAGACTGGAGCGGGCTCTGGAGAGACTGGAGCGGGCTCAGTGAAGGCTGGAAAGGGTTCAGCGGCAGGTCTTTTCCTCCTCCTCCGCTTTCCGGACCCAGCAGGAGAGTGTGGGCCCAGCGTGGGGCAGGAAGGACGTTCACTGGAGGGGTAAGCGGAGGAATACGGAGACTGACTAACTGGCCCGGCTGACCGTGTTTCTGGACGGACTGAAGACCAACACTCATCCACATAGAATTGGGAATTATTCAAAAACAAAATAAAATTGATAGTTTCGCTTAAGGAGAGACGATAATCAGGTTCATGGAGACGGAGAGTGTTGTCATCCAGACCGTCCAAAAACAGGGCGATTAAATTAGCATCGGACCAGTCAGACAGATAAGCCAGCTCAACGAACTCCTCCACATACCTCTCCAGTGAACGACCAACCTGAAGAAGCCCGATGAGGCGATCGCCGGCTGACAGATGAGAGAGAGGTGTAGGAGGAGCAGGAGCCAGGGAGCCAGTCAAAGTCTCCATCTTCTTGTGGAAATCCAATGGTATTGGTCCGTCTTTCTGTTACAGTTGTACTGGTTTGAAGAGATGAGGCAGGTACGGATTTCCACACTACACAATACTTTAATCCAAAAGGCTAGGAGAACCAAACATACAACATAAACATAACATTAAGACGGACGAGGAGTGAAGGGAGTGAGTGCAATATAAAGGGAGTGCAGATAATAGAGTCCAGGTGCAGGTGATCCGTGATGATGAGGAACTGACGAGGGAAGTGAGTGCAGGTGTGGAGAACAGGAGGATCATGGGAAATGGAGTCCAGGGGAACAAGGGATCTGTGACAACACTGACCAGCACACATTTTAATTTATAAGCAAAATAACTAGCAAAACTTGATTTGATAAAACGAAGAGCTTCCAGGTAAAGTGGAGATTGAGTTTTGTGCACAACAAGATGTTTATTTGATAAAAAATACTGTAAAAACAGTAATATTCTGAAATATTATTACAATTTAAAATAACTATTTTCTATTTTAATATATTTTAAAATGTAGTTTATTCCTTTGATGGTCTTCATCTTTTGTAACATTTTACATCTTTACTGTCACTTTTGATCAATTTAATGCATACAGTATGCAAGTTTTCTTCAGCCTCATACTTCCTTCTATTGAAGACAAAAAATTTACACTGTATTTGACATGCAGCCAAAGGCGAAGTATAAACAGTAAAGGTAAAAAACAAAAAAAGGTAGCGTGCAGCACAGACAGGTATTCTTGTAAGAGCAGTACGGTCTGGGCCATTCCACTAAACAGGCCCGGAATGACCATAGGGAAGCCACAGCAGGTCTATGTTGCGTGTGTGAGAGAGAGAGAAAGAGAGATGAAAGCAACCGCTTAAATGAAAACTACAAAAAAAAAAAAAAAAAAAGGAGGCAGTGCAAGCTCTTGCCGGGGGTACAAACATCCGGCTAAAAAGGAACCCTAAACCCCAGGTTGGGTTTCGGAGGAAATGGGCAGCAAGGATATAAAAAACAAACGCACACACACACTGAAAATGTGGCTGAAACCCAAAGTACAGACTGCAGCCAAAGCCGACTAACACCCAGCTCTCTACTGGCTAGGGATGAAGGGCCAGGCTGTCTCTACTGAAACCACTTACCACCGTCAGTGTTCCTTTCTCCTAACCCCCATCTGGAGCGCTGCCCGAGCTGGAGTTTATTAGAAAGCACCATGTGTGTTACGGATGTTGAGGAATGCACTGGTCAAAATCATATTTGAGGACTTACAAACCATGAACCTGCCCTGTACAGCAATTACTGTGTGTGTGGGAGTGCTATGTACATATGAACATGCCTTCCTTTAACTTTACTTATATGTGAAGGCATGCTCGCAGGCCTTTGGCCACTGCATGTGGATGCGGATCTCTGTATTTTCTCTATGGGCCCATTTAGAAGACCTCTAATGGAAGGCTCCAGGAGCAGCTGTGGTCATCTTGAGCATTAATTAAAACAAAAATCAGTTTAGCGCAGACCGCGAGAGGAAAAGAAGTTTGTTCTGTAGGTTAAATTTAAATGCTTGAGGAGAAGATTTTTGCTGAGTTCAAAGGAGCATGAGCACGTTCTTGGCACGCTGGCTTCTTCAAGTATGAGAAACGCTAAATGAACTAAAACTAATGAAGCACCCACTATAATGGCTGTATATTGTTTTTGATTTAATCACATTCAGTAATGCAGCTTATTGTCAGTGCATCAGTGACCTTAAAGGGATAGTTCACACAAAAATGTAAATTCTGGTATCATTCACTCATTTAAGTAAATCTGGAACCAGGCTGATAAGCTTCAAAATTACAAACAACAAAAAATTCACCTTAAATGCCAGATAAAAGTGGTCCATATGACACTATATTCCAAGTCGTCTGAAATGTGTGAAGACCCGAATGTCAGTCATTATTCAATTTCTCTCTCCAGTAGCTCTCATATGTCACCTGTTCTTCCACATATTTAAACGTGAATGGTTATATAATGCACAATGGCAATTGGTCATGTTCCAGTTAAGTTATCGATGTTTACATTGTAAAAAATCTGCTAATCATATAAATAATTATAAAAAGTAAAAAAAAAAAATAAAAAATCTGCTAATCATCTAATGCTGACTTATTTTCAAGCAAAATTTAATAGAATAAGTTTAATTTCATTTTGTTCCCACACAAAGCTATCGTGTGACTTCAGGAGACTTACTACCGCTCAAAAGTTTGGGGTCGGTAAGATTTTGTAATGAAGTCTCTTATGCTCACTAAGGATGTGTTTATTTGATTGAAAACAAATTTGTTATTAAAACAATATTGTGAAATATTATTACAATTTGAAATAACTGTTTTCTATTTTAATATATTTTAAAATTCCTGTGATGTCAAATCTTAATCTTTAGCATCATTACTTCAGTCTTCAGTGTCATGGGATCCTTCAGAAATCATGCTAACATGATAATTTGGTGCTCAAGAAACATTTCTTATTATTAATCAATGTTGAAAACAGTTGTGCTGCTTAGTATTTTTGAGGAAACCAGGATGCATTTATTTTCAAGATAACAAAGAACAAAATAACAACATTTGAAACTTTTTTTTTTTAACATTGTAAAATTCTGTCACATTTGAACAATTTAATGTGTCCTTGGTGAACTAAAGTATTAATTTCACCGGACACGAATGCTGAGTCGTGTCAAAAGACAATAGAGCCCATTATAATCAGTGATACTGTCTACACTGGATGCGGCGAAGTGCGGTGTGATGCAAGACATTCCTGACAGTAAAAGGATTTCCCATTCTATTTCTGACGTAATCCAAGTGCTTTGCAACGATCAGATTGTCGCGTTCAGTGTAGACAGCTTTTAGCTGTTGTGGCGAGGTGCGATGCGATGTGACAACAGTCGTGTCTGGTGTAGACATGGTGTTACTGACCCTAAACTTTTAAACGTTAGTATACTGTACTTTTTGTCAGTTTTGAGCTTGAGAGTCTGGATTTACTTTCATCGTATGAAAACAAAATGAAAAAAGAATCAAAAGTCATTGGATTAGATTGACATGATTACAGAAGTTTCATTTTTGACTGTCCATTTAAGAAAAGAACGTGTATAGAAGATATGGGTCAGTGTGCTTTCTGCAGTGTTGTCTTGTACTGTCCAGTTTATGTAGTTAATTCACATATCATGAACACAAAATATAGGCAAAAATCAACAAATGTTTATGATACAGTGTAATTGTCAAATAAAAAGCCTTCCCATTAAGTCCTTCTCATTAAGAGACAACAAATGGCATGCTAACAAAGCCTTCCTATATCTGCCTCTAAATGCTTCAGATAGTTTACCAGAATGAACTAATGCCCCCATCAAATAGACGTTTAATTGGTGTCTGGTCTACAGCACATTTTACACCCCCCACCTCATGTTCACAAACACGCACAGAGAGTGAGTTGTCACCTGATATCACAAATGATAATGTATCTTTTGCCCCATTGATGGTTTATAATATGAAATGAGAGGTCGAAGGTGTGCAAACAGGGATGCTGGCGAATAAATGAGATCATGACTGAAATAGCTAATTATGTGCATTTTATTTTCATGGCTTATAACAGGTATAAACATAATAGCTCTTGTCAGGTGGGTTGCTGTGTTGACTAAAACCAGAACGCTGACCTAGCCTGACAAACAGCCCTCTAATCCATTAGAATGCATTATGGAAATTAATGTTGTTGATTTTTAATGTAAACCACCATATTAGAGTCTGAAGATCATTTTTGGTCACATCTAAACCTGCTCTAGCACAGCCTCTCGAAGGAAAGAAAGACAGACAGATATACATAGAGAGACAGAAACAGTGGAGAAAAAAAACAGCCAGAGAGAGAATCAGACAGGACAAAAGGCACAACACTTTCCCTTCTTTTATGTTCTTGTTCCTTTCTCGTTTCCTTTCACGGAGGAAATCAGTTGCATTTGAGAAACACGAGGCACACCTTTTACTTTCCTTTCAGGACAAAATGATCCTGTACTGCCTTTCAATAGTTGCAAGCTAATTTCATATTCAGGATTTGAAAAGGGAGGGGAGATTTTTCAGGATAGGGAAGTGCTTAATTTGCCTGTCTGAATTGGAGAGGCTGAATAGACATGACCGGGGTTGGGTGTGTATGTGTGTGTGTGTGTGTGTGTGTGTGACTCACCCTCAGCCCAAAACGCACAGAAGCTATCAAAGAACTGGTCGCTGGTGGAGTAATCTATACTCTTTCCTCTGCTGTTTGTTCTCCTGGGCTGATGCTGTCTAGGGAACAGCAGACAAGTGTAAATGAGAGCTAAGGAGCCCTTGTAATTGACAGAAGTCAATCAGGAGATGTGTTTAAAGAAATGTCTCAAGTCCATTTATGCAAAAATGGCATTATATATATTTATTAGTCGTGTGACGAGACAGGTATCTCACGAGACAAGATGAGACTCGAGATTGAGATTTGAGACTTACACACTATTTTTAAGAAATCCTCAATGGCGAAATACATGACTAGAAAAATATTCTGCAGGTGTATTTGAAATGTTTTAACTAATCATCTTGTACTGAATGTCATTTCAGTTCTACTTTCTGAGTATGAATTATCATATGCAGTAAAAGACAACAATACTCAAGCACTGTAAAAGGTCAACTAACTCAACTGACATCTCTTCTGTATGATTTCAGTCTCTTTAGGCCTTACTGTACATGATTTATGAGCTTCTACAACTTTTGACCTCCTAACTGAACTCCTTTCCACAAACTTATAGAAATAAAAACAGTATGAATAAAAATGGTAACACTTTACAATAAGGTCTAATTTATTAACATTAATGTATTAACCAACATCAACTAACAATGAGCAATATATGTGCTACAGTATTTATTAATCTTTGTTTATGTTAGTTAATAAAAATAGTCATTCATTGTTAGTTCATGATAGTTCACAGTGCATTAACTAATGTTAACATATCAAACCTTATTGTTTGTGCTTAATAAGATTAAGAGAAAACATTTTTTAATTCAGTTATTCATTTTTATGGTAACACTTTACAATAAGTGCAACCATAATCGCACTGACTCAATATTGAAAGTGCAAATAAGACCAAATTTTTCTTTGATACAGAGCTAAGAGATGTTTACAACTACACTGCCCAGCATAAGATAGCTTTCATATTGAGAGATATCTGTATTCATCAGGGAGCTGCTTTCAAAATGTGGAAATCAAGTTTGAATGCACACTTGCTTTACTTTCACTTTCACGGTCGCGCGTAACTCTGTAAATATGGAGCGGCGGCGACCCTTATCAAACTGAATTAAATGTTTTTTATTTAAATACAAAGCAAAACCATAGTGGAGGTGTAATGTAAAGGTAGCGGTGGCATTATTCTTTCCTAATCATCCTAACACTCTGTCATGTCATGGCATCATCACGAGACAAAATTTCGCCTCAATGAGAAATCTCGTCATATATTAGTCTCCTTTTATTATATATTTATATTTATTTATAGGATATCTTGATATCTTTAGTTTTTTTTAAATCTGCATCTAGGACTAGTCCAATAAAAACTGTAGTATGCCAGACTGTTGCTGCAATTGGAAACATTTTTATTATCGAGGCAGTTTGTATGAAAACAAACGCTGAGGTTGTAATCAAACTAAACCTTTGTTCAAAGAATATATATATATATATATATATATATATACATACATATATACATACATATATATACACACACAAATATATATATAATATATATATATATATATATACACACACACACACACACACATATATATATATATATATATATATATATATATATATATATATATATATATATATATATATATATATATATATATATATATATATATATACTGTTACAGATCCCTTGTTTCCCTGGACTCCATTTCCCAGAATCCTCCTGTTCTCCACACCTGCACTCACTTCCCTCGTCAGTTCCTCATCATCACTCATCACCTGCACCTGGACTCTATTGTTAGCACTCCCTTTATATTGCACTCACTCCCTTCACTCCTCGTCCGTCTTGAATGTTGTATAACGTGTATGTTTGGTTCTCCTTGCCTTCTATGTATTAAATACTACGTGCAATTGTGGAAATCCGTATCTGCCTCTTCTCTACACCAGCATACCATAACAGAAATACGGACCCAAGAAGTTGGATTTTCACAAAAAAAAAAAAAAAAAAAAAAATGGAGACTTTCCCCAGCTCCCTGGATCCAGCTCCTCCAACACCTCTCACCCTGACAGCCAGCGATCGCCTTATCGGGCTCCTGCAGGTAGGTCGTTCGCTGGAGAGGTATGTGGAGGAGTTCGTTGAGATCGCTTATTTGTCTGACTGGCCTGAAGCAGTTTTGATCTCCCTGTTTTTGGATGGATTGGATGATGACACTATCCGTTTTGATGAACCTGTTTTTTGTTTCTCCTTAAGTGAAACTATCAATTTAATTTTGTGGTTAAATGGCTCCAAATTCTTTGTAGATGAGGTTCAGGATGAGTGTTGTCGTCCAGTCCATCCAGAAACACGGTTGGCCGGGCCAGTCAGTCAACCTCCGGCTTCCTCCGCATACCGCTCCAGCGAACTCCCTGCCTGCCCCAGGCTGGACCCATATTCCGCTACTGGGCCCAGTAAGCGGAGGAGGAGGAAGAAAGCGGCCCCAGTGTCTCCAGAGCCCGCTCCAGTGTCTCCAGAGCCCGCTCCAGTATCTCCAGATCCCGCTCCAGTGTCTCCAGAGCCCGCTCCAGTATCTCCAGAGCCCGCTCCAGTATCTCCAGAGCCCGCTCCAGTATCTCCAGAGCCCGCTCCAGTATCTCCAGAGCCCGCTCCAGTATCTCCAGAGCCCGCTCCAGTATCTCCAGAGCCCGCTCCAGTATCTCCAGAGCCAGCTCCAGTATCTCCAGAGCCAGCTCCAGTCCCCACAGAGCCAGCTCCAGTGCCTGTGGGGATTTTAATTGTATTTGAGGGGATGAAATGGCCCTCAACCCCAGTCTCCTCCGAGCCAAGTTCTCCAGTCTCCGCCGCCGAGCAAAGTTCTCCAGTCTCCGCCGCCGAGCAAAGTTCTCCAGTCTCCGCCGCCGAGCAAAGTTCTCCAGTCTCCGCCGCCGAGCAAAGTTCTCCAGTCTCCGCCGCCGAGCAAAGTTCTCCAGTCTCCGCCGCCGAGCAAAGTTCTCCAGTCTCCGCCGCCGAGCAAAGTTCTCCAGTCTCCGCCGCCGAGCAAAGTTCTCCAGTCTCCGCCGCCGAGCAAAGTTCTCCAGTCTCCGCCGCCGAGCAAAGTTCTCCAGTCTCCGCCGCCGAGCAAAGTTCTCCAGTCTCCGCCGCCGAGCAAAGTTCTCCAGTCTCCGCCGCCGAGCAAAGTTCTCCAGTCTCCGCCGCCGAGCAAAGTTCTCCAGTCTCCGCCGCCGAGCAAAGTTCTCCAGTCTCCGCCGCCGAGCAAAGTTCTCCAGTCTCCGCCGCCGAGCAAAGTTCTCCAGTCTCCGCCGCCGAGCAAAGTTCTCCAGTCTCCGCCGCCGAGCAAAGTTCTCCAGTCTCCGCCGCCGAGCAAAGTTCTCCAGTCTCCGCCGCCGAGCAAAGTTCTCCAGTCTCCGCCGCCGAGCAAAGTTCTCCAGTCTCCGCCGCCGAGCAAAGTTCTCCAGTCTCCGCCGCCGAGCAAAGTTCTCCAGTCTCCGCCGCCGAGCAAAGTTCTCCAGTCTCCGCCGCCGAGCAAAGTTCTCCAGTCTCCGCCGCCGAGCAAAGTTCTCCAGTCTCCGACGCCTACGAGCCCTCAGCTCCAGCCGCCGCCTACGAGCCCTCAGCTCCAGCCGCCGCCTACGAGCCCTCAGCTCCAGCCGCCGCCTACGAGCCCTCAGCTCCAGCCGCCGCCGCCGAGCCAGCCGCTCCAGCCGCCGCCGCCGAGCCAGCCGCTCGAGCCGCCGCCGCCGAGCCAGCCGCTCCAGCCGCCGCCGCCGAGCCAGCCGCTCCAGCCGCCGCCGCCGAGCCAGCCGCTCCAGCCGCCGCCGCCGCAGAACCTACTGCTCCTATGAACTGTGTTTTTGAACCCTCCAGCCCAAAGACTGTTTTCCCTCCCTGCCTCCCTCTCCCGCCTCCCATGTCTGTCTTCACTGAACCTTCACCTCAAGCCCCCTCGCCCAGATCTCCACCTCGGACCTCTGGGCGATTACCTACACCCTGGCTCCAACCTCCCTCTGCTCCACCGTTGCCCATCAGTCCTCCAGCCTCACAAGTCTCCATCCTGCCCCCGTTCACACCTTGGTCCCTCGTCAGCCTGCCTTCCCCTCTGGACTGCACTCCTCCGTCTCCGCTCCGTCCCTCCGTCCCTCGCTTCCAGTTGGCTTCCTCACTCCCCCTAGTGTTCACTTTGTTGTCTGTCGTCTGTGTTCAACTGCGGCCTTCTGGAGCCCCGGCTGCGCTTCGGTCGGCGGAGCCTTCGGTTCCGCCATCACCCGCCAGTCCTTCAGCGACGCCTGGGCTCAACGCCTCGAAGGCTTCGGCTCCTGACCCGCCATGGCTGCCCGCTGCACCTGACCCGCCATGTATGCCCGCTGCATGTCTGCCCGCTGCACCTGACCCGCCATGGCTGCCCGCTGCACCTGACCCGCCATGGCTGCCTTCGGCTCCTGACCCGCCATGGCTGCCTTCGGCTCCTGACCCGCCATGGCTGCCTTCAACCCCTGACCCGCCATGGCTGCCCACGGCTCCTGACCCGCCATGGCTGCCCACGGCTCCTGACCCCCCATGGCTGCCCACGGCTCCTGACCCGCCATGGTTTTTGGACCTGCCCTGGAGACCTCCACTCCAGTTTACTCCTTCCCCTGCTCCGGTTTGAGGTCTCCAGGGCGCCCGCCCCCCTCCCGGTTGTTACATCTACGGCGCGAGGACGCGCCTACCGGGAGGGGGAGGTACTGTTACAGATCCCTTGTTTCCCTGGACTCCATTTCCCAGAATCCTCCTGTTCTCCACACCTGCACTCACTTCCCTCGTCAGTTCCTCATCATCACTCATCACCTGCACCTGGACTCTATTGTTAGCACTCCCTTTATATTGCACTCACTCCCTTCACTCCTCGTCCGTCTTGAATGTTGTATAACGTGTATGTTTGGTTCTCCTTGCCTTCTATGTATTAAATACTACGTGCAATTGTGGAAATGGTATGCTGGTGTAGAGAAGAGGCAGATACGGATAACATATACACATACACATACATAAATATAAATATATAATTTGATTGACAGTCAGGGTTGAAACAAGTGGCTGTTATTACAAGGTAGTACTTGAATCATTCACTCAATCTAATTACAATAATTTGTTCAAAACTGAAAAATGAAACAATGCTACAGTGTGTTGCTCAGAGATGTGAAACAATTCACTTTGCTTCATTTTGATCTCTTTTAATTGACAGAAATATTGTGGGCCCTATTTTAACGATTCAAGTGCTTGGTTTAAAGTGCACGGCACAAGTGGACTGACTTTTGCTAGTTTAATGACGGGGAAAATGGTTGGCGTGCCCGGCACATGGTCTAAAAGGGTTGTCCCTATTCTCTTAATGAGTAATGGGTGTGTTTTGTACGTAACGTGCAATAAACCAGTCGGAGTCTCATCTCCCATTCCCTATGAAAGCCAGTTGCGTTCGCGCCATGGAGGATTCACTATTTACATGGCAGAATTTACAAGTGGAAAAACTGAACGCTTCTCTAGAGAGGAAATTAATCTGCTCGTGCATGAGGTTAAAGCATGCCAGCAGACCATCTACGGGACAAGTCGGATTCTACGAAAGCATTTTTATCTTTACGCACACAATAATAATCTTTTACATTGTAATCATTTTATTTTTTATATTTGGCATGTTTGTGTGCTGCTGTGCATCCCTGCGAGTGTGTAATAAGCAGACTGTACGTGTGTTGTGCACCCGCCTATAGGCGCATATTACTAACACGCTCTTTAAATAAAAAAATATTGCACCATTGACTTTAGACCAATGCTGCAGTTAATTTCAGTTGCCTCAAAATAGCAATGCACCCGAGCATTTAGTTTTCAGACCAGCACGTCCATGGTTGCACAAATGGGCGCAAATGCATTTGCTATTTAAACAACGTGGCGCAGGACGTGAAAATTATTACTACGTCAGGCTGAAACTAGCAAAAAAACCTTGCATTGCGCTGGGTGTATGATAGGGCCCTGTATGTAAAATGTTATTATATTTTGACTTTTATCATATTAACTATTGTAAAAAAAAAAATCAATATCTCACTCACAGTTGAAATTATGCAACAAATGCCGTCGACTGAACTGAACTTGTATTGAAATGTTCTAAGAAAGAGACAGAATAAAAAGAGTTGCTACAAGTTCCTAGCTCTGTTCATTTGTTACTTCACTGTTCTATAGTACGATCACAGATGAAACAAAACAACCTCCAACCATTCAGAAAAGGTTTTGTGGAGTCCTTCTGCTGGTGGAGTTATCCTTTTCAAACTGTTAACCGAAGGACAACGGATGATGAGAGTTCCTCCTCGCCACCCCCAAAATGGCTCCCTCACTCAAAGCCACTCCAGAGGGACTAAGGGTCTCTGGCACTCAGTGCCTCGCCGTCCGCTCTGAGACCGCCCTGCCAAGAAAGAGAAGGGTCTCTCATTTTTCTGACACTCTTGTCCTTCAGCCTATTGATCGGTAGGGAGAGAACATCCCCACCATGGCCACTAATAGAAAGTGAAGTTCATCAGCCGCTGCCTGCTGATCCCCTCAACAGACATAAAGATCTATAAAGGCCACCCAACTAACCTTTCCCTTTTTTACCTTCTCATGTCCCTTCTTTCTTCAACTTTTCTCACATTTTATTTATTTATTTGCCTTTTTAAGGGACTTCTTACTATGTTTCCTTTTTTATTTGTTTTCTCTTGATATCTTTAGTTTTTTTTTTTTTTTTTTTTTTTTAAATCTGCATCTAGGACTAGTCCAATAAAAACTGTAGTATGCCAGACTGTTGCTGCAATTGGAAACATTTTTATTATTGAGGCAGGTTGTATGAAAACAAACGCTGAGGTTGTAATCAAACTAAACCTTTGTTCAAAGAATCTTTCTTTAAAAGTACCTGTCAGAAAGGGATTTTTATGTGTTCAGTTCCTTTCCTGTAAAGAAGCTACTTTGAGACAGCTATTATTCACAATTTTCATTCACATTATTGCAATTGCATGCAGGGAGCATCTACCAATGAATGTGTGCAATGAGAGGAGGATTACATTCTAATTACAAAATAACACTGAACACCTCCATTGGGCTGAAACCTTTTATAATCCCGTATAAAAAAATGACCATAACCTTGGGAGGAGAAAATAAGGAGTGGGAGCTTCTTAAACACACACACACACACACACACACACACACACACACACACACACACACACACACACACACACACACACACACACACACACACACACACACACACACACACACACACCTACACACACACACACACACACACACACAAAGAGAGAGAACTAAACCCCACTGTCTTTTTCTTGACTGAGTGAGGGAGCTTTATGTTGTTGGGGACAAGCAGTCGTGGTTTGTTGTCAGTGCTGGGAGAAATGCACATTTCTCATTCAGGCGACTGTGGGTGAATGAGCTGCCGTAGATACACACAGCCCTCGGGCCTCCACGCTGCCTGTCCTCAGCACAGCTCCACTGTAGCACAGTGATAAGGTAAGGAAATGGACTCTAAGAATGACTAATCATGTGTGTATGGCGAAGTTTATGTCTAGTGCCAATTTAATGTTGGAGAGAGCAAGAAAGAGAGAGAGAGAATGAAGTATTATGTGTTTCGATATGCTTTCAGAAATCAATTGATTTCAATCACAATTTTTATATTGACAGCCATAGTTTTATGTTTCTCTTCAGGTTACTTTAAAGGGATAGTTCACCCAAAAATGAAAATTTGATGTTTATCTGCTTACCCCCAGGGCATCCAAGATGTAGATGACTTTTTTTCTTCAGTCGAACGCAAATTATGATTTTGAACTGCAACCGCTGCCGTCTGTCAGTCAAATAATAGCAGTGATTGGGAACTTGAACAATAAGAGTCGAAAAAACTTCCATAGACAAATCCAAATTAAACCCTGCGGCTCGTGACGGCACATTGATGTCCTAAGACACGAAACGATCGGTTTGTGCAAGAAACCGAACAGTATTTATATAATTTTTTACCTCTAAAACACCACTATGTCCAACTTCGTTCAGCTTCCGGCTAGTGAGGTCTGATCGCGCTCTGACAACGAAAGTGATGTCTCGCGCTCAATGAAGTATATGGGCGAGACATCACTTCCGTCATCACAACGCGTTTTTTGACCTCACTAACAGGAAGCTGAACGAAGTTGGACATAGTGGTGTATTAGAGGTAAAAATTATATAAATAATGTTCGGTTTCTCGTACAAACCGATCGTTTCGTGTCTTAGGACATCAATGTGTCGTCACGAGCCGCAGGGTTTAATTTGGACTTGTCTATGGAAGTTTTTTCGACTCTTATTGTTCAAGTTCCCAATCACTGCTATTATTTGACTGACAGACGGCAGCGGTTGCAGTTAAAAATCATAATTTGCATTCGACTGAAGAAAAAAAGTCACCTACATCTTGGATGCACTGGGGGGAAGCAGATAAACATCAAATTTTCATTTTTGGGTGAACTATCCCTTTAACACATCTAATAGTATTCTAATAGTGGGTAGAAAAAATAAGTGTCAATTTGATAGAATCTTATAGAATAGATTTATTTATGTTTTAGGTAGGATAGACTAGGATCAGCATGTGCCACAGCTCATAACACGTTAAACTATAGACCACATTTTTCACATACAGACAACAACGTTATCAAAACGATTCCTGTTCACACGGATCCACGAAAACTAAAAATGCTGTATTATGCTGCCTCGCCAGTAGTTGGCAATGTCACTTTGTAAAAAAACACTATGCGTCTATAGACTTAACATGTAATACGCATGCGCATGATGTCACTATTTTCACAAATTCATGTGTCTGTTGTTTTAAAACAGTGGCTTTTTCAAAATTCAATTGATTTCAAGTTTGCTTTTCCCAAAACGCAGTTGTCGTGTAAATGAATGGCCAAAACGCATAAAAAGTTTTTCGTTTTTAGTTGAAAACAGTGTTGTATAAACAACCCCTAAGAAACTTTAGAAAGAAAGATATATGTTCTTTCCACAGTAAGTCTTTCTTTAACCAGCACTAACACAGCTTTGTCAGAAGAACCCTGTACACACCGGGACGAATATCGCACGCGTTTATCGCCAGTGTTTTTCGAGACGTTTTTTGTGTTCACGCCCAAGCGATTTTCACTGGCGATGCTCAGAGTAAACGTGCAAATTCAATCCCTGACAGTATGTGGCGCTTGTGCTTAACGGTAGTGCAAATAAACATTTTTATGATATTAATAAAGTTAAAGAAGATAAAAAATGTAGATATAAAATGGCATATATATGAGAGATGGTAGTCAGAAACAGTAGTGCAAATAAACATTT
Source organism: Chanodichthys erythropterus (assembly GCF_024489055.1). Taxonomy (NCBI): domain Eukaryota; kingdom Metazoa; phylum Chordata; class Actinopteri; order Cypriniformes; family Xenocyprididae; genus Chanodichthys; species Chanodichthys erythropterus. Next base: position 16,493,240 of record NC_090225.1, read on the forward strand.
ATGAAATAGACATTCTCAACTATATTTCTTGAATGTAAAAGAAAAAAAAGCAAAAATACAGAAATAATACACATCTATTGGTGTGGCCAAGAACTGGCAGAGCACCCATAGCGTGCGTCTCAATCAGCTCCCTAGTTGACTAGTCAGGGCACTGATCAGAGAGTCAGCCACATTCATTTAAATGGTATACTGATACACGACCTAGGAAGCTAGGGAGCTGTTTGAGACGCAGGAATAGTTTGTAGGGGTCTTCCTCATCTACTTACTTTCTCTTCGTCGTCTTTGTGTGCTCGGCAAGACTGTTTTGTGCTTGAGCGCCACCAAGTTGTGTTTTACTGTAACTTCAGCAGCTCCAGGCACGTGAACAAAAGCACCACTCTCATTGGTCGGACAGTTTTTAACGTGGCGCGTCAAACCAAAAAAACGAACCCGAGGCGTTTTTTAAAAAAATGACGCTTTTACGCCTCGGGTTTTTCGCGTTGGTGTGCACACTCACATTGGCGCCCGTCGTTTAGTCACAAGGCGTTAAACGTCGGCGAAAATCTTGTTCGATATTCGTCCCGGTGTGAACAGGCCTTGAGGCTGCATTTACACTGCAGGTCTTGATGCCCAATTCCAATCTGACCACGGTAAAGCTGTAAAATGGTACAATTTGCAAATTGATGCAGACAAAATAATTCAAGCTTTTGCTTTCCGCAACAGTTTTTTCATTGTGCCATTGAAAAGAGTCATGTAATCGCGATTGATGTCCACCTGAGTTGACGTAATTCGCCACTGTCGCTTTTTGTGCGATGTACGACTCACATTGACGGGAATATCCAATCTGTCTGCTTATCTGTCTGTCTGCAGGCGCAAATGCATGTATTCGATTCATATCAGACTTATTTCCACATATGAATAAGGCCTGAAAACGATCTGAGAATATCGGAATCCATGTGCTTTTTTCCTGCTTACACGTTAATGTAGGCTATATCTGAAGCGTGCCACATGGGAGGGAAAAAATCAGAATGGGGTCACTTGAACCATGTAATGTAAAAGTCTCAAACACAAAACTAAACACGCATACAAAGCTGACCTTATACAAAAACCTTTCTCTTTTTGATCATATTTCAACATCTCAATATCCTATTTTTATATTATCTTACACCGAATCTTGCTAATGATTAAGGGTCAAATAGAAATGGGAAAAAAAAAAAAAAAAAAAAAACACGTCAGATTCAAATCCAACACATCAATCAGTTTATTGAGGATTTTGTGTGTTTTCAAACCACATTTAGGCAGCTGCAAGAACAATACGCTTTCATAAAACAACATTCAAATCACAAAACCCAATTGCAATTATTAAATCTTGCTTCTAGGCATGTTATTGTGCAATGTTTCGGTTAGAGCTGAATGAATGTTGAGTAAAGTCTATTAGTCAGGATAAGACTGAAATCCACTCTGCCTTAAAACACCCTCTTATTCCTTTCAATTCGAGCCCACAAGTGCCATAAAGCCAGCCAGAATGCTCAACTCATCACGAATTATGACCACACACAAGCCATCACACCACACCTACTGCCATTCATCAATAGCAAAAGAGCCAAGAGAACTGGAATCTATCAATAAACATGCGTACATTCATACGGAATGACTGATATTGTAAATACGGATATGGTAACTGTTTGCCCCTTTTGCGTGGCATCAAAACACGGGCATCTCATTCATCTGACATTCTGATTGGAACCAGCTCAATTCAATTTCACATGTTTACGTGAGTACGGTCAGAAAACGAGATTTTGATGGCATTGTGATATGCTATAGGTTCAGTCATAACAGACAGATGGCCATACAAATCATCCGTAATAAGAAATACATGCTAACTATCTCATTTTACTGATACATTTCTATTCCTCAGGAGCAGTGGGAATTTTTTAAAGTTGGGTTCACAACCCAAATGATACACAAGAGAACAAAATGCTGGGCTGAGTTTGGGTTGAAATTTATCTTCATGCATAATCACTGGAAGATACATTTTCATTGAATAAGAGGAAAAAAAACCCAGCAGTTTAGAGTAAGTTAGCAGACATTGTATAAAGTACAACATGTTGAAAGAAAGAAAGAAAGAAAGAAAGAAAGAAAGAAAGAAAGAAAGAAAGAAAGAAAGAAAGAAAGAAAGAAAGAAAGAAAGAAAGAAAGAAAGAAAGAAAGAAAGAAAGAAAGAAAAAGAATCTTGATTATAAGTTTAAAAGTTTTGATCTGTTACTGTGTGAAGTCTGTCAAGAAAAAAAAAAAAAAAACACATATTCATGAACTCGGCTGTCAAACAGCTAAATTTGTCTGCTCAATTAAAACTACACCAACTTTCTAAATCAAAGGAAATTACAATAATTATGACAACATTTCTCTGTCATTACTGCACCACATACCAGAGATTTGGATCCCGTTCAGACACAGCTCTCCTAACTGTCTGGGCGAAACCATCAGACATTTTTAGTAAACTTAATGGCAGCCCGTTCCAGAGGGACAGTTCACATCTCCTGTCTCTTCTCCAACCGCTTATATTCATTTTCTGTGATGAGTTTTATTTGTAGGATGAACCCGATAGCCTGAAATGGAAAAAAAAAAAGAAGTAGAAGAAAAAAAAAGCTTAGCTATGCCTAAAAAATTATGCAAAAAGAAGAAAATTCTATGATTTATTTTTCTTCGGTGGAGCATACACAACCATTCAAACGTTTAAGGTCAGTAAGATTTGTATTTATTTATTTAAAAAATAAATTAATTTTATGTAACAAGGATCCATTAAATTGATCAAAACAATATTAAAAATGTTTATAATGCTATAAACATTCCTAAAAAAAATGCTGCTATAAAACTTGCTATACATAAAATTATCCTGAAATAAATGATTACTGTTTCCACAAAATTATTATGCAAAACAACCTTTTACAACATTGGTAATAATAAGAAATGTTTCCTGAGCACAAAATCAGCATATTAATAATTTCTGAAGGATCACGTGATTAAGACTGGAGTAATGATGCTGAAAATTCAGCTTTGCAATAACAGGAATAAATTACTTTTTTAAAAATACAAAATTAATATAGACAACAATTGTAGTACGATTTCATACTATTACTGTTTTTTGTTTGTTTGTTTGTTTGTTTTTACTGTATTTTTTTAGCACAAAAATATTGATTTTAATGACCCCAAACTTTTGAACGGCAATGCAAAGGTTTGATTTCTTAGAAATATCCTTTCCACTTTCTTGCTGCATTAATGACACTTCATGAGAGAAGTAAAAATCTTTCCTAAAGAAATTATTCTTTTGAGATAATGAATCAGTTCATGAAATCAGTCTGAATGATTTGTTTATGAATCAAACAGATCCAGTTCTCTAGTTAAACTCAAACATCTGTTCTATTTGTATTACTTTGTGTTCCAAGGAAGAAAAAGAAAAATCATGCAGGTTTGGAAGGACATGAGGGTCAATAAATAATGACACAATATTCATTTTTGATGGTGATAGTAGAAAAAATACTGTAAAAACATCTTTACCTTTTTAACTCTTTAACCTTTGCTGTACATATTCATATGCAAAGGCCCACCACACTTAATGAGTTCTGTTTGTACTGATCCCATGGCTGAATGGCAGAATTTTTCATTCGTCCAGACAGCAGCTCGTCTCTGCCAGATAATTTGCATGGGCTGGCAGCTGCTCACCTCTGCAGGGCACTTGAGATGCTGTGCATGGCCTCCTTTACCTCCTTCAGCCCTTTTTTAACTTAAGACCAATGGCTCCTATTAAGGACTCAGGCAGGGCTACTGACAAGCCAGTCAATAACAATGTGAGGTTACTTCATTATTGGCCTAATGGCTGATGGACTGAGGGCTGGAAACAGGCCAGTGAGAATGATGCTGGGTCGCAAAGGATGGAAGAAGCTTATCCGTAACCATCCAAGAGTGTGCTGCCGGTTTGCTACATACATACTTTGAAGGAGTTTACGGAGGTCTAGGACACCAAGACACACATCCCTCCTTAAATCAATAGTGACATAGCCTGGTGTTTCCCATTGTTCTTCGTTCTCCAGTAGCTGTGCACAAGTATAAAGGAAGACTCTCAAGGTCTGTGCCGGTCTGTCAGAGGCACATGGCTCAGACTCGCACAAAGGGCTCTTTTATTTCACCGGTGACCCCAGCAGAGAACTGCCCATCATCCTCTAGCCAAATTAGCATACAGCAATCCATTAGACAGGCCCTGACACACGCAGCGGAAATCCCCAATAGGCTTGATCATAGGAGGACAAGTTCATTATTCATAATGGGAGGACAGAAACAAAAAGGAGAATGGGAGAGAGAGTTTGAGCGAGGGGAGAATTGTCAGATGTAGGAATGTAGTATATTGCCCCCCCCCCCCCCCCCCCCACCCCCCCAAAAAAATTATATATATAAAATATATAAATATATATATAAAAAAAAATATATATACCAGTGTTAAAGTAACTTCTAAGTAATCTATCTATCTATCTATCTATATTGCTAAAAGTATTGGAACACCCCTCCAAATCACTGAATTCATGTGTTCCAATCACTTCTATGGCCACAGGTGTATAAAATCAAGCACCTAGGCACGCAGACTGCTTCTACAAACATTTGTGAAAGAATGGGTCGCTCTCAGGAGCTTAGTGAATTCAAGTGTGGTACCGTGATAGGTTGCCACCAGTACAATAAGTCCATTCGTGAAATTTCCTAAATACTAAATATTCCACGGTCAACTGTCAGTGGTATCATAAAGTGGAAGCAATTGCGAACAACAACAACTCAGCCACGAAGTAGTGGGCCATGTAAAATCACAGAGCGGGGTCAGCACATGCTGAGGCGCACAGAGCGCAGAAGTCAATAGCTACAGTCCTCCAAACTTCGTGTGGCCTTCAGATTAGCTCAAGAACAGAAATATTGGCATTATAACCTTGAGCTTGTAATGTCATTTTACTAATAAAAATTTAAGATGGCATAATGTAAATTAAACATTTATATATGAAGAACTTTATTTATAAACATTATTTCTCTGCCAAAATGGTTAAAATCTTACCAAACAGATCTAGAGAGAAACAGACAGAGAGATGGTGATATAAGTCACACACACCTTTAAAACAGAAAGAAAGAAAGAAAAAAAGAAAGAAAGAAAGAAAGAAAATGATTTTGTTACCATATATTCTGCATTAATTTCTCCTCTTTCTATGAGTAAAAAATCAAGAATTTTGTGCTACAAAGAAGTGAAGGAGGCTTTATCAAAGGTGGGAGTTTCTGAATGTACTTTTCATTCATTTATGATCACAAGAGAGTTTTTTTTTTTTTTTTTTTTTTTTTTCATATCTACATGGTAAATGTCCCTTTCCACAGCCGATGACAACAGCTAATATCATAAGTGGCTGTGAACAAATACACATACATTAAGAAGCCATAAATGGAGAGTGAAGTTCTGCTGACATGTGTAATGTTAAATGCCAACGTACCATTTAAAATGAAAGGGCAGCAGCATTTCCAGTCTTTGTGGTGCGCCATTCAGACTCATTTAGAAATAAAATGGTCCTTTAGTGTTCTGTACCTGCCAAGAGTTGGACTGGTTAAAGACCTGCAGAAGAACAATAGAACAGAAGAGGATGTAACATTAACATTTTCCCTTACATAAGAATAATACACTTTCTCTGTTGTTTTCTCTCGCTCTATTTTTTTTATTTTATTTTAATATCATATGGTTTTAAACTTTCTATATTGTACACTGGCAAAAAGGGCTAAATCAAGTTTGACTCAAGGGAAAGGCCATGCTGACCTCCATTGCTGCCCTGACAGGCAAGTACTACATCTTTTCCTGCAGAGAAATGCCATCTCTGAAAGGCTTCCATTTGATTAATATTTATAATGGAAGTCTGACTCTTTTTTCTCCTCTCCACAGGCTGTTTTATTGTCAGATGGTCACCTCTCTAATTTGGGGGTTGAAAATGATGGTCTTGGTTGTGGCACTCTGCCAGCACAGGCAGTTCCTCTGATGTCTCTGAAGTCCTCAGTAAGTCTCTCTCTCTTTTCATATCAGGCCTGTGCTGCTCAATCCTTGGCAAAGCTCTAATCCTCATATTATAAGACACCTGGACAGTCTTACACTGTCTGTCTGCCCAGAACTCTCCAGATTGGTCGCGCTATTTCACACCTTTTCTCTTGCCTGATGTTCAGGCAGCTTCTCTGATATGAATAGCAGTTTCAATGTGGAAATCATTGGCCCAGCCGGGACCAAATCCACTGTTATCTCTCTCTGAGCCAGCACTGCTTGGGATAGATTTCATGTAAGTGTAAAAATGAGCACAGAGGAGGCGAGAAGAACTAGAGAGACACAGAAGTTTGCAAGAATACCTCCATGGCCTCATTTACACCCGAGATCCATCACAGGTGATCCAATTATGAGGGGTGAGTGCTTAATATAAGTGTACACAGGGTGCAATATGTTTTGTGATAAGATCTTACAAATCACATTTCGGAGCCGTGTTATTATTGTTAACTAAGGGTGCTTTCACACCAGAGCGTTTGTTTCGGAACCTGGTGCATTTTCTCCCTTGGCTCTGTTCGTTTAGGCATATGTGAACACTGCAATCACGCTCGGACCCTCACCAAAACAATCGCTCCGAGATCGCCTGAACAAGGTGGTCTCGGCCCGTTTGCAAACAAACTCTGGAGCGATTCGGTGTGAAAGAAATCGACCCAACGGACCAACGACCCAAACAATATCATATTTCATAGTGGGAAATGTGTTATATAAAGTGTTTGATTCTGTGAGTGAGCACATTATTGCAGTTAAAAACCAAACAGCACCTCATAATCTTAAAATATTGTGTAATCTATCTTATCTGTGCGAGAACGCTGTCCTGGCGAAGCCTTGATTCCCGCTCTTGCTGCATTATAACATTCGCATAGTGTTTCCATGTGTCTTGACACTGTTAGCCTACTAGATAGTGCTGGGAGATACAGAGAGAGCGAGCTTGAATTAATATGAATGCAGTATATAATTTAACAACGGGAATGACGGCTAATTCGCATAGTGTTTGCGTGTGTCTCGACAGTACAAAAAAAAAAAAAAAAACACAATATGCTCATTAAGCGAACTTGTCAAATCATTTTAATGGATGACACTGAGAAAACTCTGACCAATAAGGGGACATTTGCACACGCATGTGACTTGCATATACACATTTTGGTATGCTTTGAAATATTTCCTTGTGAAAGCAAACTGAACCAAGAAGAAAATGCAACATTGTAACAAATTTAGTCCCTGTTTCAGAACAATGCCATCGATCTACAGGTGTGAAAACACCCTAAGGGTGTGTTCACACTTGTCATATTTGGTTCTATTAAAACGAACCCTGGTGCGATTGCTCTGTTAGTACGGTTCATTTGAACGTGTGAACGCAGCCATCCGAACTCTGGTGCGCACCAAACAAGCGGACCGAGACCGCTGAAAAGATGGGTCTTGCGGTCTGCTTCCAAACGAACTCTGGTGCGGTTCAGATGATATATGAACGCAACATGGACCAAAGACATGTAAACGAACCAAAACAGGAAGATGAGACCCTAAAAAGGACAGAATCCTCACGCCAGGGGCGTTTCTTCTGAGGAGGCAAGGGAGGTAGTGCCTCCTCAAAAAAACTGGATGAGAAAATAACATTACAAAAATAAAACAACGCAAATGTTACAATTTAAACAGTGTAAAAGTCACTCGTTTTTCTAAAGAAACACTGTCAAACAGCGACACCCGCAGGTAAAGTTACAGCGGGAGTCCGCGTCTCTGTGCCTCCCTTTAGCTCATAGAAACAAAGCAGAGCCCCATAAGCGTGCGGTGGGTTTAGTGGGGGGTAATTGAGAATGAATGGGGGAAAGTCATGTGAGAGGAGCCAAATGCCTCAACTGCGCTATGATTGGATATGATCAGTTATGGTTGGACATGATTGATTCATGCGAAAAATCCCACCTCTTGTTTTCGTGAATGAATGAAGACAGTGATGGCGTTAATGGAAAGACTAATTAAAAAGTAAGTAAACAACTGTCACTTACATATTACCGCTTTGTGTCATGTTAAAATCAAACTCGAAATGGCCTGAAAACATGATGACTGCGGGGGGTATTTAGTGAGCAATCAACGTGGTGAAATTAAAGGTACATCTTTGTGTCTGTGAGTGAGTGATCAGTGTGTACAAGCTTGATGACTGCAGAAAATAAATTGACTATTAAAAAGAAAAGCTGAATATTAGTTAATAATAATATAAATAATAGTTTATATTGTTACTGCCTTTAGCTATTATTTTGGAATAAATGTAAAAATGAGTAAAAACACTAACTTGATGAAATTTATACTTGGTTTTAAAAAATAGAACATTATAGTGTAAAAATAACAAAATAGAATTGTATTTGGAGGCTTCAGATGCAAAAGCCTCTAAGTGCCATCTGAAATGTTCTTATAAAATGCACATTTTTATCAAGCTTGTATGTTTAGGTTTAGTAATTTCACTTTAATGGAAATTAATAGGTCCTTTTCATTGCCATTAAAGTGAAATAACTGAACATAAACATACAAGCTTGACAAAAATGCTCATTTTATAAGAAAATTTCAGATGGCACTTAGAGGCTTTTGCATCTGAAGTCTTCATATGGTCTCTCTTTTTATATAATTTAACTTAAAATTGTGTAAAAGGAACACGCATCTCCATGCAGCAGATCGTTAGTGTGTGTGATGGAGGGATTCCCGCCACTGTTTTGACTCCTTTACACATTTTATAAGCTCTTCACAAGCTGGCCAAAATACCATCACATGCAGGCTACGCACCGCTACGCAAACACAACGAGCGCATTTACCTCAGCACACATCATTGTTGTGGATGTTCGGTAAGTTCCGTCTCAAAATAGGCAATACGTCATAAAATCCGACCAATCACATTGTAAATGTATCCCTATGCCTTAAGGTTCGTTATCTTTTGGTTCGGTGATAAAATTGCTAATCTGAACGCTAATCAGACCAGGACAATTTTTTTTTTTTCTTCTTTGGTCCGGACCAAATGAACCAAACGAACCGAACTACAAGTGTGAACGCACCCTAAAACGAACCTCCCTGGTGCGATTGCTCTGTTAGTGCGCCAGTTCATTTGAATGTGTGTGAACGCTGCCATCCGAACCCTGGTGTGCACCGAATAAGGGGACCAAGACCGCTGAAAAGATGGGTCTCGTTCCGCTTCCAATCGAACTCTGGTGCGGTTCGAATGATAGCACAACACGAAAAACAAATCCAAAAAAAAAAAGAGGAAGTCCCTTTTTTAGTCCCTAAAAAGGACAGAATGCTCACGGATATCGGGTTTTCTCGTCATAGTCGCAGGTTTGCCCTCACGAGTTCCCAAAATACCATCATATGCACACACACAACAAACGCATTTATCTCAGCACACAGCATTGTTTTGGATGTTCAGTAAGTTCTGTCCCAAAAATAGGCAATACTTCTTAAAATGCAACCAATCAGTTTGTGAACGTATCCTAAAAACGAAGAACTATTCAAAAAAAAAAAAAAAAAAAAAAAAAATATTGTTTTCTTTATTTAAACAAAGCTGAAATAAAATAATATAAATATTAGATGAAAAAATTATGAAAACCAACCAACCAAAAAAAGAAAAGAAAAGTAGGCTAAGAAAGAAAATAAGTTTCATATAAAGTACAAAAATTAATGAGACAGAAATAAAAATAAATTTAAGGTAAATAAAACTAAAACTAAAAAAAAAAAATATATATATATATATATATATATATATATATATATATATATATATATATATATATATATATATATATATATATATATATATATATATTTAAAGCACAGAGAAAAACAAACAAATGAAAATAAAACAAACTAAAATGAAAATGAAAACTGAAAATATAAAAACAAAAGCTTATTGAAAATATTAAAAGATGGTATAATAGTAAATAACACTAAATTAGCACAGATTCAAAGGTAGATATAAATACATGTATAGTGTCAACACTAATCTGTCCTGATACTCACTGTCAATCATCCACTCTTCTAAATCAATGGTTATGTGTGACTTTAAAAGAAATTAACCATCAGAAAGATTTTGACATTTTGAATGGAATAAATAAATGCACAAAGCATAACATATCATCATGTGGAGAAAAAAATTCAGGTGAAGCATTCACTCAGAAGTGACTACCAGATACCACTTGTGATTGGATCCCAAAGTGGATTCTAACACCAGGTGTGAATGGAGACCCACGCTTTGCTATTTTGGCGAGAGCTAGTGGTCGATGTTTGAGGTTTTACACCACTTGACACACATACAAGTCTCAGCTCGATCCCCTTCTCCTCGCACCTCCATTGGTAACTTTCAAAACCTCACAGGTTGTAATAGCAAGGCTTTTGCTTTCTTCTCTCTATACTGTCATTGGTATATTCAGCTTCAGAAAGAGCGTCTCGACCCACTTCAAATAGCCGTTGTGTTCAATTTCCACCTCTCCAAAACAAACCAGAGGCGGCTTTTCAAGCCATATGTCAGCAGTATGAGAGGACGGCTTTTATGTGGTGAAAGCAGTTTAATATTTTGTGAAGGCTTACTGCTGCTGCAGACCGGCTGAATGACAGTCTGACAATACACTCCCATCCATTCTGCTTCTCAGATCAAGTGCTCGCAGCAGCAACCCTGAGACACATTCACTCGCTCTCGGCGGGGTGAGAGGGCGACGCGGCCACCCTGACGGAGGGAGCGAGAGCGAAAGCGCAAGACGGAGAAGGAGTGAGATGTAGAGGTAATGTAGAGGTTTTCTGTGACCTTGGCTGCGGAGGATGAGGAGTGATGAGTGTGTTGGTATTGCGTATTCTGGATCCATTACTCACAGCACCTCTGCTGCAGGAGGTTTATGCCTTTGTCTCTACTGCGTACACACAAACACGGACACCGAGGGCGCAGCAGGCACTGCCCTCCTATGGCACCGCACATATAGAGAGCCCATTCTCTCCGGCTCGCCACATCTACGCGGAGTTTTCGCACCGTTTCTCCTCTCATCTTTATTCCTATTTAAGTCAAAGACAGAAATTCAATGCACAGGGCACGGCGTGGAGCTAAGCTTCACTGGTTTTCTCCGTGCAGAAAATGAGATCTAATAATGATTTGCTCACCGTGGACGCTATCAGCACATAAAATCATCCAGGTTAATCAAATGGTTGTTGTGAAAGCCGTTTCTTTCTCTGCAGCGCTAACCCTTGCCGGCACAAGCTGAAAAGATCATTGATTTTTAATCTGCAATGAAAACCTCTTGTCACCCTTGGTTGTTTCTGAAATAATGCTGTTTTCAGTAGTTATACTTTTTCAGGCTCTTCTGGGATGGGCCTGTGGAAATTCTGAAGAGCTTTTGGGACCACGAGTCTAAATGTTATGAACTTTGCCTTTTGACCATGCTGCGAAACATCACACAAATGAAAGGAAACTCACTTTGTAATTCGGGTGACCTTAGACCTAGCAACCTACATAGTGTGCATAATAATAAACAATCAAATAAATGCAAAGTACATGTAATGATATTTTACATGCCTCTGGCTTATATTGATTGTGCGAAAGAGGCATGGTACTTAAACAGAATTATTCTACCCAATCATCCAAGGTTCTGTGATTCCCCTTAAATTAAAATATGTAATCTTTAGACTGTATTAAAGAAAGAAATTCAATTCCACCACAATGACAGGCTGTCATTAGCAAGACCTTGTGATGTCAATTCAACAGGAAGACAAGAAAACAAGTTTTGAATAAGCCCTTGAATTAAGAATCACCTGATGAATATGACTTAGCAAACGGAAAATTATTTACACTATAGACAAAAACAACTTTAACTCAATCAAGGTTTGCATCACTGCTGTAATGAGGACGGTTTGAACAACACAAGGACATCATTTAACAAGAATAATGTGGGCCAAAGAAAAATCAAAGTGTTCTGACACTGGTTTTCTGGAGTGAGTTGAAAGAAAGAAAAGAAGAATGTGGAGAAGACGTGCTGGGTCTGGGCGGTGTTCGGCTAAGGCGAGATGATGAAGCATGCTGAGTTGGACAATTGAGACACTGTGAGAAAGGCACAAAGTCCTGAGGAGAGAAGTCTGTCGGTCCAGCGTCCTTCATTCTTAAAGAACTATAGAATGTTAACTGCTAACAAGCAAGGCTCTTTCTGAGAATGCAAAAGAGAAAAAAAAAATAATAATGAAGAAATACATTGAAATATGAGATCAAATGATAATGGGATTTTGAAGCATTATCTGTGGTGACACTGTTCAACAATAACACCAGTGGCTATATCTCTTTTACATTTTTTGAGCTCATTGTGTTCTCAAGATCCTGAAGCAAGGCGTAAAAGTGAGGAGGAATGGCAATATACAAACAAACATTGAGTCACATTGAGTGGAGGTAGTGCCTACATTGCTCTATGACTAGCCATTTACTGTCAATATGATAATGTTGTTTCTAAAATCGAACTGAATGGTCAATGTCAAACTGGTGGAAGTGGACAGACTAATTAAAAAGAAAACTCAACCACTAACAATTAAATCATTTTCGTCATGTCTGAATCAAAATAAACTTGAAATGACAAAACACAAAATGAAATTAAACACGTAACTTATTATTAACAAAATAAATGCAACACGGATAATGTGTTTTACTGCCTTACTGTAGTACTCATAATTGTACTTGACTGTTAAAGGGTTAGTTCACCCAAAAATGTCATTTATCACTGGGATACTAAGATTCTGTCATTTAATACTAAGGTATTTTTGTTGAAATCCGTGAGGCCTGCATAGCCAGCAATGACATTTCCTCTCTCAAGATCCATTAATGTACTAAAAACATATTTAAATCCGTTCATGTGAGTACAATGGTTCAATATTAATATTATAAAGCGACGAGAATATTTTTGGTGCACCAAAAAAACAAAATAACCACTTATATAGTGATGGCCGATTTAAAAAAACTGCTTCAGGAAGCTTCAGATTGTTATGAATCAGCGGTTCGGAGCACCAAAGTCACGTGATTTTAGCAGTTTGGCGGTTTGACACGGGATCCGAATCATGATTCGACACAAAAGATTCATAATGCTCCGAAGCTTCATGAAGCAGTGTTTTGAAATCGGCCATCACTAAATAAGTCTTTATTTTGTTTTTTTGGCGTACCAAAAATATTCTCGTCACTTTATAATATTAATATTGAACCACTGTACTCACATGAACTGATTAAAAATGTTTTTAGTACATTAATGGATCTCGAGAGAGAGTAAATGTCACTGCTGGCTATGCAGGCCTCACTGAGCCATCAGATTTCAACAAAAATATCTTAATTGGTGTTCCGAATATAAAAGGAGGTCTTACAGGTGTGGAACGACATGAGGGTGAGTAATAAATGACAGAATTTTCATTTTTTGGGTGAACTAACCCTTTAACATTAATATTCATTAAATATTAATATCAATAATATTAATATTATTTAGCCATACAATATTTATATAACATTATAATAAAAATATATACATATAACATGCATATAAAATGACAGACTAGATAGATAGATAGATAGATAGATAGATAGATAGATAGATAGATAGATAGATAGATAGATAGATAGATAGATAGATAGATAGATAGATAGATAGATAGATAGATAGATAGATAGATAGATAGATAGATAGATAGATAGATAGATAGTCGAATTAAACATTATGGACGATATGAATATACATATTTACATTTACAAAAAAAGGAACACTTTTTATGCATTTTAGCCATTAATTTACATGTTAATAGCAGCCTGGAAACACAAGCTTTTGAAATCAGGGCTCAAAGTGCAAGTTTTTGAAAATTATACCATTATCGTCTCCATGTAAACAACAAAAACGCAAATTTGTGAAAACTGTGACGGCATGCACACGTGTATTACGTGTTCAGTCCATAGGCATTTAATGTTTCTTTACAAAGTGACATTGCCAACTACTGGCCTGGTATGATTAGCACAGCGTTTTTAGTCATTTGACATCATGGAGTCTTGTGAACGGGGATCATTTTGACAATGTTGTCATCTTTATGCAAAAAAGGCAAAGGAAACACTTCAGTTTTTAGTACATAGTTGTCATGTAAACACACCCTAAAATCCTCTAAATTTGCCTTTTTTCCATCGCACACCACTGCTGCTTACTGTACAGGACACAAAAGAAGAAGAAAGTTAGGAAGAGTGTCACTTCACTTCTAAAGTTGCACTTTAGACGACATTATTCAATTCTGTGTAACAGTTACGGACTCATGAACATGGCTATCATGCTGAGGTTTCATAATGGACACACAAAAGAGGAAACCCTGTTGAGAAACGCCTATACCCGAATACTCCCCCTTTCAGAGATAGAGGGAATGGGATGAGGAGAAAAAATGAGAGTGTTTATTCTCAGCGGTGCTTTGCTAATGAAAGAGTGCATTCTTGTTTTCTTACTGTGTCATTGCGGTTGTAGCGTTGTCATGCTCTCTCTTTTTCCACGTCTGTTTGGTGACCCTCTATGAAGCATTGCCCGACTTGGTGACAAGGACTGAAGATAAAGCCTCCATAAATGTTCAGTAAATCATCTCCTGACCTTTCCTGGCATCGCACACATCGGCACCTGAAATGTTAAAGACAAAAGGAAGATTGAAACTTCCAGTGGCGTGATGAAGTACAGTCTCCAGTCTCCCTCCTCCTCCTCCGATCCCGTAATCTCTCTTCCTCTCTGTCCAACTACATCGTCTTTTCTTCCTGTCCCCGTACCTGCCTAGCTGTGTGAACGCGTAGGGTGGCGGACATTTTGCATATGCGATCCGTCATAGGGGCAGGATTAATGTTGTTTGCTGGCTCCCAAACACAGCTTGTGGTGCACTGTGGGCGACAGGAAACTTGGCCAAGTCTGGCTGCCGCACGGCTGGGTGGAAAATTAACCCTTGGTGGCGGGAGGCTGGAGGCCGTAGCTCAGGTGTCCTTACATATGTTTGCGGTGTCAGGACAAGACCGGCTCCGGGGCCCCCTGCAGGGAAAGAGCACTACCAGCGAGCCCGCGTCAGAGGCCCGGAAGGGGGAGAAGGGGGAGAGGGATGTGCCTTGGCACTGAGCACAGCCAATATGTTTCGCTTTTTAAGGCCTCTTTGGCTCCGGAGAGCGGAGGCGCTGATAGTTAATCATTATATATTTGTATGAAACAGATTTATTCTGATGTTTTCATGTCATTTCGGAAGAGAGGACGGGAGAGAAGAGGAGGTCCAGTCCCTGCTGGGACACAGGTGTCTTTCTATCTCCTGCTATGCTCACTCAGAAGATCGCACAGTGGGATTATCACGCCGAATTGCCTATTCCATAATTACGGCCCAGCTTCTCGTAAGAACACAGAGAATTAGAAACACCCTCATGCATAGCTTTCTCTGCAAATAACATAATATTCATTTGAAAAAAATTGCAAAGATCTGTTAGGGTTTTGATGTGGTATGAAATTATCATTTTTTTGACCAGATAAATAAACTTCCAGTTCGGATACGGCAGAAATTAGACAGAGAAAGAAGAGAGATAAAGATAGAATGTGTAACTCGAGGGGCTGAATGAACAATATCCACAGCTGTCGTCATGGTATTGACCTTTACTGTGGCCCACGGTGACCCGTGGTTCTGCATTTAAACTTTTAAATTGTAAACTTGAACCTTGGCATTTCCAAGCCTCTGTGCAGG
This sequence comes from Chanodichthys erythropterus, assembly GCF_024489055.1. Classification (NCBI taxonomy): domain Eukaryota; kingdom Metazoa; phylum Chordata; class Actinopteri; order Cypriniformes; family Xenocyprididae; genus Chanodichthys; species Chanodichthys erythropterus. The sequence continues at coordinate 16,509,030 of NC_090225.1, forward strand.
GGTGTTATCTTAGAAGAGAGTGACAGTTCGCAAAACGTAACCAGGAGCGGGCTTCTGTCAGCCTTCTTGAACAAAGCTGGAAAAGAGAGAGAGGACGACTGGATGTCTTTCATAATCACATTTTCCTGAAACTAGGCTCTGTCTTACATAGAAAAGCTGTGATGCTCTGTCAAAGCGGAGTTACTGTGGGTCAAGTGTTTGGCGGATGATAGAGGAGCTGAATGTTCTCTGCTCGTGACTGCTTAGCTCGACTTCTTCCTGTGCTCTGATCCAAACTCCAGCAATCAGTGGATCTGTGTCGCCCTGCTCCGGAGAACTGTGCAAAGGACGGAAATAAAGAAATGAGAAAGAATCACCCTGAGGCTACATCCAACACCTCCACCACATTCCCCATCTTTCCCAGCTGAGGTTTGAAGTTGCTGCTATCTCTAATAGAAATACGCCTATGAAGGGAAAGAGAAGAAACTGAGAAAGACGGGAAGATAGAGAAGCAGAACATGGATAGTCTTTCCTACAAGTGAAATATATACAGAACTGTTCAAAAGTAAACAAACCAATGCTTTTATTCAGTACGGATGCATTAAATTGATCAATAGTGACAGTAAACACATTTACAGTATAATGTTACAAAATATTTCTATTTTGTAAATAAATGCTGTTCTTTTCAACTTTCTATTCATCAAAGATTCATGAAAAAAATGTATCAGTTTCAACAAAAATATAAAGCAGCATGAATTTTTTCAACATTGACAAGAAGATAAAATGTTTCTCGACCACCAAATCAGCATATTAGAAGGGAGTAATGACTGCTGAAAATTCGGATTTGCCATCAAAATAATAATATTTCACAATTTTTATGTTTTTTTCCCCCCTGTATTTTTGATCAAATAAATGCAGCCTTGATGAGCATTTATTTAAAGAGATTTATTTAAAACATTTTAAAATGTTATAACCCCAAACGTATGAACAGTAGTGTGTGTGTAAACACATTTGCTATTTTTATGTCATTTTATTTTTTTCAGGTAACCTAAATAGCCCCGCAGAAACCTAAAAGATCTAAATGTATTTGTTTTATAAAAAAAATATGATTTAATATAACTGAATCAACTACTTTAGTTTCCACCAACAAAATGTTGTTGTCAGCATCTGATATGATAGAAATAGCTTTTTACAGTACAGTTAGTACAGTGTGGTTATTTTTATGCTTTCTCTTAAAAAACAAACAAACAAACACTCATTATGTTGTAAAGGATCTATGGATGTTATTATGTTATTGCCATTTTTTGTCATTTGCCATGTTCTGGCCTGAGGTCCCACAAACCCACAGGCCAGCTCTGAGAAAGAAGTAAAGAATAAAAACAAGAAGGAAGAGAGTAACAGAGAGAGAAAGCAATAGTCTGTGAGCAATATGCTGACCCGAGAGACAGTGCTGGAGATAGTTGTCCCAGCGAGCAAGATAAAAGCTACATTACATGAAATTAATGGAGGCTGTGTGAGCTGTACATGAATCACTGTTTCAACACTATGAAACAAGTACAAAGGCATGAAGAAATCTAACCACAGCTTCAAAGGTCTGCCATTTAGTCAGTCAGAACAGGCCTGACAGAGGGAAGAGGGGGTTTAGATGAGCAGTTGAGCGAAAGAGTGTGAAACGAAGGAATGAGAAGGATAATACGAGACAAGGACTACGAAAAAGGGACAGTCTGGGAGAAAGAAAAAAGAATTGAATCGAATGAAGGGGAGCAGATGAGCATTTGCGCAGCTTGCATCTCTTCTCTGAGGTGATATCAAAGACGGTTTAATGAAAGTTAAATAGTTTCTGTGGAGTGCACAGGCTGGAACAGATGAGATCAGGGTGCGGAAGCTGTCAGTGCCATTGTTGCGGGTGCACACTGTCCCCATGTCTGCAAAAAAAAAAAAAAAAAAAAAAGTGTATGCAGATACAAACCACCCACTGTATATGCGCCATGTTGACTCATAAAAAAGATGGGGAGTTTTTTTCTTTCCTGCTCCTGCCTTTTTTCTGCACTTGGCATGGTCGTTTTACAAATACATCATTGTAATTTGAAAGAGGCAAGAGGAGATTTATGACAGAATAAGTGGCCTTTTCTGCTGGAATTTATAACGTAGAGGAAAGTGAGCATGTGCGGTTGGGAAGGAGGAGTCAGGAGGATGCTGTTAAGGTTGTTTGAATATGTAGAGGGTTAAAATCACTGAATTGTCTCTGTACCTCTTTGATCTGAGAGGATTCTGCTCTCTTCCATCTCTTCCTTTGCAGACAGAAACAGACAGATTCCTAAAATCTTCCCTCCCACCTTCTGTTCCTTACTGTTCTTTCTTCTTCCCTCTAGATGCTTTAGTGAGTCACAATTTTCTCTCTGTATACATCTCTCGCACCTATACCCTACACACCGTCCTAACCAGACCTGACACAAAGTAAAAAGCTCTAAATGATAGTTTTGTCCTGACCAGCCATTACCCTGACAAGTTTCAGGACATTTTGGTGGTCATAGATGCCATACTACATGGTACTAAAAAGCATATTTCTCCATTAACATTTTTTATATATTAAATAATTTTATTATTAATTAATAATTGCTCTATATTCTGAATACATTAAGCATACTGTACAATAAAAGTGTGGGGTCAGAAAGATTTTTTTAATGTTTATTTGGATTTCTAACATTATAAATGTCTTTAATGTCACTTTTGACCAATTTAACTGCTGAATAAAAGTGATAATTTCTTTAAAACAAAACAAAACTTAATGACGTCAAACTTTTAAACTGTAGTGTATTGCTATTATTTAATAGTAGATGTTTTATCAGGGCTGAATCTTTTATGAAGAGTTTTGTCTTAACCAGCCACGTGACATTTTATTGGACATTCAGTTTCGGTGATGTCACCATGGGTAGCCCCATGTGACATGCTATAATAAGAATATCTATGGCAAGAGCTCTTTCTTTTCCTCCTAATTATTTGCTTTTTCCCCCTTTTGTATTCCGCTGTAACAGTTTGAAAAAAGACAACATATACAAACTACATTTGTAGTCTGTTCTCCTGATTTAATTTACGATATATCTCATGAATAATTCACTGGAATGCACTAAGGATCTCTCATTTTTCTCCCCAAATCCTCATGTCTCTTCCCAGGGTTGTCTTCACACGGACGCTTTAAAATGTAATTGTCTCCCCTTTTCACTTCTAATCCCTATTAGCAGTGTTTACTGGAAAATAAAAGGAACTGCTGGTTAAAAGTACAGTGAACTTTGGTGAATGAGGGAAGGATAGAGAAGACCTGATGATAGGGCCAGTAAGGTGAGTTGATACAGTCTCTGGTCAGTCACGTGTTGGTGCGGGAGAGGAAGAGTGAGTCACAGTGTGATGTGGCACCTGGGTGCACTAATTAATGCACAGTTCCAGTGGCTGAACATTTAACCTCCTCTTGCATGTATCACCCAGTGGCTCCTCTCACTTCCACAACAATAAACACAAACAAACCATTAGAGACGGTCAGTGGCTCAGGCATTCACCATACGCAGTTTCTTTACAACAAGGGACCTCAGCATGAAATGATCACAACACACATACCATAACTCCAGCAGGAATTTTTCACGGGTGGATTGCAGATGCTTAAAAAATTCAAATAATATAGCAGGCTGATCTAATTCAGAGCTGGCTTCAAATATACAATCGGGGAATAGCGATAAACAGGAATGTGATGTTCGAAGGCCGGTTACACAAGTGCTTCTCCTGTCACCCTAAAGCGCTCTATCAAGTAGGTCAAAGGTCAACTGAAAGGCATGACAGGAAAAGAGAAAATAGCACTGAGATGTTCTCATTTTGAAAAGAGGCTCAGAGATGCAGAGGTCGCCCCGGGGCGAGGCTGTGGCATTCTGATCTGCCTTGTGACTGGTGCTGAGGCCTTTCACATGATTCAACCCCAGCCTAACCTTGTCATCATTAAGGTCAGGGTTATTTATCTGTTCATTTCTCCAATACAGAAACAGCCGGGCATTACAGAGAGGTCATGTGTGGTCATAGACCCTGTGAGGAAATTATGAAACAAAAAATGCACTTTTGACCCAGGATCACTCTTTTTGGATGGCTACACGACATTAATGGACATCTAAATTGCTTAGTGTGTAAACTGATTTTATTATTATTATTATTATTATGTGTACATATAGCGTAAACATTAAATGATTTTAAATAAAATTCATAAATAACTGATACCATCATTTATAATACACATAAAAGTGTTAGTTCACCTAAAAATGAAAATTATACCATAATTTACTCACCCTCAAGCCATCCTAGGTGTATATGACTTTCTTCTTTCAGTCAAACACAATCAGAGTTATATTAAAAAAAAAAAAAAAAACATTCTGGTTCTTCCAAGCTTTATAATGAATAACAACTGATATTTTGAAGCCCAAAAAAAGCACATCCATCCATCATAAAAGTAATCCATACAGATCCAGGGGTTAATAAAGGTCTTCTGAAGCAAAACTATGCATAAGAAACATATCAATATTTATAACTTTATAGACTATAATCACTATAATCAGAGTCCATTTCTGGTGTATGTCATTGGATGTAGAAATAGTGTAAGCTTAGCTGAGAGTAGACGCCTCTCGCGGTTCAAACAAATAGGGCTGGGAAACAAACTCAAGACATTTCTCTTTAAAAAAATCTCATTTTAGACTTCTATTCGTGACCTACGTTTAGAATTTGTGACCTGTGTTTTGTTTTGTTTTGCTCTATCCGCTGCACTTCTGCGTTCGTCAATACATCATGCACCAGCTCAAAGTTCACTCTTCTGCTGGAATCGACTCACATACAGAAGTCAGTGATTCTGGTTTATAAAGTTGTAAATATGGATATTTTTCTTACAAAACCCATTGCTTCACTTCAGAAGGTCCTTATTAACCCCCTGGAGTTGTATAGATTACTTTTATGATGGATCGATGTGCTTTTTAGGGCTGCAAAATTTTGGTTACTATTCACTCTTATTATAAAGCTTGGAAGAGCCAGAATATTTTTAATATAACTCTGATTGTGTTTAGCTGAAAGAAGAAAGTCATATACACTTAGGATGGATTGAGGATGAGTAAATTATGGGATAATTTCAATTTTTGGGTGAACTAACCCTTTAAGTATTGATTCCTGAGTACGGATACAAATCAGACTATAACAGAAAAAAATTGTATATGAAGGAATTATCTTGGGTTAATCTGTTTAAAGCTGTTCAGCATGTTTAAATCTACTGTATGTTCATATACTTACAAATTTATTTTTTTCTTGCCTTTAATGTTGGTCAACAACTTCAGACACACACACACACACACACATATATATATATATATATATATATATATATATATATATATATATATATATATATATATATATATATATATATATATGCTTCAATCGTATCCTGTCATCTTTGTTTTGGTCGTGCACGTGGGAATTTGCTGTCCACCATGTCGACAGTTGCGACAGTTGACTGGTGCTGCTCGTAGGATGTGCCCATACCACTAAAGACGCCTTTAACACATTTTCTCCATAATTGGCACAACAGCCATTTGCCGCTGAATTGTATAATTACAGCAGTGGTCAAAAAAGAGAGACACACCAGCAATCCAGCAGAGCATGCGCATCTCCATGGCATGGAGATGGCGCTCAGTGCTTTTGGTGACTGGCCAGCATTCAGCTCCGTACAGCGCAATGAACTTGAATGATGAGTGAATTAATTGAGACTACAGGATGTTTAATTTAAGGAAATTAATTATCGAAATATCCCAAATAATTGGTTTGCAATTTGCATGACAGATTTGACATTTCTGAAGGATCATGTCACACTGAAGACTGGAGTAATGACTGCTGAAAATTCAGCTTTGCCATCACTGGAATAAATTCCAATTTAAAATATTTTGAATAGAAAACAGTTGTTTTAAATTGTAACAATATGTCTTAATATTACCATTTTTACTGTATTTTTTTTTTTTTTTCAAATAAATGCAGCCTTTGTGAGCATAAGAGACACTTTCCATTAAGGTTCCCTTTGTAAAGGCTTTATAAAGGTGTTTGTTAATGAGTAATAAGTTATTTACAAATGCATTATAAATCATTAATAATGCAGTTATTACTGCATGAATAAAAAGGGAGACTTTAATGCAATACCTGCCAAATAGTGAGCTGTTTTTAACTCACATGTTATAAATGCTTAATAAATATATTTATTAACATTTATTTAACCCAAAACCATATTCCTGGTTTATTTCATGATGCAGCAAAAATTGACTGTCATAATTAGACTGAAGTGTGTTGTATTTGTGGTTTTCTTATTATTATCATCTCATGACTGCCACTTTTCTTACTATGTTGCTTACCAGAAGTTTCTGTCTTGCCCATGATACTCTCCAAAAAGGTCATGATGCCTATCCACAGCAGTGTATAAAACTGATTTCTTGTTTTTTAAAGATGACATTCCAACTTTATTTTGAAAATAAAACATAAGATAACTAGTATAACTGTGAACCTTAATGTAGGGTGGACACTTGAGAACCATTTATTCATGCGTTATAAACATGAATAACCTGTAAAAGTGAACCTTAATGTAGGGTGGACACTTGTGAACCATTTATTCATGAGTTATAAACATTAATAACCGGTGAAAGTGAACCTTAATGTAAAGTGGAAACCTGTGAACCATTTATTCCTGAGTTATAAACATTAATAACCTGTGAAAGTGTGCCTTATTGTAAAGTGGAAACCTGTGAACCATTTATTCATGAGTTATAAACATTAATAACCTGTGAAAGTGTGCCTTATTGTAAATTGAACACATGAACCATTTATTAATGAGTTATAAACATTAATAACCGGTGAAAGTGAACCTTAATGTAAAGTGGAAACCTGTGAACCATTTATTAATGAGTTATAAACATTAATAACCTGTGAAAGTGTGCCTTATTGTAAATTGAACACATGAACCATTTATTAATGAGTTATAAACATTAATAACCGGTGAAAGTGAACCTTAATGTAAAGTGGAAACCTGTGCACCATTTATTCATGAGTTATAAACATTAATAACTGGTGAAAGTGAACCTTAATGTAAAGTGGAAATCTGTGAACCATTTATTAATGAGTTATAAACATTAATAACCTGTGAAAGTGCACTTTAAGAAAAGTGGCAGTCATGAGATATTAATAAGAAAACTACAAATACTACACTCTTTAGTCTAATTATGATTTTTGCTGCATCATGAAATAAACCAGGAATCTGGTTTTGGGTTAAATAAGTGTTAATAAATACATTTATTAATCATTTATAACATATGAGTTAAAAACAGCTCACTATTTGGCAGGTATTGCATTAAAGTCACCCTTTTTATTCATACAGTTATAACTGCATTATTAATGATTTATAATGCATTTGTAAATGACTTATTACTCATTAACAAACACCTTTATAATATCTTTACAAAGGGAACCTTAATGTAAAGTGTTACTGAGACTTTTTAAAAACATGAAAAAAAATCTTACCACTGACTTCAAACTTTTGAGTATGTGTATATAGAGGGCTAAAGAAAAAATCATGAAGTAATATGGTATATCAAACTGGTATCCCTGATAATGATCTATTCTAATGAGAAGACACTCTTACTAATGTCAATGCCCTGCTTTAGACAAGGAGTTCTACTCCACTGCTTTACATTAGGCCTGATCCTCAAGCATAATAATCCTGTCTTGCTCTTAAAAATCTAAAACACACAAACTGCCAAAGTCATTTGAAAAAAACCTTAATTAAGTTCATCTGTGCAAACATTAACCTTGTAAGAGGCTAAAGAGAGGGAAGAATGAAAGAAAGTGTGTGTATGAGAGAGAGAAATTCTATGGATGGAGAGAGATCGGGGGAAGGTTAATGAAGGAGGGCGAAGTTGTGTTTGCTTAGACTTTCGCGACGGAGACGGAGGAGGGGGGCAAAGGAGATCTTTCACGGAGAACCGCACACACGTCCCTCGGTTTTACCCGAAGTACTGCACAAACAGGCTCCAAATGACAAGGTGACACTGGGAATACACTACTACGTGACCGCCGCTGGAATTGCCTTCATCCGTTTAAGATGACTACAGCCACTGTGGACACTGTCGCGCCATTAGAGAGATCTGGAGAATAAGCCACGGAGATGGCAGAGATTATCACGGCCTGTGTGTTCAAAGACCTCCCAAGGGCACAATGACAAGCCACACCGCTGAGACTACAACAGGAAGAAATCTGATGATGCATTATTAAACTGCTCATCGTTATGTTACTGCTGTTCCTAAATTGTGCAACATTTAAAGGAGTAGTTCATACAAAAATGAAAATCCTGTCATCATTTACTCACCCTGATGTTAGTGAAATGTTCCTGCTGCTTTGCCATACAAAGAAAGTGGATGCTGATTAAGGCCTGTCAAACTCAAACTGAAACTCAAACTAAAAAAAAAAAAAGGCACCCAAAGGTGTCATATTTAAAATTTAGTGAGTTCAAATTAATAATTAGTGTTCTGCTTATTTGTTTGTTTTAACATGGTACCTGTCCATGTGGTCTTTGGTCCACCTAAAGAAAAAAAATATGCTGCATATCCATCTGCTCCCTCTCTCTCCTGGTTAAGGTAAAATAAATAATAGCATGCATGCATGAATGAATAAAAGTTTGATGTAAAGAAATGTATGTGTATGTCTGTGGCAGTCGTGTGTCGTGTGTTTTTTTTTATATATATATCAAATGTAAATTTATATCCTTGTTTGTTACACAATTGACCTGGTTAAATAAACATTACATAGAAAGAGACCAAATACAATTCCATGTTTTATTTTTACACTATGCAAAGCTCTATTATGTCTAAATTTAGTAAAGTTTTACACATTTTTACATTTATTCCAAAGTAATAGGCTAACTAAAGGCAGTAACAATTTATATATATATATATATATATATATATATATATATATATATATATATATATATATATATATATATATATATATAATTTGTATCTTTTTAATAGTCTAGTTATTGTTAGCAGTCATCAAGCTTGTACACACTGATCAGTGGTCACTGACATGAAGATGTACCTTTAATTTCCCCGAGCTAATTGCTCACTAAAATCCTGTGCAGTCATTATGTTTTCAGGCCATTTCAAGTTTGATTTTGACATGACATAATGCGGTGATATCTAAGGAGTGAGTTGTTTACTTACTTTTTAATTAGTCTTCCCATTAACATCATCATTGTCTCCATTCAGGCCGATTCAACAAGAACGCACACAAAAACAAGAGGCAGGATTTATCACAAAAAAACAATCATATCTAATCATATCTAATCATAACCAATCATATCCAATCACAGCGCAATGGAGGCGCTGCCTCCTCTCACATGACTTTCCCTCATTCATTCTCAATTACCCCCCACTAAACCCACTGCACACTTTAGGGATTCTGCTTTAACTCTATATGATCAAGGGAGGCACGAGAAACCAGATTCCAGAAAGCAGATTCCCCGCAGTAACTTCACCTGCGGGTGTCACTTTTGGACAGTGTTTCTTTAGAAAAATTAGTAACTTTTACACTTTGTAATGTCAAATTTAGTAATATTTGTGCTGTTTTACTTATTTTTTAATATTGATTATTTTCTCATCCAGTTTTTTTGAGGAGGCACTGCCTCCCTTGCCTCCTCGGAAGAAACGCCCCTGATCTGTGGGTGGGTTCACACCTTAATTGTGACCCGTCACGGAAACCAGGGACACAAGTCGGCAGCACAACTCTCGAGCAAAATGAGAAAGAAGCATTTTTTTTCAAAATTGGTGATTTTCGTTTTTTTGCAGAATCTGTTAGTTGAGATCATGAAGAAGCCTTTCCGTGTTTGAGATAGCAGTATTGGTATATTTGAAAGCGTACATTTTGAGGTTGAAATCGCTTGTTTTTCAGAGATTCTAACACGCAGTAAGGGCGTGTCATTGTCTGTGTGTATTTCCATACTGGGAAGCGTGGCTACTTATTATGCAGCGCTCTGGCCGGCTCTAGAATCAAAATTCAATGAAGAACCGTGGCCGTTACACCGAAAATGTTTTGAAGTACTTCTTCGACAAGCCGGATGCTTATGAACAAGCGCTCACTGATTCTGAAGACGATCTGAGCGACGATGAAAGCGGCATAATAAGACATTACCTCTCTGGAGTCGGGTAACGCGCCGGCGCATTTTGCAGGATTTTTTTCACATTGCAGCAAAACAGACTTAAAATACTCCGTCATTTTTTGTCATAGAGACATAAGTAATATATCAATTGAAACTATAGAATGTCTTCGTTTATTTGTGTACACTCAGAGTAAAAACAAAATGCTGTGCTTTTTGAAAAATAAAGAAAACTAACATGATGCGTGATTTCTCATCTCCCTCTGAACGAAGTCCAATCTGATAGTTCTCAGAAAATGAACTGTAACTTAGTGAATACTAATCATAAAAAAATTATACTTGTGTCTGAAAAAACGTTGAAATGTCAGGTTTTAAGTCATGTAAGTCAAATCGAAAACAAATATTCTGTGTTTATGTAATCTGTATGAAAAGAGAGCCATGTCAGAAGTCTGTGATTCAGCTCATTATCCGCTAATGCGGCCACGCCCACGGAGCCAGCGCTATTCAGACGCAAATTCAGTCAATACATGCATTCATCATCTCAATCGTGCATTTATTGTCTTGAAAAGTGTTTTGAATAGCCATAGTTAGCGATCTCTGGCCTCTGTTAGTCCAGTTAGTTCCTGGATTGCCTATTCTTCTTTAACAGACTTCTCAGGTGAGAAAATTTCATTTCATGATTATAGTGACCAAAATGATCACGGTTATCACAGAATCCTGTTCAAAAAGTCAATTCACCAAGTTTTATGTGGAAAACCAGCAAATAACAAATAAAATTAGCATCAATATGTACTTTTTCTTTACATAAACATTAAAATAATAACATTAAAAATGATGGGCAGATTTTAAAGGAGTGTCTTACAACATGTTATCTACAATGCACAAGTTCAAATAGAGTTTTGACAAAAAAGTCACATATTTCAGCCTCTAAATCATTTTTATAAAAGTCAAAAAAGATAAATTACTGACATTTACAATGTACATTAACCTTTATTATTAATAGTATGCGGTCCATGCAGCTTTACAGGGGGTATGGCTTATCTAAATGAGATGTAAATGAGCCCTATTGTCACTCCAAGCAGGTGAGAACAGGTGAGAACTGCAACTTTAGAGGCGTTTTTCTCCCTATAGAGCTTTCTTGAGTGCCTACCTTCAAATGGCCACAACTTCTCCAAATATTATCAGATTTCCATGTGTCACACATCGTTGGAAAGCCTGGAGACTACACTTTCAGAATCTGTGAATAACTCAAAATGCCCCAGAACCGACTTGTGTCCCTACTTTCCGTGACTGGTCACAATTAGTCTCAACATTAAAAGAAGCAGCAGAAGTCTTCAGTGTTTGATGTGCCAGGCAACTTCTTCAGTTTTTCTTCAAATGACATTAAATTACATCGCTCAATGTGAGTATCAGAAAGGCCAACAGCCACCAGGCATTGTATACATTTTTATGTAAATGTTTTACATTTTTATGCATATGGCAGATTTTATTCAAAGCATCTTAAAGGCTTTTGGAGTGGACCCAGTTTGATGCTAGTGTTTGTTTCATTTCAGGTCCGCACCGGCAAACTGCACCCGAGTCCATCTCACCTCTGGTACAGTTTACGATTGAAAAAAAAAAAAAAAGCCTTGCAGTGCATTTAAGTTATACGTTTTCTCATTTCAAGTGTTTTCTGGGAATCAAAACAATGACCTTTGCTATGGTAGTGCTGTACCATTTGAGCTACACCATAGCAGCACATAACATATGTTGCGTTATGCTAACAGGAAGAAAGCTTTGACTGGATGTTCAAGGGCCCAGTAGAGCATGTGATGTGCCTACCCTGCTTGACAGCCCAAAGCTCCTTTTATAGGTTTTGGCCATTTTGGCTGTTGTGAGACAGTTAAGATGATATGTTATGTCTCCCCGCAGAGCCACCTTTGGCTGAGTGAGATCTGAGCTAGCCAGGACCACACGGGAGATGACATTTCCATGTCTGTTTAGATAGAGGTGTGGCGGACACATGTCTCTCTACCTGATCGAACTGATAGACAGAAATATATTCATGACTTTCCGCCCTGCTGTTTTCTGTAACAGAATTTGATTTTTACAACCTTCCAATTAAGAAATGATTACATATTTATTTGAACCCCCCCTGCCAAAGATGATTATTTAATTTGGCTGATGAATATATTAACTGTGCATTGATCAGCTCTGCTCTCTAGTGCACCGTGGAGAAACATTACCCTTCTTGGCGAGCTTTTCAACTAGCGTGGCCTTCATACCAACACACACATACACGCAAGGACTGTCACTATAAGGCCAGCGGTGCAGGGGTTAACGCTGCTGAGAGCTTTTGCCCAGTGGATTGTTTATCGACTGAAAGAGAAGGTCTTCTTTCTCTGGGCCAGTTAAGTCAGCCTCCCTTTTGTTTGACGCTGCCCATTTGAGGAAAGCTTATCCCTGACCTTCTGCCGCCGAGACTGATGACAAGGACAACGCGCACTAACCTTGACATTCAGTGGGCTAAATGGCTTTTTCCACTAGCAGTCAGCAAACCAGAAGACAGGCAGCAAGAGGCCAAAAACTAATGAATCTATACCTGAGAGAAACTTAGCACAGCCACATTCTTTAAAGGAGCAGTCTTTACAAAAGAAGTGACACGTACAACGGTGTGTGCGCATGTCTCTGCGCAGTTAAGTGAATCAGTACAAGCCAGTACTGGGAAAAAAAAGGCTATAAAAAAGGGGTTAACAACACCAGTGACTGTATTAGAGACAGCAGAACATTTGCATAGAAATGTGACTGTATGGGATTTTTATATATTCGAAATTTGTGATCCATTGCATTTAAACTAATTGGGCCATACAGCATAATGAAACGCATAACCGTTGTTAGATCATGATTACAGAAAGAGGGATCAAAACGGTACAGAAATTACATACTTCACCTATAAAGTCAATGTGAGTTGCTGTTTGTAGCCCATTGTACTTCCATAATGTAGCATATTTGGGAGTGAATATTTAATGAGAGAAAATATATATATATATATACCAGAATGGAGACAAACCGAATATGTTAAATAAAGCAATGACTAACAGTGGTAAAACAATGGTTAATAGTATCCAATAGCCCACACTGCCTATGTGAAGTCAGCGATAAAGATGAAAAAACACATTTTGCAGGAAGAGGTTATTTTCTTTGGAATAACAATCAACTGCAAAAACAGCATAGACATGTACACTACCGCTCAAATCTCAGTTCGATTTTTTTTTTAATGATTTTGAAAGAAGTCTCTTATACTCACCCCGACTGCATTTATTTGATCATAAATACTGTTAAAACAGTAATATTGTAAAATTTTCTTGCAATTTAGAATAATTGTTTTCTATTAATATTTTTTAAATATACTTTTATTCCAGTGATGGCATCACAGCTGAATTTTCTGTAGCCAATAATGTCACATGATCCTTTAGAAATCATTATAATATGATGATTTGATGCTCAAGAAACATTTCTTATTAATATCAATGTTGAAAACAGTAGAGTTTGTTGTAAAATTTATATTTTTGTAGAAATTATAAAATGCTTTTGTAACGTCACTTTTAGTCAATTTAATGCATCTTTGCTAAATAAAAGTAAAAAAGTAAAAAAACAAAAACAAAACACTAATCACAAACTTTTGAACACTAGTACAAATAAGTAAAATTTGCTTTTATGCTAAATTTAAGCAGGTACGATGTCAGTCAAAATAATGCATTATGGGACTGTATTGCATCAGTAGTTAGCTAAACAACCTGTAACTAAACCAGTGCCCGGAGTCCACACACATACACACACACACAAACAAACAAGCAACACATGCAGTAAACACCCCCAACCCAAAGTCACATGGAAAGACTATCTAGGGGAGAGTTTTCAGGAGAGCTCCGCTTTATGACTGCTGTTGTCAGAGCACTTAGCGCCATGTCCTTTGTTTCTAATGAGATAAGACAGTGTCAGATGGATACAGTACTAACCTTTCTGCTTGTTTACAGTGCAGAAGAACAGGACAGGGGGATGACCTCTCTAAAGTTTATGGTCCAGCTTGCCAGACAGCTCTGTTTCTAATGAGAGGCCTTGTGGGAGCATGTCACAGCGCCTCTGCTTGGCACACAGAGAGTGTTCACAGACAGGGGAGAGAGAGCTGGCCCTTGGCAAACACAAACACTTAAGATTTAAATCTTTAATTTTGGGGTTGTGTGTCAATGTAATGCATTCATTTAGTTGAATTAATTAAAAAAAAAAAATAAATAAATAATGCAATAAAAATGTAATTAAAAAGTCACTAAAAAGGTTTCTCCAACTACTTTTTAACTTTGACACAACATCTAACAACAAGCCACTTATGGTGCAAGAAGCTGAAAAATGACAACTTTTTATACTTTCTATTCATCTGAGAATCCTGAGAAGGGAAAAAAGGGTGAGTATCACGGTTTCCATACAAATAATAAGCAACACAAATGTTTTTAACATTGAAAATAATCATCGCATTAAAATGATTTATGGAGGATCATGTGACACTGAAGACTGCAATAATGTCATCACGGCAATAAGAGACATTAAAATGAAAAACAATAATTTAAATGTAAAAAAATAATAATAAAAATAATAAAAATCACAACATTACAGCTTTAATTGTATTTTTAATTCACATAAAGCAGAGGCATTAGACTTTTTTCAAAAACATTTAAAATCTGACCTTAAACTTTAATGTTTATATTTTTTATAATCATATTTCTTATTAAATATTGTAAATTCAATGATTTACTCTTCTGCCATTAAAAACAATAAATAATAATAATAAAAAAATAATAATAATAATGAAGTGAAATAAAATAAAATACCTTTCCCAAGATCAAGGTCGCACTACAGAGAAAATGTAATGTAATAAGAATAATCTAACATGTTTGAATTATCTTATTTTGGGATATTAAAATACATTAAAATATAAATAAATAAGCATATACAGTTAAACCAAAAATTATTCAGGCATTTTTTATATTTTTTGATATATTTTTACTAGTGGGTGCAGGACACTATAGTTCATTTATGTAAGAGAGGATAGCAAAATAAAGTAAACTGTGACACGTTATACCCAAAAATTCTTCTTACAGTGGACTACCAGTAAAACTGATACAAATTTGGAACCAAAAATTATTCAGGCACTTTCACCTGATCATGTTTTGTTATCTAACATAATTAAGATCATTTTTTTCTGACACAGTTTAAATCTGAGATCTTGACATATTTTATTACCATTTTTTAAACTATAGTGAATAAACTGTATTAATGAATGCAAATATTGATATATGTGAATATATGTCTTTAAATTGATTAATAAATCAGCATATCATTTGATTAATTAATCTTACAGGATTTTAAATAAATTTACAACTCTAAGTGTGGAAGGAAAAAGAAAGAAACATGTTTATTTATTTTTTTACCTTCACCACTGAAGAAAGACCCCCATAAGAAAGATGTTAACAACCTCCAGAGGGGGAAAAAAGTGGGCTTATATATATAAAAAAAAACTTATACCAGACAACATAATCTGGTTTTGATACAGTGAGGTTTACTGTCACTCCTCAGCTAGCCTGCCACCCATGAAGCTGTCTGACCTTTGACCTTGGCATTGTAGAGGGCTGATAGATAGAACAGAGATCAGCTTGCGGTGAGGCAGAAGAAGACAGGGCTCTGGCAAGAGCAGAAGCAAACTGAGGCAAAATAAACACTCTCTCATATCCCTCTTCTCCTCTACTGTAACTTAATCAAGCTGCAGACAGTATGTGTATCTTTTTTTGGCAGTGTGTCTCTGTTCTATATCTGAGAGAGGCTGGGATGTCAGGGGCCAGTCTCCTCTCTTTATGAGGCCACGCTGCTACAGCCCTTCTGCACTCCGGCCCAACAGGACAGCTGCTCCACTCTCCCAAATACATCATCCTGTCCGCCAGCCGCTCCCAGGACACCCTACTGCCCCCCCCTCCCGCTCGCCTCGCTCTCTTTCTCCTAGCACAAGGTGGGGGAACGAGGGGGGCCAGATGTGTAGACAGAGAGTCCTTGTCCAGCAGAGGTCAATGGATCTAACAGAGCAACTTTCTGTAAGGAGCTGAAAGCCTTCTACTGCGGCTCTCCATCTCGCCACTGTCATGGGACGCCCGCGCGGAACGCTGAGTCAACCTTTCTACAGGCTGTGAAACAGTTTAGAGCGGCGGATGAAATTAAGATCACAACCTGCATCCTCCCTCGCTTGTCTCAAGGTTTTAAGGGTGGTTAACGCCAGACCCCAGGTCCACCTCCCCTGCCAAGGAGTTCATCCACACTCCTGAATTCTGGATGCGAATGACACATGTTACACCATTGCACGAGATTCTGAAGTGGTTTATGCATTCAAATGCATTTTATCGGGCTCTTTCAAAGCTGCCGCTGTCAGTAATTTGTGGACATGTGACGAGTGAAAGGGTTAAACAATCACCTTAATGTAATCTTGTTTACTGCTCTGTCGCATGAGTAAATTATTTCACACAGGCTCCGTCCCACTCAACATATAAAAGCTGCCTTATCACCGACACGACCATTTGCAGTGGCTTTACTGTGCAAAAATTATGAGTCATACTTTTACAGGGCTCTCCAGTTTTGACGGCCTTTTTAATCCCTGAACTCTGCTGAACTGTACATTTCCTTAATTGCGGCGCAGCTTGTAACCTCTGTAATTGGCCTCCCTCCTTTACCTCTGCTTGGAGATGTCTAGACAGAAAGGATATTAAAAAAAAAGTTGAGGTGAAATGCAAGAATAGAGATGGACGGAGCGAGGGAGAAAAACAGAGAAGGATGGATTAAATTTAGAGAACACTTCTCTTGCCCAAACATAATGAGCTCCTCATAGGGTGGTGGTATTATTTCAAGGGTAGAATAAAGGGAAAGGATTACTGCAATTAGGCTCCTCCCACTTTAATATGACTGGCTGTGGACACCCTTGGTTGATTTATTGACCTTGATAGTGAGGTCCACACATTCAAATGAAATACTGCTGTTCAGATTGTAGCCCTAAAATTTGGAAAAGAATTAGCATTTTTAGCCATATGTTCTAATACGTGTTTAGAATAGTGGTTTCTTGATTTATGAATAAAAAATAAAAAATAAAAAAAAAGGTCTGTGGTTAATAAATTTCAAACAGTCATTTCTCAAATGTGAACAGGGCCAGCAATAAGGGGGGACGGGGAAAAGTTTTGGAACGGTTAGAACGATTCCAGGGGCCGTGATCAGACAGGGGACCCGATCTGTGTTTAATCTCATGTAGCAACTTGCATTTTCAAAGCACATAACATAAACATATACAAAACAGGAAAACCTGTTATACTAATTTTCACCATATTTACTCACATACTGAAAATTTCCATTCTAAAATCCCATTACAAAATCCAGAGGGAACCAATGGTGAATTAGCCCTTCAAGTTGGCCTACAAATTGACGTCATGACTGAACAGCTTTAAAAGCTTAAAAGTTCATATACAATGCTTTTAGAATGGAAAATGTTACTTTTAATCTGTTTGTCAGCTTTAATGTAAGGCCCATTTAGGCTGTACTATATAAAAAAATAAAGAAAAAAGTCCAAAATCACATGCTCTCAATCAAATCCATTAGGTAAATACACACATACAAAATCAAATATCCTCAGTTCCATTAAATGTAATAATCCACAAAGTCTCCTGATGTTTTTCTTTCTCTCTGGCACTGTGAGTTTCTGCTAAGGGTTAGATGTGTATATGATATAAAGCAGTGGCAGGGCCTCCTCTCTGACAAGGCCAGCAGTGTGTTTACCTAGTCATGTTGAATCCACACACTGGCCAGAGGAGGGTCAGCAGGAGGCCAGCACATCCCACCCCACAGTCCTGCTATTCATCCTTGTCACTTACGGACAGGCCACACCCCTCACTCTGTCCTTCCTCTCTCTTTCCCAACTCGTTTATATGGAGATGGTAAGTAGAGGTCTTTTTAAACTGAACACCCCCAAAGTTTAAACCGAAAAAATAAATCAGACACACAAACCAGTGATAAATTATATACTCTTGGTAAGAACTTCATCAGTATGCGATGAGTGGACAACCTGCTGAGTTTATATCCTCAGACTGTGTGTGGAAATGTCTTACTTCATCTGTGTGCAAGTATGCAGGTACAATTGTGACCGTCATGGTGGGCTGAACAGACTGACCTCTCAGGGTCAGGTGGGTGGGGATGGTGTTGACCATGACCTTGTGAGAAATGCCACTCTGGTAAGTCTTGAGGGGAAGAAGCACCTTTAGTGCAATTCAGATGAACACTATATATCTATCTATGTATTTATCTGTCTATGTATCTATCTGTCTATATATCTATCTGTCTATGTATCTATCTGTCTATGTATCTATCTGTCTATGTATCTATCTATCTATCTATCTATCTATCTATCTATCTATCTATCTATCTATCTATCTATCTATCTATCTATCTATCTATCTATCTATCTATCTATCTATCTATCTATCTATCTATCCATCCATCCATCCATCCATCCATCCATCCATCCATCCATCCATCCATCCATCCATCCACAACATGTTGAGTTTTCAGAGGTAGAATTAGTCTCTAGAGACTAATGGACTGGAGTCCATTCTTAAGAACTTAATGAAGACATATACTTCTGACATGAAATTCATTAAAGTGTTAATGATTAAATTACAGAGCAATTTGACTCAGTGTGACACACTTATTACGTCAATTAATAATAATAATAATAATAATAATAATAATAAAGTATTATTATGTATTATGTATTTTTGGTTTAGTTTAAAATTGTCACCATAAATCAGTATTTGCTCACAACTGAGCGTAGTCTCATATTGACTGTTACTCTTATGACTACCTAAACAGTAATTACCCCTCTCTCTGCATGTTTAAATCAGAAGCCTTCAGCAGAGCTGAACCTGGCAGCCCCTGTGCACATTAATGGCCTTTCTTCTTAAAGTCCTGTCTCTCTGACAATAGAGCATCACTGAAACGCCTGTCGTCCAAACAAAGAGCCTTCTCTCCCAGACACCGGGGTCATGCTCTGTAGTGATGAACCTCGCTGTCACGTGAATACAATGTGATTCCCCCATGTGAATAAAAGAATACCAGAGAAAGACAAAGGGAAAGAGAGAGAGCTGGATGTGTGATGCTATTTTGTGTTGCTGTCATGACTATGGATCAAAAGTGCAGATCTGGGGAATTATAACACCGCATGTGCTAGAATGCTGTCATTATAATCAGCAAAGTTGTCTACACTGAAAGCGAGTGAACAGCCAGCATTGTTTATTATAATAGGAGCACTCTAGTTTGTCTGGCTTGCAGTGTAGCTGGGGTGTAAGCGGCAAAAACTCTACTCCGTCCTTGGTCCTGTGCTGTCTCTGGATGAGATTTATGATCGTCTGGGCTGCTGCTGCATGCACTTGGTTCTGATAATTAAAGGGGTCGTTATTAGTTAGCTGCGTATGCAGAGCAGGGCAGCGTGAAAGGTCAGAAGGAGGCACAGAGAACCACAGCCATTCCTCACCTCTCCCAATAGAAACACGGTCACCTCACCCATAAAACATCTATGTTGTCACTCTCTACTCTGCCAGCTGAAACTGCACAAGTGTTTAAGGAAATCATTGTATCAGTACAATGGTTGGCAAAGCTAGTGCTGTGAAGTATAGATAGAATAAACAAACAAACAAATGATAGCTAAAATGTTATGATGCCTGGTTATTGTGATGTATTTCACTAAAATTTACCATAGAGAGCTCTCTCTATTACATTATTATAATATTTTATAATATAATATTTTTTTTTTCTTTCAACACCTACCTACTACAAGAATAGGGGCCTTTCAATCCCTGTTAAACTTTCCACAGTCAGTAAAATATCAAATCACAATGACACGATTTGCCATTGTCATTTGTTTTGCCAGTTGTCACTGGCAAGAAACACCAAAGCATGTAATATTGGAAAAATCCATCAAGCCATGAATATAGCATGAAGAGCCAGCATATTTTCTATGTGCATTATCTATGACACAAAGGCTGCGAGGAGATGCAACCCTAGGGCTCCCGAGATCCTTCTCTCTCCATCCAGCCGGCAGCAGAACCCAACCCTCTGCCCGCCAGCCTGCACACAATCATAATCACCATAATAACAATAATAATAAAGTAAAGGCATACCGGGCTGGCAGCAGTCTTAGCACACCTCAATCAAATTACACGGATGCACGAGGAACATGTCACCCTTGGATTTTTCATTTGCATAAAACAATTACCCCACGGACAGTGGGTTCAATGTCGTCTAGACTACATGCTTCAGATGGTGTCATCAGCCCCAGACACAGTAGACTGCCTATAAATTAGCAATGAGCTGAGCATAGCCAAGATGCATTATAGCGCTTATAAACCCTGAGAATTTATTTAAATTGATAACACATATGCAAATCTTCCTGGCTGGCATGGCAACGATCTTGATAGTGGGGCTCCATATGTGCGGAGAGGGCAGCTGGGAGTGGCGGGCTAAAATGAACCCTGACACCTTATTAGTGTATACACTGGACACTCATTAACTTCCACTGCCAAGAGAAATCTGACCTGACCCGGTAAAGCGCTGGCTTCTTTTAAATCATAACATGCTGGTATGAAAGCAATACCCGTGTTTTGATGAAAATGCTTCCCTTATAATGACATTTTGTGCTGAGTGATCGAGGCCTTGAAGCTGCGTTCTCAATGGGACAGCATTCAGTACTGACAGTGAAAGAGTGATAAATATAGAAACTATTTTTCATTTATGTATTATTGTTGATCTATTAGGACTTGGACTCCATTAGGCTGAGATAACTTTTTAGGCCTACTCTACCTGAATTGAAATGAGAGAAAATCGATTTACAATGTATTCAATCTTAATCAAAAACAAATGTATGTCTTTGAAATTGCATTTCACATTATATTTAGTGAAAAAGAGTCAAGATAAACATTTCTGTTTTTTGTGTTTTCGTCTCTGGTTAGCAAGCTAACAGCATATGCTGCTAGCTTAGCATAACATTAACTAGATAAAAGGAAGCTAAAACAAAAAAATCATGATAACGTAACATTTTTAATTAGGTATCGAGGAAGGAGCATAGGCTTTTGCATGGCATGGATAACCTGTTAATTTTAGCAATAACTCTGGTTCTGTAGGTATATGAATTATTGTGTCACGATTAAGCTGAATCATACATGATTAAATATAACACCTGAAGAACTTCTAAACTATTATAGATCTCATTTCTCTCTCTCTCTTTCACTCTCTTTCTGTCATTGGAGAAGGGAGAGACTTTTATCTTAACATCTTCATGTACTGCAGGGCATTTTCTGCACCTCCCCGTACAAACATTCCCCACCATCACAATTCCCTTAATCAATACAGAATGTAAGAGGATGAAAAAGACAGATTGGAGAAATCACACTGGAGAAAAGGTAACAGATTTTACATTTCATTATTTATTTAATCAGTGGTTTATATTTATTTATTTATTTATGTATGTATGTGTAAGGGAATCGGCCAAAGTTGAGTAAACTGAGTAAGTTTTTTAAGAGCTGCAGATCATTTCTAGAGCTGTGCGCCGAGATGTGTTTGTTTATTTGACCTCTTGGCCTCTTTATGTTGTTGCGGGAAAAAAACAACAAAGACATATTCATCTAGTGGTCCACACAAAAGAGAATAGGCCCACTTACCCTTCCATTACTCCACTAAAAAGTGATGTACCAGTCCATTAAAACAACCCTGCGTCTTTGTTTTTCATTCTCTCTCGTCCCTTCATTTTAGCAAAGTGCACGTGAAGCATCTGTGAACAATGCTTTCTTGAGCTTGTAAATGTCATTAGTAACGATTTGTGTTTTTTTCGTAGCGTTTCTCAGAGCACCTCATAAACCACCCTCCACCTCCCCTCCCAAACCCCTCCGGCCCCCTATCCCTGCCGGTTGTCCTCGAAGTAGTTGAGCGTTACATCCGCCATCCAGAGATTTTACAGTGGATTCTTTATCTGTATAAACAAAGCAGGTAATGGTGGCTGTTTATTGTACGACATGCCCCCATGCTAACTTTTATGTCTTTATTGCTTGCATACCAGTTGCCTTGTTTATGTGTCTGTGTTCCCAGCCACTGCCCTTGAACTTAACCCGCTGTGACCCTTGCCAGTTCTCCACCCCCATCTGCCGGCTCCAGCCGTGGCCCCTCCTTCCCCAAATCTCTCAACACCCTCTCTTTTAGGGATTGTGAATGCCAGAGAGACAGAAAGAGAGAGAGAGAAACCCCGTGATCTATAAGATTAAGTTCCACCCATGAGTGTGATGTCATGCATAAGATATAGTATTGCCGATGGAGACAGCGAGTGATATTATAGGTGATATTCATAAAATATTATAGATATTATAGTGATATTATAGACATAAATGGTAAGCAAGCAATTCTGTGATTCTATAATACAATTCTTCTGAAAAGTTTCTTATGCATCACCAGAAAGCAGCCGACTGATTTGTCTTAAATGGTTGATTTGTCTTTGTCTCTCTCTCTCTCTCTCTCTCTCTCAAAAAGATTGTTGAAAAGTCTAATTTTGACTGCTTTTGTAAATGAACATTTTCGCAAAAATCATTTAATGAATCCACTTACTGTATTTTAGAATGTGTTATGTAAATAACATTTTGTTATATTTATTATGATTTTACCTGTTCACCCTTCATTCATTCAAATCTCCAGTAAAAATATGACTAATTAAATCATAAATTACATCATAGCTTGACTGTAGTTTAAGTACTTCAATTATGATTATCTTGTAGCTTAACAAGGCACATCTTCAAATGAACTTCCTTAACACTGCACCTTTCATACAGTTTTTATGCTGAGTAAAATCTCTCTGGATAGACAAATTTAACCATAATATAATGGGCTCAGAATACTGTGAAGAGGCCCCCACATAAGGTTGGGGACTGCGGGGGTGTCCCGTACATCAGTGAGAAAGAGGAGCATCTGATGTCTTGATGGTAGAATGGTAATTAATACAAAGATGGGGAGTTATGTACTGAATATTCCAGTAGAGTGACAAGGCCACCGATGACAAGCTTTTGCTCACATGAAAAGAAAGAAAGAATGGAAAGAAACAAGCAGGGAAAGGGGGGACGAGAAAAAGAGAGAGAAAGAAACAGAACAACGTGACATCCCCCGGCCAGAGCTCGAGGATTAACGATGAAAAGAAACAAAAGGACAACAGTAAACAAAAGAGTAGAGGCTAAAGGGGGCTCCCCTGATTTCTCTTCCCTCCTAAGGAGTGAGAGAGGAAGACGGACGGAGGGAGCGAGCGAGCGAGCAAGAGAGGAGCTCCTCTTTTGGGACGGACACATATGGATCTATATGCATGCATACAGTGGCCTGGTATTGTGAATCAAGCAGAGCTAAATCAATGTCAGAGCTCAATCAATATTTAGTCCCATGTGTTCCTCATTGCTCTCCTGCACTTGGCCTCACCTTCCCCATGCTAACATCACCAGGACTTTCACATGTGGGTCAATACACACCAACGAGCCACGGCCGAGCAGTAAATCCATTAACCTGCCCGTGCCGTGTGTTAGTTAGAAAGGGAAAAAAAAAAAAAAAAACTTCTGTGAGGTATAAACAAAGACAAGAAGAATGAATCAAGTCCAAACCGAGAGTATGCAGGTGTTGAATGTCAGTAAATACTGAGGCTATAGGGGAGTCTTTCAGTTGGGGTGTCATATGTTGGCGCCTAGCGCAGGGACTCTGGACACTGTCTGTGTTGAAAAGCTGCAGGTTTGATTTGTTTTGGTCTGAGGGTTGTGTGCATTTGGACATGTGGTATTAGGGAGTTGTTACCACTACCCTTTAAAGTTATTTATGTTTACAAGCAGCATATGGGTTGTCCTGTCTCTCCTGCCTTGGGCTGTAGACACAACAACACTGCTTGTTAGTGACATCTGCTGGGAAGAGCTGGCTCTCTTGTCTTTCAACCCTTACTAAAGCAAGTCCAGCTCCTGTCAACGTACCCTCAACTCCCCCAACTTCTCACCCTTATATGTTCCTTAACTGGGCAATGTGTAGACGCTCCTTCCCGCATGAACACAAGGCACTCTTCTCCTTGTTCTGTAACCTGTCCGCCTGTCCTGTCTCCAAAACTCATACCAGGTTACGGTAGAGGTGTCTGCATTCCTGAGACTTTCCCCTTCTGTCCTGTCCAGACCTGTCCTGACTCAAAAACAGTGCTAATGCACACTAAGTATGCTAGAAGTCTAAGCATGCACGAGTGTTTATGTTAGGTTGTTCTGTCGTCATTAGTAGGCTACAAGCTGCACCACACCTTGATTAATCTTGATCTTGAGAAGCACCAAAATATTGTGTCGTTTTTGAAGAACACTATTTGTCTATGAAGCAAACACACATGTGCATTTGCAAACAATTTCCACAAGCGCCAAGGTGTATTCAGCCATATAATTTTTCACTTCCTATTTCCTGAACCATGTTGTAGATGCTATATTAGCTTTTTCGCTACATCTCCCACTGGATGCTGAATAAATTGTCATTATTTGATAGCAGCCTGTCCTCTGCAGTCATCTGAAAGGCAGCAGTCATGTCACTCAAACTGTCACTGCCATTGTTTCAGGTCATAAAAATACATGAATCAAACTCATCATTCACCAGGACACAGTTAAACCTCAGCTCTGACAGTCACACAAGTGGAGCCATAATGGAGTAAAGACTCAATAGAAAGAGAAGAGAGTAAAAAATCTGTTGTATTGGTTGTTTGTAAGTAAGTAGTCTCACATGTAAGGTCTAGTCCATTGTAGCTTGTTCTGGCCAAGAAGCTCCCACTTAGACAGGAAGAGGCCATCTGAATGACAAGAGCGATAGCCAACCATAGTTTTGTTTTGTTTCCGTTTCGGATAAATCTGAAATAGATGAAAGCACAGTAACAAAGTTATTGTACAGAAAGTTCTTGCACAGAGGAAATGTATGTAAACACTGCAATCACAGTCCCTCCATCCAGAAGTATTAAAGGGTTATTTCCCCCAAAAATGAAATTTCTATCATTAATTACTCACCCTCATGTTGTTCCAAACAATTCAACAATTTCTCCTCTTCCCTGTAAGTCTCCTACGCAGTTGACATAGTAAACACAGTGCAGCACTTCCGTGTTCTACGTCAGAACGCTGACTCATTATTGGCCGGCTCGGAAGCAGAAGTGGAAGCGCTGCACTGCGTTCACTATGTCAACTATGAAGGAAACTGACAGGGGAGAGAAGAAATTGCTGAATTAAGCTGTTATTTTTGTTTTGTTTTTATGCACAAAAAGTATTCTCGTTGCTTCATAACATTAAGGTTGAACCACTGTAGTCACATGGACTATTTTAACAATGTCTTCAATACTTTTCTGGACCTCAAAAGGTGCAATGATGTTGCTGCCTATGTGTGGTTCAGAAACCCTTGGATTTCATAAAAAAATATCTTAATTTGTTTTCCAAAGATGTCTGAACAAATGTCTTACAGGTTTGGGATGAGGGTGAGTAATTAATGACAGAAATTTAATTTTTGGGTGAACTAACCCTTTAAGTACATATTATACAGTTTTTCTTGAACTTTAGCTTGCTAGTAAACAAACATCCTGACTCCCAGAATTACTGTACAATTCTGTCTATATACATGGATGTCCAGTGAATGGACTATGGATCATCTTGGGCCAGGGGTGCGCAAACTGAAGAGTTCAGCTCCTTGCCTCAACACACCTGCCTAGAAGTTTCTAGGCCTTGATTAGCTGGTTCAGGTGTGTTTAATTGGGGTTGGAGCAAAACTCCAGGAGCAGGACTGGACGTCCCTGTCTTGGCTAAGACTAGTGAATCACCCACAGTGAACTGATTAGATGAGATATGATAAATATTTAACTGAGCTAATATTATTTTCTATCCTTTAACATGAACCTAACCTTCACACAAAGGCACTGTTTTTTTTTTTTTTTTTTTTTACATTTCTATTAAGACATTATTTAGTATGGTCCACACACACACATTCACAGATGAGGTTGTTGATGCAGACTGAGCTAAAGGCCAGTGGCCCAAAGGAGACTTGGTCATCACTGGGCTTCTCTCTGACCCATCTGAGTCATTAAAGCTCAAATGAGATACATGACAAAGACCTGATGTTGTATAATAAGTCATGCTAGCCTTCAGCTAACTGCACTAAGACAGATACCTGCCTAATGTCTGCAACACGAGACAATGGTAAACAGGCACACACACATTTACTGACTTAAATGCACATGAAAAATTACACAGAGCTGGAATATATGAGGAGGTCAGTGTATACACATAAAAACAGTGTAATAAAGGCCATAAAGTCAATATTGTTTCTTTCCTGAAGTTCAGCACAGCTTAGTTAGGCAGACTGTCCCCTCCAGCGTCCATCTTGACAGTTCTGTCTCTATGCCACCCTGCCCTCATGTCACAACACATTTAGGCATCAGTTCTGTTTAAGGTGGGGGTGTGTATGTGTGTGTGTGAGGGCAATCAAGACAGACGGATGCAGCGGCCGGGTGGCGATGGGCATGTGTGTGTGTGTTGGTGCCACCGCTGTGGCCCTGCCTCTTTGTGGCTACCCTTCTCCACAGCGAGCAGCCCTCCAGCCATGGATTTGATCTTTGCAAAGGCTAACATCTGTCGGCTGTCATTTTAGAGAGATTGATGACAGGCAGGGGAATGGAATGGAGGGAGGGAAGGATGGATGGGGAAAAAAGCAGGAGAGAGGGGTGAAGGGGGTGAGAGAGAAGGGCTAGAAGGATAAATGGCGACTGTGCCAGTTTAGGGCTGATGGTCGGAGGAAGGAAGAAAAGAGAGTGCAACAGTCGTAAAGGACTGCTGAGGATCAAGAGTGTGATGTTATCACAGGACGAAATATAATATACATACCTGTAACCATGTCCATTTTACCAACTGCAGCAGGCTTAAATGGATCATGCTTTATAGTGTAATATAGAGTGCTGGACACAGTACTGCCGCTACATTTTTAAAAGCAGCAAGGCATTGACAATCTCTTTAATTGCTAACATTATATTGTACAAATCGTGTTCTGTCAGCTGTTTATATGATAAAATAACTATAAGACTACTAGTAACGTCTGATTCATTTTTTTTTTTTTTTTTTATAAGATGGTTAGCAACAACTGTTCACAATTTAGAAATGGTTCACAATTCAGTATGAATCATTTGGGCAGATAACTCACACTGAATCAATTGTCATTTTTCTTACTCAGTAAAACAGTAACAGAAAAAAAAACAACACCAGCTCATTCAAGTCATTCATACCGAAAATTTTCGGTAGGCGTCTTTCGGTTCGGTACACACACCGATGAATACAGAGTTATAGCCCATTAACCACTTTTAAAGACTTTTAACCACTATTAACCACCAATAATCAAAATAAGCTTCGTGTTTTGCTATTTGAGATAAGAAACAAAGTCTCATCCCTCAAATTCTGTCCATTTTATCATGAAATTCAAACAATAAATGTTGTTTTGGCACTCTGATGTGATGTGGCGTGACAGATCACTGTACAGGCGCCTCATTTCAAGCGGCGGCCTGAAGAGCGAGTGAATGCGATCATCTCTTCCTGTGTAATATTAGTTACAGAATAAGCATAGCCTAAATGAACATCTGAAGATATTTTGAAAGATACAGTACAATTTACTGAAATGTATCTCGTGTAAACACTCAATTAGTGTTTCAAGCACGGAAAGACATCAATGAATCAGCTTGTAAACAATAGCCTATGTCATCTAGTATTTACCTCAGAAAAGCCATTCAGTGTCCACAGCTTGTTAGTTCGCTAGAGAAATGTACTCTTTCACTAAATATATGCACTATATTAGCCTACAGTATATTCATTATATTTTACTTAACCTGTCTTGATTATTTAATGTATGTTTAAATAAATCTGTCATGAAAACAAGTTATGACAACCATATATTATATTTTAATAATGAATTGGAGTAGAAACAGATTTATATGCAATTTACATATTTGCATACAATTTTTATGTGAGTGTTTATTATTATATCTAAAAATAAATAGCAAATTATGTATTTAATACATTTTTATTATAATTGAATTTATTTAAAGACAGGGACACTATTTAAAAAAATCAACAACAATACAGTTTAAAAAAAAAAAAAAAAATCTTAAAAACTATGAAGCATGTGTAAATGCAGGAAGCTACTTTTTGCCATGTAGCTTACAGTGTAACTTTCTCTTTAGGGTTTGTTACGCCCCATTCTAATTAGAAAAGGGGCTGACGTGAGTTTGGTGAATAACGGGGAAACCGACTCCAGCTCCAATCTGACTTTCACTTGCAGCTTAGCGAGCTACATTTTTTGAGTGGCTTAGCCAATTCTCTACCATACTGCAGGACACACAACTTACAGTAAGTAGTACTCCAAGTCTTCCCAAGACAAATGGACTACATGGATGTCTCTACATGAATTTTCATAAATTCCGCTATAGTGTGTGTGTGTGTGTGTACCTGCACAGGGAGAGAAAGTGGACTCTGACCCTTTGCACATGTTAATTCACCATCAGGCCCGGCTGACAAGGTAGATCCCTCACTACTTTCTGTCTTTTGTTTACGAGTTAATGGAATTGGGGTCAAGAGGATATGTGTGAAATTCAGTATATCTGTGCTCTTCACATTTATAAAGCAGGTAATTGTTTAAAACACCCTGGCTTTCTGTCTAGAGTTCACTAATGGAAAGCTGATATGTTTTTATGTATAATATAATGAAAGCATTTTAATCATGTTTGTTAGAAATAGGAACACAAAAACAGTTTAGACATTTCTTACATTTCCAGATAAGCAGTGGCGAAATATTTGACTATGATTTCCAATTTACTTAGCTCCACCTTAGTACTATAAGGCCTTTATTATTTATTTATTTATTTATACATACAAACATACATACATACATGCACATCATACTCCCTTCATGGTCAAACACATGAATACACTGGATTTGCATAATAATAATAATAATAATAATAATTAAAGCTGCAAGCAGCGATGAAAGGGCCCTCGCACCCGGAGCCACCACCACCCGGTGGCCTTAGGAAAACAGTGAATAGTGGGTGACATGCATGTAAGCGAGTAAATACAGTTGACATATGGCAAAGTCATTTCTGCCACCAAAAGGTGGCATTTTGACTATTACTGAATTTAACATCGCTAAGGCCTTAAGATTAGACTGATCAAAGGTAATAATCACGGTGTAAAACATGACTTTCCTGTTGCCCGCAGGTGGCGCTATGACTGTAACTGAATATTGCCATGTAGATGTCTTCAGACCAGGACTGTAATACTGTAAAATGCCATTTTGCCACACCTAATTCAGAAACCCATATCTGACGTAAATTTTCACCACTTCTGACACGTGCAAAGTTTCATGAGTTTTCGAGCATGTTTAGGCCCTCAAAAATGCGATTCATTTCAGAGAAGAATTGACTGAGTAATTACAATAGGGTCCTCACACCATCGGTGCTCGGGCCCTAATAATAATCCTGTATGTGAAAATATGTTAGAACATTGTTTTGTGGATGAATGGGGGTGAAGGGAGACTGGAATGTCTTAATGGCAAACATGCAGCTAAAAGCAAATGGAGAAGAAAGGCTACGTTCCTCTTGACTTGTTGCCACACAAAGTACTGTACAACTTTGAAAGCACACTAAACATGCCATTGAAGTCCCCACTATTCTTCTATAAAGCATGAAGACGACCAAGGCCATGAACAGAAAAAAAAAGGGTATAACACTCAGATCGCATAACACTTAAAAACAATGAATAATACAACTCTGTTCTTAACAATAACACTGTTATTCAGGCTTTATTGAAGACCCAACCTTTCTTTAGGACAGTTTCATGGATGTCTTTATAACTATCATTAAAAGCTACACTGCGATCTTTGCAACCTGTACAGCGGTGTGGATAAATAAGTGCCTTCATCCACAAAAAGTCAACTGATCCTAATGTCACAAAAAAAAATCATCCTTCTAATAAATCAATCAATACTATATGCATTTGTCAAAGAGTAAACCACAATTTAATGTCTACTGATAACATTTGCACCATTAATTGTCCTGCATCTCGTTCTTGACATAAAGCTGGATTCTCAGAATCAATATTAAAGGTGCTGTTTCTTTCATCATGGTAATAATGGAGTAGAAGAGAATGCATCTTTGTCCTTCTTGTATATAATAGGAGAGAGAGTGAAAAAAAATGCAAAAGGATGTTATGCAAATGTGCTTTATAAGTCGAGCGTAGCATCTTGTCATGACACTGTCTATATTTAAAGCAGGTCACCTTAAACCCACCCCTGCTGCCTCATGACAGTGACATCTGGATGCATCGCACACACACACACACACACACACACACACACACACACACACACACACACACACACACACACACACACACACACACACACACACACACACAGCCACCTCTGCTGTCACCGGCTGAATCGGAGAGTGTTTATGCAGATGATAATGTACACTGCAGTTAATACGCCATCATTCCACTGCAGAAAACAGAGATTCAGTCACCCAACAGGCCACTACAGAGGCTCGCCATCCTGCAGAACACACACCATACTAAATTTCAGCATGTTTAAAATTTTTACATGGTAAAGATTCTGATTATTCATGCATATCAGTATCTGTTCAGGCCTGCGTGTGTTTGAGAGCGGGAGTGGTAGAGAGAAAGAGAGGGAGGAAAATAAAGAAGGACAGGTTGTGGGTGAGGGATAAGAAGACTGACCACAGCTTGCTCCCTCCCCCCTCCACTAGCAAGGCCGAATTTCAATAATTTCATCAGTTCATTTGCCTCTTAGAAATGCCGGGAGCCTTTTTCCATCTCCTTCCTGCGTTCCCACTCTCGCCTTGACCTAGATTCGTGCAGGGAAAGTGACATGTCTGCCTGACCAGAGAGCGACCGGCCGCGCTCCGCAGCTCAAGTGCCTATAAAAAATGACTCCCTATCTCCAAATAAGAATAATGAAAAGCAGTGCCATGACAGATTGGACATAGATGAGATTGCTGCTGTGACTATATGCATGCGTCGCTTGCCGGCTTTGCATCTGAAATGGAAAAAGGGTGGGTGGTGGGTGTCAGGCTGTCGCTTCTGACGTTAAAGGGACATGGTCCCTCAACCTTTCACTCAGAGCGAGTGCAAACACACACACACGGCACACAAGATTGCTTGGCCTCTGACCATATCTTCTTTTCACACATGGCAAGACCAGAGCCCTCCATGCAAGCTACCTCTGTCAAATAAAACACATTCTCACACAACATTACAGGAGCAGAGAGGACGTCAGTGTGATGTACATATAGGAAGCGTACTAAAATCAAACTCGTTAAATAAATCTGCGAAGCGGGCAGAATTCTTGTCAGGGCACTTTGTAGAGATTAGTAAATCAATTAGAAGTGCTGAGAGCCAGCCATTATAGACAGGAGGTTCAGCAGAGGCAGCAGCCAAGATGGCGGGTGGTGTGGCATGATGCCAATGGGAACATGCAGACACCTGTTACTGCCTGTGCGCGTGTAGAGGAAAAGATATTTCAACACTTACAACGCGTTTCCTGTATGACGCTACACCTTGCTACAATTATGGAAATTGATACAATTAATATAATTTTATGATCAAAAGTGCCATTTCAAAAGTGCAACTTCATATCTCACAATGTGACTGTATTTACCACTGAAAACTTTATATGCGCAATTACATTTTAATTTTTTACAGTAAAGTCTCCTAATTTTTAAAAAATGTATCACAGTCTAAATATTAAACAGCACAAGTGTTTTCAACAGTGATGAGGAGAATCTTTCTTAATCACCAAATCAGCATATTAGAAGAATTTCTGATGGATCATGTGACACTGAGGACTGGAGTAATGACTGCTAAAATTCAGCTTTGCCAACACTGGAATAAATTGTATTTTAAAGTACACTGCTCAAAAAAATTAAAGGAACACTTTGAAAACACATCAGATCTCAATGGGGAAACATATCATGCTGGATATCTATACTGATATGGACAGGGTAATGTGCTAGGAACGAAAGGATGCCACATCGTTTGATGGAAATGAAAAGTATCAACCTACAGAGGACTGAATTCAAAGACAGCCCGATAAACAAAGTGAAAAAATTATGCAGCAGACTAGTCCATTTTGTTGAAATTTCATTGCAGCAACTCAAAATGGTACTCAGTTGTTTGTATGCATGCCTGACAACGCCGGAACAGGCTCCTAATGAGACGACGGATGGTGTCCTGGGCTATTTCCTCCCAGATCTGGACCAGGGCATCACTGAGCTCCTGGACAGTCTGAGGTGGAACCAGAGGTGTTCTATTGGATTTAGGGCCGGTGAGCATGGGGGCCATTCAATGGTATCGATTCCTTCATCCTCCAGGAACTGCCTGCATACTCTCGCCACATAAGGCGAGAGTATGCAGGCATTGTCGTGCACCTGGAGGAACTGCAGGACCCACTGCACCAGCGTAGGGTCCAACAATGGGTCAGAGGATTTCATCCAGATACCTAATGGCAGTCAGGGTGCCATTGTCTAGCCTGTAGAGGTCTGTGTGTCCCACCATTGATATGCCTCCCCAGATCATCACTGACCCACCACCAAACCGGTCATGCTGAATGATGTTACAGGCAGCATAACGTTCTCCACGGCTTCTCCAGGACCTTTCACGTCTGTCAAATGTGCTCAGGGTTAACCTGCTCTCATCTGAAAAGCACAGGGTGCCAGTGGAGGACCTGCCAATTCTGGTGCCAATCGATCTCCACGGTGCCGAGCAGTGAGCACAGGGCCCACTAGAGGACGTCGGGCCCTCAGGCCACCCTCATGAAGTCTGTTTCTGATTGTTTGTTCAGACACATTCACACCACTGGCCTGCTGGAGGTCATTTTGTAGGGCTCTGGCAGTGCTCATCCTGTTCCTCCTTGCACAAAGGAGCTGGTACCGGTCCTGCTGATGAGATAAGGACTTTCTACGGCCCTGTCCAGCTCTCCTAAAGTAACTGCCTGTCTCCTGGAATCTCCTCCATGCTCTTGAGACTGTGATGGGAGACACAGCAAACCTTCTGGCAATGGCACATATTGATGTGAGTTGGATTGCCTGTGTAACCTCTGTAGGGTCCAGGTATCGCCTCATGCTACCAGTAGTGACAATGACCCTAGCCAAATGCAAAACTAGTAAAAAACAGTCAGAACAGATGAGTAGGGAAACAAATGTCAGTGGCCTCCACCTGTAAAACCATTCCTGTTTTGGGGGTCATCTCATTGTTGCCCATCGAGTTCACCTGTTGTTAATTTCATTAACACCAAAGCAACTGAAACTGATTAACAACCCCCTCTGCTACTTAACTGACCAGATCAATATCCCAGGAGATTAACTGACCTGATGCTGTTCTCTGATTAAAAAGTGTTCCTTTAATTTTTTTGAGCAGTGTATATTAAAATAGGAAACAGTTGTAAATTGCAATAATTTTTCATAATACTCTTTTATTTGATCAAATAAATGCAGAATTGGCAAGCATAAGAGGCTTCTTTTAAAAAACATCTTACTAAACTTTTGAATGGTAGTGTGTGTGTGTGTGTGTGTGTGTGTGTGTTTCTCTGTACAAAGCTAATGTTAAACTTCCTCCTGCTGTCAACATAAATATAAGAAGGGTAACAGAAATCACATGATTTACAACTACCTGACATAGACCCAAAATGTCGACTAGGGGCAGAATTAGTTGATGCAAACTTTACACCATTCATACAGTACAACATCTCAGGACAAAATGTGAACAGTGGCACAGTTTCCTGCCATCTTGAGGTTATCTGACTGCAGCCTTAACCAGTCTAATGATGAGATGATGCCATGTCAGATGCCATTGGATTTTTCACACCATAGGGCCGTTGACTGATGGGAGCTGATGTTGTTATGTTGAGCCATGGGCATCAGAGAGGGAAGAAAGGTCACTTGTGATTGTCTGTGACCCAATAAGGAGGCTTTTCACCCTCCAAAGGCTTCACTGATGTGACATTTGGCAGATATGTCCAAACAGGCATATGCACAGACACAAACAATTTGACAGCATTCACAGTGACCCTTTAAGCTAGACTGGACATAATTAAGATCATGCCTTGCCCAAGTAAATACAAATAACAAACAGGACACAGTTCAATACTATCATACTGGAAGAAACTTCATTGAAGTATAGTTCACCCAAAAATAAAAATTCTGTCATGCATTCCACATCTTCATGTCGCTCAAAATCTTCTGTGGAACACAATCGAAGATATTTTCAAAACAAAACAAAACAAAACAAAACAAAACAAAACAAAACAAAACAAAACAAAACAAAACAAAACAAAACAAAACAAAACAAAACAAAACAAAACAAAAACGCTTTCAAGAGAGACCCCCGCTAAATATCTTCTTTGATGTTCCACAGATTAAATAATAACTCAACCACATGCATTTCTGATTTTAGCACACTCTTAAAGTATTTAACAATATATAGTTACTTCTTTTACATCTAGTCAGCTAAAAAAAAAAAGAGGAAAAAAAAGAAGGGAAAAAAAATACATGTTGGAAACTATTCCATGCATGTCCCCTGATTCATCCACAATCCTTTGCTCGGGAGGGGGTGAGACTGTTTCGGGGGGATGATGTGGACAGGTTGGCACCAGAAGCATGTCGCGGTTAAGCAGAAATTAAGCTGACATGACCCTGCATAGAGCAGGTAAACAGAAAGCCTGCTTTGCCTGAGGTTACCATATGGCAGCAACACCAGCAAAGCGACCTGGTGGCTTTAGCTTTGCTTGCAGGGGATGTTTTGCTACCTGCTGTCCTTTTTGTTCGGTTTTGCTTTCGTTGCCGTCTCTCAAACTGTGACAGGCCCTGGCTGAGAGCAATGGGTTGTCAGGTTTGGGAAAAAAAAAAAAAAAACAGGAAGAAAACAGCTACACACTTTACACACATATACCAGAGCAAGTGAAAAGAAGAAAAGAGAAATAGAGGTGGGAAGAGAGCGAGAGAGAGGGAGTGTTCGCAGTGGGTTGCCAGCCATATGGTGTTGGGTCTGTATGCAGGGCTCCTTAAGTGAAATTTCTGGAATGACCTGAGGCGATGAGCAGAGCAGTCTCCGCACGGGGAGACCGGCCTCACTCTAAAACAGTTTCTGCAAATTATTGATGAATTGATGCTTAAACGCTATGGCAGTGATACCTGCACCCACTCCTGACGGTGACTCAGCCTGAAAAGCTTGTTTTCTTTTAAAAAATCATGTATATTTGCATATGTTTGACTGGTCTGTGTATTTTGTGAAATGCCAAAGTACAAAATGGAAACCTGAAGCTTGGTGTGCATTGATTTTTTAAGAAATTAACATAGATATTCATTTAAAAAAAAAAAAAATGCCCCCAGCTTCCATGAGTTCTGAAGGGGGGTGTTGTTGAGGAGACATGTGTTGTGATGCCTCAAAGACATGCATAAATTATGAGAGGCGAGAGCCTCTGAATAAGAGAAAATGTTAATTATCAAGATTGTCATTGCCCCCCTTTTCTTTTAAACCCCACCCCCCTTTCTTTTCTTTTCTCTTCTCTTTTTTTTGGGTATTGTTAATTAGCCTTATTACAATTCTAATTGGTTGAGTTTTACCCATCTTAGTCGATGACAGCATTATGAAGCTATTAAAACAGATCCTCAGTGGGGTGAAAAGTCTAATCAACCAATCACCTCTGATATCTGAGAAATGAACCTTGGAATATTATAATTTTGATCCTTTGTCCTTGTAAAGTGTGCTTACTTCTTTTGTGTTAATTTGAGTGCCGCGTGTTTGTTTAGTTTAAATATGTCTGTTTAAACCTTGCTTGTCTGAATGGAGTTTTTCTAGAAAATTATCTAAAAATAATATTTTTAGATACCATATAATTAAATTATCACTAACTGAAGAGCATGTTTTTGATGCAATACTCATATGTAAACAAAAGTGAAGAGGGAGAGAGAGAGAGAGAGAGAGAGAGAGAGAGAGAGAGATGTTAGAATAATTCTCTAAGAGTGGAAAGAGTCAGTAGTGCCTATTGGCAGTTCATGGTAAATTGGTACCGCTGTCTTCCTGCCAGGATCCAGACCATGAACAGAATAAACACCCTCGTTAAACACTGTCAGAAATGCTGACTATTAAGTCAAACCAGACAATGTGCTAATTAGTACATTTGCATATGATCATGCAAATAAAAAAGCTGAACCCAAACCTGTATTTGCATGTAACACAGTTGGGCTCTGTGCTGGAGGCTTGTTGCAGAGCAGAGGAGGTTACCACCGCCATCAGCTCACTGACCAGTTTATACTCACAAAGCATGCATATTTCTTCAGAAACTGCTTTAATGGTGAACTAAAAATATGACTATCCAGAAATATTTACTTAAGATCTGATAGATAGATAGATAGATAGATAGATAGATAGATAGATAGATAGATAGATAGATAGATAGATAGATAGATAGATAGATAGATAGATAGATAGATAGATAGATAGATAGATAGATAGATAGATAGATAGATAGGAACAGATTAAATTTCAGAGGCGACTCTAAATTATCATTTCTTTATTAAAAAGTAATGCAGCAGAGTTAACTTTGAATTAAATTATATTTGCAAGGCATTACTGGAATAATCTAAGTAAATGGTTCAAAATCCCCGAGGAGACTTGGCTCATGCAGAATAAAAGCACTTTCTTCATTTGAGCATCTCTAAAGGTTAACTCCTCCTGGACAAGATGCCTGAGGAAAGACCAATCTACAGTCCACCAAGTGTTTCCATGCTACATCACATAGAAACAGGGTTGAACTAAAGGGGGCTGAAAATAATAAGGCATTTTTAACTCCTTATTTTCATTTACTGTACATTTCTAAAGGACAAGAGGTAGGCGATCAGTTCTGCCCACTAACGTATATGTGACACTTAGCTGAGTGACGTAACCTACCGATAATTCAGGTCTGCACCATATAGTTAAAGTCAGGCTTAAAAGCCAGGCATTATTCTAAAAAAAAAAAAAAAAAAAATCTATAAAAAATAAGTGTTTGTTTTTTCTGTACAAATAATTGCATTTTTCTTAGAAACAAAAATAATTGAGCTTTGAAGCATTCATTCATGAGCACTGTAGAAAGCATGGACTGAAACATCTGCTCTTTGGTCTGTTTTTAAGACACTTTTCACTTTTTGTTAAATTAAAAGGTATATTTTTGATAGACAGGATTTAATGCAATATAAATTATGCAACTACTCAAGGGGAAAAAACTGACAAAAAGCTAAACAAATTCAAATTCTTCTGTATATCCATCTTAAATAGCCTGTAAATAAAGTTATAACCAACATATGGCTATGAAGATAAAACAATAGGTCTAAACGAGCCCCCCTCATTTACACTATATACACTCATACACTTACTCAGACACAAAGCATGATTAGTAGACTAAACCATATGTTTCTGTTTTAATTGCAAGCATTTGATCCAGCTCTCGCATGCTCAGGCTGTGGGGCTTTTCATATCATAAAAAACAGTGTGTGACCCTGATTGGGTGAGATAGCTGGAATCTCAATGTAGCGCTCTCAGGTCCGGGCACTCTGTCAGCTCAGGGCGCAGCAGTGCTCCGGACTGACACGGAGGACACGGACAGGGCATCGTTGTGATTTCAATTCTTCTCTAGCTTTTCTCCACACTCACAGAGAGCAGAAAGGCAGCTCGTGTGACCCAAGGGAGGGGTGTTCAATGTCGTCTGCCTGCTCGCTGAGAGCTGATGGCCTCCAATTGAGTGCAGATGCAGGCATATCATTTGAATAAAGAAATACCTCTGATCTATGGTATTATCTTGACAAGACAGCGGATAATCAGCTGCTCTGAGCTCGGCCATTACTGAACTCTTTTGTTTTACTTTTCAGCACAAATCAACCCCTGCCTCTCCCCTGACAGCTCCTATTTTACTTCGCCTCTCTTTTCTTCCTGTCTTACTTAAGGACAGAAACACAATGTGAGCATAACTTGATGGAAGGACAAATTGAGCTTCGCAATTCTGTTTGCCACCTTGAATGTGCAATGAATGTTAAAATAAATAAATATATAAATAGGAGATTCAAGATAATCAGAAACAAATAAATTTTGCACACTAAAGTTGTGAACTTTCAATATTAATTAGACAACAGCCTGAAAAGTGAAATCAACTGATTTTGTGTACAAGACATTCCAACTGTTTTAGCAACTGATTCAGTAAAATAGTTATGCAAATCAGATAATAAAAAACAAAGCAAAAAAACAAAACAAGCCCCCCTCCCACTCGAAACAGTGTCTGTTCTATTCATAAAGTGTGTATTGGCGGAGGGTGGGACTATATATCTTCCAAATTCACTGCTAATTGCCATTCAGATCTGAATCCATATAGTTACAGTAGCAACGGCCAACTTCAACATTCCATACAGTGTGTCACAATAGGGAAGACTATCACAATTTCTTTCGTCTTTAACATTCTGCATTTTTAGAAAGTTTTTTTTTTTTTAAAGTTTTCCTTTATTAAAAAAAAGTTAATTTCTTTAATTAAAAAAAAAAAAAAATTACTTAGCCCAAATTTTTGAACTATAGTGTATATGTATATATATACATGTCTGGTTTTAACACTCTTCTTTATCATTTGATGAATTACTGTTGCTAGAATCACTAGAAAATGTACACAGCTGTCTCTTTTACAATAATTTAATATTTTAAATATAACTTATAAGGCTATAATTTGCCTAATTTACATAATATAAATGATAATATACATAATTAAACATGAGCATAATTTACTTAGTGATTTTGGGAAAAAAAAGAAGGCATGTTTGCACTAGTTAAATAGTCATGACACAGCACTATTAGCATTTGGTTACACTGGATTGTGGGTAATTAGTGAATAAGATGCAGTTTTGTGCACTGAAATACAAATGTTTTGTGAATTTGTCCTTCCCTGTTTACAAAAAGAGATGTTCTAAAAAAAAAGAAAAAAAGAAAAGAAAGTACTATTTTGAGCTAAGACCATCTACCATTCTCTACAACTCTGGAACACAGGAATTAACAAGACAGAAATATTCACAAGCGCACCTGCTATGGTTAGTATCCGTTGATTATGCTTTGTTGTGCAGTAATATACTGAGCTGTAGTCTCAAGTGACATAGGTATCCGGAACACCATAAAAGGGAGACAAAAATAGACACTCCTCTGCTCTAAGTTTTTTTTTTTTTTTTATGTGTGTGTGTGTGTGTGTTTGGACATGAGCGTAACAGAGAGGGATCTCGCCACGTCGCGAACAGCTTTCCACAGGGCATGGCTGTGCAACCACAGTTCATTTTGGTGGCTGTTTGTCTGCTTTTTACACACACAAGCACCTCATCGTCTGCAAGAGCTCTCCAGATCCCTCCCCTTTTAGATGCCAAAAGTTAAATCTATATTTAATAGGCTTAGAGATTCAGAAATCTAAAGATTTTTGCACTGGCTCAACTGTGCATTGTTTTTGTTTTCTCCCTTTGCATTTCTGCCATTTGTTTCTTGCTTGCTCTTTTCATCTCCATCTGTTTCAGGATGCACATATTCTGCACCTACCCCCAGTGCCTTATCGTTTCTTTGCGTTCTTTTCTTTTGCCGTTTTTTTTTTTCTTTTTTTTTTTCTTTCATCTGTGGGGAAAAATGTTTGAACTGAACGGCTGCTTAAGATGTGGCAGAGATTGAATACGAATTATTCCCCCAATCTTAAAGCAGTGGCCCTATGCATAAATAATAAAACAATACAAAAGGAGTTGTGTATGGAGGAAGCTGTCTATGGTGCCACATGAAAGACGCATGTAGACTCACACAGGGGACTTGTGTGCTTCACAGAAAAAAAAAAAAAAGAAAAAAAAAAGGTTTGCCCGAATAACGCAGGGGATTACAACAATAAAACACTGTGGCGTCCTTTACCTTCCTTCAAAATGACACACATTTTTGGGTTCTTCATAAATCTGTGAACCACACTCTTGACCCAGCTCTGATGAAGAGCATGGTAGAATTTGTTGGTGATGGAAGCTTCCACTCTTGACACATTTAGATTCATGAATCAGTTTATTAATAAATTGGAATATGATTTCCGAATTGGTAGTCTATAAAAGGAAAAAATGTCCCTGTATGATTTTTTTTCCTCATATATAGGCCTATATATATGATATGATATAGTTAAGCAATATCACATCATGCAAGTAATGAGCGCAATATCACACAAGTGAACTCAGTATTGGCTGGCACTGTCCACATGAGCACCGCAATGCATGCGTATGATGGTGACGCAGGAGCTGGCCAATTATGAGCTGGCGTTCTGACGTAGAACCCGGAAGTGCTGCATTGTGTTTACTATGTGAACAGTGCAGAAGACTGACATGGAAAAGAAGAAATTGTTTAATAAAGTTGTAATTTTTGTTTGTTTGTTTGCACATAAAAAGTATTCCCGTTGCTTCATAACATTAAGGTTGAACCACTGTACTCACATGGACTATTTTAACAATGTCTTTAGTACTTTCTGGGCCGTGAAAGTGGTAATAACATTAAAGTCTATCAGTCTATCTCTTGGATTTCATCCAAAATATCTTAATTTGTGTTTCGAAGATGAATGAAGGTCTTAAAGGTTTGGAACGACATAAGGTTGAGTAATTAATGACTTTTATTTATTTATTTATTTTTTGGGGTGAACTAAACCTTTAATTCCTAAATGAATCAGCTGTTTTAACAAATCGAATGAATGACTCAATGACTCATTTAGACATGTACTACCACCTACTGCCAGTTTTAGTTTCTTGTTTGGAGTATCATTACTGTCACGGATCCCTTGTTCCCCTGGACTCCATTTCCCATCATCCTCCTGTTCTCCACACCTGCACTCACTTCCCTCGTCTGCTCCTCATTAGCACTCATCACCTGCACCTGGACTCTATTGTCAGCACTCCCCATATATTGCACTCACTCCCTGCACTCCTTGTCCGTTCTCTGTTTATGTTCAGTGTATGTTTGGTTACTCCTTGCTCGTGTTGATTAAAGTATTGTCTATAATTGTAGAAATCTGTATCTGCCTCATCCTTCCACCAGCTACACGTAACAGAAGAACGGACCTAAAACGTTGGATTTCTACAAAAGAGGAAAAAGATGGATTCTTTCTGCTCGCTGGCTCCTGCTCCTCCAATGCCTCCCACTCCCTTGTCTGCTGGCGATCGCATCATCGGGCTTCTGCAGGTCGGTCGTTCGCTGGAGAGGTATGTGGAGGAGTTCGTTGAGCTTGCTGTTTTGTCTGACTGGCCTGAAGCATGTTTAATCTCCCTGTTTCTGGATGGACTAGACGATGACACCATCCGTTTTGGTGAACCCAATTATCGTTTCTCCTTAAGCGAAACCATAAATTCCATTTTGTGGTTAAATGATTCCAAATTTGTCGTTGATTGGGTTCAGGATGGGTGTCTGTCTCTGGTCCATCCAGAAACACGGTTGGCCGGGCCAGTCAGTCAACCTCCGTCTTCCTCCGCATGCCCCTCCAGCGAACTCCCTGCCTGCCCCACACGGAACCCACACTCCTCAACTGGGTCCCGAAAGCGGAGGAGGAGGAAACAGCCCGCTCCAGTGTCTCCAGAGCCCGCTCCAGTGTCTCCAGAGCCCGCTCCAGTGTCTCCAGAGCCCGCTCCAGTATCTCCAGAGCCCACTCCAGTATCTCCAGAGCCTGCTCCAGTATCTCCAGAGCCAGCTCCAGTCCCCACAGAGTCAGCTCCAGTGCCTGTGGGGATTTTAATTGTATTTGAGGGGATGAAATGGCCCTCAACCCCAGTCTCCGCCGAGCCAAGTTCTCCAGTCTCCGCCGAGCCAAGTTCTCCAGTCTCCGCCGGGCCAAGTTCTCCAGTCTCCGCCGGGCCAAGTTCTCCAGTCCCCGCCGGGCCAAGTTCTCCAGTCCCCGCCGGGCCAAGTTCTCCAGTCCCCGCCGGGCCAAGTTCTCCAGTCCCCGCCGGGCCAAGTTCTCCAGTCCCCGCCGGGCCAAGTTCTCCAGTCCCCGCCGGGCCAAGTTCTCCAGTCCCCGCCGGGCCAAGTTCTCCAGTCCCCGCCGGGCCAAGTTCTCCAGTCCCCGCCGGGCCAAGTTCTCCAGTCTCCGCCGGGCCAAGTTCTCCAGTCTCCGCCGGGCCAAGTTCTCCAGTCTCCGCCGGGCCAAGTTCTCCAGTCTCCTCCGCCGGGCCAAGTTCTCCAGTCTCCTCCGCCGGGCCAAGTTCTCCAGTCTCCTCCGCCGGGCCAAGTTCTCCAGTCTCCTCCGCCGGGCCAAGTTCTCCAGTCTCCTCCGCCGGGCCAAGTTCTCCAGTCTCCTCCGCCGGGCCAAGTTCTCCAGTCTCCTCCGCCGGGCCAAGTTCTCCAGTCTCCTCCGCCGGGCCAAGTTCTCCAGTCTCCTCCGCCGGGCCAAGTTCTCCAGTCTCCTCCGCCGGGCCAAGTTCTCCAGTCTCCTCCGCCGGGCCAAGTTCTCCAGTCTCCTCCGCCGGGCCAAGTTCTCCAGTCTCCGCCGCCGGGCCAAGTTCTCCAGTCTCCGCCGCCGGGCCAAGTTCTCCAGTCTCCGCCGCCGGGCCAAGTTCTCCAGTCTCCGCCGCCGGGCCAAGTTCTCCAGTCTCCGCCGCCGGGCCAAGTTCTCCAGTCTCCGCCGCCGGGCCAAGTTCTCCAGTCTCCGCCGCCGGGCCAAGTTCTCCAGTCTCCGCCGCCGGGCCAAGTTCTCCAGTCTCCGCCGCCGGGCCAAGTTCTCCAGTCTCCGCCGCCGAGCCTGCCGCTCCAGCCGCCGCCGCCGCCGAGCCAGCCGCTCCAGCCGCCGCCGAGCCAGCCGCCGCCGCCGAGCCAGCCGCTCTTATTATGAACGGTGCTATTGAACTATTCAACCCAACAACTGGTTTCCCTCCCTGCCTCCCTCTCCCGCCTCCTCCCACTAATGTCCACACTGCTCCTCCACCTCAAGCCACCTCACCCAGGACTCCACCTCGGTCCGTTGGTCCAGATGCTCCCCTTTGGCTCCAACCTCCCTCATCTCCACCGTGGCTCATCAGTCCACCAGTTCCGCCAGGCTCCATCCTCCCCCCGGTTCCACATCAGTCGTTCGTCGGCCTTCCCTCACATCAGGACTGCACTCCTCGGTGTTCACCTCGTCCCTTCGTCCCTCACGCTCCGTTGGCTTCCTCACTCCCTCCTGCGTCCCTTTGGTCGGCTGTCGCTCTGGCTCCTCTGCGGCCTTCTGGAGCCCCGCCTGCGCCTCGGTCGGCCGAGCCTGCGGCATCGCCCTGTCCCGCCGGATCCTCACCGCCACCTGGGCTCGTCGGCAATTCGGCTACGGCACCTGACCCTGCATGGCAGCCCGCTGCACCTGACCCTGCATGGCAGCCCGCTGCACCTGACCCTGCATGGCAGCCCGCTGCACCTGACCCTGCATGGCAGCCCGCTGCACCTGACCCTGCATGGCAGCCCGCTGCACCTGACCCGGCATGGCCGCCTTCGGCTCCTGACCCGCCATGGCAGCCCGCTGCACCTGACCCGCCATGGCAGCCCGCTGCACCTGACCCGCCATGGCAGCCCGCTGCACCTGACCCGCCATGGCAGCCCGCTGCACCTGACCCGCCATGGCAGCCCGCTGCACCTGACCCGCCATGGCAGCCCGCTGCACCTGACCCGCCATGGCAGCCCGCTGCACCTGACCCGCCATGGCAGCCCGCTGCACCTGACCCACCATGGCTGCCCACGGCCCCTGACCCGCCATGGCTGCCCACGGCCCCTGACCCGCCATGGCTGCCCACGGCTCCTGACCCGCCATGGCTTTTGAACCTGCCCTGGAGACCTCCACTCCAGTCCACTCCTCCCCCTGCTCCGGCCTGAGGTCTCCAGGGCGCCCACACCCCTCCCGGTTGATACATCTACGGCGCGAGGACGCGCCTACCGGGAGGGGGAGGTACTGTCACGGATCCCTTGTTCCCCTGGACTCCATTTCCCATCATCCTCCTGTTCTCCACACCTGCACTCATTTCCCTTGTCTGCTCCTCATCAGCACTCATCACCTGCACCTGGACTCTATTGTCAGCACTCCCCATATATTGCACTCACTCCCTGCACTCCTTGTCCGTTCTCTGTTTATGTTCAGTGTATGTTTGGTTACTCCTTGCTCATGTTGATTAAAGTATTGTCTATAATTGTAGAAATCCGTATCTGCCTCATCCTTCCACCAGCTACACATAACAATTACATTAAAATACACAAATACAAAGTAATATTTTAGGGACTGTTTGCCCAAAAATGAAAATTCTGTTTATTTACACATACTCACCCTCATGTCATTTCAAACGTGTATGAATTTCTTTCTATTGTGGAAAATAAAAGAGAA
This sequence comes from Chanodichthys erythropterus, assembly GCF_024489055.1. NCBI lineage: Eukaryota > Metazoa > Chordata > Actinopteri > Cypriniformes > Xenocyprididae > Chanodichthys > Chanodichthys erythropterus. The sequence continues at coordinate 16,553,788 of NC_090225.1, forward strand.
TTTTTTGAAGAATGTATTGTGTTTTGGTCTATAAATATATCTGAATACCATTTCAGATGCAGCTTCTGGAAAAAAAAAAAACTGTTGTAGCAAAAGTTATGAATTCTATTATGAATCAAATTAAATATTAAATATTATTATTTAAATTATATTTAATAATAATAATATTTAAATTATTATTTAAATATTATTATTATTTAAATTCTAAAGCTACTTTTTCTAATGTCTATTTGATGCTTTTCTCATTTAACACAATAATGACTTTTAATCATCTTTTGGGGGCAGATCGACTGCATACCAAATGGCTGAGAAAATAACCCCAACAGATAATTAAAAGTCATTATTATGTTAAATGTGAAAAGCATCTATATATACATATATTTATTAATTTAAACATAGAATTTAAGGAAAGAGAATTAAAATATAACTTCAACTTCAATTTTCAGTCAGAAATTACAAATTTAAGTTATAGTTTAATTATCTTTCCTTAAATTCAAATTTGATTTTAAATTGGAATTTATAATTCATTATGGAATAAAAAAAAAAAAAAAATGGAATAGAAAAAAAGCATTCTTAATTCAATTCTTAATGCTGCACAAGCCTGATCTAGATAACCCATGGTCAGAGTGCTATGTGATGTTGCCATGTGGTGGCACAAGCAGACATCTTGTCTTACTCGTTTTCTCAGAGCTGCGTCTGGCATGAACACGGCACTCCTCAGCTGCTGCCTGTCAGCAACCAACCCAACATGTAACCCCTGACTACCACACCTCTAAGCACTAACAATTTATCTTTCTCACTATACCCCGTAACAGCGACGGGCCATTAAATTTAGAATTTTTTTTTAAAATAATTTTTACAGCGCTGGTTTAATAACTATAAACTACACATTGTCTCTAAGAAATAATGCAACACCAAAAAATGCGCTTTAAGCATCACCATGGCTTTTGATACTGTCAGTCAAAGCGCTCGCTGAACGGGGACATTCGACTCGCTATTTATCATCTCTCCACCTTCCCTTCCACCATTCGCCATTCCTCGTCGTTGCGTTTTGTTATGAAGTCTGCATGTGTATTAAGAGGGATTTTGTTGTCCCTAGACACCAATTTACATAAAGTGCAAGCCATCATTGGTTCAAGAGAAGCAAATTACTTCCCTGACAAGATCACCCCCACCCCTTTTTATTATTTATTAATTTTTAACGTAGCACGAGCCGAGGTTGTTAAGAGCACTTAACCAGATATGCAAAATATCACTTTTCCATGACCATGATCAATGAGGAGAGGAGTGGGAATGAAAGAGAGCGAGAGAAAGGAGAGAAAGGAGAGAAAGAAAGAAAGCGCTAAGTGATTGAATTAAGTGCTGGGCCAATCATTTAACAATTCCCTGAGGTGCGCTGTGTGAGAAGACTCTTTCTTAAGCCTGTGCTGTAGCGAACCTCGGATAATCATGAACTCCATACTGCACCAATGCCACCTAAATTCCCAGTCAAATATTCTGAAAGCATGAATTTGGGCGTTCATGTGACAACAATGCACTAAACACTATAGTACTATTAGAGATATAGTACCACTTTAATTTCCTTGCTTCATCTTAGCCAGAGTGTGCCTCTCGTGACGGTTGAGCCCTGCATCTAAAACCATTTGTAAAAAACAAGCCTTTTCATTGAATTTAAAGTTTCGACCCAGCTGAGAAGAGCGCCGTTAAGGACACTACATTACACAAAAACATATGAGTGAACATTCACAGGCTGCATCCAATGACAGTGATGTTTCAAACATGAGACTTCTTTCGAACTTTGAGTGTCACTTCACACCTGAAAATAGTAATGGAGTTGCTATGCAAATCTACAAGTAATTAAACAAGCCAAGTGAATCAAAGTACAATTAAAATGTGAGAGTCCTTACTCTGTCATAGTTAGAAATGACTAGACACCAGCACATCTGTGACCTTGAGTTGAATGCTAGAGACTGATAATAAAGAGGAAAAAATATCTTGGGGGAGATCATTCATTTTCTCACATTAGCTTTTTGATGAAGCTCTTGATGAAGCTCGAATGTTCTTTTCTTGTCTCATCTGGCACCACATGTAATGTAGCATTTTTGGGAATTAATGCAACTCACTAAGTAAGATTCAGGACCTATTGTAGTTCAAATGTTATTCTTCTTCGTCACGTCTATGAACAATTCTCAGTCATTGTGGTGTAATAAGAAGAACTTTGATGAAAGATGTTAATACATTTCTTCATTATGGAGCAGCAGTTTCACATGGCTGCATCTGAAATTCAGTAATCTGCCTCATACAATGGGGTCCAAATATTCACTAGTGAAAATGCTTATATTTTACATTTTCACATGATCTGACAATGTTCAAAGATGGTTTCTGAACTTTTGTACAAAGAAGTTTATATGGTCAACATCATAAATTTACTTGCACTTGATTAATGGCTTAGAAAAAGCACAGAATCTTATTGGACATAGTAACTTTGTCAAAAAAACAAAAAAAAAAAACCAAACAAACAAAAAAAAAAACCCTGCCACTTTTAGGATTAGGACCAAGCAATAATAAAAAAAATTAAACCATCTCGAGATTAAAGTTGTTAAATTTCGAGAAAAAAAAACTCGTTAAATTTAGAGAAAAAAGTCGAAATAAAATGTTGAGAATAAACTCGTTAAATTATGAGAAAAAAAGTTGTTAAATTTCGAGAAAAAAGTCAAGATAAAATGTTGAGAATAAACTCGTTAAATTATGAGAAAAAAAGTTGTTAAATTTCGAGAAAAAAGTCAAGATAAAATGTTGAGAATAAAGTTGTTAAATTACGAGAAAAAACTCGTTAAATTTCAAGAAAAAAGTCGAGATAAAATGTTGAGAATAAACTCATTAAATTACGAGAAAAAAAGTTGTTAAATTACGAGAACAAATTCGTTAAATTACAATGATAAATTTGTTAATTTAATGACTTTATTCTCAACATTTTATCTCAACTTTTTTCTCGAAATGTAACATTTTTCTCATAATTTAATGAATTTGTTCTCGTAATTTAGAGACTTTTTTCTCATAATTGAATGACTTTATTCAAAACATTTTATCTCGACTTTTTTCTCAACATTTAAGGATTTTTTTCTCGAAATTTAACAACTTTAATCTCGAGATGGTTTTATTTTTTTATTATTGCTTGGCCCTAATCCTCTTCCGTACACTTTTGTTCTTTCCAAAAAAAAAAAAAAAGCATTACAATAAATCGCGCTGTCAATGTTGATTAAATCTAACGATCACTTACCTCATATCACATCAAACTGTGCAAATTATTATTATCGTTATACTTTGTTCTCAAATTGTTAATGTTAACATCAGCATTGTGTGACTATGTGTATTTAGTGTGTATTAGCGTTACCTGTAGATTTCAATTCCTCTTTAATTGTCTATTTGTCATACCATACAATCCGCCATCAAAATAAGATGAATTATTCCAGTTGCTGTGAGAAAAGGCTATAATGATTCGCCACCTGCAGCATCCTCATGATATACCCTACTAGCTGGGACTCCTTCTTTATGTAAACAGATGTGAAGTAATGATGCAAAGATGTTCGGCGGCATGCTCGAATTTCCCGCTGAAACCTACCAGTACCATCTGAATTAGAAAACATTATTACAAGCTTAACGTTGTGAATTGGTCTAAGGTACGGGCGTAGTTTTGATCAATGGCTGGTTATGTACTAGTTAAAAAATTGATTTAAAAAAAAAAAAAAAAAGAAAAGTTATGGACAGCAGCTTTAATATATGCTATTTATTTCTATATGATACAAATATATGAGTTTATAATGTGTAGAGGTAATTTGCATAATAAATTAATCTTAGGAATAATATTCCACAGTCATACAAAATAGTTTTTCCTGGATCTGTGTGTCAATCTATTAAAGTGTCTACAAGCAACACATTGCCAGGTGAAACAACAGTCTATTTTTGTTCACTTAGATTATGTGCCATTGCATCCACATGTTTGATTTGATCTCCAGAAAAAACAGTGCAGAGGTCTGGTTTTAATAATAACAAACCCTCCCAACATGATGGCATCTTATGCTGCTTTCATGTGTGGACACTGAAGCCAAGTCTGGACGGGACGTTCAAGACCGCTTCACATGTTTTCCTATAAAGTTACACCCCAGCCCCAAACCAGTCTTTGTATAATGCACCCAGTCTAGACTATTAAGTCGAAGCGCCCCATTCCAGAGCTTTCTTCCCCACAGACATCCAGGAAAGCTCTCTAAATAAGCACATTTCTTGTCAATTTTGACACTGATGTCTCGTTTTCTGAGGCTGAGCGAGGAGGAGAAGCCCGTGAATCCAGCATTCGCCTGGGGCCTCTGTGAACACATCTTTCAATGGTCACCTTGTGTTATTAGCAGTGTATGGGTGTTTGGTAACAGAGCTTGTGGGCATATTTCACAGCAGAGTGTTCCCATAACCACGTACAGCAATGTTTTAAAATTACACAGCAATTATACAAGCATGTGAAACATCTGTAAAGGTTTGTATCTGGGTACAATTCTATAGTGTTCAAATCCAAGGGACATCAGAGGACTGTGTGAATAAAAAAAAAGAAAAAAAAAAAAAAAAAAAAAAAAAAAAGAACTATCAAATCTTAGCATCATTAATAATAAAGTGACTTCTGAATGTCCCAGGAACAATGGCATTGTGTGTGGAAGTGAAGACAAATTCTTTCCTTTTTCTCTCTGTGACGCTCCTCTATCTATTAATATTCACATCTCTCTTTTTTTCTGCTAATGTGATTTTTAATCAGGGACTGGAGCTAAGCAATGTAATCTTGAAAATTATTAAACAGACTTTTACAACCAAGGCCTCTTGATCTCGCTCTGATCAATTGCACAAAAACTGTTGTTATAACGAGAGCGATAAAAATCAAGGGCGAGTTTTTTATGCACTGAAGTTTTGGAGTTATCTTTTCACAAATACGAAAGGAAATCTACTTCAACTTCTTGTTGAAATGGATATTGTATTGCTCAAAGGCTGATGAATGCAGATTGAACTTTTCATTTTTATCACAAGATATAAAGCGAACAGTTCCTGTTTTAATCTTAATGAATTAAGCATAAAAGAACAATCTCGCCTGATAACATTTAAATGCATAATTCTGTCTCTATATAGGATAAGGCCTTTACAGATATCCCATACATTTTGTTCTGCTATGGATCTGGGAGGTCTTGAAGTGTCCACTTCAATAAACATTGAGGTATCCTCTCAGTCACCGTGCAGAAATCTGTATCCAAAAACACAGAGCCGAAGGGAGACAGTGCGATTCAAAGCCTTTGGTCTTTGTCAGCGTCTGGTTTTTCCCAGGATTGGCTAATGATAGTGGCTCCAGTGAGTCATCTTTGGGAATGATGATCAAAGCCAAATTAAGTCTGACTTTTATGCAAAATGTAATATGTAAGCCTCCAGCAATGTCTTCGCTATTGATTTTTTTTTCTTTCCCTCTCTCCATTTTTATCCAAGCACAATACACAGTGTGAAATTCGAAGAAAAGGGTTCTCTCCGCAAAAACGATTGGGGTATCCGGAGTTCTGCCTGTTTGCATTTAGAGTCAATTTCAAATATAAATGGTCATGTTAGAATAAAGTATGCCATTCTGTATTTAGATTTGGCATACAGGAGAAAAGATGATAAAATATGAAACAAAACCACTCACAAATTGTGTTTCAAAAGACTAAACTTGTATTACTAGTACAAGTAATAATGTCTCATTCTGGGTAAAATAAATAAAGTTGTATGATGATCTCTCTCACACACAAACACACACACACACACACATAAGTCCAGTCTTCATATTATATATATATATATATATATATATATATATATATATATTCATAGTTCATTCTTTATTTCTTTATGAGTGTTACTATGTATAGATAAGTCCAATTGTCCCAAAATTACTCTCACTTGTATCTGATTAGTGCTGTTTACTAGTTGTTTTGTTTTGCATATTTACTGAATATGTCCAGCTCATACTTATAAATAAAACACAGCAATGCAGAGACCAACTAAATCATACAGTGTGTCAAAATTGCTTTTCTTGACAGGAAATAACACTCCAGGAACCATGTAATTCAATAGACAACTCAAATGCAACTCTATGAGTGGCTCAGATCTGTTTATTTGCAATAAAAACAGCCACTGTAATAACCCCAAATAAGACAGAGTAACAGTAAAAGCTCATCTTACATGCTGTGTTTTCATAGGCTCAGTGATCTAGGGGCTAACACTTTATCTTGAGGACTTGTGCAAAGAGCACTGTACTGCTGATCCAAACAGGCGCACCTGGAGCCCAAACAAAACCCGAACACCTGCCCACTCAACCTGTGCACGCGGCCCCTTTTCTCAGTGTGAACCGTGTGCCAAAACTCCCCCACTGTGAATGCAATGGAAATCCTCTTCAGTTTACGCTCTGTAATACCTTTATGGTTAAAACTCCAACTTGAAATGAAATATTGGACGGTATTGATTGATTTCTGCGGGTGTCAAATAATGATAAACTGATATGGTTATATATTAAAACCATGAATGCTTTCTTCAGGAAGGAAATGGAGGCACAGTGTCTCCTCAAAAAAACAAAAAAAAAACTGGCATGTGGAAAATATTGAACAGTCTAAAAGTAAAACAAAATAAATATTATGACATATGACCCGAAATTGTGTGTAAACCACTCATTTTTCCTAAACAACACTGTCCAACAGCAACATGGATAAAGTTTCAGATGGAGATCTCTCTTTCTTGAGCTCATTTTTTCATTCCTAAAGCTGTCGTGAGTGTAAAGAGCAACAACAAAATCCAGGGTAAAAGTAATTTCAGAGAAGAAGGTACCTCCTTTTAGCATAATGATTGGCTAATATTTGGTTGATATCGTATTCACAATTAATGCAAATCCACACTAATCGGTCAAACTGGTGGAAAGAGAAGAACCACAAAGTACACTCAACCAAAAAAAAAAATATTACGATAATGTCCAAATCAAAATTAACCTGAAATTGTCAGTGCCGATAGCCTCGTGGGCAGCACGCCAACATGCAGTGCCGTCGCTCTTCGGGCAACCCGAGTTTGATTCCCAGCTTCCTTGTCTACTCTATACTATCCTTTCATAATAAAAGGTTTTTTACCCCCCCCCCCCCCCCCCCCAAATATATATTTTATTACCAAAACTACTAAAAAATACTGCTATGACTACTACTACTAATATCAATAACAGATATGGTTATGGGCAATTCCACGCAAAGGTCATCTTTACCATGAAAAAAAAAAGTTTTAACCAAAAGAACAAAACCCTTTTTAAATTGTCCATTTAGGTCTGTAATATACTGTATTAATGTGCTCTAACAGAAATTTTAAGAAAATTGCCTTGTTTATCCACAATATATGTGGTAAGCAACAATGCTTAAATTAAATTTTCAACCAACCATATTTCATGCTTTCAAAAAAGGGATCAAAGACCCCATTTTTTTAAACTTTATTTTAGCAGTAAGCATTGTGTAGAAAGATGGATACATGCCTGAGAAATAAATACACTCATTTAGTCATAACAGCACTGCCTGATGAATTTATAAGAGCTAGCATAAAGAGGTCAGGACGCTTCAGTGCTCTGTCACGTCCGTAACGTTTTAAAGATTAAGTTTATGTCATATAACAATTATAAATGCAAATAACTTGAAACTTTATATGCAAAGCTAAATTATGTTTATGCTTATTAGGATCAACAATTAATTTCACTACGTTGCTCTGAACAACCATAATAAGCGTTACGGACGTGACCGTTACGGACGCTTCATATTAAATCCTATGAGTTTGCTTCTTTATATTGCTATCATCTGTTTCAGGCTTACCATATCAGAACATATCCAATAATCGCAATACTCTTTGTGCTTTGTTAGTTTTAATATGAAAAAGGTTTAACTTTCAAATTCAGTCGATTTTATAACAAAATTTAAACAATAGATGTCGCTCTTTAATAGCCTACGGCGCGTGACAGATTAGCTACTGCAGTGCCTGTAAGCGGCGGATCAGGTGCACATGAACTGATCTTCTCTTCCTCTTGCCAGAGAACGAAATATGAACATCAAAAGGTAGGCCTATATGAAACAGTACAACTTATAGAAGAGCATTGTGTCTCATAGGACACTTCCCTCGGGAATTGGGATGTCGCGTTACCGGTTGGTTAAAAATGAATAGCCTAGCCTATATTGATCACAATCTGCGCGATCAAGCTGACAAAATGAAAATAATAAGATTGCAATAATTTTGACTTGAAATAAAGTTTGATCATTTTGACTCAAGACTCCGCTTTAAACTCTGAAAACTAGACGAAAAAAAACGTGTGGTCATTCATACACAAAACATAAAACTGACATGATTGCGATTGGCAATAGTGTCAATCGGTTCACCTGACTGTGGGGAAAACATGCGATTTTAAACTGCTTTATGATAAACATTAATATTTGTCAATGTATTTTAGCAAGCAGTTCTGTAAGAAGGAAAATCATGGTCTCTAAATTGATTCTTGAACAACGCACATGCTTGTCAACATGAGAAATAGGTCTAATCCATAACCTTTTGCACTACAGAGTATAACGTTACATTTGTATAAAGTTTAGTAAAAAGTTGATAAATTGTGGAGTCTTACCATACTGGTATCCCAGATTTCAGTATTTGGTGGTTTAAATGCTTGCTTGAGGTCTCTGTGAAAGTTTTAAAGCAGTTTTAAACCAGTCTTCTGTGCCGCTTTCAGACCGGTCACATCCGTAACGGAAAACTGTCACATCCGTAACGTTGTTTTTTCCTCATTAATGCGAACATGAAAAATTAAATAAAATTATTATTTTATGCTCTGTGGAGAGCCAACCCTTCTTCATTCAGTGGGCAGTATTACTTTTGGTTTGCGCAATGTAATTCACAGAATTCTTAAAAAATATGTTGTCACCCAAATCTTAGTGACTTTTTTTGTCACGTCCGTAACGCTGTATATTTCCCCTCATCTAAAATATAAAACAGTTGAATAGACTGACATTTTTCTAATGTCTGGACTCCTTTAGTAAGGGATTATGAATATATAAATAGACGGTTCAATATGTTACTATTAAATGCATTCTTTGAGCGTTTATATTTCAAGTTTTGACTCCAAATGTCACGTCCATAACGCTGGAATTGCCCTTATATATTAAAACCATAAATGCTTTCTTCAGAAAGGAAATGGAGGCACAGTGTCTCCTAAAAAAAAAAAATAAAAAAAAATAAATAAAAAAAAACTGGCATGTGGAAAATATGAACAGTCTAAAAGTAAAACAAAACAAATATTATGACATATGACCCGAAATTGTGTGTAAACCACTCATTTTTCCTAAACAACACTGTCCAACAGCAACATGGATAAAGTTTCAGATGGAGATCTCTCTTTCTTGAGCTCATTGGGTTTTCATTCCTAAAGCTGTCGTGAGTGTGAAGAGCAACAACAAAATCCAGGGTAAAAGTAATTTCAGAGGAGAAGGTACCTCCTTTTAGCATAATGATTGGCTAATATTTGGTTGATATCATATTCACAATGAATGCAAATCCACACTAATCGGTCAAACTGGTGGAAGAACCACAAAGTACACTCAACCAAAAAAAAATAAAAAATTACGATAATGTCCAAATCAAAATTAACCTGAAATTGTCGGTGCCAATAGCCTCATGGGCAGCACGCCAACATATAGTGCCGTTGCTCTTCGGGCAACCCAAGTTTGATTCCCGGCTTCCCTGTCTACTCTATACTATCCTTTCATAATAAAATTATTATTATTATTATCTTTACCAAGAAATTCTATTAAAAAATAATTTCTGTCCTCCTGCAGGACAGTTCAATTCTTTATAATAATATAATATGAGCAGTTATAATGATGGTTTGGAACAACCATAATGTGTTTTTGTACAATCAATTATTAGCAACAGTGTTAAACCATCAAAATTACATGTTTATTTCTTATGAATTTCTCAGATTTTATATACCAGGAGGTTAAGATTTTTCGTGGCAAGGAACCCTAAACAATCCCCTTGTGAGATCAATTTTTTATACATTATAATATAATAAAATATAATATTTAAGTATTTAAACTGATATACAGTATTATATCAGTTTAAATGCTTCCATTTGTTTTGATATATGATATAGTGAAAACAAACTGAAGCATTTAAACTGATAGCTAAATATTTTTAAGAAAAGTGAACGTTAACTCGTTTATAGTTATCTAAACATCCCTGAAACCCACACCACCACACACAAAATCTATTTAAACTGAGGTAGGCTATCACTTATGTATTTTGAGTTTGCAAGCTTCACCTGTGGTGGGTGTATGATTGTAAATGTCTCAGAGTTTTGTTAGCATTCTGTGCCCATCATCCGTTATTTCCACCACTTTTCATTAAAACATGACGTTTTATTTCACATTTCTTTTCATTTCGCGTTGCCTCTCGTACTGAGGTATTTAGTCCGCAAACATGACAGTATTCTTACCACGACTGATTTGGCTCAGGGCCAGCCAGCTCACACGCTCAATCGTTCTCTTTCTATGAAAACTGTAAACCGCATTCACCGGTTCCAACTCTATAGCGACAATAACTCTATAGCGGTTGTCCAGAGCACTGCAATTATTAAATTTTTTTTTTTTGAAACATTGTTTAAAAAAGATTAAAAATGTTTGATGTGACAGAGTATGCTAATAAGCATACAAAAAAAAAAAAAAAAACATTGCTGTATATTTTCTAAGGTAAAAATATGTTCCACAAAATGTAACTGAAACACTTACAATAGGGGAAAAAAAACAAACACTCAAATGCAGAAAGGTAATGTGCCTCCCAATTTCAGAAGTCCACCACATGCCACTGATTAAAATCACATTTAGGTATAGAGTAATGGTTTTGGGGGTTTGCACTTGTAGTATTGCTGCACTTCTTTGAGAGACTGCAAATCACTGCCTGCATCCATACACATCCTGAATAAAAAAAAAAAACCTTTTATATTCTCAAAAGCACTTCCATTTTCTAAGAGCTCCATTCTGTTGGCTCTGTGCATGGATGATGGTGACAAACCTTTAATTTCCCTTGACAAGCTGTCGACAGCCTCCTTATGGAGGACAGGTGACTTTTCAGAAGGTTATTCATGTAATTGTTTATTTATCATCATCTTTCTGCTGAGAAATCCTTCGCTCGCTCTCTCTCTCTCCTCTCTTTCTCTTTTTCTATGTTCCAGCTTACATATAGGAATGTCTCTTTAACTAACATTGGCTTTAAAAGAAGTCCTTCGCTTTGAAAACTGAAAGAACCCACCTAAGGCAGCCAATAAGACAAAAACAGTGCATTCTTGCTCTTGAAAGGCCTGATTAGAGGACACAGGGACACATCTCTCTCAGGTTTCAAACTGACCTCTAATCTGCCCACAAACACCATTCGAGCTTCTAAAGAGAGTAACGATCATTGTTACCAGTCAGTGAATATAAGGTGGATATGAGAGACATTTCCACAATCTGTTTGTGTGTGTGTAGTACAGTAAATCATGTTTGTCAGAAATGATGCTGACAGCCTTTGAAGCAGCCTGAGTCTGAGTCGGCGTAGAAGCCATTTTGTAGCTTGCCATCCTGTAGCCACATGCATAATGCGTGTTTAATGTGATTTGCCCAGGTTTATCTGGCACTGGGCTGGGCCTGATTGCCGCTCGCGTTCCTGCATACTCTTAAGGATGTCTCTTTAGAACTGTCCAGACACATAAAGTCCCGTTTCATAAGCCCCTCTTTGCATCTCCACCAACCGCCTTAAGTACTTTGAAGAGTCTTAGTGTGCACTTCACAAATTTTCACACAGGGAGCATATCAACTGTCAAAAAAATCAAGCTTTCCCATTCTTTAACATCTTTTTTCCCCCCCGATTCCTCCCAAAGCCTCTCCAACTTCGCATCAGGTTTGGCTAATACTTTTTTAAAGCATGTTTCCACAAGATTTATCACACAAACTTTGACGAATCAGCACTCCATTAAACTCGAAGTTTGAAGGCAAACACTTGTCCTCCAGGTTTTTTTAAGGCTATGAGAAGGGATACATGAGGTAAAAATCACAGATCTGCGCTTGAATTCAAACCACCTCGACCTCTTTATTTTAAAAAATACAGTACGTATCAGCAAAACAGCAACACGGCCCTGTGCGCACACCATTGTGCATGTCTGTGATCATCTAAAGAAGTTTCGCTGCTGAGCTTTTCGTTTATGCAGAAGTTTCCAACTCTTCAGGGTGCCACGGGTCTCGTCTCTCCCCCCGTTCTCCATCCTCTAGTTTTTAATTCTCCTTTTCTTTTTCTTCAACTCCTTTCCCTTTGCTCACACACGGAAGAGCATCATCTTTGCACATATAGCACTGGGTATGATGAGGGATTCTAGTAATACAAGCATCTGCTCAGGGCTTTTGTGTTCAAAAGATTCAATTAAAAAATAATTACCAAAAGATTAGTAGTAGTCGAACATGACTGTACTGTTTGAATTGATGTTTCTTTTCATGTGGTTTAATAATAGAATGCTTTCTTAATTAAGAAAAAAGGACCGCTGCAGTGCACCCTGACTGAATAAAAGTTTGTTTGATGTGTTGTAAAATTAAATATTTTTTTGATCTAACAAATTAATTTTCCCCCCTTTTTCCCTTTTTCACTAGCAGGAGATAAAGACAATTTAATTTAGATACCAATGGCTAGAACAAACCATTCCCTGAGCTTCGGTCAACGAACGAGCTATAAAACCAAGCCCAGAACAATTAATTGCTATGGTGTTCATCTACAGCGCGGGGTTAGCGACGCACGGACGTGATAGAGCATATACGACGGGTAATGATATCGGGAGAGAGAATCCGACGGAATTTTCTCCTTAAATTACCTTCTCAGTGGTGTCCCACACCGTGCGGCTAATGCACAGCTTACAAATCCCACGCGTGTATGCAAACACAGCGGGAATCTCCCGCGCTGCCGTAATTATCCCGCCATTTTAATCTCTGATGGCCTTATGTGAGATTACACACGCTGGAGCATGTATCAATGCTCTGACTCGGGCTCTGCTACACCTCACAGAGCGAAACTGAGCATATTCATGAAGCTGGGCTACGGAGGTGTCTGATTCGTGGACAAATTGTTCTTTTGAGTCAAAACATTCGAATACCAATTGGTTCAAATGGAATTGGAATCTCTTTTTGGACATGTCTGATTCATAATGATCAACAAGAACTATGAGCATTTATTGTAAACAAACAAAAAAAAAAAATTGGAGAAAAGAACAGTAAGTTACATTAATAGCATAATACTTGAAATACAATACCATTCAAAAGTTTGGGATAAGTGAGTTTTTTTTTAAGAAATTAACTTGGTAACACTTTATTTGGATGGTCCATTTTAGACATTCTACTAACTATAAGTAACTTTGCAACTACCTGTCAATTAACTCTCATAAGAGTAGCCTATTAGTTGACATGTAGTTAATATCTGCTAAACACTTTATTTTGATGCTTCCTCAACAGACATTCTACTAACTATAAGTAACTTTGCAACTACGTCTACTGACCCAAACCCTAACATATAAACCTAACAATCAACTAACAGTCTACAACAGTCAGCTAATGCACTAATGAGTGTTGCAAAGTTACTTATAGTTAGCATAATGTCTAAAGTGGACCATCAAAATAAAGTGTAACTGCATCCTTTTCAGCAAGGATGATTTAAATTGATCAAAAGCAAGAGTAAAGACATTTCAGACAAAATGCTGTTTTTATGAACTTTCTATTCATCAAATAATCATAATAAAACATACCACAGTTTCTACAAAAAAATAAAATAAATAAATAAATAAAAAAAAATAAGCAGCACAACTGTTTTCAACATTGATAATGATAGGAAATGTCTCTTGAGTACCAAATCAGTATACAGTATTAGAATTATTTCTGAAGGATCATGTGACACTGAAGATTGGATTAAAGGATGCTGAAAACTCACATCACAGAAATAAATTACATTTTACAATATTAAAATAGAAAAAAATAAAGTTTTTGAAAACTATAATAATATTTTACAACATTTCTGTTTTTACTGTATTTTGATCTTACCGACTCCAAACATTTGTATATTACTTCAGTTATGCAAAGCTGGTTTTAATAATAATGATAATAATAATAATAAAGTAAACATACAAAAACAAAGTTTTATCATGTTTAAATAAATTGCTATTCACTAAAAAAAGGAAAAACCTGATATAAATTAATTTTGGTATTGTTAAAGGATTAGTTCACTTTCAAATAAAATTTTCCTGATAATTTACTCACCCATCATCCAAGGTGTTCATGTCTTTCTTTCTTCAGTTGAAAAGAAATGAAGGTTTTTGAAAACATTCTAGGATTATTCTCCTTATAGTGGACTGCAATGGCCTACAGATGGCTGAAGTTCAAAATTATAGTTTCAGTGCAGCTTCAAAGGGCTTTAACACAAATTATCGCCTTGCACGTGCTTCCGCTTTCCGTATTCTTCAAAAAGCTTACACTGTATGTCCTACGCCTCCCTCAACTTACGGAATGAACGCGGCAGCAGTTCCATTTTTTTCCATAAGTAGAATAGGGAAGGCGTAGGACATATAGCGTAAGCTTTTTGAAGAATGCGGAAAGCGGAAGCACGTGCAAGCCGATCATGTGTGTTTATAAAGCATATACAGTTGTATTTTTTTTTCGAAAATGGCTGATCGTTTCGCTAGATAAGACCCTTATTCCTCATCTGGTATCGTTTAAAGCCCTTTGAAGCTGCACTGAAACTGTCATTTTGACCTTTAACCGTTTGGAGGCCATCCAAGTCCACTATAAGGAGAATAACCCTGGAATGTTTTCTTAAAAACCTTAATTTTTTTCGACTGAAGAAAGAAAGACATGGACATCTTGGATGACCTGGGGGTGAGTAAATTATCAGGAAAAGTTTATTTGAACTAATTCTTTAATTTTATTACAAATCAAATGAAGTGTAATTATCACCAATATGTGCCTATATGTTCGAAATTTATGAGCTTATAAAAGGCCACGCCAGGATGTCATGGACCGAATCATGTGGTAAAGTACAGATGTAAAAGAATCAATAAATCATTTCTGAACCAGCTAAATGAAACAAGCAGTTGGAAAGTTTGAAGCACAAATTCACAGAAATTAGCCAGACTTCCCTTCACTACTAGGCTGGGCCCTCTGTTAGTCCTAGTTCCATGCTTCAGAGCGCTACACACACACACACACACACACACACACACACACACACACACACACACACACACACACACACACACACACACACACACACACACACACACACACACACACACACACACACACACACACAACACCTCCTTCCCTCTCTCTCCCTCTCTCTGTCTGCTCTCCTCACCTCTAATCCACACCGGAGCTGGGGCTGTCAGAATCCCCGCTAACTGTCACACCGCTGACCACTTCATCTGCACCCCCACAGACGCACAGGCCCGACTCCATTTGACCGGACACTGACCTCAGCCAAGTTCAGCTGGGAACCTTCATGGAGAGGAATAGCGAAGAATAGAGACAAACAGAGAGAGAGAGACAGAGAGAAAGAAAGACATAAAACAGGTCTGTGACAAATCAAATAGCCTCTGAGCTCAAGGCCCTGTGCTTGCTTTGCTGCCTCATAACCTTATTTGTTCTGAATATCGCAGAATAATAAATGATTTCTGTCACACTTTTCAAACACCCGTGCAACTTGCACGCAGTGTGCATGTTGGATAATGTACACAGAGGGGCCTATCTGGAAGGAAAAGGAGTTTAGCTGAAGAGAGAGAGAGAGAGAGAGAAGGGAGGCTAAACATGGGATATATTCGATTGTCATAAAAAGGAGTTCAAATTATAGAAGGAAATATCATGTTTGCATAAAAAAGGTCTTTGCAAGCGGGAATGAGAATGAAAGCACTTCATGTCTTCAGAGATTGCTGCTACGCTGTCAGTGTTTTCGTTTATGTTTATACTACATTATTACATCACTGGCAGAGCTCATATGCACAGCTCCCATTGGTTTATCTTCAGTAGCGTGTAGACAAAATCATTATGAATGTGATTCAAAAAGCAATCCTTTAGAGACTTAAGAAACATTTTCGGTGACTTTATATGGATCAACTATAAACTTAATAAACTTGTAATAATAATAATAATAATAATTATTATTATTAATATTATTTTCTTCTTGTAGCTGATGCTAACCAGTGTTATTTTAGTATTATAGTATTTATTAATATTGTGAATAGCTTTTATTTATATATTTTGATTTGAATTTTCAGTAACTTTATTATGTGCTGTTACCATATTTATTTATTTGTATAAAGCTTTATTTATATATATAGTCAAACCAAATTTTATTCAGACACCTTGAACATTTAATTCATTATTACAGCTTATTCACTTTAGTTTAAAAACAATGGTAATGAAATATGACAAGATATCAGAGTTAAACTGTGTCAGAAAAAAATAACCTTAATTATGCCAGATAACACTTAAGCAAAACATGGTCAGGTAAGTGTCTGAATAATTTTTGGTCCCAATTTTTTATCAATTTTACTGGTAGTCCACTGTATGAAGAATTTTTGGGTAAAATATGTCACAGTTTACTTTATTTTGCTATCCTCACAAATGAACTATAGCATCCTACACCCACTAGTATATATATATATATATATATTTATATATATATATATATATATATATATATATATATATATATATATATATATATATATATATATATATATATCAGAGGTTGCGTTAGACTTTAACATTGTCCGTCATTTTGACGGACAGGGTCGTAAAAATTCCGTCATAATCTATTACTACCCGTCATTTTAATTTTCATATTTTAATTATAATAACACATTTAATTGCTTTTATTTTTGTTCACAAATAAAAGCAATTAAATGTGTTATTATAACATTTGAACAAAAATAAAAGCAATTAAATGTGTTATTATAATTAAAATATGAAAATTAATATGACTGGTAATTCACACGCGAAATTTCTCTGTAACGTGACTGTTGTATAGGCTATGTGTTGGTAGCCATTAAAGAAAACATAGTTTCATATTTATGTTTAAATAGTCCTATGTTATATTTTAAATTCATCTATTTGATTATGAAAAGTTAACAGCATGATGCATCATGAGATGCGCAGTATATCCGGAGACATGACATGTCAGACATGATTTTAAACACTTCATTAAGTTTTATTTTCTAGAAAGCCTTTCTTTAAAGTGAATTTCGTTTTGTAAAAATTGTATCTTAATTTTAATCAATGTTTCATTAACCAATTGCCTGGATGTAATAAATAAGAAGCAAATATAACAGACAATATAATCATGACATGGAGGCGCGGGCGCGATCACTGGCGCGTGAACTGGAGCGCGTCTTACAGGCTAAATGAAACGAAACTCAGCGGCTGCTTGCCTCACATACATGAGAAATATATCTACAGAAAGCTTTAAATACCTACTTTAACGAAAACGAAATTAATTCAAAACGAAAAGAAATAGGCTACTCTGATTATGTAGACTAAACCGAATGAAGTGCATTCTCTCTCTAGCGCATCCATAGATGATGAGTGTCAATATCAACTTCATCTTTGCAGCCGACACTGATTCAGAAAACATTACTTTATTAATAAACAATTAAAATGTCTCCTTGCTGTTTTGCGCATTCATGAGACCAATATCGATTCGTAAACCATAGTCGATCTCTTGGTAGGCTATGCTGTTTTCAGTTGATGATTAAACAGTGCATTGTGCGCCTCCCATCCAATAAATCGCAATAGGCTTAACGCTTTGTGTTGCTTTTGATATGGAACAAAAGTCTCAGATTTCAAATTCTGTCCATTTCATTAAGAAATTCAAGCAATGAATACCGTTTTGGCGCTCTTTAATGTGGCGTGATAGAGAGTTGTAGCTTCTGGGTACTCGCCTGTGCGTTATCAGTAGGCTATCAAACGCATAGCAAAAGATTCGTGCCAGTTTTTTTTGTTCTGGATCCAGTGCTCTGCTGCTACATTGGAGCGCACTCGCCACCAACTGGACAGGGGTGTGAATTACAGTTACAATTTACAGTAGATCACCCTGAGTGTAATCTGTCACCGTGACGGACGGCCTTCAGATTTTTCCGTCATTGATAAAAAAATTCCGTCAATGACGGAAAATTTTCGGTT
Organism: Chanodichthys erythropterus; assembly: GCF_024489055.1. Taxonomy (NCBI): domain Eukaryota; kingdom Metazoa; phylum Chordata; class Actinopteri; order Cypriniformes; family Xenocyprididae; genus Chanodichthys; species Chanodichthys erythropterus. The sequence goes on from NC_090225.1 coordinate 16,572,090, forward strand.
AATGCGACCTCTGATATATATATAGTGTCTGAATTTTTTTTTTTTTTTTTTTTGGTTTTGGTTTTTCTATTGTTTAAAAATTGCTATATGGCTAGCTTAAAATGAACCCAAAATAGTTGGGAAATTAAAAACCAGATGCAATTAGAGGCAACAATAATAGACAAAAGGTGAATGTTTATTAATAAGCTTTAATATTTTATTAATATAAATTTAATAGTTTAATAGTTTATTAATATAAATTTATTAATAAGCTATTTAATAAATGTTTATTGTTTAATAATTATTCATTGAACATTAATAAATGTTCATTTCTAACATACTTTGGGTTAATTTTAAGTAAGCAATACAATAATTTTTAAACAATAGTTGAGTTAAATAAAACTACCCAGCAGGTTGGGCAAACATTTAACCCTACCGCTGGGTTAAAACAACCCAAATGGCTGGGTTTGTCCATTTTCAACCCAACTTGGGTTGTTTTAACCCAGCATTTTTTAGAGTGTGTGTATATATTATATTATATAGTTCTCCTGGATGTAGTTTGTCTCAGTTTCATCTGTTTCTTCATGTAATCATAGATGGATTCGATGATGGTGAGATCAGATCACTGTTGTCAGACTCCTTGTGTATTCAAAAATCTCACTGGATTATTACAATTAATGGCAAAATGAATGTTTGGAAATGTGAACGGATATTTCCTATTGACACTACAGCAAAGATATAAATAACTGGCTTAAAAATATATAATAAATATATATATATATATATATAGGGCTGGGTACCGAACTCGATACTTTTTAGGTACCGATCGAACTGCCTCGATACTACCGAGTATCGAAAAGTGTCTTGTCATTCGGTACCAAATTTCGGTACCTCAGAATGGAGCCGAGGAGAGGGGCGGAGAAATGCTTTCGCTGTCTCGTTGAGGAGCAAGTAACGTTGCGCTACATTGTTATTTATATCTAAATATATAAAACTATACGCGCGAGAGAGACCCTATGTGCGAGAGTGCGATTGAATCAACGGTTTCGTTTTCAGTTTATCTCCGAATGGACGGGTGAGAAACGGCTGTTTATGTGAGCAGCCGGTTCACTACAGATACTGTTAACAGAAAACAAAAGTGTAGCACTGCCTGCAGAAACAGCGGAACGCGCAATGTTTTTTGTAGTCTAAGCTAAGGTACAACAAACAGCAGCTTTACATCAGCGTTCGTCCCTCAAGTCTATGGAAACACGCGACCGGTTCATGACAGGCTCGTTCGCCTGCACGAGCACAGGCTCTGCCTCTGGCTCCAGAACGCGAACAATTCTGCTGAAAAAGAGGTATCAGCGTCCTCCTGATACTGCGGATAATTTGCGGGTCGGGCCAAGTAATACAAAAAAAAAATAACATTCAAATTTATTGCGGGTGGATGAGAGATGAATCATTAATGTGTTGATTTTAATAAAGACACAGAACTCTTATTTCACGGTAATACGCAACGAACTTGCGTCACTCTTACTTCCGCTTTGATCTTGTTAATAATAATTAATTTTTTGAAGAACAATTGCTGAGTGATTTAAAAAGAGCCTCACATACTTAATTTTTGCATTGAAAACTAAACTTTATTAAAACTATTTGCACTGATTTATTGTGTTGGGTAAATTTTTTTAATTTGTGCTTTTTTATTCCCCGCAGTGGCTCAGGAGATGAGTCTTTGAGTCTGAAAAAAAGGCAACAAAGTTAAAATATAAAACCAAAGATTTTTTTGAGGTTATGTAATCTTGTTTAAACATATTTTATAAAACTGGTACCGAAAAAGGTATCGTTTAGGTATCGGTATCGAAGTCAAGGTATCGGTATCGTCTCGGTATCGAAAATTTTTGAACGATACCCAGCCCTATATATATATATATATATATATATATATATATATATATATATATATATATATATATATACACACACTGTATATATAACAGTAATATTTTATTTAATTTCAGCTTTATTTCAATTAACTAAACGTACTATATTTTACAATAAAAACACTGATGCAATTATTAACAGATCAATGACTTGCATTTAACTACAGAAACTGCACTTTGGTTTGTTTACCCGGTTCATAACAGCAGTTTAAGGTTCAAGGTGACCCGAGCTGTTCTTTGTAAGTGTGGTTTTAACGTATACAAGAAGCTGCTCTGTGTGTTAATTATGCCTGTCAAACCTCAAAAAATACATAAAAGAATGAAACAAGTTTCTCCTTTTTTGGGGATTAAATAAAATGTTCTTGGCGTTCTTTATCTTTGAATTATCCGCCTTTGTCTACTTTGACTGTCCCTGAATATTCAAGAAATGAATGTTGGCAGAGAGAAGAAAAGATATTAATTAAGAGTAGATTCTGCATTGACTCAGACTTGTACATAAGACAAAAGGTTAAGTAAATGCCAGGGCTGCTATGTCACCTCAAACAATGAGTATTAGCTTTGGAATCATTAATGTCTGCTGAGAAAACACAGTCAAATTGGAGTCTTGATTGCCAGAAAATGTGAGGCCAGGGCTGTTTCATTTCAATCTATAGTTAAATTAGCCTCCGACAGCGGGTTGAAAACACACAATTAACTGAGCTAGGTGGGGCGTAGGGGAACAGCACCTCTAATGCACCGCTAGATTGAGATTGAGCCAGGCTTCCAAATAAGAAACATCTCATCGGCTTTACAAATCAAAGAAGGGCTCCCAGTCTCCTAGCCATCTAACCCCGCTGAAACCCACGGGTATGAATTTATTGTCAGGGGCTGACTCTCTCAGGACCCTTGATGTGGAGATGAATTTTGGACAAAACATTGGATTTCTGTGCATTTTTACATGTACAACTCATCGAATAACCAAACAGTATTATGCTACAAAGACGAGGTAGTGCGCTGTCTCCGCAAAACTGATGAACATGACAGAGAGTGAGATGGAACAAATAAACAAATGAGCAGGATGTAAATATATAAATAAATGGTTGAGGTGCTCTGAAGATTTCCCTCTTTAAACTGATAGAAATTGCAGAGGCTTTTGAGCAGTGCAGAGGTAGCGTTTCCAAGCATATGGCGTTTTAATTCCTGTTTGTCTCATCTGGGTAACTCCGGCCCAGCAAATCTCCGACACCATCCAGGGAAATATCCGAAGAAGTGAATGCTTAAGAACAAAGGGCTTCAATTTCCTCTGTAATGGGGGTTTCATTCACCATATTTTCCACAGAATTATGAAACAGAGAATTCGGTTCGCTCGCTGATTTATTTGCAGTTATCATCTCTGCCTGTCTTTTCTCTCTCTGCAATAGGAAAATTAACAGACATTTCAAACGTGTCGTCTTTCCACAAAACTGCTCCATCAATAAAGCGCACAAATAACCCAACATTTCGCTCGTGACACCAAACACGAGACCGTCCTGAACAAGCGGCGTGTTCATTTTTAATCATGAGTCGCCTTTGTGGCTGTTGACAGCTAGTGAAGTATGACTAATAAGAGCGGTGTTGTTGCTTCCCCGCTGAGGTGGAATGGTCTCTTCAGACACAGAGCCCTGTAGATCATAATAAATTTCATTGCGGGATGGCTAATAATCTCACTGTTTCACTTTGGTGGCAATCACAGCTACTACAACGCGTCATGATTCACCAATTAAGAGGCCATATTTCTTCAGGCTGCCAGTGCAAATGGACAGCAAGTGTTGGTGAAGTCAATAGATGCTAAGCTGAGCTCAGTTTCTCACTCGCTGTAGCGTCTAGCTTCAGATAAACAGAAATTTATAAATATATTATATATACACACACATACACATATGTATATAACATACTCATCTGAAGACACAATGAGTTGTTCGTGGAGAAATGCGATTATAAGCTAAACATTTACAAGCTTGAATTTGTGTTATTTTTGTTAAACTCCCAGCTTTCAAACTGCCATTTTAAAGACAAAATTCAAACTGTTTTGAGACTAACATGGTGTGAGAGTTAAAAATGGCAGCACAGAGCATCTGTTAACCATGCATCTCTTTTGCAACATGTTCTCCAACCAATACGACCATATAGGTCGTTTGTCACTTCCCTACTAAAGTGGCGCCCCTATCGACAACAGGACACTTTCATTTTAATTCATGAAATACGACCCATAGGAGCGTTTGCTAAAGTTGCGCCCCTCTCAACAACAGGGCACTTTCATTTTAATGCATTGTTCACTTTTATGACTGTGTCATATTTCGGGTTTCGCGTAGCTCATTTGGCAGAGCATTGCAATAACAATCCCAGGGAACGCATGTGCGTATATGCACTATAAATCACTAAGGGTAGGTTTAGGGATGGGGTGGGTGGGTGTAGTCATTAATAAAAAAATGAGTTTTGCTAAAGGGAAATAGGAGAAATGGTGTAAAAACACACATTGCATTTAAATGAACATGCATTTTGATTGGTAACAACAGTCATACGTCATTTCATGACGACAGACGTAACACGACACTGTCATTATTTTTACGCCAGCTAGAGGGCGCATGACTTTGAAACGTAAATATAGGTCGTAATAACATGCTTGAAAAATGACCTATAGGGTAGTTTTGTTTTTTTGTTTTTTTGGAGGACAGCCTCTTTTGCTTTACTATTAGTTAAGGCATTAAAAAAATTAAACACCAGAGTGTGTGCTGAAAGAAAGAAAAAAAAAAAAAAAAAAAAAAACTCACTGAAATGTATTATCTCTCAAGTAATCTCCCATTCAGTGTTTCAGCTGTGGAAAAATATCGATAAAACAGCTTGCGAACAACAAGTCATTCAATGTCCATTGATACAAACAGTTTTTCAATTTGTATCACTCTGCTTGTTTCTGCCGGATCTATACTGTGGCAGAATTTCTCACAGTGAGCGTCAGTGGCGGAGGAGTAATCCCACTATAATTGTACAAAATACTACTGTTATACTGCAAATGCTACTGTTTATTTTATGCGGAATGTATACTAAATGTAGTTTTAAGGGGTGTTTTTTTTAGGCGAGAATGAAATAGTTTAGACCTCAAATATGCAATTTATATATAAACATAGCACCTATTTGAAAATTTGTTTAGATATTTTCGGAGATGTGAGCTTGAGGCAGTCACGTAATCTCCCAATCAGTTTTTCAGCTGTGGAAACATGTCAATAAACAGCTTGTAAACAACATGCCATTACATTTAGTTATTCAGTGTCCAATGCTCCTTAGTTAAAGGGTTAGTTCACCCAAAAATGAAAATTCTGTCATTAATTACTCACCCTCATGTCGTTCAACACCCGTAAGACTTTCGTTCATCTTCAGAACACAAATTAAGATATTTTTGATCAAATCCGATCGCCAGCAATAACACTCCCTTTTTCGATGCCCAGAAAGCTACTAAAAACATATTTAATAATGGTTCATGTGACAACAGTGGTTCAACCTTAATATTATAAAGCCACTAGAATATTTTTTCTGTGCCAAAAATAACAAAATAGCGACTTTATTCAATAATATCTAGTGGTAGGCGATTTCAAAACACTGCTTCATGTAGCTTCCAAGCTTTACGAATCATTTGTTTCGAATCAGTGGTTCGGAGCGCTTATCAAACTGCGAGAGCCACATGAATTATTGAAGTTTCAAAACAATTATGATGTAACAAAGCCTTGTTTACTGAAATCATGGGATTTTGGCGCTCTGAACCACTGATTCAAAACAAATGATTTGAAGCGGTGTTTTGAAATCACCCATCACTAGATATTGTCGAATAAAGTCACTATTTTGTTAATTTTTGCACACAAAAAGTATTCTCGTTGCTTTATAATATTAAAGTTGAACCACTGAAGTCACATGAACCATTTTAAATATGTTTTTAGTAGCTTTATAGGCATTGAAAAAGGGAGTATTATAGCTGGCGATGCAGGCCTCACTGAACCATCAAATTTCATCAACAATATCTTAATTTGTGTTCCGAAGATGAACAAAGGTCTTAGGGGTGTGGAACGACATGAGGGTGAGTAATAAATAACAATTTTAATTTTTGGGTGAACTAAACCTTTAACTTTAGAAAAGAGAAGAAAATGATATTGTGCTGATATTGTAAATGTTGTTTTTAGTTACCGTTACTGATGTCTTTTTCATTTTTCATCTTTTTTGATTTTTTCATGTTGTTTGAATAAATACTTTTTTTTTTTAAATATGTGAAATTTTCTTAATAAATGTTTGAAAAACAGGCCATTTACTTGAATACAAGTTTTATAACATAATATTTATATTTAGCACAACCCATATGCAGCATTGTGGCATCCTCATCTGCTACCAGATGCCACCCTTCATGCTTGCTAACATGCTCCTCCACTAAACACCGCAGCGTAAAATGACACAAACCCTCTGCTACAGTTTAGAGGCCTGCAGAGAAAGAAAGCCAGAAAGCGACAGGGAGAGAGAGGGATGGAGTGGCAGCGTGAGAGAAAAAGAGCCATGTATGCCGACAGTGCCCACACAGCGACAGCATCGATGCTAACAAACAGTCGAAAGCCTCACTTCCTGTAGCACATCCCTCAGCACGCTGTTGTGCTAGTTATCTTGAGGGAAAACTCACTACTGTTTAACAGCCTAGGACAACAAACAAAAGTAAGTCTATTGTTTATTCTGTCTGCGCTCGCATTACAGCACGGCTTCAATTACAGTATTTTGGTTATTACTGCCAGTGCTGTCTCCTTCTAATGTGACAGCTGTTCCCAGTTTTACTTTAAATGTTTGTAGGTTAAATACTGTGTTTTGGATAATGAGAACAATAGGAGAGAGGAAAGCCCCTGAGGCCCCGTACACTGCAGGGCAGTCTGAGGGTCTGGCCTGGAAAATCAAGCTGCGGGAAGAAGAGATACAAAGCATGGGAATCAAAATAAATATATAATATAGAAAAATTGGACAGAGAAGCGTCGACCCCTGGTCCCCCAGGAACATGTGCGCCTCTGATCTGCCTAGTATTTCAAGAAAAAGCAAGGTCTTGAACCCCAATCCTTAGACACATAACAAAGCACACTTTGCAGCTGCCATGCACAACTATGAGCTCGGAGGCCTGAGAGAGTCCCAAGACAATGCCCTCTCTATCAGCCCCAGGACAAATATCTAGACAGCAATATTTTCTGCTTCAACGGCTGCACTGCATGTAACAGTGTGAGAAGGGAGAGAGAAAGTGAGAAAGTGTGAGCCAAATGATTCCTTTAATAACTCATATACAGTACACCTAAACAAACATCAAAGGTACGTGGGCACATACCAAGGAGCATTCTGGTAGAGATTGACGTCCATTTAGCCTGTCATGTGGCGTGTTGGTAACTAATGAGTAATATTAAAACCGACACTTTAATTTTTGACACATTCCACAAATACAGTACACTTTGTTGTTAGTGACTTTTAGATATGTACAATAAAAATAACCTAGCATGAAAAGTAGCTAAACATTTATAGAACACAACAAATGTCTCTACCATCTATAGAATATGGATTTCGGATTTCTGAACTTCTCAACTGTATCCAACAATTAAATTATACTATATTCAATTGATATTCATTGCTATTGGTATTTTATTCAACAGTTAGTTCTGGTTCTTGAATCTGATTGGCTGAGAGCCTTTTCCAGCCACTGCAATATTCTACTAGTATCATACAGAAACAGTTTCACAATTTGTATCACTCCGCATGTTTCTGCCGGATCTATACTGGCAGCATTTCTCACATGGTGGAAGAGCAACCCCACTATAATTTTACAACTACTAATGTTGTATATATACGGTTACTGTTATAAATACACGAAATGTAGTTTTATGAGTTTCATAGGCGAGAATGTAGTTTAGACCTCAAATTTGCAATTTATTTATAAACATAGCTACTATTTGAAAATTTGTTAAAGGCGCTAAAGAGGATCTTTTCGTCGACTGAGAAACCAAAGACTGTTACTGAGTTTTTGAAATGAGCGAATGCGTAAGAATTTCGAGGGAACGCCTCCCAAAACTCGTGCACGAGTGTTTACCACCGGCATTCGCTGTGTCGTGTTAGTGGATTCATTATGTCGGACTCACTGCAGGTAACTCATAATCTGCAGTTGTTACTCCTGTCTCCTGACAAAAACATTGCATGTGGCGCCTGTGGAGTGTGGAAAGTTACTGGAGAGCGCAGCCGCGCTCGTCTCTCACAAGGAACGTCACGGCAGTGATTGACAAACCAGAGGGCCAATCGTTTACGCGATCATCATGGCTGATGTTTTTAAGGCCCTACCTCGTGCACAGATGATGTATATTAATATTATTCCTTTCAGTGCACCTAATAAATAGTCTTTTATCAGTTAGTAAAGACAGTTTCAAGTAATATTGCAAAAATGTATAAAACAAAACATCCTCTTTAGCACCTTTAAGACGTTTTCGGAGATGTGAGCTCCAGGCCATCATGTACCTACCAGGAATGGCTTTATCTCTGCCAGTCTTTTGGGAATTTGCCATTGGCCCTTATGTATAGATAGTAGTTAAATGTGAGATGTAATTCATTTTGGGTATATGAAATGGGCAATCTTTGGTCAAGCAAATCGATTTGTCTAATGGCAAAGTTACGTTTTATAACTATATATTTTTTTTAACTTAAATTCTGTACTAAATAGAGCGCTGCTTTTGTATTTTTCACTGAATTGTTTTGTTTATTTCCTATTGTACAAACATTATTATGTCATTAGATGGCGGCAAAGACTGTCTTTATGAATCAGTAGCACAGACTTCTATATTGAAACAAAATTGTAAACAAGGACATAATTTTTTACTTTAAACAACACCTTAATAAGATGCAACCGACAAATGCGCTGACTAGTGCTGTCATGGGAAATCCTCTCAAAAGGATACTAAGACAAAGATATCGCTTTCCTTAGTGGACATTCAAATTGAAATTTCAATATGAATATAAGATTGACCTGAATAATTAATGCTACTTCAGATGCAGGTAATACATTTGCTTAGTCTTTCTTTCTTCATTGCTTGTTCAAAAGTGACATTTTAGAGTTAGTAATGGAGGCTTGGGATCAACTGTTAAACTCGAGATTTTAATCCAAGGCAGAAACAAGAAAGTAGTTCCGCACAAAAGATGGTTTTTAAAGACACTCCGTTGTTGATTCTTATTTATTTACACACTTGTGCTGTCGAACTGTAGTGTAAAAGCAATATCAGACTCGTAGTCATGCAATATGGCTTTATATCAGCACGGCTGTGATTGCCTTCGGCCTCATGCCTATATCCTAATCACAGTCATGTAGCCATAATATTTAGTTAAATACCTCTTTTCACTGACTATCTGTTGAAGTTTCAGGCCCTATTTTTTTTTTTTTTTTTGGGAAGGCAAAGCGAACAACAGTACACCTATTACTCGGTGACACAATGGAAAACATCCCTTAGTGAGTCTGAATAAATAACCTTTCAGTTACCTCTACAACTTAGTTTTTCACTATGCCACATTACCCCAATGTGTATTACCCCAAATATGCATTTATGTAACATAACTTAAAATAAATAGGACAATTTCATTTAATAACACCTTTTCTAACTACCAGAATCAAAAGGATCTTCAAATGACTTTGCTGTGCAAGAATATCATTGATAAAAATCCATACAGGCCTCTTTAGAAGTGAAATCATTTCATAGCTAAACACCTCTGATGTCCAGGGAAAGCTACAGTGCAGGTTGCAGTAGGATGTAGGCCAAACCCTGACTGTGTGTTAATGAGAACACCAGTCTAAGGTCTTGGGAGCTGGCGTAGAGGCGGAGGCCCTTGACGAGATCCCACCTTGCCTAGTGTCGGCCCCTGGCTCCGGACTAACTAACTATCCATCACTGGCACACAAGCCTGCAGTGCTGCTCTATAAAAAGGGAGGGTGAACGGACTTCCTGTCAGCAGGTCAGCTCAACAATTACACAGATCCAAAGCTATGAGAGGACAAAGCCCTGCTGCAGGCCTCACCCTGACCGTCTGACCCCGTCAACCTCAAAACCAACCACAGATGCAGTACTTCATTTATTTACACTGAGCTCTGGAGTGTAAACAAAAACTCTTGTCATTAATAACACAACATACTTGAGATAAATGAGCTCGCTTTCAATATAACCACTAGTGTTGTTCATCGCCATAATTTTTAATTGAGTTTCCCCTAAATTTCTTCAACAACTGCTCGGTAGATTCGTCGACAGTTCCCTCAGGGGAAAAACGGGCGATACCTCAGATGCATGAATAGTTTTGATATATCAGGATGCAAAACATCAGTCAGATGGTGTGTGTTTTTGTGTGTAACCTCCACTTGAAACGGTGCGGCTTGCGCATAGCTGTGGGCTCGGGTACGGAGCAGAGCTATGAGGAGACCATATGGCAGAAGACACAAGAGTCTCCAGTCAGCATTCCCCTCCGCTGCAGCCCTCCACCACCGGAGCACGGATCCACATCAGTGCTCTCACTTTCTCCCTCTCACTCGCTCGTGCAGACACTCACTACTAAATGCATCCTGTGTTTGTCAATCAAAATCTATTTTCCTTTCCTTTTTTCCTTTGCCTTTTACCACCTTCTATTAATTCCCCTGTTGCTCAAAAACTCTTTGTCACTCTTAGCGCATGTGATGAGGGCTGGTTTGTTGAAATGAATTCCATCTGAATTGAATTGGATCGCAAATTTGGCCGGTCAGCGTCGAACCCCTTGGAATTCTACACAACGCTCTGTCGAAACGTGAGGGGTTCTGTTGTCACCCAAACCACACATTTCATTTGTATGAGCAAATCACGCAGGAGAAACTGAACTTGGCTTCAGAGCTGGGTCGTGTTAAAGTCGCTCTCCCACTCAGAGCTATTCAGGAAAGTCAAAACAAATTAGTGAAGCATTATAGAGATGATGGAGTTTGTAGAAATAAAACAACTCCCTGATGAATGGGCCTCGACTGTGGTGGATTTTTCATTGTCTTTATAACTCTTTCCAGCAGCAAAAGCACATATTATGTATTGGAGGGAAAATGTACTTCCCCACAATGTGGACAAGAATAATACAAATCAAAATTATTTGCTTTTACCAGTAGTTATTGGTGGAACCCCATTAAGAGTCATGCTGATACCCAATATAATACCAATATGACTACAAACCTTGTGGGTCGGAGAGATATGTTAAAATGTTTTTTTTGAAATAAGTCTTTTAGGCTCACCAAGGCTGCATTAATTTGATAAAAAAAAAAAAAAAAAAATAGTAATATTGTAAAATATTGTTACTATTTAAAATAATTGTTTTCTATTTTAATAATATATATATATATATATATATATATATATATATATATATATATATATATATATATATATATATATATATATATATGATATAGATGATAAAAATATTAAAAAGCAAAACGGCATGCATTTTTTTTAATTTATTTTTTTATAAAGCATAAAGAAACAGAAAAGTGAAGGAAATTCTAGTTCTAATTCTAGTTCTATTGTAGAAATAATCATTTTGGAACTATTTGCAAATGATATTTGCATTAATTTGCATTAAATATATTGTCTCCGATTGTCTACATCTCCGAAAAGCCAAGCCAATGTTGATTCTCATTTTTTTTTTGAAAGCAGAAGCTTCTCTGTTCAGCGTTTTTTTTAAACGAGTGATTTCCTGGAGGTTGGAGATTTAGCATGCTCCATATCAACTGTTCTTAGCCAGAGCAACTTTTCTCTTTTTACTAATATGACGAGACACACACGAGTGAGTGACATATTTGAAAACCATCCCGCTAGGTCTAAATGGAAAACACTTATAATAGGCTTACCATAGTGAATCAGGATAAGACAAACACGTTTTGGAAGAAGGATTGATGATGTATTGACTCACTATTTAAATTTAGTTAATTGTGAAAAAAAAAAAAAAAAAAAAAGGTACGTAGTGTGCCTTTAATATTTTTGTGGAAACCATGATACATTTTTTGTATCATGTCTTTACTGTAAATTTTGGTAAATTTAATCAGAATTTCTGAATAAAAAATAATAAAAAACTGACCACAAACTTCTAAATGGCAGTATATTGTTCATCTCTACTCTCGTTAAATGATTATCAGTACTGTAAAGACTGCATATAATAAAAGGCAAAATACTAATGCAAGAACAAAGGCTATATGTGACCTATAAAGACCTGGAGTTGAGTAAATTACCAGAGAATAGCATCTTTCTAAACACCGCACACACCAAAACTAGCACCCCGATAATGGGAATAAATCAATTTTGGCATCTTCAGAAGCACCACTTGAAGTACGGCACTAGAAATCCTGTGTGTGGATCCTTATCTGGAAAGGTCAGAATGTAATACTCCCTCACTCCAAGAAAGAGCTCACCAAGCACGTGCTTTAATTACTGCCCATAGGACGTGGATTAAGAGACTAAATGAAAATGTCATAAAAACGACGAAGAGAAATCTGCGTTATCGCTGCTTTAACTGATCTTATCATTATGCCGTAATCACAATCACTTCCATTGTTCAGGGTTGTGCATCAAGGGCCTTTACTATCCAGCAGTAGTGCCGACGTTCAAATATCAGCACCATGTAAATACTTAATTTTTGCAAAAAAATATCAGTTTTTGAATGATGATTGGGCTGAACTGACATATGTGATTTTTCTTAAAATCGCTCAATTTCTCCATGTAAAGAAACTTCATATTTACTCAATTTTAAAAAAAGTAAATAAAAACAAACTTTTATTATAATATAGTTGGTGTATTAGAAAGAAAGTAGTAGAAAGTTAACAGGATATGATGTGTAGATGACAGGCTAGACTCAACCACACATTTCCGACATGAGAACCAAGGCTCAACGTGTTAGAAAACAAACACTAAACACTAGGCCACAGCTCCAGCAAAACTCAAAACAAAAATCTGATTTTAACTTGTTTAGGTGCGCTCATTACCTATATGTTTTGTTCCTCAATTTGAACAAAATTCTGGATTGGTTTCACAGGTTTTGGTTTTGGATTTTACAGATGGCACAAAACTGAATTTGCAACTGTGAATGTTACAGAAAGCCTGTAGTAGCTGGTCCCAGGTCAACATAATCCTTGGCTGGTGTATTTTAGCAAAGGCCATAACTTTCATGGGCAGGTCGGCAGTTCCAGCGCTCTGTGAAGCAAACGGCAGTGATCAGACGTTTCTCCTCCTTTCTGCTGAGAATAGGGCTGGTAATATGCACTGGCAGCCTGTGTCAGCTCAGCCTGCACACCTCTCACAAATTAGGACCTATTTATCCAGAGCACCCTGCACTCAATGGAAATGATTACCAAGACAGTCAAACCCTATTTACACAGTACGTCTTCATCAAAGCAGAAAAAAAAGGAAATGACATATTCTATTTCAAGGACTGTATCTAAACGAGGAGGTAGAAAAGAGGAGCTGAACGTGTGTTACGTGTTAGTTTTACAAACAAATACAAAAGACCGGATGCGTACGATACGCCAAAATGCATGTTTAATTTACTCTCTCACTTTACGTGTACATTTAGATACAGCAGAACTGTGCGGATATCATGGCATACGCAAAAAGAAAATGTGTTATTGTTAGAATAACTTCAAGGGCTTTTATTTTCTTGTTTATTCTTTTTCTAAATGAGATCAAAAGAAGAGTTGAAACCATTTAAAACTTAAACCTCAACTGGGAAATAAAAGAAAAAAATAGAAAAAGGAAAACAACAATAATGAAATGAATAGATAAGCCAACAAACGAATAAACAAATAAAAGTACAAACAATCAGAGTCCTGAAAGATCCTGAGAGAATTTCCCCCTTGAGTTGATTTCTTTTTAGTTCTTTCTTTCAGCTCCAGAGGACTGGTGGATAGAAGCTCTCCGGATCCACTGGTCCAGTGTGACTTAGATCTAATTAGTTGAAAGGAATGAATAATTATCTCATTTCTATTACACTCTATTTGCATATGTGATACCAATCAGTAAGAAAGTTGTTTTCCATCACTGTGACCTTGTGTTGCGTATCTTGTAAAGACATATCCAAAGCGGGTAGTAAAGGGCAGCCAGTCACTGACCTTGACCTACAGTCAAAAGTACAAAGTACAGTACAAGATGACATCTAGATAGTCCAAATGCATTGCATGACAAGGCGTGACTTGGAAGGAAGGAAGGAAGGAAGGAAGGAAAGAAAGAAAGAAAGAAAGAAAGAAAGAAAGAAAGAAAGAAAGAAAGAAAGAAAGAAAGAAAGAAAGAAAGAAAGAAAGAAAGAAAGAAAGAAAGAAAGAAAGAAAGAAAGAAAGAAAGAAAAAAAATCAATGCCTCAGACTTGTGTTTCTTACATTCAGCTGAAGGGTTTGTAGAGAAAAAAAGTGCAGGCTGAAGCGGAGAACATTTCAGGTCAATAAGGAATCAATAATGGTGGGTGAATCTACACAGAGGAGATGAAAGCCAGTGTAGAGGGCCTTGGCCTGGGTCATTGTTCGCTGGATTAGGCCGTAGAGAAAGAGAGATGTTCAGGTTATTCTACAATACTTCACTGCAAACCTTACAAGAATGAATACTTGCAGAAATAAAGGTAGCTGTGATGTAACCAATGATGGACACTGGACTATTGGATGCACTATATTCTTTTACAAAATAGTCCAATAAGCTGATCTTTTTACATTTTATCCCGTTAAAATCATCCTTGCCATATTATTGGGGAAAATAGCAGAAAACCCCCAAAACAAACCCCCAAAAGCTATTTAAAAAGCATTAAAGAGAATATTCCTGAATCTTTGAAAAGAGCATGAAGTGTAAATATGAGCAAAATGTAATATATAAATGTTATAAAATACTGTATATAACTGTGGTTACAATTATTTATCAAAATAGATGACAAAAGAAAGACATAATTACATATCATAATATACAGGCTTCATCATCATCAAGTCTTGGTTGAATTTAAAGAAAATCTCTGATAAATAAACAATAAGGATACACTAAAAAAAGATACATTGGATTTACTTTTTTTTGTCAACAGGTTCCACGTAACTTGGTTATGTTGCATTTAATTAACATTATTTATTTCAATTAACTTAAATTTATTACATAAGGTTAACTCAACGCCATTTAGTTGAATCAGGTTAGCATTCTTAATTTTGTCCAAAACCATGAAGTTTAATTGTCCTAAAATTAATATCAAATAGAAATTAAAACAAGCAATCCAGTTTATTTAGTGAATAGTGAAGACTTTTATTGTTAGGTGTTCGCCAGAAGATGGTTTTATTCCATCCATGGCATGCTCCAAACTATTTGTTTTTATGATTAATATACCTTTAATTGTTGTTAGCAGATCCTCAACACAAGCACATGTTCTACACTTCACCACAATGGTAACCCCAAAACCATTAACATAACAGAAACTTTTAAATACCAACATAATAGAACAGTAAACATTAAAAAGTCTCTCCATTTTCTCCATGTTGCTAAAAACTGCTTAAAATAATAATAATAAAAAAGTCCTGTTTGATTGAGTCCTGGTTGAGTTTACTTGATTGAAACATGTTATTTTAATATGAAAACATCAAGTTAAGTCAAAAAGTAATCGTTTCAAGTCAATTTAACATAAAGCAATTAAATTTGAACCAGAAACTTAATACAATGGTGTTGAATCAAAATAAGTTGTTTAAATAAAGTGAACAGCATCAAAAAATAATTTTTTTTTTTTGAGTGTACAAAGCTATAAAGTAACCCTATTCAAACAAAAGCTTAAAATAATTACCTGCCCATTGTCTGCATTGAGATGTTGGTGTCGTTTAACGTTTCGCTGTAGAATCTTCTGCTTAGCAAATCAGTCAATCAGACATTCAGGGATTCCCCGAATCCTGGGTGTTTTCTCTCTCTTTATCGGCTATTCATAATGGGCTGCTATCGATCTGACCCTCTCCTCCCCTTGCTGTAATTGCTTTGGTGATTGGTTTAATTTCACAGTCAGTCTGAGCCTAAGTTGATGAGAATGCATTTATTATCTTTTCCAATCTAGGAAAAAAATAGCAGAACTAAAAGAGAGAAATTGTTCATTCAAATTGCAAAAAAAAAAAAAAAAAAAAGGAAAAAAAAAGTGAAAAAAGAAGGTACTGTATGTCATAGTAACTTGTGTGAGACACTACTTTCATGCATAGGGGTGGGGGGAATGAAATTGACCAATTAAGCAAATACGGATATCAATTAGGTGGTATAATTGAGATTTTTGATATATTAAACACATGTCCCTGGGTGCGTATGTAATGAGCTCCAGTGTGAGGTATGGGAGTTGATCATATTAAAGAGCTCCACCAGTCTCTCTCTCTGTGGTACACAAATAAGTGCCATTCACACACACACACACAGGACTGCTGTATCTGATAAGGTGAAACAAAAATGTCCAGGTTTGCACGGTGAGGACAGGCACTGCTGACAGGGTGCACTTTTATCTTGAGCTAGACCATCACCCTGCTCTGTATACAAGACTCCTGTGACAGTTCAGCCATGGAAACAACAGAATGTTTCCTGTGTTGGCAAACAGTCACAGCTCTAACTGTGTAAGGAGCATTCATTTAAAAAATAAAAAAAATAAAATAAAAACCCTTGTCTTAAATAAAATCAAAATGTATCCTTATCATATTAGTGCCATATACAGTTTAAGCCCAGTTCAGGCCATTTTTTGAACAAAATAAAATAAACATATATATATATATATATATATATATATATATATATATATATATATATATATATATATATATATATATATATATATATATATATATTGAAATTTTAAGATGATTCTGTGTGAATGTCATTATTAGGGATAGAAAGATGATTCTAGTATTCGCCAGTGTTGTATGGATCGATTAGTGGAGTGGTGTGAAAGGAATTCACTTATAAATGAAAAGAAGACAAAGAAAATGATTTTTGGTCTTCCAGTGAATACAGTATGTATCAAACTCAAGTGACTGTGCGTAACATTCAGATTGAACAAGAATCTCCTTAGAAATACTTGGGTGTCTACGTGGATGCACATATAGATTATGTTTGTGGGGTAACACTTTAGTTTAGGGTTCAGTTCTTACTATTAAGTACAGTAGTTGCTTATTAGCATGCATATTACTATGATATTGACTGTTTATTACTAGTACTTATAAAGCACATGTTAATGCCTTGTTCTGCATGACCATATTCTACATCCCTTAATCCTACCCAATACCTAAACTTAAAAACTACCATACTAACTATATCAGTAATTAGGAGTTTATTGAGGAAAAAGCCATAGTTAATAGTTAGTTAATAGTGAGAATTGGACCCATGTGACATTTTGTGGTGAGGAACAGCAATGTATTCATTATTTTTTTCCATTTATAATACAGAGTGTTGTGGAATATGTGCATGGTATAACTGTCTTTCTGTTCAACAAAGCTCAATTGGATAGACTGCTATGTATTTGTTCAAAGATTGTGGGCTTTCAAGTTTTCAAGATTTATATACTAAAAAAAAAGGTAAAATTATGTCTGACCCTTCTCATATTTTATATGAGGAATAACAGCTTTTGCCACCAAACAGAAGACTTAGAATAGCATATGCTAGAATGAACAGATTACGGAAATCTTTTGTTCACCAGTCTGTTAAATTAATAAATCAGAGTTGGGGGTCTAAGTAGGCCTCAGGGTTTTGAAAAAATATATAAATTTCTAAATTGATGCACTGCAGCCAGTCATGTATTTACGTATGTATGCATTGTTTTTTTATTAAGTGGTGTTTAGTGTATTGTGATGTATTAATTGATGTGGTATTGAAGTGTGTTGATGTGAGAAGTAAACGCTGTGGGATGCGAGACAATTTTTGGAAGAAATTTCCAACAATAAAGTTAAAATGAATTGAATTAAATATAATTCTACTCAATTTTAAGATTTCATCAGTAATTAAATCATAGTAATTTACTTATTACTGCATGTGTTTACTTAACATTTATTACAATACATTTAAATATTAACAATTAAAACTAAGTTATATTTAATAAAATATATATATATATATTTCTACTAAAACCACAAACTAAAATTCATTTTAAAATGCAGATTTAAGAAATATTTCTTACTATTATCACTGTTCAAAGCATTTTTTTTTCCTTCTTTTTTTCCCTGTGTAATATTTTTGTAGAAGCATGATCCACTACCATTCACAAGTTTAGGGTAAGATATAAAAAAATCATATACTTTTATTCAGCAAGGATGCATTAAATTAGTCAAAAGCGACAGTAAAGACATGTACAAGTGGAATAAATAAAATATTAAGCAGCTAAAGCTGTTTCCAACATTTATAATAATAAGAGCCATAATTGAGCACCAATAATATTTGAGCAGCAAATCACTAAATTAGAATGATTCCTGAAGGATCATGTGACACTGAAGACTGTTTTAATGGTTGCTGAAAATTCAGCTTCGCCATCACAGGAATAAATTACATTTTAAAATATATTCAAATAGAAATCAGGAAAACAGTTATTCCAGATTGTATTAATATTGTATTAAAATGTCACCCATAAGGATGGCAATCCCACAAATCTTTGACCTCCTAGGGATATGTTTTGGTCCCCATGAGGAAAACAGTTTTAAATCATATTAAATTATGTGTTTTGAAAATGTAAAACTGCAAGTTTTCTGTGGTGGGTAGGTTTAGGGTTAGGGCAAAAAATACATAGTTTGTACAGTATAGAAATCATTATGTCTATTGAAAGTCCCCATAAAACTCAACATACATACATATATACATATACATAGGCCTACATATATACATACATACATACATACATATACATACATATACATACATATACATATTATATATATATATATATATATATATATATATATATATATATATATATATATATATATATATATATTTATATATACATACATATACATATTTTATATATATATATATATATATATATATATATATATATATATATATATATATATATATATATATATATATATATATATACAATTAATGAATGCAATTAAGTGTCCCCTAAGAGAACGGCAGTGAGCGAAACTGTGTAGCTATTGTCATGGCAACCATTGCAAGCTGATTTGCTAAAAGACATTCTAGAAGGAAAGTATCAATGGTAAAGAAAGAGCCTCACTTCTCCATAATGTCATTCCCTATTAAGAAGCACAAACGTATATCATGCATGTTTTGACAGACCAGACCTGACAGGCAGCTGGTGAAAGGTCAAGAAAAAAGAAGCATAGGCGCTTCAGATGCAATTAATGAATGCTGTCCATAACAGTGAGGTTGCTACAGCTGTCTCTCTTTCTCTGATATGTGTTATGTTTAGAAATATTGTTTGATACATGTGCCTTATTAACAATCCTCTAACAGATCTCTCTTCATGGTAATTAAGCAAGTTGTTTGCGCAAAACCGTGCCCCATTCACACGTCATAACCCCACTCCCACATAGATGAACCCACATACACTTTTTCCACACACACGGAAACAGTACAACCGTATAAAACTGCATTTGAGCTCTGGATGGTGTTAGTTGTTTGCAGTGGGAGTACGGCGAGGTAAGAGGTTTTGAAAAGAAGTACAAGGTCAGGCTTTAAATGAACACAAACGCTCAACTTCAGGCTCAGAGTAGCTGAACATCCGGCCTCACTAACATCCCAAGAAACCAGCATGAGGATTCAGTCCAAAGTCCAATCCACATGATCATACTGTAAAATATTCAAATTTACAGGGAAAAAAAAAAAATTATATATATAAAAAAAAAATTCCTAATCAGTATTTTTGTCTGGCTTTCCATACTTGAAAGAAATTTAAGATGCCCGATCTGAAAATAATTCCTAATATTTTATGCAGTTTTGTTTTACAAGTAAATGTGTCTAGTTTTAGGCATTAATATAACAAACATTTGCAGGTTTATACTAATAAAAAGGAATGCATTATGCAAATTTGCTTCTTAGATAAGCTGATTTTATTTTAAGTTGCTTTCACAATAGCACTTTTAGTGTGCACTCGAGTTTGATTGATGTCAGATTCGGTTCGTTTGGATGATTTGAACACTGTCTTCCGAACTCGGTTTTCACACCCGTGAATCGCTTAAAAAGGGTGGTCTGAGGTATGGTTCATGTAGGGTTGCCAACTATCCCGTATTAGCCGGGGCGTATTAGCCCTTATATTGGGCCTAATTGATTTGTCCCATCTGTGACCTCCGTTGTCCCATTAATTGACTGCTATGGTGATCTAACAGCCTCTTTCTTTCATGTATTTCAGGAGAAGTGGAGAAATTGATGTGTTGTCAATCTGACAGATCCGATTCTCTGAACTGCAGTGCAAACTAACATGGTGGCCCCCATTGCACGTTATCGATCAAATAACATGATCAACATAAATGTTTTTAAACAACAAAACATATTCACTTACACATATTTGAGAACTGGAATATAAGGTATTTAATAACATAGCTAGAATATTTTAAATTTATGTGTGAAAAGGTTCATATTTTGTTTTGTTTTTTTCTTCTTTTTTATGTTTGTCTTTCTTCAGAAAAAAATATTAAAATCAAAAATTTGAGCCGGGAAAGTTTCTGAAATTTGGTTGATTTGACACGGAATTATCCAAATGTGTTTATGTCTGAAAACCTTTACAACTTTTATACACATACTAACTGCATACTGTCCGATTGTCTCTTATTTTCCTTTCCTGAAGTTGACCCTAGGTTCATGTGACCTCCAGTAGGGATCACTGCTGATATGAACGCAATCGTACTAAATCACAGAAGTGAACCACTATTAATGACATATGATATGATACAAATGTGTGTTTCAATTATATATATATATATATATATATATATATAACAGCTTTGAATTTCAGAACAGATTAATGCTCAGTGATGTGGCATTCAGTTAAAAGAGACATTCAATATGTCAAGAAAGAGAGAGAGATCAGACAGAGCTGAACTCTGCCGTGTTTTAGGTCAAAGCCTCACGTGACAAGTGGGAGAGTTTGTCAGCTAATGCAGTGAGCTGCTGGACAGCACAGTGACTCCACAGTACATCTTGGTATTCATAAACATGTCACACACACATACAGAGAGAGAGAGAGAGAGAGAGAGAGCTGCTGAACATTGGCTAAAACACCCATTCCTGAAACACCGTTGAGACGGCCTTAAAATGGACATCTCTGCTGTCCCTGCACATGATGGATAGCCATGATAATGTTACTGGGACCAACAGCAATAAAAGTGACTCTGTCCAGGCATAAAGTACACAAATCAATCAAACTCAAGGTAATATAATTTATTACCCACCAAAACGGGAAATATGCTGAAAGACAAACACACACAGCAATCCCCCCATGTTCTGTGATAACCATTACCGAAGAAGAGGCAGCGGCAGGAATTTCTATTGGCCGGTTCATGCGGCACTGGGCAGTGTGTCTGGGGAACAGGATGAGCTGTGATCCAGGCCTGTTCCACTCGCTGAGGCCCGGCAAACAGACCAGCACCACTGACAGCCATCCAGACTTTAACCCACCAATTAACATTTGGAAAGGATTAATCAGCTCCCATTTGGAGCCCAGTTTTAATGAGACTGAGTATGCTTTCAGCCAGATGTCCTCCTCTGTAGGTATCTATGAGAGCCTGTTGGTTTAATTAATTATTGATGTCTTAATGCCTCCTGCTTTGTGAGTCTCAGTCACTGGTGAGCCATGTGTCTCCAGCCTAAGCTAAGCCAGCAGTAACTAGGGTTTTTTATATTTATGTGTATGTGTGTGAAAGAGAGAGAGTTAGAGAGAGAGAGAGAGACACACACGGAGGAATGAGCTAAGTGGGAAAAACGCGTGAGAGAATGAGAAGCGCTTGGCACTTGAATACACTGGATTGGCCTCTTCTTCTCCTGCACTGTTCCACACAAACATGCAACCTGACCTCCGCTCACGCACTTTAATTTGAGGTGATTGCATGTCCACTTATATAAATTATACACCACCTTGCGTACATTATTGATGCAGCAGAATCCAAAAGACATGCTGGATTACTCGACTGAAGGCACAATATCAAAAACAGAATAACTGATTCATTTCAGGACGGCCGACATACTGTAATCTCTCATATTTAATGTTTTCCCTTCAAACAAACACATCTGTATCATTTCTCCTTCCCCTCCATTTCCTTTCAATTCTTCCACTCTTCTCATCTCCTCAATTGCAAAGACCTGCCCCCTTTAGTTACTGTTGCTATGTCCAACAAGCCATGGCGCTCTCACGCTACACGTTCTCACGCTGTGAAAAATACAACGTGGAGCGAAGAGGAAGCTAACAATGCGTCGACAGACAAGACAGGGAAGGTTACCTTTGATATGAAACAAAGTCTCAAATTTCAAATTGTGTAATTTTTAAAGAAATTGAAACAATAAATACCATTTTGTGTCTCTTGTGTCATGACAGATCGCTGTAGCGGCTCAGATCAAGTGGCTCATGAACCGATCATCTCTTCTTACTAGTTAATTTATATCATCAAATAAACATGACTGAACCACTCTTCAACCACAGAAAGACACATCATTTTTCAAGTTCAAGTCCACCAACGTTAATTTACCAACTTCCCTGACTGCTTTATCGGACAAAATGTCAGATTTGGTGTTATGATTGGTTAGATCACCTGTCAATCAAACTCCTAGCGAAGGTGTCAATTCTTCCTTTCCACTTCTTTCTTCCTTCCTTTCTTCTTTTCTTTACCTTTCATCTTCCTTTATCACAAATCCTCTCTTCTCATTTACTTTCCTGTCCTCTCCTCTATTCTCTTCTTGTCATCACCTTATCTTGTCTACTTTCCTCTTCTTCAGCTCTCATTTCTTAACCTTTTGTTCCCTCTCCTCTCCTCATCTCAATTATTCCTTCCCTTACCCTCTCCTCTAGTCTTGTCTCCTTTCCTTTCCTTTCCTTTCCTTTCCTTTCCTTTCCTTTCCTTTCCTTTCCTTTCCTTTCCTTTCCTTTCCTTTCCTTTCCTTTCCTTTCCTTTCCTTTCCTTTCCTTTCCTTTCCCAGTAATTTCTAAGCTGACTATGCACAACACAAATTCCCATACACAATCATGCACACTCAAAGTGTCTGTGTGTTAAAGTGTGCGTACGCTCATAGAGGTGGGGGATGAAAAACGATGCCACGCAACAGAAGCGTTTCCGTGTTCGCCAGTTCCTGCGCATGTGTTTAATCACACTTAATAATGTATCTACAGCACCGGCACCTACTCAGATAAATGGGAACACATGCTGAGGTGCAAGAGATATTTATCAGAACGACGGCAAAAACGCAAACTCAAGCACTTCCCTCTCCCATGCCCTGCTATTTGGGAAGAATAAAACTCTAAGCAGTGGGTCAAATGGTCAGCTGGAGGTACTAAATGATTGAGTTGTGTTGCCATAAAGCAGAGCCCTGCTCCTCTCCTCCCTCATCCTTTTTGCAGAAGCCTTCCAGTTAATCCCTAGTGAACACTCTGCATTTTTCATTAGATGAGATGGAAGTTGACTCCAGGCCAGAAACAGTGGGGATATACTGGAACAATATTTTGACAAGCCAGAGTCGTAGAACTGGAGTGTGTGTGTATGTGTTTGCACGTGTGTTTTTTTTGGGACCGTGTCTGGCGTGTGTGAAGGAGACGGAAAAGTGCGGTGGCATTCTTTAGAGTTTTTATCTACTTCAATTGTCACACTGGCTTCGGCATATTTTTTTATTTATTTATGCGTTTATTCTGCAGTGTGTCAGCCATAAAGTTCAAACCGGAATGTAAAGTGTCATATCATATTTTAGCAAAAGCCGTCCTCCTGCGTAAGTTTTTGGACACTGGAGAAGGCCGGAGAGCCAACGCCAGTGATGGAAAAAAAAACAACACTGCATGTCAAGGCTCACATGGATGACTTAACTCCTAAATATAGAACGGGAGCTCCATTCATGTAATGTTATTACAGTGCTAATGCGCACAATTGTGGATTTGGTGCAGGAAGCCATATAGCCGCCTGAGCTTCTGAATATGTATGTGCTGGAAAAAGAAAGGAGCGTCAACTGAGACACTCTGGATTTGATGTTCAATAAAAGAATAAGCCTTTGACATGAAATATGAGTGGAGCTAGCCTCAATATAAAAGAATGTGGAAGAGAGTTAGAAGTGTGGAGAATTCTCTCAGATGTGCAGTGTGGACTGAATTATGAGAGGAATAGAGCACATGTGTGTGTTCATGTCATAATAAAGCGTCTTATACCTATGACACTCCAGAGGTATAAAAATGGGAAAGTGAAAGCAAGAGGAAGCTGGATGAAGAACTGACATGATGAACATGATAACACTTCCTGTATGTCAGTCCATAGCCATTTGGTGGGGAAAAAAAGCAGTTAAATTGTATCATAGTATTGTAAAATAAACTTTTTAAAAATATTTTTTTTTTCATTTTTTAATTAAATTGTATGAATGTGTAATTGAAAATTATATTTTAACGTGACTTTTCCATAACTATGCCGATTTTAGAACACCTAAGCTCTTGAACTTTAAAGACCCCCTGTGGTGAAAATCAGTAAACCAAACCCACGGTTTGAAATCGGTGGTGTTTGTGACGTCACAGACTACCTTGTAACCAATCACAACAACGTGCTGGCAGGCTTTGGCATATCATTAACTATGACCGATCTGAATCAGGAAAGTCTCAAGAGAAACCAGGTTATCCTGGTATATTTTCTATTGATATGAAAAATTGTGTAGATTTACCAATATAGCGAGTTTATTACGATGTTATGATGAACTATATGCCTTTCTCCACTGACGTTCTGAGTTGTTCAAAGCATTTGTAAGGATACAGATTGTTAGAAGGCAGCTGTCTGACTCTGTCTGAGATGAAGAAAGGGAACGGTGTGTAACATTAGCAACACATTATTAGCTGTTTGATAACGTAGTCAAGTAAAAGGCTAATCATATATTAATTCATATTAATTAATGACAGAACCGTCACAAGGGCTGTGCCAAGTAAAGTGACAGCTGACTTGAAGTAAAGCCAATAAAGTTCATGTTTTTGTCCTTTGAAATATTTTAATACTATAACATAGCTAAAACAATATTGCTCTGAGCGTGTGACCGTGATTCATGTGCATTTGTCAGTTAGCGTGTAATCGCACGTCAAGTTCTGGAAGAGCTATTCAGTACATTATAAATTCTGATTTTGGCCGCCTCTGGAATGGATCAAACCATAGATATTAGCCTACATGATAAGTTCAAGTAAATACGCTGTAAATCTGCGCTCATTCAAGGATGTGCATTTATTTCATGTATGGAGAAGGCACGGGATTTCATCTGAATGTTTTTTTTTTTTTTAAATCTGCAAACTCCAAAAAGCAAAGAAATTGTCAAACATCCATTTAGCGCATGTTCACGGAGGAAAATGTCTGCTTGATCTCTCGATACTGTCTGTTATCCTGTGAAATCTCTTCAGGTGATTCAGTGAGAGAGCAGTCTAAACAAATGCAAGTGGATTCAGACCATTTTGCAAAGGCGTTTTACCAATTCATAATTTAAAACAATTTAAGCGTCAGAAAATATAAGTAGTTCAGTTGCACAGCTGTTAAACTAAATATACGAAGCAAAGCAAGCGTTTTTCTTAAATATCCACAACACAAACAACAAATTGCTCGTCACTACAGGCGAGTGGAGGCGGGGGTAATTTGCATATTCATTGATCCGTGTATATTAAATGAAGCAAGGGTGTAGAGTTACATTCAAGCTATTTTAAGGCATGAAGAATTTTTTTTCACTTGAATTTTTTTTTTTTAAATATGTCATTTTGGTGATCAAAGATGAGTTTTAAGGGATAAAATAATTGACTACAGGGGGACTTTAAAGGGTTAGATCACCCGCTGTTTTTGAAACGTCAAAGTAGTAGTTGCAAAGGCAGTCAATGGAAGGAAATCTGACATCATTATGTCATTAAAAATATCTTAATTTGTCTTCCGAAGAGGAACGGTAGTCTTACGGGTGTGGAACGACATGAGGGTGAGTAATTAATGAATTTTCATTTTGGGGTAAACTAACCCTTTAAAACATGGTAAAATCACTAGAATGATCTCAAATGGCTTATAGCTTTAAAAAAAAAAAAAAAAAAAGAAAAAAAAAAGCCATTCACAATCACAATCTCTGTAAAATCAGTTAAAGCTTATTGTCCTTTTACAATCATTACTGGATCTGGAGTGTCGACAAAATACTATTACATGACCTGACCTCTTAATGAAACATCATAAACCTTAAACGCCCCAAAGGGAAAAGTGTAAGACAATGTGAGAATGAGAGTGAGAGGATAACGGAAGAGAGATCTGAAAGCAATCACATACTACAAAGTTTCGTCATGTCCGACTGGAATGGGAACTGCAGTGAGTGAGAGGAAGTGACATCAGCGAGAAGAAACTTGCAGCTGAAACCTGCAGCTTATCCCTGATGCTCTACAGAGCTGCTCAAGACACAAAGCACTCAGAATGCTTCAGTAAGGGCAAGTTACATATTAAGTTTGTTTCCCATTGCAATTAAGGTTTGGCCTTGATCCCTTCTGACATCGTAATTGTTATTTCAAATGCAAATTAATTAATCATGCCAGTCTAGTTAAGAATGAAAATAGGTCTACACAGTGGCGTCTCAGACCACTGCTGCATCTCACAAGAGGTTATTCACCCCAAACAGCCTTTAAAACATGCCTTACCACTTTTCTGTACATACAAATACATAAAACGAGAAGAAAGCATGACATAAAGCGAAACTTACGGATTAAACGTGCAATTGAGATCCAGCAACAAGAGCGTCTCTTTTCTACACTCATCACTAATACAGTATGCAAATGGTTTACCCTTCTCCACTCCAAGTTCAGGCTGCAGAGAATTCAAAATTTATGCTGAATAATGTTAACTGGTCACATACCGGGCCCTTGCCGGATTCTCCAGGGTTAGCTCTCTCCCGCGGTATGCGGCGAGCACTTTAGCTATCACAGTGAATTAGTGTAAGACCTGTAATGCACCTTTAAGTATGTGAGCCCTTTTAAGGCACTTCGAGGTCATCTCCTTGGCTAAATATAAAGTACAACCTTTTGAACATTTATTTTCACTTGCCAGGCCAGTGGCTAAGATAGCACGCAAAGGATGGCATGCACTTTCCTGACCCTCTTCCTCTAATGGCCTGAGCTGAGGAGAGAGAGGGACAAAAAAACTGAGAAACCCTGAAGGCCCCTATGAGGAACAGGGAGCCACTTGTTATCCCAGTATGGACAGTAAGACATGCCAACCGTAAATGCATTTCAGGAGGGTAGACTCATAACAATCATGCTAAACGCTGGAGAGGTAGTGCTGGATGAGGTGAAAGGAAGCTTAAAAGAGATAGAAGTAGTTGTAGAACCAAATATTTTGCCAACAGTTAAGGAATTGTGGGATGTGAAGCTGATGATTAACAATCAAACAAGTTATTTTAGGGTACATTGACATGACAATGATGTACTAAAAATGTACAGATGACACCATTGTCAAAATGATCCCTGTTCACACAGATCTGTGAAAGCGACTAAAAACGCTGAATTATGTTGCCAGACCAGTAGTTGGCATTAACACACTACACGCCTATAGACTGAACGCCTAATACGCATGCGCATGACGTCACCGTTTTCACAAATTTGTGTTTTTGTAATTTACATGGAGACAAAAACTTGTACTTTTCAGGCTTTCAGGCCCCAAAATGTCATTGTTGTGTAAATGAATGGCCAAAAAGCTAAAAAAGTTTTATGGTTTTAGTTGAAAATGGTTTTGTGTACACTGCCCCTATAGGAAAATTTGGGAATCATCTGAGGATGCATGGGTGGCACATTAGGAGAGAAGGTTTGCATAGGTTATGTCACAAAATGGTGAAATGCTAAGCTCATGAATATTAATTAGCCATCAACAAATAATTGAACATGGTGTTTTAATTCAAAAATGAAATGTAAACTATAATGTTAAATGTCAAAAAATCATTTAAACATCAATAAAACATAAATTGAACACTCAAACTGTTGGCTTTATATACACATACGTTGCCTGAGGGAGAAAACAAGAGACAGGTGAGGCTAATCAGTCAGACAATGGGTAACTATGACAACCAATGAGAAGCAGGCACATAGGGAACAAAGGTACACAGAAAACAAGAAAATACAAACATAAATCTAACAAATAATAATAATACAAATGTTTTTCAATAAATCAAAAATACAGCTATACAGTTTGGATTCCATTTTGTGATTTTCATGCAGCAGGAAAGTGATGAACTAAAGCATATGTCTCTAATAGCAAACGGTCAACTGTACATGACACCTATATGATATAGTGTTATTTTATTATTATTTAAATTATATTATTTATTAATATTTTAATTAGCTTTTATTTTATGCTTTTCATTTTAATTTTAGTTAAGTTTTTTTTTAATAATTTTATGTGCTTTTGTTATTTTTATTAGTTTTAAAAATATTTCTATTTAGCTTTAACTCTAAGTATAAGTTTTTACATCTAACATTCATATTTTACTTTATTTCTTTTTCTTTTTCTTTTTTTTTAATTAACTATTTAGTTATCAATAACATCACTGATGTGAATGTGCATTGTTAATAAGTGAAGGTCTTTCCTGTAGTCCACTGTAACATTAAGGAACCATAAATGGCGGATGGATGGGTAAGGAGCCACACCGGACCCCGTCTGGGCATGAAAGACCACTAATCTAGTGAGCCTCTCAGCCACTGGGCTCTTAACCTGGAAATGGACAGATGAAAGAGGAGGAGAGTGAAAAGGAAGAGTATGTGGGGGGTGGTGTTCTGCTGACCCCATTAGATGGGACAGAGCAGTTCAGCCAGAGATATGACAGGACCAGAGAAGAAAGGGAGTAAGAGGGGATGATGGGACGATATAAGAGTAAGAGTGAGAGTACGAAGGAGGAGAGAGAGAGAGAGAGAGAGAGAGAGAGAGAGAGAGAAAGAAAGAGGAGCAAAGGGAGTTACAGAAGGAGAGAGGTCTGCTGAAATGGCAAAAAGGTCGTAAAAAACAGCATAGCAGGAAAAAAGCTAAGAAAAGAATAAGAGTGTGTGTGTTTGAGAGAGCCTTATAAAGCGACAAGGCCGCTCATGAAAGGACTAAAGTGGGCACATGCTTCACTCTGCTTACTGGAGCAGCACATCAGAGGTCAGTTTTAGATGCTGGACTAGTCAGTCATTGTATCTACACTAGAAGTATCTAGACAATGAAAGGTTTCAAGCAGCTAAGGTTACCTATGCTGAAAGAATGTTTACATGTCGTCTGTAAGCTTTCAGATATACCTCAACAACATTTAAATGAGTGAATGATTTTGTATCCTTTTTTTAACTGGAATTGATAAATTATATTAAAATAGCAACAAATCAATTATTTGTTCGTTTATTATTAAATAAAGAAATAAATAAATCACACATAATGTCAGTTAATTCTACCATGCTATGGTATATATAACACAAACCATTACAAAGTTTGTTAATGTTTTTGAAAGAAGTCTCTTATGCTTACCAAGGCAGCATTTATTTGACTAAAAATAAAGTAAAAGCATTAATATTGTGAAATATTATAATTTTAAATAAAAATAAAAACTATTATTATTATTTTGCTAAACTTTTAAAATGCAATTTAATTCTGACAGGATAATCTGAATTTTCCACAGCCATTACTCCAGTCTTCAGGATCACACAAAGTATTAATTTCTTAAATAAATACATGTATGTATTAATATAATGTATATGAATGGTATATAGATTATATTTATTTAGTTAAAAACTGCATGATCAGAAATGGTCAGTTTCAGGTCAAATATATAACAAATTGAATGCTATGAATTATCTGTGAATTTGTTTCACGTGAAGATGTGTGACCATGACCTATAGAAGATCAATAAGCCATGGCTTGACCTTTTGGGTGAATTAAAAGAATGCTCATTTTGAATATTTTTACTTTCTTTTGATTTATTATTATTTGTTGAATTTATGTTTATAAATAAGTTTGATGTCATATCACGGCCGTTAGTGTCCATAGAAATTCTGTGTGCTCAAAGTCTAGTGTGACCACGGCTTTAGGGCAGTGTTGGAATCCACTGACTTAACCAATAGCATGAGTTTGGGGAGGGGCTACTAATGGCAGACACAGGGAGCATTTAAGAGACCCGTTTAAAAACAGTCCTTTCTCTAAATCCATTTGATGGAGATATCTTTAAACTTGTGCACTGTAAAAAAAGTACCAGGGTAAGGCTAGTAGGAGAAAGAGTAAAGCAGAGCACCGAGCAGATGTGTAGAGGGGGGCTGAGGGCAGTATTGTGAGAAAGGTAGAGTGGTCTGTCCTGGTGGTCTCTGCACTCATGACTGCCTCAGACAATAGATGCTAATTGGCCTGGCTGTTGGTGGTCCAGCTGGAATAGCTGCCGGCCCACTGGACAAAGCGCCTCTGGTTACAGCACACTTGTGCGGTGTGGTTAGGTGCAGTGCAGGAGATTTCTGTTCACAGTCATGCCACATACAACTAAATCACTTCCTAAGTTGTGAAATGAAGGCTGCCACTGTGTGGGTATCATGCAAACTCCAGGAAACCTGACAACTATCCAGCATCACAACTGATTCAAAGGTATAGAAGCTGCTTTGCAGAGGCCTTAAACTCATCTTAGCAGCCCAGGACAGTAATGCACACATACACAGACATACATGGGCATAGGCACACTGGCAAGGCAACCCCACAGGGGAGACATCTGTGTGTTTGCTGGAGCAGTTGCAGAGAGTGTTAATTATGTATCAATGAGCCAAATGTACACCAGGATTCCATGCAACCAGCATCCTGTGGCCATTTTCAGACATGTCAACACAGAGACTCTGGAAGTGTTTAATGTACAGTACAGAGCAGTTAAATATTCATCCTGCATTAAGACAGATGACAACCATGGTCCACCGAAGAGATGGAGAGGGGAAAAGAGGGACACAAGAGAGGGAAAACTGCCTTCCCACAGAGTCCTGCAGCTTAAAACAAAAATATATTCATGAGAACATTGCATAGACGTCCATTGATTTTATATTAGGTTAATGATATTTTCTATGGCCTAACTAAACCTCTACCCCTACACCAATCCATCACAGAAACATGTGCAAACACTAGATTTAAATCAAAACATGTTTTGACTGATTTATAGATTTATAAGCCTATTTAACCAGTGAGGACCAGAATAATGTCCTCACCAGTAAGTTGTCATAATATTTCACTATAAAAGTGAGGACATGCACTATATGGAGTTTTTTAAAATAATATACAAGTTAATAAATAAATATATATATATATATACTTTCATAAAATACATTATTTACATACTTATTTTGTTTATATATAGCACTTTGTATATTTGCAGTGATTCTAAAATATGTTCTTATTTTTACTTTTATTTTCAATACATACATAAATATATATATATATATATATATATATATATATATATATATATATATATATATATATATATATATATATATATATATATATAAGGCCAGGGGTGTAATGCATAAAACATGTAAAATGTACACCAACTGCATTCACGCACCACAATGGAACAAAACTAGATCACACCCATTATAATAAACAGAGATATCTACACTGGGAGTTGACAGACTCCTCGTTTCTATTTTTTACACACTGCTCAGATATACCTGGCAAGTGGCCCCCAGGTACTTTGAGTCAGAGACCCCTAATCTAAGCCAACGTGCAGTTGCCTTACATTTAATCTGCAATTCTACAGTGGAAGGGAAAAAAAGTTGTAGAGGTCACATAAGAAGAATTCTGACCCAGCATTCCAAAAATACTTTTATGATGATACAGAGGTGCAGCTCAACCAGGTAGATAAATATGATAATCTTTTGAAAAATGTAGTTCATGGGATGAAATATTACAGTTGCTATTGTCACAGGGGCGCAGCTGACAGCGCAAGCGGCCACAGCTGAGAATGCTGGGCTTCTGGGGCCAACCGAGAAAGAAAACAGTCCCAATTAGACAGCACAGGCAGGTCAGCTGGGCTCCTAAGTCCTTCTCTCAATTCAGCCTGAAATCAGCATATGCTGCATGTCTTAAAATAAAACACCAATTGAGAAAAAGACAGAGTGGGGGAAAAAAGCGAGAGGACCAGAGAAGATAACAAGAAAAGGGGCAGACCAGAGAGATATAGAGAATGAGAATGGGATGGGGGAGAAGGAATTATACACATAAACATTCAGGCACAATTACAAGTCAGTTTTCCTAATAAATAATAACTGTCACAACAAACTATATACTCCCTTTAGATACATTAGTAGGTAACTACATTATAGCTACATTAGTAGGTCATGGCAAAAACTTTCTTTCTTTCTTGCTTGCCATTAACCCACCCATCTTTACATCCATAAAAACAAAGTCTTCAGGACATTGTGTAATCTGGCTATTAAATAACAGGTCAGTGAATGGTTTTACTCTTTATAGATAATGAATGCTGCCTCTAGTGGCTAGACTAGAAAGTATACATTTGTTCGGTCCACACATGCATTATCAATCACATTCCATCAGTTACATAATCTCATTTTCGTACAGAAGTCCAAAATTATTGAATGTTGATTTGTATGGTGTTTAAAAAAAAAAGAGTTTGGCATAGTAAGCGTCACACTGATGAGGTTGTGTGTTTCGCACGACCCATCCAGATGTAGCAGCCTGCCAGACACAACAAAGCCAGCCTCTGACCTTTACGCATGGCCCACATTTAAAAGTGGCCGTAAAGGATCAGGTTACAGACAAAAATAGCTGCCCCAGCCCCCTCCACCTCCACTCCTAAACCACTCTACCTTTAAATTTGGGGCTGTGGCTATTGACAGATGTTGCTTTCAACACAACCCTGCAGACTGGCAGGACATCTGGGTAATTGAAGGATGCTGTCAATCCAACTAAGTCCTTTACTTGGATGTGAGATTGCATGACCCTTGTCTGGCTGAAAGAGTTTGAGAAAAGAATTGTGTCATCGCTGAGTTTTGAGCCTATTTTAGTTTCTTCAAAGCTAGAATAAGTTCCATAATGTTTATATAGGTGTATTCATTTATCAATATAGTCTTTTCCAATCCTTATCTACCTGGATGAGATTGTTTGGCATCCAGGGAATGACCCTGTAGCATGTTTAGTCAGCAGGGGTTAAGGAGGATATTCTCGCAATGTATTCATTCTCATTTTGTATTTTTGATGTTCCTATTTTTAAAGTACAGCTAGATAAAAATGTCTCGATGTGCCGTTTCTTAATGTTTTATTGCCACATTGTACATTTACACAAAGAAGGAAGATTGCTCCCTTTCTTCACCCTGCGAAGCTGGGCTACACACATCAATTAGAGCATGCACACACATACTGTACATCCTTGTGTTCCCCTTCTCCTTTGACACACACTTCCTGTCTGATGAAAGCCCACACTGTGTTTGATATCTATCTAAGTAGTCCACTCTCACACAAAAAAACTCTGAACCTGACCATGACCTGGGCAGCCAGAGCCGGATGGGGCAGACCATGTGTCTTAACACTGACCTTATGACCTCACTCCTTTCAAGTGAATCTGCCTAATTAGCAAACACAAGGAATGGGTAAAAATGAAAGGACCCGAAACCTCAGGGTTACACACACACTCTCACAAAGAACCTGTGTCGCATAGTCAATATTGACTTGAGTAGACAGTGAATATTTAAACTATTTGCCAACTGAAACTGCCCATTTGCACAAGAGCTTGATCTGAAGTACCACAAAAGAGCTCATCATGGAAGACTGCTGGTGGACAGTATTTAGCACAACCGCAAAATCCAGCTAATCACACAAACTGAAGGTAATTAAATATGAGACGTTCCCCATGCCATCATCCTCACACCTGGGAGCTTCTTACAGCGTTTCTAACAAATCTATTTGAGAAAAATTCAAACGAAAATCCACCAGAGTAATCCAGGTTAAATGAATCTCTCTGAGGTATGGCAGCAAGTGTTCCACCAGGGATTGAAGTCTGGAAGCCTCCGGTTCCTCTCCCCATGTTTGATTTAGTGTAGCTCCAGACGGACGCAGTCAGACGGTCCCCTCAAGACTGCTCTCTCCTGAGGAACTGCCTCTTCTACCTCAACTTTTCCTGAGAGATATACCACCTTTCCACAGAGCACCTCTTAGTTGAGGAGTTGAAAGAAGGACTGTGTGTTTATTGAAAAGTTTAGTCCATTGGAAGCCAAGAGTTGAGGGCCGTTCACCTTAAGGACGATACCTATAAAGTTTTAATAATCGTTCTTATTTTATGAGAACAGGGAAGTTCATACCAAAGCTATAACGATAATGACACATAGGAAAGATTTCTCTAGTTGATAAATGATAAAACACTGACAGCCAATTAGAATCCATCTAACTTTAAAGAGCTCAAGCATTTAAAGCGATAGATAACACAACAGCAGTGTGCACTTATAATAAACATAACATTATTATCCTTTGGTGTGGATGCTAATATTATTGTAATTACAGTTATCTTTAAAGTTATGAATCTAGGTGTGAATGGGCTTTTACACTCTCTGGTTTCCATCCTAACAGGTCAGGTACAGAATATACACTGTATAGTATTTAAAGGTGACCTCTCTTAGTATACAAAGAACTAAGGAAGCCATTTGGTAGGTTGATTCCAGTGAAAAGTGCAAACACTGGAATGCTATTAAAACAATGCAGTTTATTGGAGAATCCTGACCTGCAACAGTGGCTCAACCTATGGCATGAAGTTGGGGAGGGGCTATATCTTTGGTTGACCAATGGAAAGAGGATAGTGTTTGAAAACAGAAAACAAAATTATTTCAACTTTGGTGACATAAATTAAACCAAAAAGCTGCAGTTGATCTCAAAACTATTTCACTTATTTTCTACTACATGTATGTGCGTGTTAAATATCAAAAATGTTTTTCCCCATTTAATTTTCTTACCTTTTTTAGATGCAAACTTTAAAGATCCCAGCAATTCAGGAACTTACATGTTTCACTACAGAACAGGAAGAGGTTAAAAGAGTACAGAATCGTTTTAACTTATAGAGATTGAGCGACTTTCACTGTTACTACTAAAGGAAAAACGACTGCTTCTCATGTCAATAAATCACCAAGAGAAGCTCGGGAATGACAGGAAACAGGATATTGGGACACTGCTGCCTCAATAGGTCTTGGTCAGTGGGGCAGAGGTCTAGGAAATGACTGTTAACACACTATCAACAAACTCCTTGACACCCGACCAAACTTCCTGTGTGGAAAGGAAGTGAGAGTGGCCACAGGGGCCACAGTTAACAGTCAGCTCATGCACTGATGGGGAGGAAAAAGGAGAGAGAGCGATAAGGGCAGACTTAACCTGCCATTTATCAGCTATCTGACATGAGGAGATGGGACCAGTGCACTATATGATCAAATATGACATTATTCAGGTTATATAATATTATTTGAAACTAGCCAGGAATGCACACACATATACACGGGCTCTCACACGCACCATGTTCTCATTCTGGCACATACAATAATAGGAAGTAATGCTAATGCCATGCTTTAAATATTTCAGGGTTGAGTAAAGTTGCCTATGAAATGCAAATTACAAATCTGCTGTAAGAAAAAAAAGTCAAGAAGAGCAGAGCCACGTACTCCTGAAGTGTTTAAACCGCTAAGATGCCATGAATATTAATGTTCTGAAAAATCACAATAGCAGCACCGAGCTGTTTACAGGAACGAGCGGTGCGTTTCAGGCCCCGAATCTGCTGTTTAGCATGCACCGGTACCAGTTCATATCAAACATGGCACGCGTTAAGACAACACCGTCTCAGTTGCTGCTAGTCAACTGACATCATGCATTGTGACCTATGCATGGGAGAACAGAATAAAAAGCCTTTGAGACAGAAGGAGATCGAGAGAAAGGGAACGTACTGTAGCCAAACACTGTACGTCTGACCTCCTGTCTTTCTAAGTGCGGTGTTAGCATGTCTCTGAAGCAGCGGTGCATGAGCGTCCTAGCACACTACATATGTTCCAGCCCAGTCACCGTAATGAAACAATGACAATCCATCCTACGCCTGGCAGTGAGCAGTCTCTAAAAACCTCACATTACGTACAACCGCTAAGCTGAAACATTTAATAGGACATTATCATTACCACGCACCGCTGTATTAACCTAATAAACATCAGTGGGAGTTACTGTATGATAGCAAACTGGAATTATCGCCGCTGTTATCCCATCATAATTGCACATGTAGTAATAGAAGTCACCATAAATTGGATATTAGTGTGTTAAAATGCATCATATCGTATTAGGACCTGCTGAGATGGTAATAACTAAATGAGAGTGTTCATTGCTCTAAACAAGTTTATGAATTTGATAAGTGAGGTGAGACCTCAGGTTTATTTTGATGTTTCACAAACCGCCAGAGTTTGCTTTTGAATTTATCTCGAGTGAGTTCAAGGGAGCCATTCAAATATGACCACGGCTATTCCACTTTTGCTTCTGGTTGATGAGGACGAGGCTTTTGAGGCTTATCTATCCTTTTTATAATAGAGTTTCAAAATAAAATACACATTCACAAAACACACACACTGTCAGACATTTACTCCCACCGTGAAAAATAGGCACGGCCAAAGAGATTATACTGTCGTCCATTTCGTGACACCTGTGAGGACACCGCAAACAGTCACTCGTGCTTTATCTTTTTTCTTTGTGCCGAATGGAGGCTACGGCTTTATTGGTTTGTTAGTTAAGAAAGTAGGCCAGCATAAGCAGGACACAATAATAATTCCTTGAGTGGCTGGGCTCTGGCCTCGGCGAGCCCGCCGATGATGAATCTGTGTGCCACGGTACATTATAGCGGGATAAAAGAAGAGGGGGGTGAAGGACAGTGCCTTCTCTGAACCTTAATCAGATGCAGATCAGACTAAAAGCATCGGAGCAGCAAATCCCCGCTCCAAAGCGTAGCGCCACACCACGCCGGCCACCCTCTCTCTCTTTTCTTCCATTTCTCTCACCCGCTCCCCCCCGCCCGCCCTCTCCCTGAGCCCTTTATAAAAGGTTGGTAGATAGATTCAAGTCTTTATTGGAAGATCATATGGGATGACTGCAAAATCCCATTACTTGTTGATTAAGTATTGATCCCACCCCCAAGTATTAACAAGTAAGCTAATATGGAGTGACCCGTGAGACCAGTGGCTGTGGAGCAAAGAAATCAAACACTTTGGGGACAGAAAAAAAGAGAGGGAGGGAGAAAGAGAGAGAGAGACAAAGAGAGAGATCATACAGGAGACAAAAAGAAGGGCATTGAGTAAAGTGAATAGAAATAGACAGATGTGAAGAAATAGACATTGTGAACGAGAAGGAAAGGAGCGCTGCTTCAGACGTGTTAGTGAACTTCTGTCTCTCGGCTCTGGTTAAAATGTCACACATCAATGTGCAGATCAATGGACGCCTTATTTTTCAGCCTCCTCCTTATTGCCATCATCAGATGGCTCTCCTCTCGTACCTCCTAATGACTCGGACTGAATTCCCTCCCTCCTGCGATTCAGTGTACAGCGAACTTCTCTTGATCTCTCTTGATTCCATGTGGCCCCTTCAACAGTGCCCTGTGTTCTTCTGACACCGCAAACCCACCCACATGCTCACACCAAATGGTTACGGCATGTATTCAAAATATGGTCCAAAGCTAATTTTCCTTTCAGTTTTTATTCTGGCCTTTGAATTTTTTCCTTAAGCCAGTTTTTACTATGTTCCTACCAGTGTTGAGAAAGCTATACTTTAAAACTGTAGTTTGATAAGTTAGAAGCTAATTAGAATAACATAGTTAAATGGATAGTTCAACCAAAAATGAAAATTCTGATCATGATGCTCCACTTTCTTTCTTCCATGAAATACAAAATATGATATTAGATATGTTTTGTTTTCCACAAAAGAAAGAAAGTCACACAGGTTTATAATAAGGGTGTTGATGAAGATAATTTTCATATTTTAAGAGAACTATCC
The DNA here is from genome assembly GCF_024489055.1 of Chanodichthys erythropterus. NCBI lineage: Eukaryota > Metazoa > Chordata > Actinopteri > Cypriniformes > Xenocyprididae > Chanodichthys > Chanodichthys erythropterus. The sequence continues at coordinate 16,610,184 of NC_090225.1, forward strand.
CTTTAAACAGCTGTCAAACAGCCCTTTTAAAAAGTAGTTATCTACACTACAAAGTACAAAGCAAAAAAAAAAAAAAAAAAAAAAAAAACTATTTGAAGCTATTTAGGGCACACTATCTTATCTTTCAAAATATATACTATCTGATTACATACAGCAGATGCATTTATACTAAATAGAATGAATACAACTAGAAAACAGCCTAATTCAAAACTGTGATAAAGACAAAGTGTTTTTTTAAAGAAACATTGAGCTAAATAATTCTTCAGAAATGACAAGGTTCTGTACAGGTGACTTCTTTGTATTTCTTTATTTCACATGAACTGCCTGGACCAAATAAACCACTAAAATGGAAGTTATTTTTTCTAATGCTACATAGTATGAGAGAAAGAACAAACACTGCACCAAAAAAAAAAAAAAAAAAAAAAAAAAAAAATTAAGTAGAATTTTGATAAAATAAAAAGGATACTTGCTGGGAAAAAATAAATAAATAAACAAATATTTTGAGACTTGAAAAGTTGCAAAAAAAAAAAAAAAAAAAAAAAAAAAAAGGTAACACTTTAGAATAGGGAACTATGACTTTTCCCTCAAAATCCTAATTTACTGCTTATTAATAGTAAGTAAGGTAGTTGTTAAGTTTAGGTATTGGGTATGATTAAGAATGTAGAATAAGGCTATGTAGAATAAGATATAAATATGTGCTAAGTACTAATAAACAACCAATATTCTAGTAATATGCATGCTAATAAGCAACTAGTTCAAAGACCCTAAAAAATCAAGTGTTACAAAAAAAAAAAAAAAACAGGTTAACTACTGTCAAGCTACTGAGAAACGTAGATATGTAACAGTACGTGTAGTATGGTACCTCACAAAACTGATTATCATCATTATCAATGTAGAGTCAAAGTCACACTTACAAGAAACATGGCAGATAAAGCCTAATCACCCTTTTGAGTCTTTATAAAGCTGTGGCAATTGCACACCCCTCACTCACGTGTTCACTGTCAATAATTCATATTTCATTTAAAACCCATCACTACCGAGATCACAGTGTTTGTTATTGCACACAGGAAAATTACTTCAGCAGGAGTGCATGAGCAGAACATAAACAGTTTGTTTGTCTTCATGTAACTGTCATTCAGTACTTCCCTTTTGTGTAAAGAGAACGAATAGAGATGATAGAACAAGAAAGAATCAATGAGAGAGACTGTCAGAATTTTCATATTAAAATGGAGCAGAGAAAAAAAAAAAAAAGACACAAAGGATTTGTTATTCTGGCAGACTGCTCGGTCAGTCGATATGTCCACAGATTATTCAGATTAGTGAGAGGTTTAACTCCGCTCATTGACTTGACGAAGGTTTCGTCCGGTTAAAAAGCTGACACAGTCCATTACGAATAACATTCTGCTATTGATTAGTTTATTCCGAGAGAAACTCTTCTACATCCCTCCCTCTCTCTCTCTCACTCACTCACTCAGGCTTTCCAGCCTCATTACACAGCTGTGTAAATTATGTGTGTATTATGTAACCCCACAAGGTGCATAAAATAATTTTTATGAGTACAGTTAAAGGTTTTTCTAACTAAATAGTATCAATATGGTACTAGTCAGCCAGATGCACTGCTAGTGTTTCCTGTAAAGGCCATGTTGGCTGTATCTGAGTGAGTGATTGACTGACTTTGTTTATACAGTCAATTGTTTCACTCAGCATAGTCACAAATTCCAAGCTGGGACCAGGTTTGTGCACCATTCAGAATAGGGAATGCCTTTTAAATTCATATAATTGCAATCTTTAAATAGAAAAGTTGTAAAATAGATAGATGATGGACGGATAGATAGATTTCAATTGAAGTTTCTTTGTGGTGTGGCCAAATCAATTCAATTTCACAATCACACTCGTGAACTTGAATGCCTCTGGACTGATTGGGCTCTAGGTATGAAAAGCTGAGAGTCTTTTCAGCTTGCAAAAGTTTGCTTTAAAATATAAATACAAGGAGGCACAGCTAACTCCTTTTTTATTAGTCTTATAAAGGTCTATTGATCGATCATTAAGGAACTGTCCAGGTCTCAACACACAATGTGTAGAAACTGTTTGTATAGCTTGCTGAGTAACCAAATAATTTCTCAGCCTCTATTTATTAGAGATGCAAATGCCTTATAGCACGAAGGACAGAATGGATGAGGCATGATATTTGTCAGACTAATGGCCAATTAAGCCCTTCTAAACAAGAAGGTAGGAGATTAGAATCTCGCCGACCCCCTCTGAGACATTAAATGCGTTTACACGCACTTTAAAAGTTCGATTTCAGTTAGACTGAAACAATAATTTGTCTTTTTACAACGGTATAAACACGGTCTGACCAAAATCATGCCAATTAATTAGTCTACAAAAGTAATTCCTTTGCCAATTGATGAGATCATTTCATTAATAAATAAATTGTTCGCAAAAGGTGCGATGGTCTTTTTACAGATGGCATACATGCAATCCAAAAACTAGCCATAATTTAAACAATAATACTACACAAACAAAAAAATGGCAGCATATCAAATCTGTTAATATCACTGTCAAAACTAATAGTACATATCTTTCACCACACAAACCATCACTACACCAAGTAGTTAGTTGTGTGTGTTTTATTCATTAAATAGACTCATTCGTTCAAACGTCAATCATCTTCAATATTTTTAAAAATATGAATCCTTATCTGGAACTCAGTTTTCAACCTTAACTGTACATGTAAACCTACCAAGTGAGAAAACTGTTTTCCCCCATCAAACTTAGAAAAGAGAGGGCTGCTTCCTGTAGGAAACTCTGAGAAGTGTTTTGCAAGACTTATAGTGGTAGGCCCTTTTCATTTTCAGTTTAAACTGCATTCTGAACACATTTCTTCCTTCTCAGGATGTATTTTTGCACAGTGTTTTAGACATTTGACAAGGTCTTTTAAATATACATCAGCAATTTCTTAGTGACCAACACTTTCAGCTCCACACTGAATCAACTTTTCCCAGCATGCGTGACCTAAAATAAAACTTTCAATATGGGGGCTCAGTGCACGACTTGTCCACAAATGTATTGAAACCAGGCCCGTTGTATGTTGCCAAAACATTCTGTGGTTTTCTGGAGTTTAGACGACTCTCCTGTGATCTAAGATGGCTTGGAAATTGGATCTTGGCCTATAATAAGCAGGGCTGGAGAACCGTTGGCCGCCTCAGTCAAAGAACAGAGACATGAATAGGTCCCAGGAACACTGGGTCACACAAAGCCTTGATTGACTGGATCAGATGTTTGGTACGATCAGATACTTGGGCCCGGTTGAAATCAAAGGGAGGTAGGCTCTTTTAAGCACACATCAGGGGAAAGGGTGGGGGCCGAGACTCAGTTCTAAAGAGCCAAACGATCCTGTCGTCTGACGCACTGAAATCCTGCGGTATCGGAAGGTCAGCGCAGCTTGTCTGAACATGACAAATAAATGCCCACAGAAACTGCTAAAGTACTCCAAATCTCGCTAATGTGCTCTGGGATATTAAACCGAGAGTGGGGGAGAGGATTTTAAGGAAGGCGGTGGGTGCAGTCCCATCGTTCTCTTCATTACACCCATGTGGTGACAATTGTAGTGCCCCCTCTTTCCCAATCCCCTCCCCCTTCCATGTTTAGGAGTGGAGGACATCAACATGCACAGCATGTAATGATGTCAAAGAGCTATTTCATGGTGAACGTTTGGTTTGAATTAGAGGCCAGTGGGAGTGCGGACTCTCACACACTCTGGCAACGTCCCTTTGTTCCTCCCTGATCTGTGGTGCGGAGGAGACCTCTCTCTTTTTCTCTTTCTCTCAGTCTACAAAACACTCTCTCCACCCATCTCCCACCCTGCCATTATGCATATACCCACGACGCCCCAATGTTCACACTCTTAGATGGATGATCTTGCAAACGCTGACATTTTCTACGCATACAAACTCACACATACACACTTTAGCATCCGTTTGGCACTTTTAAACTCACTACCACGGTGCAGAACGCTGTTGCATAAACACATGTATGTACATTTACACTGATAAAATCCTAAAACGTGTTGCCATGTAGCATCTCCAAGTCATTACATTATTCAGAAGCTGAGAAAAAGCAGTTTAAAAACCATACAAACATCCCCCCACACACTCTTTATCTTAGAGAGTATAAGCGGAAAAGGCAGATTTTCTGTGAGCTGAATATGGATTGAGACTAGACATGGCTGAATGAATAAATGGAAAGTTTGAGAGGCTGAGAGGAGAGGAGCGGACAGTGTGACCTTTTTAAGATCCCAGTCAAATGGGTAAATAAGATCCCGAGGTGACTGTCATTTACAGGTTGGGTATTGACGCGAGGCCGGCCAGTCCTGAGAGAGCAGGCCACTGCGAAGGACAGACGCAGAAAGTACACATGTGCCAGAATACGCAGACAGACTGAAATTATTATACAAACACAAGTTCATACACAGCTGAAAAGGTAAAATTAAAGCTAGGAGATGCATACACTGATAAATGCATACACATAGCAAAAAAAAAGTAATTTACTCTACATTTTTTTTTTTTTTTTTTTACAATATAATAATAATAATAATATCTACCTTGATTGTGTGTGTATATATATATATATATATATATATATATATATATGTATGTATGTGTGTGTGTGCATACATACCACAGTTCTTTCTAGTTCTCGAATCTGTTTGGCTGATAGCCGTGCAATATTTTAGTGATAGCAGCACTCCTCCCTTTTCACTGTTTGTATCACTCTCAGCAACGGTCATGGTGGACGAGCAAATCCACCGTATTTTTTACAATATCTACACTTGTTGTACCACAAACTGTAGTTTTAAGAGAATTTAAAATGTTTTTTTTTTTTTTAGAAGAGAATGTAGTTGTTTAGACCTGAAATATAAGACTCATATTTAATCATAGCGCCTATTTTACAATTTGATTAGACGTTTTCAGAGATGCGAGCTCCAGGCCATCAGCGGCCGTTCAATGCTCATGTACCCGCCGAGAACAGCTTCATCTCGGCCAGTGCTACAGGGATTTGCCGCTGTGTCTTATAGCGGCTAAACATGAGATTTAATTCATTTTGGGTGCATAAAACGTCAATCTTTGGTCTTATTAATCTATTACTTGTTCCAGAGCAAATCGAATTGTGGTACGTTAAATTTGATAACTTAATATTAAGGCTATATTTAACTTAAATCCTCTATAGCAGCACTTCTCAAAGTCCGGACTCCGGTCCGGATCCGGACCCGGAGGGAATTCAATCCGGACCCGCCTCAATTTCGTATTTCAACAGCAGTAATTGTGTTAAGGGATTAAAAGTCTGGATTTCCTACTCTGATAAATGCATGCCAGAATCATTTGTTTAGTGTTTTATGTCTTTTTGGAGATGGTCAGAAATTAAAGCGAAGGCGAGATATTTAAAGTTTTCCTCGATGATTCAGTTGCCATGACATCCAGTGAGTGTAATTGGGCGCGAGTCGCGCAACGCGACACTTCACTGCAACAAGCGTTTGAATGGGTGTGGAGCAGTGGTTCTCAACCTGCGGCCCGTCACGAATGTAAATTCGGCTCGCGATATGCCGATCACAATTAAAAAAATAAATAATAATAATTATAGCATACAATTTATTTTTGTTTTAAAATTTAAATTAAAGTGAATTAAATAAATATAAATGAGCTATAATGCTTTATTTGTCATATAAAATAATTTTGGTGAGCATTTATTATTTTCAGACATCAGGCAATGTAGGCTAATGACGCAATCACTTAACGAAACAAACACAAGTGCACAAATTCTTAGGAAGAATTCAAACAGTAGCCATTAATTTTGTAAATTTAAGCCTGGTCAAAAATGGTCAAATTTGTTATTAGAGGAGAAAAACAAAATGAGGAACATACAATGAAGGAACACATGCAAACAAGAAGAGTCAGCATCGAAGTTAAGAAGAATGGAAGAATCAGTTGAGCGAGATGGACGGCCTTCCTGTTTGCTCTGTAGTAAACTAGGCTACTTGACAAGCAAAACCTACAATTTCAAAAGACTGAACTGTGAAATCGATGTGTTTGTTTGATGTATTTTAAATCAGTAAAAATAACCGCATCAGCGCACCCACGGCTGGAATGAGTCCAACTCTGCGCGCGCTCGCGGATCCGATGCTGCGCGAGGATTACGACATGACAGAATGCTTGATATCGTCAGAGATTGTAATTACAATGCGCTCAATGTTGTTTGTAAAAAGAGCTGAGTAACATTTGCCTATTAAGGCGTTTATGTGATTGTTTGGTGACCATTGCGATGCTGTTGAAGAAAGTCATAAAGTCATACAGAATTAAATAGCAACTTAAAGTGATTTATACAGTTTGTGTGTTCATTGAGCATTACTGATAATTATTGTAAAGCTTATGTCAGTAAGTTAGTTTTTATTTGTTATTTATTGTGTGCAACATCTAGGTATAATAATAGTATTTGCTAATACGATAACATTAAATCTGATTGGTTTGTATTGGTGACGTCATATGTAAATTATATGCGGACCGTGAGACTTTCATTTGGACCATTGTGCGGCCCACTGGGAAAAAAGTTTGAGATCCACTGCTCTATAGCATAGCATATTGGTTACAACTAGACAGAAAATATCAGGCGAATACTCTTCTCTGCTCTACAAATACATAAAACATTAGTCTTTATAGACAGTGCTTCTTGAGCAAAGAAAACGCTGTACATTGTTATTCTCAAATCTGTGTGTGGCACCTCATTCACGATAGAGGTGGGACAGATTAATGAGGTTTGACTGACAGTTTGAGGATACAATGGAGAAGCAGTGTTGATCACACGGCTACTCATATGATATTGTTCATACAGTATATATATATATATATATATATATATATATATATATATATATATATATATATATATATATATATATAAAACACACACACACACACACACACACACACACATATATTTAAGTTGAAATCTCAAGCTATCCCTCTGTATTTGCCCATGTATGATTTTGCTATGGGCGAACATGTCCTCCTCACTTCAAAACAATGTATACTATTTCTGTCATTTCTTTGCTTACTGTTCCTTTCCTAGAGCCATGGCTAATAAGGGGGATGTTTTCCTAAGTTATGGTCAAGGATGCCTCCCGTTAACTTATCACACAGGGAAATGCCAGAGACAGCAGGGCTGGAGGCTGATGCGCTGGGTAAAACTTGGCATAAGCTTCTTATCAGAAAATATTAGGTTTACGCCTAAAGGTGCTTGCTTGTGTCAGCTTCTGAGGCTGTCTGGAAATCCCTGCCTCGATGTGACAGGTCAGTGTGCCAAAACTAGCCAGCAGATGAAAGATGCCCCTACATGAATACATGCATAAGGCACACGTCCACATAAATATAACAGTTCATAGAAACTGCAGTATTATGTTTTAATGTTTAACCAAAAAGTTATGACATTTAAAACATTGATTTAAATTATTTGCAGAATAAGTAAATAAACCTAACTACAAATGATACTATAGGCATTTAAAATACATACAAATACAAATATTGTCAGTAAAAAAAAAAAAAAAAAAATGTTTACAAAAACAGCTACAGATTTTATAGTCAATTAATTTGTTTATGATAAACAAATAATGTTTGTTGGTTGGCTTGTTTTCACGCCCTTATTTTTCACAAGAAAATTATTCTTTTATCATTGCTCCTCATTAAATTAAGCAGTACATAATTTATTCACGGTCAAATAAGGAAAACAACATCAAGATGTGTTGCTTACCTTCAGAACACGTATTTCATAATGACAGGTTTGTACTCGTGTTCTTTTATGCATCAAAAACATTACAAATCAAAAACCATCCTATTTCTCCAAGGTTGAACAAAACTTTAAGAGTTTCTGGTTGAATCAAGTGGCTCTATAAATAACCAAGTTCATGTGATACAGATCAAACTGTAGAGACGTTTGAAGTGCAAGCAATATGTGCAAGTTGCTCAGCTCTCCTAGATCGATTGAGAGGGTCTTACAGGGGTCAGAGTGGATGCCTGAGGGAGAAGAGGAGTCAAACATAATGTTGGGTGTCAGACTGTTGACATTTCAGATCTTCAGATGTGTTCACCATGCCAACAGAAAGAGAGGGAAAAAAGGATGCCAGGGGCAGTGTGCACATATACAGTATGAGAATATGTTGCCTGAAATGGCCAGGGTCACTGTAAAAGCTGACAGGCCATGTTGCCAATAATCATAATCATTATGGGTCGTGTTAGTATGCAGATACGTCTTGCATTCATTGACATACTTTAATTATTTTCCACCCCGACAATGCTAGTTTTAGATCTATCTTTCCCATCTAGATGTTTTAAACATGAATTGATTGCCACAATAAATTCATGCACACAAATTAAAGCAGCCATGTTTTCTATTAGTGTTACAACCCACCCCGGTACTCCAGCACTCTTTGTACTTGACATTAATTTACACAATTTAGGAAATAACAGACGTTTCTAAACTACTTTAATTTAGCAGATAAACATGGATTTAGTTTGAGCACAAAAAACACTTACAAATACTGAAATAAAGTGTGTTAAAACACTTCACGGTCTCCACTACCATTAAAATCAATATATGCATAACTGAAACTGAAATATGGATGGATGGATCTTACTATTAATACACAAATAAGGGATTATGATAAAGTTTGAGCACTTAAAATGTAATGCAAAGCTCCTACCCTACACTTATATATATATAAAAAAATAATAATAAAAGGGTTAAATAAAAGGCACTAGTGTGTAATGTAAGTTTCACTAAGTGAAAATAACATTTTCTTAGCGATATATGTTATTTACACTAAGTGCAAATAGCAGCATTTTCTTAGCGATATGCCATTTACACTAGGTGAAAACGGTGATAGATTCTATTTACACCATGTAAAAGTATCAGTTCTTTGCAATAAGAGCAATTCAATTCAATTCACATTTATTTGTATAGTGCTTTTCAAAATACATATTGTTCCAAAGCAGCTTTACAGAGAATGCATGTCAACATTACAATTTAGAGAATCTGGTATCGGAGGCAACTGTCCAATGTATGTGGTTTCAGAAATGTACATATAATCATGCAGTTAGCTAACAATATAATAATTTAGGCAATTTAATTTACAATCACTGTTAGCAGTTTATAGTTTAAAGAGTAGCCTAAACAGTGATTAGATGCTATCTATACTTTATATTGGCAGATACTATTTGCACCTCAGTATTTTTGTACATTAACAGGATGTAATAATATCATAGAGTGCAACTGATTATATTTAGTAAAATTATTAAATGGATGCTGCCTCATTGGGAGAGTAAAAACTGAACCTACAACTTCCCCATAACCCTACCAATAAACACTTTTGATATTATTACACACTGGTTCGCAGTTTATTTCCACTTTTAGAACATTGTTTTCAAACGGCGGATTCAAATCCACGTCGATTGCGTTCAGAGCCAGGTCTGCAAGCCTTACAGCCGCGCCACTGAAGATGTTGAATTCTGCACGTCTTTAAAAACTTGAGTGGCCCAACCAGACAAACATTTGTCTGCCATGCCAAACATGGCAAACATTTAACCCAAACACTAGGTTTGTCCAAATTCTGGTTTTTAACCCAGCGTTTTTTAGAGTGTACCAAATAAAACAAAGAAAATTCAGAATTAAGATATGCTTCAAAAATGATCAAAAGTAGTGCTTATATATTAATAAAAGTACCTAAAGTTATAGAACAAACTAAATTATACCAAAACTAATTACAAGTCCAACTATTGTGACCTACAATAACAAAACATCCCTTGTTGTGAGGGAGTCAGACCAGCTGTTGTAATGTGGCTAATAGTCCTACACCACCCATATCGTTGGGATGGAGTGACCCATATCTGCCATGCGCGAGCAGGCTGGTGCTGATCCCCACAGCTCTTCTCCTGTCTGTCTGAGCCGAGTGCACCGCCTGGCCCTGGCTCTCACTTCTGGGCTTGGATGGGCCCCTGACGAGGCTATCTTAAAAATGCTCTAAGATCCTCTGTCCTTTACTGTCTCATTCAAAGCACCACATTTTTAATATTCAGCACTGCAAGATGGTGGGAGCATTTGTTCAGGCCGCCACATTAAAATAGCTCACACTCTCACTGATGAACTTGAGGCTCCAAAAGTGGGGCTATGAATTTATCATAACAAGGTCACAATGAACAGTATTTGCATGTATGGATTTAAACACAGTGATAATGAAATATGCTCTTATACATCAGGAGAGACGACAAATAAGTCTGTGTGGTGGTTTGGGGTGTAATTCATAATCTGTGTCCTTATAAATGTATCTCACAATCCAGAATATGTACATACGAGCTCACATACACGTGATGCAGCCGAGCACATACTCAAGCATACACACACATACATATATAGAAACACAAATGAGTCGGGATAAGGAGCAGGTTAAGTATTTCTCCATTAGAGGAGCAGTAGTCAGGTTGATAATGTGTCGAAATAATGGTTAGACTTGGGGCCCTCTCCGACACTCGCTGCTTTGTGTGAGAGCGCATATTCCTTCCTACATGAGTTTGGACTAAAACACACACACGCGCATAAAGGTGTGTGAATTTCATTTTCATTCAGCTTATGGGGACAATTAAAGCAGAACCTTGAAAATATAAGCACTCAAGGCCAGAACGCATTGTTTTGGAGTATCTTATTAAAGTACTCGACCAATTAACACAATGAAACAGGTTGTAGTTGTTAAAAAAGGGAAGAGAATTTAAAAAAAAAAAAAAAAAAAAAAGAAAACATGCAATGACCTGTTTAGGAAAAATGAGAAACAGTTGTAATATGGCCATATTTTCAGTGATCATAAAACTAATGTTATAAGAACTGTGTTATGAATATACAGGCCTTGTTAAGGGAGTGATATGGAGGGGGAAAAAAAAAAATTATATATATATATATATGGAGGTTGTACAACACATTCTTCATATACAGTACATTTTTATCTCAGTAACTAAAAAAAAACTCTGACTTTCAAAAATCTGCTGTGCTGAATCATTGAAATTATATTATAATTTGATTATTTCTACAATGGCAAGTAAATGAAACAGATGAATGCCTAACATGATGAAACTATAGATAGCTATTGCTCATTGCTCAGATTCACAATTAGCTTATGTCAACTTTAAGATTTGTATTAATTTATCTTTTAAAAGTCTTGGTTAAATTTTGGAATATTTCAGAAGTTAAACAACTAGTGCTGAATTTAAAAAGCATAGTAGCATACTGTTCGTACCATTTTTCTAATAGAAATATTTGGTAAGTGTAGTACGATTAGTATACTAGTATGCGGTTCCGAATTCACCACAATATTCCTAAAACTTACTGATGTGCTGTTGCTGTCCCACTAAATGACATCACTTCCTGGAGGATAATGTCATTAAAGGGATAGTTCATCCAAAAATGAAAATTTGATGTTTATCTGCTTACCCCCAGGGCATCCAAGATGTAGGTGACTTTGTTTCTTCAGTAGAACACAAATGATGATTTTTAACTCCAACCGTTGCAGTCTGTCAGCCAAATGTGTGTCAATGGGAACTTCGTCTATAAGAATAAATAAAACTTGCTTAGACAAATCCAAATTAAACCCTGCGGCTCGTGACGATACATTGATATCCTAAGACACGAAACGATTAGTTTGTGTGAGAAACCGAACAGTATTTATATAATATTTTACCTCTAATATACCACTATGTCCAACTGCGTTCAGCATTCGCTCAATTTTTTTTTTATTTTTTTTTTTTTTATCATACTATATGTGGCTATATATACAATGAACACAGTAGAAATGAACCAGGTAGTGTTACAATAAAAAAAGCAACAACAGAAAAATACAAAATTACTTGTGAAATTGCTTCTTTTCTGCATGACTCTACCCAACACCACATGCCAATCTTCTGTTTATCCGTCATTTCTTTTAATACCCACTGAGAAAAAATAAATCACGTGATATCGGCCAATCTGTGCTTCATCCAAAATTAACCGTCTACAGCCAGTTTTGGTTTGACACATCTCGCTTTACTGGTGCAGCACGTTTTCATAAATGCAGTGACATGAGCGTGCATCCAGCTGTGATATTATTAGTTCCTTTGGCGTACAAATAAAAACTCACTTCACCATGCATCGATCCTATAACTATATGTGGAAAAAGTGATAAAAACATACTTAGAACAGATTGGAGTAAAACAAGTGAAGGTCTTCATCCATGAAGAGGACATTAAGTAATACCCCTGACACCGATGACCAGCTCATTAAGTTGAGCCTTTATGGACCATTACGCACTGGGTCAATGAATACACAAGTTCGAGCCGTCCACGGTCAGACTGCTTCTCTGCACTCACGTGAGACAGTGTTTGTATTGTGGAGCCGAAGACTAACCTGAACGAGACCTGATAGAGCGACTCCGTTTCGAATCTCATTCCACCCGTCTCTTTATTTCTCTCCCTCTCAATTATTGCTGTGATTTGTAAGTTGTGATTACAGCCATGCACTTGGGAGCAAGCTAGCGCCAGCCTACACCGGGAGATAACGCACTCCATGCAAACTTACAAAGCGACCACTGACTCTTCTCTCGCAGGGTAATGAATAGAAATGCAGCTTTCAGGACAACGGGGGGAGAGCCGTTTGAGTGTGTATGTGTGTGTACTACGGGGGTGGCGGGGTTGTAGGGTGAGCAATGCAGCTCCATTCTCTACCTCGCTGTCAGAAAATATAATTTGCGCCTTCAGTGATTCACCTGGTTCATATGCAGCATGCAAATTTATTTCCTTAATAATCAGAGCAGGAGGCTGCCCAGGAGGATTAATGGCATCATTCCTTATGCACCGGCAGCCTCCCGGACCGCGAGGATATTACCCACCTCTGACATGGAAAAATTGTGTTAGTTCTACAGAGAAAACGCCGGGATATTTGTCCTGTGCGACAATATAATGGGCTGGTGCATCATCAGATTGCAATGTCATTTCAAAAACCTTGAATACAAATAATGTACAGTGAGAGAATAGATGGTGCGTCCCTTAATACAGTCGACTAGTTATCCTTCACACAGGTATAAAGGGGCTTTTCTGACACCAGCCTTTATTTAAATGAAGCCCGCCGCATCCGGCGGCTCTAGGCTCTATCCTAGTACGGATCCCTCTCTCTCTTCCCTCTTTTAATTAATCTTCCCTTCTCTCCCTCACTCCGAGAATCTCTCTTTTCTTGCCTCCTTCACCATTTTAAAGCAAACAACATGAAATATGTATGGGCCAGACATATTAATTATCCCACTATGTGGGGAAAAACAATGCGGCGGTGGCACGGAGCGTTTGGGTGCAGATCTGTCACCGGGTGCGGGAGGGGAGAGCCGGCGAGAAGTGAAAACCTAATTAACAAGATAAGTGACCAACAGGAACCCTCTGTCAGGAGTCACACCCACCCCGGAGCTGAGCCAACATGGACGCCGCTGGTGTTACCGCAGCGCTGCCTGGGCAGCCATCTTGATGAAGTTGTCCTGTTTGTGCAGTGATCTAGTGAGGAACGACACTAGAACGTTTGGAAGTACTATTATATGTTTCTATCATTTTAGAGCCATTTAACTATGTCTATATGCCATAAAGTTTGTGGGGTAAAAGGAAACAGCACAGCCATCACCAGATGTTAAACTGAGTTTGGGGAACCTTAAAATCTGGTGCTACCTCTGACCTGACCCCGTGTTAATAATCAAATATACAAATAAATTATGGCTAGTACAATTCCGGAGTTCAAAACCTACCTTCATATACAACTAAGCAAAACTAGACACTGAATTGATCAAACAAAAAGAACAATGGAAGGTTCTCAAAGTTTATGCTTTTTTGTAAAAATAATAGTCACATTTATTTAGTACTACTGACTGTTGATATTATTATCAAAAGTCACAATTTATGTGTAGGTGAGTTGCGTACCATTTTCACCAGTTTGAGCCATTCAGGATGATTTGCTATTGGTTACAAGCATGATAAGGCATTTTTTGAGGAGGCAGCACTTACTGTCACATGACTTTTAAAACTGCACACTCATTGCAGAATCTCATTGAGAACCATAATGAGCTCAAGGGAGGCCAAAGAGATGCTGCTTCCATCTAACCACTATCCACTTGTGTCGCTACATTAGAACAACAACAACCAAAAAGTAGTTAATATCATATTTTATTATATTCATTTTCCAAATTTTTTAAGGAGACACCACCTCCTTTGCCTCCCTGAAGTAAAAAAAAAAAACCTCATATGCTAATGGATAAAGGGAATCTGAGGTCAAGAAAGGCAAGCCTTTTCCATGGAGCAAAACCCTCTTTTTTTCTCTCTTTTGGTTCTTCAGTGAGACCCAGGGGTCCCTTGAGGTGAGGGCTAGTATTTTTTCCTCACTCATTACAGTCCTGGTGTCCCCCTCTGCCTCTCCATCACTCGAGATTATAGGAAAGAATTTCTCTCCATGAAAAATGACAGCGTTCTCACTTTGCTGTTGTCCAGTGGACTGAGCCAAGAGCAACAGTGTGTATGACGACGACCTCAGAGTTCACAGACTGAAACAGTTTGGATATCAGCATATCCAGCAGAGATAAAAGACCCTTTAACTTTTCATCAATCCACAATGTGACTTGTGATGCAGCCTGAAATAAATCACACCACGTTCATTCATTTGGCCAGAGGAGAACTGGCCCCTGACTGAGCCCAGTTTCAGGACTTTTTTCTCCCCATTTCTGTCACCTGATGTAGTTTGGGGACCTTGCAACTGTCACTTTTGGCTTGCTTAGCTTGGGTTTAAAAGACACTTAATATTCAGTAATGTTATTGATTTGACTGTACGGACACTATCGCATGAGAACAAAGCGTGAACTGATTTGAGCTGAAGGTTGACACCACTGTTTTTTGGCTGAATTACCAATTTTGCAACATCAACACTTTTAAAATGAAATAAACTGAACTGACTTAAGCTGAATAACAACACTATTGTCTTTTGAAGAGCAGCTTATAACTGAAATCATTTCATAACTGATGAACTTTACAGTTATTGAACTGAACTGAATCAACAATGAATAATGACTAGCTGAATAATGACTACTGTCTTCTTCTGTAGAGCTGCTTAATCATTATTTTCCTGTTTATTACTGTGAAGCCGCTTTGAAACAATCTGTACTATATAAAGGTGAGTTGATGTTTCAGTAACATGTTAAACATCACTAAAAATACCCGATTTTCATAATTTGGCCCCTTTCTATAAGAACATCACTTTATCAGCAGTAAGTATCCTAATAGAAATCAGACACTAGTAAGCAATTATTTGAAGGTTGCACATAGAAGTTACGTAAACAAATACATCTGATTGGATAGACAGGTGTCTCTGGCTAGGGCCCCTTACCATGGGCACAAAGCCATCTTTGAGGGCATTGTTTCAGTAAGTCTGGGATCCTCTGAAGCCCAGCAGCCTCATTAAACACACAGAGTCCACTGCTAAAAAGCTGCAAAAATGGTGGGAAAGCAATGCTTTTGACAATGTGAAGAGCTTAACAAGGACCAAATGCTAAACAATACAACGTCTGGACACTGCATGAGTGTTTCTTGAAGACTCTTGAAAGAACTTCCAAGAAAGAGAGAAAGAGAGAGAGTTTAATAACTGAGCTATTAAAGGTGAAGTGTGAAGTTTCTGCACCACTAGTGGCAGCAAACGGAACTTCAGTCTGTTTGTGTGAAAGACCAGAGCAACACCGGCTCAACCGATGGTGTGATTTTGGGGGGAAACCTGTTTGACAGAACAATGGAAGACATGAATCGTTGAAATTTTTGCAATGGCATTTGGTGCTGCTAGTGGAGGAAGAAATACACACTTTAATTAAAGGTTTACTGTGATTACAAAAGCTTTAAAAGGAATATTCTCAGAAACAGATACTCCCAGAAACATGGCTATTCAAAGAACAGTCATGTCAGCTAATAGCAGCAAACATGTAAAAATAAGGGACATTCATCTGGACAATCCAGACACACATCACCATCTCCATAGAAATGCCCCGTCATCCTTCAAAAACAGCCCTCCGGGTGCTCGTATTTGAGGTGGAACTGCTTTTAAATGACCTGTCGCCATGCGGCAGGTCTGATGATTAAGACGTAGGTATGTTAATGAAACTTATTAACGACTCCTCATCCGAAATGGGATTTATTAAAATGAACGCATAATTAAATTTAGCGATGAGCCACGTTGAACAATGCCAGATAGTGGCTACTTTGATTTTGTTTAAAAGTAATTATGCAGAATTGACATGAGTGAGAGTGGTGCTGTGGCCCCTCTAATGAGTTAAATAAGAAAAATCGCTCAAGTTTCAGACTCTGGCAGGAGCTAATTGTGTTAATATGATGGTTTCCACAATGCTGTCATTTCACTTTTGGTCTCATTTTCTTCTTTTTTCCAAGCATCTCTTTTTCTTTTTCTCTCTCTCTCTCTCTCTCTCTCTCTCTCTCTCTCTCTCTCTCTCTCTCTCTCTCTCTCTCAAATCGTAGGTAAACAAAGCGTGATTTTCTTTCATTTTCAAGTCTTTGCTTATCATGGCTTTTCATAGTAACATACAACAGGGCACATTAAAAGTCTTGCAATTAGTAACTTAAACAAGCAGACAAGAGGATTTGTATCTTAGTTTATTACCTGTTTAGCCTGTGTGTTTTTATGAAAACAACAAAAATAATGTACACAAATAGGAAAGCTGTTCTTTATTGACATTACTGACAAATTCCTTTTGGTGTTTACAGAAAAAAAGTATTTGCTAATTTAAAAAATAATAATAATAATAATAAAAATAAAGTGCACAAGATACACTACTATTCAAAAGTTTGGGATCAGTAAATATTATAAATTACACATTTATATAGCAAAGACACATTACATTGATCAAAACATGTCAGTAAAGACATTCAAAGTATTTAAAATAATATATAAATATATATAAATATATAATATATAAATCCTTTAAAAATGTATCACTGTTGCCAAAAAAATAAGCAGCACCACTATTTTCAACATTAAAGGTTTAGTTCACCCAAAAATGAAAATTCTGTTATTAAGTGCTCACCCTCATGTCGTTCCACACCCGTAAAACCTTCGTTCATCTTCAGAACACAAGATATTTTTGATAAAATCTGATGGCTCAGTGAAGCCTCCATTGACAGCAATTAACACTTTCAGATGCCCAGAAAGCTACTAAAGACATATTTAAAACAGTTCATGTAACTATAGTGGTTCAACCTTAATGTTATGAAGTGACATCTATACTTTTTGTGCGCCAAAAAAACTAAATAACTTTATTCAACAATATCTAGCGATGGGTGATTTCAAAACACTTTTTACGATACTACGAATCTTTTGTTTCAAATCATTGGTTTGGAGCGTATATCAAACTGCCAAAGTCACGTGATTTCAGTAAACGAGGATTCATTACGTCATAAGTGTTTTAAAACGTTTCAAAATTTCAATGGTTCACGTGACTTTAGCAGCTTGATACACGCTCCAAACCACTGATTCAAACAAAAGATTCGTAAAGCTTTTGAAATCACCCGTCACTAGATATTGTTGAATAAAGGCATTATTTTGTTTTTTTTGGTGCACAAAAATAATTATTTTGTTTCATAACATTAAGGTTGAATTACTGTAGTCATGAACTGTTTTAAATGTGTCTTTAGAACTTTTCTGGGCATTAGAAAGTGTTAATTATCTTGCTGTCAATGGAGGCCTCACTGAGCCATCGGATATGATCAAAAATCTTAATTTTTGTTCCGAAGATGAACAAAGGTCTTACGGGTGTGGAACATCATGAGAGTGAGTAGTTAATGACAACATTTTTGGGTGAACTAACTCTTTAATAATAATTAGAAATCTTTCTTTATTAAAGTGATTTCTGAAGGATCATGTGACACTGAAGACTGGAGTGCTGAAAATTCAGCTTTACCATCACAGGAATAAATTATATTTTAAACTATAATGAAATAGAAAACAGTTATTTTAAATTGTTATAATATTTAACAATTTTACTTTTTTTTTTTTTTATCAAGTAAATCCAGCCTTGGTGAGCATAAGAAACTTAAAAAAAAAAAAAAAAAATCAACCACAAATAGTACAAACAGTAGTGTACATTCACATAAACTTAAAAATGTGTATTAAAATGTATATGTCAGTCCTTCTATTCTTCCTAGTATGGAAACAAAGGCGGGACAAGGGTCAACAAATATGTAGTTTGCATATCAAAAGTTACTTCCAATCTTGAACAGGCTACACATCTTTTTTTCCGTTAAGTGTTTATAGACAAACCAACAGTGGTCGCTTTGTGGCGTCACTACTTCGGTCAATTTGGTCCCCTTAAAAAGCACGCCACATAGCAATACTAAGAAAAATCTACCAAGTCCAGACAGGCTCAAGTGCTCTTCTGCAACAAACGCAGCCTTCACACTCACAGACCCCAAGTTTACCAACACATCGCCATGGAGACAGATCACACAATAGCCTTAATTTGGCCCCTTGGCCGCAACAACAAGCAGGAAGAAACAAACTGCTGCGACACACTCGCTTGAATATAATAAACGTGGCCCAAACAACACAAACAGAGAAAATAATCACGGTCTGCGCCCTGTGCATGGCACAAAACAGAGCTGTAAACACAGACGCTGTGTTGTGGCGCTACAAACAGTACTTTTCATATGAGGTGAGGAGAGGTTATCGGCATCAAAACCCTCCCTGCATCTGGGCACGTATTAATTATCACACTCAGCATTCACGCCTGTTTCTCAGAGATGAGGCGATATTTGGCTGGGGACGTGAGGTCTCATTATTACAGGGGCTGCTCACGATGTCCTCTGCTCTTTCCATCCACAAGAACACACACAAAAAAAAAAAACCTTCTCACTGTCCTCTGGTTCCCAGTGGAAATCGGCAAGCCCATCTCACTGCTTAGCAACCAGCCTTGGGGCCTGTTTTACACAGCTTAATTCAGATGTGAGTTAGCTGCAGTTGATTGGTTGTGCGGATCCCTCCTCTGTGTTCACTCGCTCTCTTTCTCAGAGGTGAGGACTGGCCTAGAGAGAGAGAGAGACATGTACAATGGATGCAGAGGCTACTGTGTGTGACAGTAATGAAGGATGGCTGGGACAAGAGCGGGGCAGTACTGGGACTGCGCTCAGAGGAGATAATGGTCAGCATCCTCACTAAGAGCTGGGAAGACCATTTAAAAGTTTCGCTTTTCAATACAAATCAGCTGACATTTTAAATGGGCTAAAACTGTGCTTTTACAGGATTGTTTATGTTAACATGAGATGCATGCATTAGCAAAAATGCCTTGGCCTTGGCCGTTTATACTACGGGGCTGTTGAATGCTCGAATCTGATTGTTTGACGAACTTTCTAAGGTGTGCAATTATTTTCAGGGAAACACACGGCTAAAGTAGTTCTGGCAGGTCTTGACCGCCTTGCAGTTCCATATCACTTCGCCAAATGATTTCAGGTCCTACAGCCTACAACTGCAAAAGAGACAAAACCCACAACCACACCGACTATTCTGCTATCAAGGCTCAAGCCTCCATTACTAGTTCTGAAATTACGTTTTGGAATTAGCAACGGAGGCAAATTAGCAAATTAGTCCCACACACAAGAGTGTTTTAAGGACAAAAACCTGACAAATGTCTTGAAATACAACATCGGAACAGTGGATCTTGAGCTGTGGTAACCGTAGTATAAGCGGAATAATTAACTCCGGGCTGTTGAATTCTTAGAAAATAATGCACACCTGAGGTCCGTCAATGGCCCGTCGTCAATTATTCCTTACATGTAATTAAGGTTTATTTGTATTGTACTGTATTAGTAATAGTTGTATTTAACTATTTTACATTTATTTACTTTTTAAAAATATAATTAGATGACTGGCCTTGGTAATTTCATGAAATTATAAAATGCAAA
The DNA here is from genome assembly GCF_024489055.1 of Chanodichthys erythropterus. Classification (NCBI taxonomy): domain Eukaryota; kingdom Metazoa; phylum Chordata; class Actinopteri; order Cypriniformes; family Xenocyprididae; genus Chanodichthys; species Chanodichthys erythropterus. Next base: position 16,630,223 of record NC_090225.1, read on the forward strand.
ACGAACAAACAATAGTGAGTCATGTCAGGCATCTGAGGCCATTTCTGATTGATCGATTTTTGCATTTTTCTAATGAAATACAAAATATTCAATACAAATTTATCAGCACAACAAAAAAATCCAAAGATCTACAGCTGAATGAAGTTCACAGTAGTGGCATTCTGCAGAATCTTACAGTTCTTTGCTTTAATTTTTCAAAATTTGCCACTTTCAAAATCTTAAGACTTTGTTACTTTCAAGTTAGATTTTGAATCCTTGCTTTGCAATGCAATCTCAGACTTTCAGAACCCATTGTATAATAACATATCTTCATTAATTATATTATTTTTTCTATTAATAAGATTGATTTCTAATTTATTCCTTAAATTCATTCTAGTTGTGTGAGAAAACAGTTCCTGATAAGCAATGCTGTGTCATTTGTGTCACAAGAGTCCATTTACAGTATTCTCAACACTTATACAGTGTTGAAGAGAGTGATGAAGAAGAGTGAGCGAACAAGAGAGAGAGAGAGTGGACGGAAGTGAGCTCAACAGGGACTAACACCAGTGAGGTAGAGTTTAACATCTTGGCTGATAGTGGGTCAATTACCTGTGTGTAATTGCAATGATTCCAATAACGCAGCAGTCATGCTTGACAGTTTCCAGATCAGGTCCAGTAATTGCAGGGTGATGTGTATGACTGGAATCAAAGGAGAGGCTCTGGAACTCGGCTCTGCCATTCGCAGCTAAACCCACAATGCTTAATGCAATAAATCCTGAGCTTATTAGCACAACTCTAAATGGCAAATTGGTGTGAATACCAAATTATACAGGTTATGATTGAGGGGGAAAAATGTTGAGGAAGGGAGATTTCACAGAAAAAAAAACATCAGGTATTCCAGCAAAGACCCCAGAATTGACTTCACTTCATTCCGTAACATCTGCGTTTACACGCATTATTCGACGGGGAACAATCACGAGGTAAACAAGCTCCTCTCTGATCATTCGTGAAACAGCTTAAGATTCATTACATACCTATATTGTCTCATGATCGTGCAATACATTCGGCTGTGATCACTTGCTGCGGAAAACTTCCAAACCCGCACAAACATGAAAACAGAGCCCTGTTGATATTCACATGACCAGGCACTCAGCAACTCAAAGCAACAAGAGGCTAATAGGACCGCAGCCCGTTTACTGAGGTAATTAAACGGCCGTGCAAGAGGACCGGAGAGGGAGAACGCTACAGGGACTGAGAAATATTGCCCGAGTGTGGGGCCACTTTGCTAATAGGCCTGGCGTGATGATGGATCTCATGAAGTGGCCCCTTTGCATTAGCAGGAAGGCATTAATAAACAGGAATGGGTTAATAGTGCAGAAAAAGCCAGCAGTCAGACCGTGGGGGTGTGGAATATTCCTTTCTTAAGTCAGCTGTAAGTAATTACGCCATGGTGAGCTTCTGACGATTACCATAACAGAGCAATTGGACGTGAAGAATGGATAATAGTATGAACATGGAAGTGTGTTTAGAGAGGGGCTGCGAGAGCTGGGTAACGCTACGCATTCCTTTCCTCTCTCAGGACACGCGGGGGGCGATCAGATGATTTCAGCACTCTGAGTGCGACCTTCTGAGATGTTTCAGGCTCACGGATTGTGACAAGGCCTTTCTTCGCTGTAACCTAGACTTTTGCCCTGTGTGTTTGGCAGCTGTCCATTCAATGTACATGTAAATGAACATTCTGCAGCCTCGCAGACATGAAAGTAAGACGAGAACCCAGTAAAAACATGTTTTCTTGGCTTTGGGTCTCTAGATTGCAGGGGGAACATAAAAGGTTCCAGAATAGCCTTTAATTAGATGTACAATTTAAGCTGAGGAAAAAAAAAAAAAAATCATTCTCCTTTTGGCAATGCCTTTATCTCACATATATGTTTATTTAATGTTCATAATAATATACTTATGATGAGAGAGGCAAGCTACATTAGCATTCAAAAGTTTGGAGTTGGAAAGGCTGCATTTATTTGATCAAAAATCAGTAATATTGTGAAATATTATTACGATTTAAAATAACTTTTTATATATATATATATATATATATATATATATATATATATATATATATATATATATATATATATATATATATATATATATATATATATATATATATATATATATATATATTAATATTAATATATTACTTATTCATGTGATGGCAAAGCTGAATTTTCAGCAGCCATTACTGCATCCAGTTTCACATGATCCTTCAGAAATGTAATGCTCAAGAAACATATTAAATACAGTTGTGCTGCTTAATATTTTTGCGGAAACCAAAATACTTTTTTTCATGACTCTTTGATGAATATAAAGTTCAAAAGAACAGCTTTTATTTGACAGAATTTTTTTGTAACTTTACTGTAAATGTCTTTACTGTCACTTTTGATGAAGTGTTAAATTCTTTGAGAAAAATGAAACACCAAACTTTTGCGTGGTAGTGTATGTTGTAAGTTATTACAGGTTGCCAAGAGTCTCCTCCTAAGCTATTCCTGCATCTGAATCCACAAGGGTGGAATTAGTAGTATGCAGGTCGTAGAAACTGTAGAAAAGTATTTCTCTCAGTCATGAATGTGCACACACGCACGCACACACACACACACACACACTATGGACACTGGGATCCCAGCCCTGACACAGGACAGGAGCTGACTTTGTTCTTCAACAGTAAAGGGAGGAAGGGAGCGGGATGACAGGATGAGGGGGATGGAGAAGTCCAGAGGTCTCAATCCTTACAGTCAAAGCAGCCAACATGTGACGGTTCCCACAGCTGGGCTGCCACTCTGCTTTGGATCAGGTCATAGAGCCTTCTGAGAGGTCAAGGAGCAGAGGTCAGCCTGTCTGAAGAAACTTCCTAGGGGACTCTCAGTACACTTTCAGCATTCAACAACAAAGGGACTTTCACAGGTGAATGAGTGTGTGGAAAAAGAAGCAACAGAGCACTCTTTTCATATTAGGCAGAAAATATAACAAAAGTATTATCCATTATCGCAACACCAATCAGAATTTATTTTTAAACAAACTTTGAATTTCTAGGACATACACATTTATTCTGTGTCACATATATTTTCAATGTAACCTTGCTACAAAATAATTTTCCCAATGACAAAAAACAAAAAAAAATGGAGCATCCTTTAAAATTATGACACCCAAGAAGTAACAATTCAACACTTATCCCAATTTATTGTAAGAAAATTGTTTCTATATTTGATTAATCTACACTACTGTTCAAAAGTTTGGGGTCTGAAATAAATCTCTTATGCTCATAAAGACATTTATTTGATTAAAATACAGTAAAAAGGTAATATTGTGAAACATTATTACAATTTAAAATAATGGTTTTCTATGTAATTAATTCCAGAATTTTTAGTCACATGATCCCTCAGAAATCATTCTAATATGCTGGTTTGGTGCTCAAGAAACATTTTTTACTATTGATAATGTTGAAAATAGTTGTGGAAATAATATATATTTTTATTATTATTATTATTATCTTAATATTTTGTATAATTACAAGTGTCTGTCAATTTAATGTGAATTTTAATCAATTTAATGCATCCTCACTGAATAAAAAACAAACAAAAAAACAAAAAAACACTGACATTGGAACAGTAATCTGATAAATCAACCTATTAAATATAAAGTCATAATTATCTTTAAAATGTGGGACTGAAGGCAGGCTGAACTCTCAGAGATTCCTTTTTCTGAACTATTTGCGTAAACAAAGACCTAATTCAAACATTCATCACTAGATTCAGTCACAGAACTTCCTCTGCCTGGCTCTAATAAACGTCAGGCCAGAAGCCACGGCTCATCTGCAGGGGTATGCTCTGGCAAAAGTTTAGCCACTGCATCAAGAGAAGCCAAACTAGCAGCCGCGCTGTCATGGCCAGCATCCAGCGCGTGTACTCAGATATATTTATGTGCATTGCATTAAGACAGAGGCCTTCTTTTGGACCGTGAGCTGCGAGCTGACGTCTCAATCTGTCGTGCGACACGCAGCCGGCTGTCTGATTCCTCCTCTTGCGTCTGTCTGGCCCTGTGTGTCCGTCGCGCTGGCGGGGAGATGGACTCCACCAGACTGCCAGCCCCAACCTCTCACCCCACCAGCCTTCCTAACCGCCCAGCTATCCCAGACTGCACCAATCCAGCACTCACTGCTCAACTGCTATGCTTAAAAGATTTAGAGCAGACAAGGCCATTTTTCTCCTTTGCTTGCTCCTGTGCGAGTAGTGCGTCTGTGCGTCTGCCAGTCTCAGCCATTGGCTTGGAAAGCTCAGGCCGGGTCAGGGCCCAGCAGGCTGTTTCTTTTCTACTCCTCCCTCTGTATCTTCCAGAAAGTTCTACTTTAAAAAGCCCTAGATAAATATTTGTGCACAATGTGACACAGGGATTTCTGCGCACAGGCGCGGCGAGTCTAAATTAAGATGTCTGGCCCAGCCAAGGACTCCTCTTAGCTGCTCAACAAGCTTTCTCTTGAAGAAGACAATTATTTGAACTACTATCAAGTACTATATACTCATTCACTACTGTAAAGGATTATTTAGGAATAATTCTACCACATGTACACAGAAGATGGTACATAATTGAACATAAAGAAAAAGTGTGTTCATGCATTTTTTTTATTTTTTTTAAATCATACTTCCCACAATCATTGTACACTTTGGAGACACTAATTCTATCAGATTATAATAATAAAGCTAGATCTAGAATGAACAGATATCTTTATCCCTCTTATAATGGTGATTTGTGCCTGTGACACATCAAAAACTCACTATTAACCAAATCCTACAACGTCATATTTTTGGCACAATCTAATGAACCAATACTGAATACACTGAAAACAATGAAATAACCAAATAAATAAATAAATGAACTGACCTGAGAGTGAGTGAGAGAGTGAGACTTTCAGGCTCTATTGTGTACCCTTGTGGAAAGTATCATATACAGATCTCATTACAGTACTCAATGGGACTTTTAATTGCTGAGACTTGATAAACACTTGAACCATAAATCACTACAAAACTGCTAATCTATAAAGCATTGTATGGGTAGGGTCTCTGAGTCTTGGAAGAAAATGATCTGTTTTTGTTCTTATTTCAACAGAAAAGGCCAAGTTTAATAACTTTAAAAACAAAGGTCAATAAGGAGTAAAACATCATGAGAGAAGGGGGAAGTAATCTTCAGTCTCTAGATTTATAGACAGTGCTATATTATATTATATATATATATATATATATATATATATATATATATATATATATATATATATATATATATATATATATATATATATATATATATATATATATATATACACATTATAGCATATTATAGCTTGCATCTGAAGTCTGCTCCTCAAAGAAAAAATCCAGACATCTCCCCCTAGTAGTAGAAAAGCATATCTTTTCTCTGCTGGGAATAAAAATCACTTTTATTTGTGTGAGTTTTGTTGCCCTCACATGTAATTCAGCATTTCCATACTTTCTCACATCTAGGCCAGTCACACTGAAACATACACAAACAGAATGTTTGTACATTTCTGTAGTGCAGTGTTGGCACTTTCATTGAAATGAACACCGGAAACAAGCTTAAGTACATAAAAAGACAGGGAGAAGACAGGGACACCATTGTAAAAAAAAAAAAAAAAACACCAACGCAACCAGACTCAAACTCCCATTACCTATATAAGCACCACAACTCAATGTGATGTAGAACATGCACTAACCCCTAGGCCAAATAACTGACATACATATTGTGGTTTTAGCTCATCATCAATTGTAATTATTCATTCTAAATAAGTCTTTTGGTATAATAAGGTAGATTTTGATGTAAATTAAATGGTGATTAAAAAGACAATATTTTTGGATGTAAAATGTGTACCTTTTTTTTTTGTCTGATTTATCGTTTTAATTCAACCTATTAATTACAAGAACAACTTGTTCTCTCTACAGTGAGAAAAAGTGCCTTCGACCTCTGACCATGCAGAATTTCCCTCTAAGCTCTTGAAAAGTGAGGGGAAATAAAGCATACCAATTAAACTTGGCCAGCTTGTTAGTGGTTGGACAGAAGACTGACGGCTAAAGTTATTGTATTGTTGAGTCAGTGAATGCGTCTAGAAGTCTGCGTGTTTATGAGACTGCTGGCGGATACCATAAGCAATGCCGATTACGATAGGGATGTGATGGTTAACCATCCATTAAAATACATCCCACAAAATGGCCACAAACTGCACTCTGCTTTGCTTAGCTGACAACATATATAAGCCACCATCTCAGAAATGGAATACTATAAGAAAAGAAAACAGAAATCAGCCGTTTAGTGCTGGAAAGCTTTCTGTGGCATGCTTGACATCTACCGTAAAGTTCCTTTAGTGTTTGAATTGGTCAGTTAAACGATCCTCATGCTGTGGTTAAGGTAAATGCTACAGTAATGGTACAGTGATATGTAAACAAAACGGTCATTTTCTAACATAAAACCGAAATGAACTGGAGGTATGGCACAGTGGTAACATGCATGCTAGAAACATACAGTATAGGAGCTGAGGGTCTCCTGTAGGGACATGGGTTTGAGTCCAACCAGCATCACATCCCAATTCCATTCGACTCTCTCCCTGCTGTTTCTCAGCACTGTCATGCCAATTAAAGACTAATAATAACAATAAAAATATGGTACTATGTACATAATGCGTAAGTGCAAATAATTTTATGAACGAAGGAACAAATGAAGGAACTAACAAACTAACGAACAAACAAACGGACGAAGGAACGAACGAAGGAACCAACCAACCAATGAACGAACAAATCAATCAATCAATATATAAATGGCTCAATAAATCTCTCATCCATCCATCAATCAATGAATCAATCAATGAATCAATAAATGACTGACTCACTCACTCACTCACTCAACCAACCAATCAAACCATTCTGAAAACAAAGAATTTGTAATTTTTACATTCCAATTCTATTCCCCTTTCTCTCTGCTGTTTCTCTGGACTGTCATTTCTACGAACAATAATAATATTGTATGTATATTTATATTATTAATGTGTATTAATTATGACAATAAATAAACACATTTTGCCATCTGAAACAAAGAATATTTAATGTGTTTTTAAAAATAATTAAAATAAATTAACAATAAATAATAATAATAACAACAATAAATATTTGTATCACTAATTATTATTGAATCATAAGAGAAGTGTATGAGTGTATGACAACCAGGCTGTTCAGAAAGATAGAGAGAAATGAGATCAAGAGACAGAAATGTAGCCAGACGGGTTGTTCTCATGGTAGTTTGACCGGCAGAGGGCTGCAATGTTAAAAAGGGGAGTATCTTAGGGCAGTAAGGGACCTGGGTCCTACAGCCTTGGGCCTCTCAGCCCCCTGCCAGGAGGCCTGCAGTCCATCACCCACAAAGCCTGGCCAGAGATGGCCAGCGGGGACGGGCAACGTCCTGGAGGACATGCAGGCAGATGGTGCCTACACCGAAGGGAGAGACACCAGACACACTCTCTCATGCAGCCTGGCATTTGGCCCAGCAATCACAAGCACTAAAGCTAATGCTAAGGGTAACTCTAAATCTAGAGAGGACGAAGCAAAGCTCCAGCCAGCCAGTCCTCTTCATCCACTCAATTACCCCCAACACACGCACACATACATACACGCATGCCCAGCGCCGCAAGGCCAAGCACCCAAACGGCAACAGGCATCATTACACTCCAGCACACATTCTCTCACCCAGACTGACTGCAGAAGAACAGACTGCTGAGAGTTTTAAAAGTGGAAAAAGACGGAGAGTTCGTAATGAGGCACATGTGGGAGTCGTAGCGGTCCCGTTTGTGTGTGTGTGTGTGTGTACGTTTGATGAACTGGGCTGCTGCTCGTGTTACCTGGGGCTTGTGTGCAGATGGGCTTGTATCCTGAACCGATCCTCACTTTATGTGCCTACAGCTAAGAGAGGAACGAGAGATCTCGCGTACACACACACACCAGCTGCAACTGAAACACTCTCCCTCTCCCCAAACATAACTACACACACTCTCAAACTCCCATCTAAGGACTCACAAACTATCCACATTACCAGATAACACAGGAAGAGATACATTTCATCACCCTCAGGTAAAAACATCCCACATGACACAAGCTATTAGAGATTCAGTAAACCGGCGCACTTATATGTTTGTAACCGGAATACAAAACACATTCTCAATTTGGTGTGCGCCACTTCCGTCGGTCCACCCTGCACCTGAGCGTAGTCCACGGATCACCCGCTGTCAGATTAGCTGACAGGCGTCCGCTCGGTTTCCGAGCTTTCGTATCCTTGGTAATAACACCTGCAATCTCTCGTCTCAGAAGTCACGGAGAGGGGGGAAAGGAGCGAAGGAGGGACTCTTCTTTGGCGAGGGACAGCGATAAACAAGAGAAAGGAAGAAGGAGCCGCCCTGTGGATTTCAGTCCGGCTATCAGTACCCGCAACCACTCGCCTACGACAACATGACAGGTGTAAGTTTCAGCAACTTAAACGGCAGGATTAGCCACTAGTGGTTCTCTTCATATGCATTCCTTATGGGAATTAATTCCATTTGAAATGCAAGGCCAAAGGCAAGATTAGAGAGGCAGAGCCCCATGGGGAGCTGTATGCTGCAGCTAAAAGCTGGGATTTGAATAATTGTACAGGCTTAGACCCAGAATCAGCACAGAACAGAACGAATGGATTATTACTGGGAACTTTGTACGTTTGTGACTGCCTTGCTTTCCGAAATACCTGCGCACACGTTTGTGGGGGTGTGTGATCTCAATGAAGGCAAAAAAAATCATGAGTTTATTGCAATTGGGATGAGAATGAGAGGAAGAAAAGTGAGTGGAAAAAGACACTTATGCCCTTGAGGATGTCTGATGGTTGAGACCAAAAAGTATTAAAGGAATATTTCGAATTCAGTACAATCAGCAACACTTGTAGCATAATGTTGATTACTAGAATAAAAAAATAAAAAATAAAAAAAATAATATATATATATATATATATATATATATATATATATATATATATATATATATATATATATATATATATATATATATATATATATATACACAGTCACTGTTTCAGTTTAGCCACAAGACAGAAACAATATTAACATGATTCACAGTGACAGTAAAGACATTTACAGTATGTTACAAGGGTTTTCCATTTTCCATTCAAATAACTTTTGAACTTTCTATTCATAAAGAATCCTGAAAAAGAAAATGTATCATGGTTTCCACAAAAATATCAAGCAGTACAACTTTTGTCAACATTGATAATAATTAGGAGTGTTTCTTGAGCGCTAAATCAGCATAGTAGAATAACTTCTGAAGAATCATGTGACACTGCAGTAACGACTGCAGAAAATAAATTTTTCCATCTTACATAAATATAAAACGTAGTGCTGTCAAACGATTAATCGTTATAAATCAAATCAAAAATAAAAGTGTAGGGTTTACATAATGCATGTGTGTACTGTGTATATTTATTATGTATATATACACACATACATGTATATATTTAAGAAATACCATTTACATGTATACATATATTTTTTATTTATATATAATTTATATTATGCTGCACAAGTCCTGAAAAGTGAAGCCAAAGTGACTTGATCGCCCCCAGGTGTTTAGTACCAGTATAGGTCATAAACCCCGTGCTCTCCATGTAATTTAATGGGACTTGAGACGTCAAATTCTATTATATTATATATATATATATATATATATATATATATATATATATATATATATATATATATATATATATATATATATATATATATATATATATTTTATTTTATTTTTAAATAAGTTAGGTTTTAGTTAGTTATGTGATGCTATGAAAACAGAGGTGTGATGTCATGATTGACAGATGTGAATGACAGCTTCTCTGAGCAAAGCAGTCACTGAGGCACCAACAGACTTTTGTTTTCAGGATTTTCAGGAAGAGATGGGAACTTTAACTTGAATTTCTACATTTCCATAACTGTTTAATTTCACACAGACATAATGAGTTGTTAATGCTCACTACTGTACAGAATTGGTCCTGAGTTCACTACTGCGCAGACTCCGGTCCCGAATCAGCACAAGATGTCAGCATATTGGGACATATTGGGCTTCACTTTTCCACAATGGAAGAGAGTCGAGGTGCGTTGTCCTTTTTTTAAATTTATTTATTTATTTTTATGCAGTCTATGAAATAAATATAAATATTTTATATATACATATATTTTTGTCAAATATATACATGCATGTGAGTGTATTTCTATATACATAGTGAATATACACAGTATACACATATATTATGTAAACAACCTTTTATTTTGGATGATTAATCACAATTAATTGTATGACAGCACTAAAAAGAAATAAATATATTAATATAGAAAAGTCTTATTTTAAATTGTAATAATATTTCACAATATTTTAAATAAAATATATGCAGCCTTTGTTGAGCATAAGAGACTTCATACTTTTCATCGGTTATGTAAGCGTGAAAAAAAGCTTACTAACCTTATCTGTGTAAAGTTACAACAATTTTTATAAAAACTCTTAAGTGACAAAGTTTAAACAACAGTTTTTTTTTTGTTTTTTTGTTTTTTTACAAAATTTTATGCTTTTATTCTCTCCAAAAATTGTCCCAATTTGCATTGTACTGTAACACAAATTCTTGTGTAAACCACAAATGCTTCTGACAGAGCTTAACTTCCACTGAACCCAGAATATTACTTTAATGGAATGAGCACTTCAAAACACTACATGTCACTCAGAACAGAAAAGGAATATCTAATGAAGGCAGAGAAAAGGTTATTGGACGGAAACATTTGAGTATTTAGTATGAAAGTCTGGGCTCAAGCTCTAGAGACAGACAGGTGAGGGCCAGCTCACACAGACGGTGGAATTATCACACCGTTACCCAGCAACGTCTCGGGAACAGCGCCCCGCCGTCGCCATGTTTATTTCATGCAGCCAATCAGTGTAATCTGATCATTAGCCTCCTGCCCCACGCCTGAGCGGGGATCCAAAACGGCCCTTATCCCTCCACTTTGCACACTCACGCTTTAATCAAAGCCTCTCAGTCTCGACTTCTTCCGTCAGCGCCGAACCCGAGGCACATACAAACAACAATGCCCACACATCCAGATGAAGTGCTTATGGAAAGCACCGGCTGACATTATGAGAAAGGCATGCGCACTAATATTCATTCGTTGTCGTATTATTACAATGCGAGCTGAAAATTACAAACGTGTTTACTATCTAGACAGCAGTAAGATAAACTAAGTCTTGGCTGGGGTTTGTAATAATTGGCAATATGCCGTACATTCCTAAGTGTGTGTGTGTGTTTTAGTGGTTTTGAGAGAGGAAGCGAATGATACGAGAATGAAAGAGTGAGAGGGGGAGAGAGACGGAGCTCAGGAGGCAATTTCAGAAGTGTCAATGACCAAATCCCACACAGACTAAAGTATATCAGAGACTCTAACCAAGCATATGCAAAGCAGAGGTCAGAGTCATCACTTTCTAAATGGTGTGACCAACACTTCAGTCATGCCCAGTGAAAACAGATGATGAGAACTGGGACATGAGAGGCCTTTATTTTGGAGAAGAAGAAGGGGGAAAAAACAGTAAACATTAATACCGTCATCTCAGAACGCCACATGTGGAAGCAGCTAGAGACTGAACAGAACGTGCACACGAACGCAGCAAATGGCAACGACGACAACAAAAATCAATAGCTTTACAGGACAATAAACATTTAAGGCCGTCCCACTGGCTGTTTATGTGCATGGCTACAAACTGCATCTCTGTTGTTTTGACAATTCGTCTTTAAGTGACAACCTGCAAGGTGACAAGAGCCCTTCAGACGAGGCACAGGACAAGCGCAGGAACCATTCATCTGACGGATGGGTTTCAGCTATGTGTCAATCACGTGCTAACGCTCTTGCTGAGAGCAGTAGCCCCTGCTTCTTCCATCTGCTTGCAGGCGATAGACTGGCGAACAAGACGTTCCCGTTCTTCCCATAGCTCCTGCTCCATCGTTAAGAAATTATGCTGATTAAATCTTTATGAGGCCATGCCACTGGAGTCGGCCATATTTGAGAATTGAGTCTTTTCTAAATGTGTAAATAATTTAATCTTTTGGATAAGTCAAGTGGATTTATCCAGCGGTCGGATATAATATCATTCGGCGGGAGAAACTCAGTGAGGGAAAGGTGGGCTGTGACTGGGCTGGGGATGTTTAACCCGTGGCCGACCACCGCAGGTACCATCAAGAGATGAGGGAGAGCGATAGAGACAACAGCACACGCAACACAATATCTTTATTTAGCTGTGTGGAGTGGAACCAGAACTAAAAATGTGGACAAAAGACATGTGCTGATTCAGGAGTTTGAGAACTTATACCAGACTATACTGAAATAACCTGAGATGGACATAAGTTAATGACTTTATAAAGGGTCACAGATTGAGATTTGAGCCAGCTGCTCTTTCTGCAGAGAGCAATATGCACTGATTTATTGTGAAAACAACACTATTAATCTATTGTGCAATTAAATTCAACTTTCTGGTTTACAATCAAATAAAATAAACAGACATGTATGTGATTAGCTACATGCAAAGTTTTACGTTATTCACATTACTGTTTCTTGCTAGCTGAATAACTATATCTTAAAATATAATACTTTATTTGTGGATTTCTTCAAATATGAACATTTTACTACTATCAAGACATTTTTTAATTTTCCATAATTGTCCAACAGTGAACTTGGTCACAGGACATTTGATTTAATTTCCACCACAATGTCATTCAAACCAGTCACATTGTGTTGTGTTTAACAGCATTCTGTGTTGGAAAAACTTGAATTAAAATGGCCGACTCCTTTGCCTTGCTAAGGTTAATTTCATTGCTATCCTTTTTTACACATCAAATATTTTCTCACTGTTTTAGTTCATTATTTGCTTGGAAATTATCACAGAATAAAAAACATTCTCTTCTAAGATGATACACCCTAATTTTCTTTGTTTTCTGTAAACATCACATTTCATATTTCATCTTAGTCATGCTCTAACACAAAACATAACTAACAACTAACACTGTTGTGTCCTTGGTAAACTACTAAATCAAATTTTGTTTAAAAAATGTTATTTGTGGCAAACTGTTAGGTCATGATTGAAATGTATATAAGTTTTAGAAAGAAATAAAATATCGAAATATGTATATAAATCATTTTCACACATATTTTTAAACAGTTTATTTTGATTATTTTGCTCTTCAATAATATTTTATGAGGTATGTTTATATTTTAAGAAAAAGGTAACACTTTATTTTAGGGTCTTTTAACTAGTTGCTTATTAGCATGCATATGATTAGAATATTGGCTGTTTATTAGTACTTATTAAGCACATATTAATGCCTTATTCTACATGGCCTTATTCTACATTCTTAATCCTACCCAATACCTAAACTTAACAACTAACTAACTATTAATAAGCAATAAATTAGGAGTTTATTGAGGGAAAAGTCATAGGTAATAGTGAATATGTGTTCCCCATACTAAAGTGTTACCTAATAAAAATCTATACATAAAAGGCATTTGAAAAGTAGGGGGGGGAATGATAACGGCATGGTAAAAAAAAAAAGTTTTCAAGACACAAAAACAAACAAACAAACAAACAATTCCTGGCACACAGAAGTGCCTAAATTTAAGGAAACACCCACATACTTTATTAAGGCTTGTTTCCACCAAGTGGTACGGTTCAGTACAGTAAGCAATTTTTGTTGTTTCCATTGTCAGAAGTTGTGAATGGTACCCTAATTCCGAACTGTACTGTACCACTTTTTTGGTACCCTTCCATTGGGGTACCTAACATAAGGGTACCAAAAGGGTGGAGCTACACTCACTGCATAACGTTGATTGATTGACAGAGATTTGTTACTTGTGTGTTCTACAAGGGGAATGGCAACATAATACCCTTGCAACATTATGTGTATTTTTTGGCCGTTTTTCCTTGCGGCCTTCAGCCTTTGCTCAAAAAAAGCTGCCGTATGTCCTCCATTGTTGTTTTCTGTCACTTACTTCTTCATGCAAGAACGATTGCTACTTTCCATCATACACCACACCTATCAAATAAGGGTACTGTTGGTGGTGGAAACGCAAGCCAGATCAGAGTTTACCATCCTGAAACATACTGTACTGTACTATACTGAACTGAACTGTACTGTACTGCTTGGTGGAAACAGGCCATTAGTAAGACATGAACCAAAAAAAAATAAAAATAAAAATACTGTACTTCACTATACTTAAACATGTCAACTTGACTGAAACTTTCCATCATTACTTAAGACTAAAAGGTTGATACTCTAATATGCAATGACTAATATGCCATGTCTGATGCGCAAAATGCAGTCTTCTACTATTTGAGGCAGCTCAAAGGAAAATGAAACAGTCCATAGTACCTTGCTTTTACAAATTGCAGCTTTGAAGGACTAGCATGACCCTTGACCTCCAACAAAGAACAGCTCATAATTTCACTGTACGAACATCTCATATTCAGTCTTTTATGAGCCAAGAACCACAAGAGAGACAGACCGCTCCCAGTTTCTGTGCTTAAATTCAGCGTAGTGCTCTGTTGAAGTGCTGGTTAGATTAATGTCACCTCCCTCCATCAGCTGGTGATACATCCATTTCTTTTCTGCTTTCCAGCAATCACCGGTTACATTTAAATATATCAAGTCATCTGAAAGTGACAAGTCACAACGGTGCGGTAATGACATAGGCTACAGCCGCTCTGCAGGCCAGCTGGGCAGCATTTGGGAATAAGGAAAGTAATACAGCTGGATAAAAACTCCTCTCTCTATTTAAAAGTGGGAGGGTGAAGGCTCTCCCCCCGGTGCGAGCGCCAGCTGAAGATTGCGATGGCAGGACCCCAATCTCCTGCCCGTGCCAGGCCTGCTGGAGCAGACAGTCCCGGCTGAAATACCTGGCCCTCCCGTGCCGCCCGCTTCAGAATGCAGCTAATCAAATAAATAAATCAAATGAAGAGATGTGCGAATTGCTTTTTCGGCTGGGTCCCATTCTACGGTGGGACACTTGGAGTGTCTCAGCTGGGGGGCCTGGCAGGGAGTCTGGGCATATTTTAACACAGGTACTGATCAGACCCAGCGCGCCTGTGAGACGGTGCCCAGCGCAGGCAAGCCTGGACAGACTTCACACACTCTAAGATGCACATACACACACAGACACATGGTAACGTTACACTGTGCTGAATGGACTGAGGGTCTAGTAGCCCAAAAATTGAATCACAAATAAAAGTCGGCAGTGACGTCTTTATATTTGTTGATTTGAGCTCGGAACACAAAGATTGTGCATCATGGTCATAGTCAAGCCTGTCCTTGGCTGGAGTGGTCTTCGGAAATGTTCACTGTGAGTACAAAACATTTTACCAAAAAATGTTTTATGTAATTTATTCCTGAAATTTTCAGCATCATTACTCCAGTCTTTAGTGTCACATGATCCTTCAGAAATCATTCTAATATGCTGATTTGGTGCTCAAGAGGCATTATTATTACTATAAATTTTGAAAACAGATGTGCTGCTTAATGTTTTTGTGGAAACCCTGATACATTTTTTTTTAGGAAACTTTAACGAATAAATACATAAATGCCTTAACAGTCAATCCTTGATTAATAAAAGTATTGATGTCTTTGCGAGAAAAAATCTTACTGACCCACGAATTGTGAACGTTAGTGTATATAAATTGCATTAATCGTTAAGTCACTGGAATGCAGTGAGCAGTATTTGACTGGTCATGTGATCTAGGTAGGTATCCTCCATAACTATTAGGCTATACTGATTTGCCTGATATGATATTAGACTACTCACTAGTGATTAATCTCAACATATTTTCCAAAATTACATTCATTCATTCATTCATTCATTCATTCATTCATTCATTCATTTATTTATTTATTTATTTATTTATTTATTTATTTAGGGTAAAATGTTTTAATGAATGAAAAATTACTGCACCTGTTAAAATTAAAGTAGTAATTAACTGGTCAAGTCCAGAGGGAAATGTGCTATTCAAAGAGTAATTCATTGCTAACCAGTCGCAAAACAAGAAAGAACTGAGGAGACTTGCTGATTGAAAACACTTGATGACAAAAGGATCCCCAGCTTCAAAGCAAAGGAGAAAAGGTCCATTACTGAAGGAAAATATATGAATACATTTTTCTCATTAGCTGACCTGAGACCTGGTTATGCAGTTATTTCCATTCAGGTGAAACATTTCAAATCAATGTCAATTGATTGCAGCCCACTGGCTGCTAGACAAAAGTGGTGGTCACAGTCCCTTAGAAAAAAAAAAAAAAAAAAGTCATTAAGCATTTTAAAATGACTTATATCAGAGGTCAGGTTTGCAAAGCAGACGGTGTCAAACTTCCCAATAGTGTAATCCTGCATGATTTTGTTTTTATGTGTGTGCGAGTTTATGTGTTTAGGTCTGAGGTAATGAGAAAAGTAGTGAGCTTTTGTTCTTGTTCTGACCTTCTGTCTCATTCATAATGCATCATCAGAATAAACCCATATGAAAGTTTAATAAAGAAAAAAAATATTTTTCTTGTCTCCAGTTGAAGCATTATGAGAATGTAATCTTTAATCAGTGTGACTGAGCAGGGACAGGATTTCAGCACGCCAAACCAACTCGCCACTCCAAAATCTGTGATCTCGCTGGACACTTACCAGTGCTGCTGTAGCCTCTCTAGCACTCTCTGCTTCTCTCTTTCCTTCCTATCTACCAGTCAGATTGACAAAGAAAAAACACAGCTATGTATTCATTCTGCCAGTCCTTCACAACATATAATATAAATTAAATAAAGTTAAAATAAAATCAAATATATATTCCTCACAACTGTGAATTTATATATCACAGTGTACAGTAACTATCATAATGTGACTTTATTTCTTATTTCAAACTTAATCTCACTATCACCTGAATGATGCCTTATTTCAAACAATAGGTAAGTAGATTATTCCATAAAAAATACATACATACATACATACATATATACACATACATTTATATATATATATATATATATATATATATATATATATATATATATATATATATATATATATATATATATATATTTATTAAAAATAAGTAGGGCGAAATCAAGGAAAAACATTCCTATACTTCAATAAGATTGTGTTGATAAATAGCATACTTCAATGTATTTTCTGCTGAGTTCAGCATCCTACGATTGGCAAAAATAACCTCAGCACTGAAACTCCACATGAACCGACACTGGTCTTTATCAACTGCTCCTCATTTCCTTCACACACTTTATTTTTAAGAAAACTCTGAGTCGACGAATGGAAGATGTACCTCAGTAGCCAAGCCTGCTCTGTCTCAACAGTTAATCCCCATCTTTGTTTGATAGATTTGGAGTTGAATCTGCAGTAAAGCTGCATCACACACAGTTTTCATCCAGGGGATATGAGTTCCCAAACTTCCCTGATGACTGTCTGGAGTCTAAAGCTCTCTGCTGAATACAGATGCTCTCACCTTTAACGTCACATACATCTGGATCCCGACACAGAGGTGGAGAGGTCTGTCTGCAAGGCCTGCATTATAATACACAGTGATATTTCAAATGTGACTGGGGAGGAATATTTTCCTTCATAATTTCTGCTGTTGGTATTTTACCATCCATCTATCCATCCATCCATCCTCCTTTTCCAACAACAAAAAAATCAATTCCTATAACTACTTTCATTATGTTGATGTTATGATTAAACCACTTATAGAATCGATGGTACGAATGACTTTAGATATTCAGGATTTGTTGGGGGTCTAATTGTCTCTTTTTTATTGGAACGCCCTGGTCAACTGTCAAGATAACTTTAAGCCAGGCGATAATAATTGTATTAATAGGCAAAGTGCATTTATTGAGTCATAAGCTTTAAATAAATCTTATACTAAAATCACTTACAGTGTAAGATATTGAACAGCAGTGAACTTATGAACTCAATGCACTGAAACAACTTTGCACTTTTAAAGACTAACCATTGCACAACATACAGATTTATTTGTTTTAATTTCAAAACTGCTTCATTATTATATTTATTTATTTGTTTTGAGCAAATATATATTTAGCCTTGTTGTACAGTTTCACAACAGCTACCAGACCTTTTTTTTTTTTTTCCCTCAGAAATCATTTCTGTAGCGCATGATCTCTTTTGTGGATGAAGGATGTTATGATAGCCTCCAATAATACAAATGAAAGTAGTTTCCATATAATCATGGAAAATCCAAAAATAAAAGCTTACGCAGCAGGGCAGTTTTTCAGTCGCCGACTACGGTCTCTCTTTTTTCTCCCGCTACACTAAATGTTTATTCTGCTCTTGGAGCTCCCAGCTGGCATCAGGCAGAAATTATAGTTGTCTTGTGATGTGTCTGTACATGTCACTTCTGCTTTTACCACTCTACCTCTGTCCAATGTCTCGGTTAATGTTGATTGAAATATGGGCACTGTCTGTCTGCAAAACCACTTTGTGTCAACATGTCAATAGCCGCACAAGGAGAAATAAGTCAAAAAACTACCACATTGTCAAATCACACGGTACACAGAGCCGAGCGCAACGGATACGCCAGCCAGCGGAGAATTTGTGAGGTTTTGACAAGGATTTCACACGGCACATCTTATGTTTCAGAATTAATCCCGCTGCAAAATTATGGGTTCTTTTCATCCCAAACTCTCATTGCCATGGTTACAATGTTTAAGCCTGCGAGATGAGCAGAATGAGGTGTAAGAGAGAAAAAAGGAAGACAGTGCCAAGCTTTGATTCTCGTACCGTTTCAACTGCGATCAAACGGAGGAATCTAATCATAACAAAGGACAAATTCCATTTTGCCAGGGCTCATTGTGCTGTGAATGGAAAGAGGAGGGGGTTTGCCGAGTTATAACAAAGTGATGGGGTCTGATGCTTAATTAAAGCACAATTTAACAAATTCTAGATGAATTTCTGCTGGCTAAGGAGGATCTAGGCACTGAAAGTGAACAGTACGAGAAGAAAAATGACAAAAATCCAATCTTTTTTGTCTAAACATGCAGCTAAAATTCAGACAAGTGTACAAAAGTATCATGCAGGGCCTATATATTGTCAATGTCAGCACGTTAAGCAAATGGTCATTTGTGCTTGGACTGCCCTCTGTGTTTTCTAGCTGTCTGAGAGATGAGATGAGTGAGGCTCAGACCAGGAGACATTTCCTGACCCAGGCTTCACCCTGCACGCACACAATCCCATGGCACTGACCGTGGCTGCAGTTAAAGGGTCTGACTGTCTCTATGTGTTAACTCACCCTCCTCAGCCACATGCAGGATGCAGATGCACAGGGCAGTCGATGTGGCCCTCAGGAGGTCTAAGCTCATGGGTCTTTCAAAACACAACCAAAACAATGAGAGCTTACATGCTGAGAGGACTAAGCAATAAGAAGGTACTGAGAGACCACTGCCCTGTGTGTTCCTGGACAGGTATCTGTCGATGTAATAACTTTCCCCACCGTTTGTAACAGCATTCACTTCAGAAACATGCATTTGATGCCTTAAAATGCTACCTAAGGAGGCAGTTCACCAGGAACAGAGCGTATAGCTATTCACTTGCAATCACATAGTCCAACACCACATAATCATAAACAACAGAATCTGCTCTAAATCAGAGACTTCAAACTCTACAAAGTACACCACTGCTATACCGACACAGAATAATGACATACCACCTTCAGAAGAACAAATTAAATATAGTCAGCAGAGCTTCAGGACAATACGTTAGCCTCGAAATTACAAACCATGGCAAAGACACAATATACTCACTGCCATTTCATCATACTCAAGAAAGCACGAATACAGAGAATCACAGCTGGAATTACTGTAAGGAAAGATAGAAAAAAAGTTGTATCATAATATATACATACAGTAGGAGATTAGGAAGATGTAAGTTTTTAAACTTTTGAGGATTTTGAAGAAATGTTGAGAAAGGTCTGAAATTTGCAAATTCATTCTGAATGTTTGAGACTGTATGAATTGGTGTCACATTGCTGTCAATATTTTACTCATGATTTCAACCTGGTAAATATTTTAGAGCTTGGCAGAACAAGTAATATTTATATTTATAAAATATATTAAATGGCCATGCATTCATAAGATTTTATTAGTTTACATGTAAATAAATCATTTTAAATTCAGGCTTCATTTATTAAGGTTTTCTAAGACCGTGGGAATCATGGTTCTTCAAGCAAAGAAAAGAGGGCGGAGCTTAAACAGCTTGTGCTTTGGTTGCTCAACAACAACAAAGCTGGAGAATCTCAAGCAGCCAAAATGACGATTGTAACTCATGGTGTTCAGTCTTACACTGTTGAAACCGGAGTCGGACAATGATGGAGAGACTGGAGTTACAACTTATAGAATGCAACTCATCGACTACCATGTGTTGTAATGTTAATCTTTTGTGCAAAATCGATATGGTCGCCCACTATACATAGCGTACCTGTTTTCCAAACAGAGCCAAACCAGGCTAACGTTTATGAATGTTATCAAATGCTGTGAATGGTCTAATATCTATTTTTTTTTTTTTTTTTTTTTCAAAATATCACTCGGACAGAAACGCTCTTTTTTTAGCAATTGAGCTTGACAGGGTTAACTTGCAGACTAATTCAAACGAGACTCGTAAATAGTGTTCTGTGCTCATCTGTGCAGCCAGTGGCAGAAGAGTTAGCATGCTTTGCTTGAACTTTTGCCATGGCGTTATAACATGGCGCTGTGGGTGGGAACTTGCAGATTCAGGGGCAGTAATATTATAATAAGATACCCTTCCTATGTCACTAGGGAACGAAATCTGAGCGGGCAATTTTTATTTTATGTTTGCAGAGAAAGGCTTACCCAAACAAAGTTACTGGGTTGTCCTTTTTCATGT
The DNA here is from genome assembly GCF_024489055.1 of Chanodichthys erythropterus. Classification (NCBI taxonomy): domain Eukaryota; kingdom Metazoa; phylum Chordata; class Actinopteri; order Cypriniformes; family Xenocyprididae; genus Chanodichthys; species Chanodichthys erythropterus. The sequence goes on from NC_090225.1 coordinate 16,651,263, forward strand.
TTTCTGGGTTGGTAGATGTGCCGGGGTCCTGATTATAGCAGTTAAACATGGTAAAAAAAAAAGTCTATATCTGTGATACTGTAGCATCTACGCAACATTCCTGCAATACTACATATCTGCAGCTTTGAAATGTGTTCTTTAAAATGAGGTCAAGCAGTCAAACTGCCACTATACTATTAAAGACTGCTAGACTGTGGATGTTCTACTAAACGCAAAACTATATGTGCATGGAATATAAAATCCAAATCCACTGTTAACAGATTATAAAACAAAACAGAGAAATTAACTAAATTATACACATTATGTCCTCATAAACCATATACAGTGCTCAGCGTAAATGAGTACACCCCCTTTGAAAAGTAACATTTTAAAAAATATCTCAATGAACACAAGTACGCCTAAGTTTAATATAACATCTGTTCAACTTATAACATGAAAGTAAGGTTAATAATATAACTTAAATTACACATTTTTCAGTTTTACTCAAATTAGGGTGATGCAAGAATGAGTACACCCCACAACAAAAACTACTACATCTAGTACTTTGTATGGCCTCCATGATTTTTAATGACAGCACCAAGTCTTCTAGGCATGGAATGAACAAGTTGGTGACATTTTGCAACATCTATCTTTTTTCCATTCTTCAAGAATGTCCTCTTTTAGAGAGGATGGAGAGTGATGCTCAACTTGTCCCTTCAGAACTCCCCATAGATGTTCGATTGGGTTCAGATCAGGAGCCACTGGATCACTTTCAATCTGTTCTTCTTCAGAAATCCAACAGTGGCCTTAGATGTAAGTTTAGGATCATTATCATGTTGGAAAAGTGCAAGACGACAAAGGGCATGGAATGATGGTAGCTTTCTCTTTCAGTATAGAGCAGTACATCTGTGAATTCATGATGCCATCAGTGAAATGCAGCTCCCCAACCCCAGCAGCACTCATGCAGCCCCACATAAGGACACTGCCACCACCATGTTTCACTGTAGGGACCATGCATTTTTATTTGCATTCCTCACCTTTGCAACGGCATACAAATGTGAAGCCATCAGTTCCAAAAATCTTAGTATAGAGTCCCAGTAGTCTTCATCTTTGTCAGCATGGGCCCTGACAAACTCTAGGCGGGCTTTTTTGTGCCTGGGCTTTAGGAGAGGCTTCTTTCGTGGATGCCACCCATGCATGCCATTCCTCTTCAGTGTACGCCGTATTGTGTCACAGGAAATAGTCACCCCAGTTTGGCTTTCTACTTCTTTAGATAACTGCAGTGAACTGCATGCCGATTTTCTTCAACCCTTCTCATCAGAAGACGCTCCTGTCGAGGTGTTAACTTCTGTGGACGACCTGGACGTCTCTGTGAGATGGTTGCAGTTCCATCTTTTTAAAAATTTTGTACCACTTTTGCAACAATATTCTGACTGATAAGTAAAGCTTTGCTGATCTACTTGTAACCTTCACCTTTCTGGTGTAAAGAAATAATTTTCTTTCTCAGGTCTTTGACATTTCTCTTCCATGTGGTGCCATTAATGACAGCATGAAATGGGAAGGGGTTTTAACACCCTTTTATTGTCAACTGTCTGCTGGACACCTGTGTAATGAATAATTAGACTTACCTGTGGTTGAATTCTTGTTAAATTAGACATTTGTAGTCTAAAATTTAACTTTGCTCCAGAGACTTTCAGTGGGTTGTACTCATTTTTGCATCACCCTAATTTGAGTAAAACTGAAAATTTTGTTTTCTAAGCTATATTATTAACCTTACTTTCATGTTATAAGTTAAACAGATGTTATATTAAAATTAGTCTTGGCAACATTTTGGACATGTTTTTGTGTTCATTGAGATATTGTTTAAAATGTAACTTTTCAAAGGGGGTGTACTTATTTACGCTGAGCACTGTATACACATTGGGGTTTTCATGTTTTATTCCATAGACATAATGACTTCTATACAGTACAAACTGTACAATGCTATACCCTAACCTTGAACCTACCCATCACAGAAAATTCTCTGCATTTTGACATTAAAAAAAGAACATCATTCTGTATGATTTACATATACGCTCACTCACTCATTTTGACCTAAACAGGTAAAAAAAACTCTGGTATCTTTTGTTCATAATCATTCATGTTTGATTCAAAGTCAGATACTGTATATAAAACAGAAAGCAAGGCAGATAGAGTCGAGAATGTGACATTTGGTGAACCGGAGCGGGTGGTTGCCTTGAGCAGAGGCGCACAGAATTCCGCTGAATCGCACAGCACCCTCTTTCTGCCTCCCTCTATTTCACGTTTCTTTCCTTTTCTTTCTCTTCCTTTCAGCTCTGGCCTTCACTAGCCCACAGAAAGGCTAAGTCCTCAAAGGCTTAGTTCAAACAGAGTGAGCTGTAGAGGTCTTAACTGCGGAAGACTTTCCTCTGAGGGGCCGGATTCCAAAAGGCTGATTTCTGAGAGGAATTCTTTTCTGGAGAAGAGAAGTAGTTGTCTTAAGGCTGGTAAGTTCCAGGTGTTCAGGCCAGAAAGAGGTGTTAGAAATCTGGACAGGAGACAGATGGAGTTTGTAATGGTGCTGGGGTCAGGAAAGGTCAACGTTGTGGACAAGCCAAGGCTCTTCCAAAGAGGTGATGATCCACATGACTGCACGTCCCAAGAGGCTGCTGACAGTAAAGGCTGCTGCTGAATTTATGGTTCTCCTCAATCATACCACTGCCAAGACTATATAACAGATTTAACCAGTTGACTTTGGCCAACTCAGCTTGAGATTCATGGCTTTTTATCCAGGGTACGGCTGAGAGCAGAAGATGCTCTCCCCGCCACGCCGACTTGGAGAGGACCGCGTCCGGAGAAATGAGCGAATAAATCAAAACCACTCATTTCCCTCCAGAAACTCTACAAAAGTCACAATATTCCACAAACAGGATGATTGCATGCCTAATGGAAAATCTGACCATTAAGTATGAAATGAGATGAATAACAATGGCGCACAGCATCTCTGCGTGTAGCTGAATCAGAACGCGTGGTGCAGTCGTTACCCCACTGAGACCATCACACACCCCGACATCTCTCAGCACCACTGATGTTTCATCAAAATGATGAAGAGGAACATTTGCTGACTCAACATCCTCACAGACCTGGCTGCAATTTATTGGAAGCGATGAACTTTACATCGTCAAATACAGTAACATGAAAGTTTGTGGTTATGAATGCTCTGGTTTGGCTCTCAAACTGTCTCAAGCTTACAGAAGCGAATCAGATATTGTCTATATGAAAGACTAAAGTAAAATAAATACAATTCATAAAACTTTAGCATCCCATTAACTTCTGTGCAAAAGTTTGGAGTCTGTTTTTCGCACATTTTTCTCAAAATGCTGGTCATATAGCACATTAAAACAGGAATGAAAACAGTATTCTAACCATTCTGCCCATTGCTTTGTCATTAAGCTATCCAAATGTTTACCAAACTATGCCTTAATTAACAAAGACAGACATCAGGTAAGGTTGAAAGATTAAATCAGAATATATGACACATTCCTACAGTAAGAAAATAAAATATTAAATAAAACTTCTCTGCAGACATTTTCCAGATGGTATTTTGGCATACAGTACATGTGCTGGAGAGTTTTTGCAAATAGAAGTGCTAATTACCTGTTGACCTGTGAGTTTTGAGTATAGCATTACAAATGAATGCCATGAAAATGTCAGCCTTTGACTTTCAAAAAACAAGTTCTGCTTAGATTACAAAAATTAATCAAATCTGGAAGAAGATTATTCCCAGGCACAGTAGTTCAAAGATCTCTCACCCTCTCATTCATTCAGTCTAACACTGTTTCACTTTTCACTGTTTTTACACATCTTGTGTAATGTTCTAGTCGAACTGAACTGGTATGGAGTGTGATTTTTTTTTTCTTTTTTTTCTTTTTCTAGTTTTATCTAATCTAGGATAATGTTTAAAGAAAGTTTATAGCCTCAAACTTGTTTTCTAAATGTGTTCATTCAAAAACCATAATGAATTACTTTTGAAAACAAATAAATGAAGGACTGTAAATATACTGTACAGGCACATTGAAACTATTATATTTCTTCTCATATAAAACATTTATGCACTTCATTCTGTTTCTTTTTCTTTACTTAAAGCCACACTACATTTATTTATTGCCATCTGTGGTTGAAACAAAGTTGTTGTTTTTTTCATGGTTGCCTGTGATCACTATATTGGAGCGAATCTGTCATTCTACTACACCAAGACACTCTGATAGCAAGAAAACAATCTAACAAAGCATACATTTGAAAATATATTGACTATGCAAGTAAGTAGCATATCTGCCACCATAATAGCCAGAATCTCTTTTCTCTATTTACAGACATGACATACTCAAGGAAGAATGGCGTAAACCTGAAGTTTCCTGCCAAATCCAAACTAACCACTATATAAATCATTATAGCAAGCTAAAAGGTAGGGTAGGTCATTTGGGAGAGGCTAGCAATAGCAAGCTAGCTTTGAAATCATAAGATCTCAACCCGTCCCTTCTGAGTGCTCTCCAAAGCCATGCCTCCTCCAAAACACATGAGCGTAACATAAACGTGCAGAGTCTGCAAAGCCTTACAAGAGACGGCGTTAAATTGCCTTGTGTCTCAAAGCACTTAACATTACAATAGAGGGTATGCATTGACGTCACTTTCCCGCCGGAAAACACGCTCCCTCAGCTGAACTGAGTGGCAAAAGAGCCTGCTGCATGACTGGATTTAATAGGGGAAACTGCAAAAACGCGAGTAAAACAAACAATTACACTAAAGGTTGGGTTCGATAGTTTTCCTTACGACTCATCAAAGAAACCATATCCATGGATATTGACATATAGCCAGGAATCGTGTTTCCTGACATTTATATGTGCCTGATTTCGACGCCGACTAAATACATAAAGCAAATCTGCCTGTGAACGCTTTATATAAATACAATATAGGTAGGTCTGAATCTGAGTGATCACTTATTTATGTGAATGTATCGTCATATCAACCAGCCCTAAAACTTATATATTTTTTGTCAGTTTATTTAAAAACACCCCTTTATGCAGAATATAAGATGGTAAATATTTAATTGATTAGTTGAACCAACAGTGACGTCAAGTGCATACCCTCTATAACAATGAATGTAAACAATTTGGAACTCTGACTTGTACCACATGACTGCTGCAGATTCATTTCGGTGTTGATAGTGCTGCCATAACGCATAATTCCAAGTCCTAGGATGCAAACAGCTCCATGTACACACATCATGGGTTGCCATCTCTTAATTGTGGTAATTACGGCAAGGCGTGAACACAGCATAAGCTGTTTTGGTTCAGGAGGAACTGTAAAAGCTGGCTGCTGTTTGTTTGTGGCACTCGGTGACTGGGTCTACAACTCTACATAGCCTCATGGAACATGCTGATGACATGTGATGTCTACGTGAGCAGGTTGCGCGAAGGTATGGAAATACATAGGTTGACAGGCAAATAAGACATCCTATCATTGCATTCGGACCAAATGCAGTGATTTGATGAACATTTTTTGGTCCTGAGACTTCCACAGAACATATATGTACTTGTTTTAAAATATTTAAACCACTTCTATTATCGCTGTCAGGATGTGACGAGAGTTACAACCAGTAAAAAAGTGTTTCTGAAAAACATTGCCTACCCTAACTTTAATATAGTAAATATTTTTTTATTTTTTATTTTATGTACTCACTCAATAAATAGAATTTTGTGAAGTTTTACCAAAAACCTATACTGCACCTTTAAACAAATTCTCTTCAGCAATTCTAATGAAATGTGAACACAAAAGCTGGACATGTTTGCTGTCCTTGTGCCTACAGTATTGCTGGACCGAAGATGGCCTCTTTCTCTCTCCTCGCATCAGTCCCCCCCTCTGCGCCCTGCCCCCTTTCATGCAGCGTGACATGCATATGCAAATGAACCGTAAGCCCCTGCCCTCACCATTCCACCATTCTTTCAGATGCACCTCAATAGCCTGCACATTCTAAACCGAAGATATTCATAACGGACGGCCAATGCAAAAGTGGCCAGAACCTAATTGTATTTATTACATATTCGTATTTCCTTTCTCGCCCATTCCGCACAGCTAGCCAGTGGTCTGGGCGCAGTCTTAATACGTTCGGTCCATTGTGGCCCAGCTTTGTTGTTCTCCCCACTCGCTATCATCCGTTCTCAGAGCAGACAATGGGCGGCGTTGACGCTGGACACGGCGGTCATGTTCTATTTGCCGATGTGCATTATCTCCCAATCCCGTCCTTTTGCTGCCTATGCTCTGTGAGTGTCCCTCGCTCTGAATAGAGTCTAAAGCCATTATTGGAGGGAGAAGAGGGGAATAAAAAAACATGGTAGGTGAAAGTGGGCACGGACTGTTATATAGGCTACATTTGGGCTTGGCCACATGCATACTAATAACATCATTACAGAGCGGCTCTTCTGGATAGCATGTTTACTTTGTTATGGTTTCCATCACCTTCCTCCCCTCCACCACCAAATCACTAATGCCCACCTCTTTCTCTCCCCCTCCCTTTCACCTTTTTATTCCAAATGTAAATAGCACGCAGGGCTAATTTTCTTATATTTTGCCAAAAAATTAAGTTACATAGTTCCAGTAATTCTCTCTCCAGCGGGTGCACACTGTGTGGGTGGTGCTCTGCACAGCGAGCACTTCTTTTCCATGGCATTGAACTTGACCCTGAATGACCTTTTTATAATGAGTGAATTGAAAACATCTCCCTTTGGAATGCAGCTTGTAGACACTGGCTAAGACTGCTTTTTTTTCTTCCTTGACACCCCCTCCACACATCTCTGCTTTTGATGAATTAAAGGGGCAGTATCCTCATCCTCCTCACCTGCGCAGTAACGCGTGGCTCTCAAAGGATGGGAGGTCAATAACATTGCTTTTACAAAGCAGAGTCCACTGAAGAGAGACACAGACAGGAGAAAAAAAGTGCCGCTTTCTCCTTCAGGCGCCGAGGCAGCAAAAGAATCCAATACCTGTGCTTTTATTTACAGCATAAATACAAGCTTACAAGAGTGAGGTGTTTGTACAGCCTGAGCCGTGGCTCAATTCCCCACCATAACACTAAACACTTGAAAGCGGCAGCACTACAGTACAACACTGCAAACATCTACAGATCCACAGAAGTGTGATCACTAAAAATCCAAGTTCAAGTGACTAAGGAGCGCTATGCACTTCTCAGCAGCACCCTGGGACAAATCAATGCTTGACGCAAAGCACATCTTAGCAAAGCCTCTGTTAGCTGACTGTCAATGCTAATAATACTGTACCTGCAGCGCTGCTATCTATCTTAGAGGTTAATGATATAACTGAACTGAATTAGCTTTGGATGTAAATTAGGCCTGGGTGGTATGATGATACAGTCTGATGGTAGAAATGTGTAATTTGGTAGATATTCCGCTGTACTCTTTGTACCACAGTACATATATTTGGGTCATTGACGAATAAGGTTACGAAAAACATATTGGAGATATGGTCCCACTTTATATTAAGTGGCCTTAACTACTACGTACTTACATCAAAAAATAAGTACAATGTACTTATTGGGTTCATATTGAATTGCAAAACACTTTTTCTGCTATTGAAGTGGGATACGGGTAAGGTTAGGGAAAGCTTTGGTGGTATGGGTAGGTTTAAGGGTAGGGGTTAGGTGTAAGGGATGGGTCAACGGTGTAATTATAAATGTAATTACAGAAATTAATTACAGATGTAATTACATGCAGGTGTTTTTAAAATAGAAGTATAATGTAAAAACATGTATGTACACAATAAGTGCATTGTATCAAATCATTAATTTAAATGTAAGTACATAGTAGTTAAAGCCACTTAATATAAATTGGAACTGGAGAAATAATTAATTTTAAAATTTCATTAAGTGTTAACAATGAGATTGTGTTGTTTTTTTTTTTTTTTTTTTTAATTAACACTGCTATTTAGAAGATGGACAAAATTTGTCACCAAAAAAGTCATTCGATTTAACCAAAATTTCAGTTTTACTGAATGACACTTTTTTAATACCGATGACGATGTTTTTTTAAAAAATGCTAAAAAGCTGATAGTTTTTAAAAAGCTGATAGCTGAAGTTTTTAAAATATTACAACATTTCCCATGTTTTATAGTGGTTGTACCGAATGACCTGATGTTTTGGGACATGCGTCTGAACAAGTGAAAACATTAATTTTTCAAATAGTTAAAAGAGAGTTAGTTACTTTGCTTCATGACCATGTGGTCCTTTGCGGTAACACATTCTGTCACATGATACTGACTGCATGACTTTATATCCAAATGACATCAAGGAAAAAAAATCATATCTTTGTTATTATCGCTTTTTATTATTATTAAGGCCTTTGGAAAAAAAAAAAAAAAGACCTGTCACGTCATTGGCGCATTTATTTGGCTATAAATGGAGAGGGCTGGTTTTTCATTGTTTACATGTTAGACAACAAAGAAACTTGGAGAAATGTGAAAATACAAAGTGGAATATGTCCCAAGAGACAAAAAAGATGAAAATGTGATGTTTAGCAGTCTCTTAAAGCTGGGTTTAGTTGTACTGAGAATTGCTAGTTGTTTTTTTTTTTTTTTTTTTTTTTTTTTTGTTATTTTATAAAAATGTTATAATTTTCAACTTTGATTGGTTGAGTGACCTTAAATTAAAATGTATGGATATATTGAATCATTTACTAAATAGTTTTAAAAACATTGATTCATTAAGGAATACAACATGTGACTCATTATGAATCATCATAACTGAATCAATCTGTTCAAAAACACTGATTCATTCAGGAACTAAACAAGTGGGGGGGCTGTGACAGAAATCACATACTCTCTGAGCAGGTACTTCTTCTGAACAAGTACTTACTTTGCAACTATTAAAAAGACAGCCTTCTATATAGTATAAACGTTAATGTAATTCGGACATACTATTCATTATTGTCATGTGACCTACAGGTTCAGTTTAATTATTGTGTGACTACCTCTATGAGTAAATCACTGATTTATTTGACCAAAAACACAAAACACTGATTCAAGGAATAAAATATTGTGTTGCTCGTAAACACATTGGTTTATTCTGCTGTGGCTTAATTTGTAACTAAAAAAAACAACAAAACAAAATTTAACCTGCAATACGGAGTCTAAAAGATTCCCAATACTAATTTCTTGTTTATCAAAGATTGCATAAAAGAAACAAGTTGCTCTGAATATCAGCATGACAGTAGTAGATGACACTCTTGCTCAAGTGATATCGCTTAAATCACAAGATTTTGTCATACCACCCACCTCTAATGCAAATACAGTCTCTTACACTGAAACATGAGGTCAAAGTTAGGTTTTGTTGTGACCTTCTTCAATATTGAGTGAGTTGACACTCACATTTTCTTTTTTTTTTCTTTTTGATGGCACTGATAGAGTCAGATAGCAGAAGCTGTGAGGTCCAGTATGCCGTGTACGTGTGTGTGTGTGTGTATGTGTGTTGTTCTGAAGTGTGCTAGAGAGGTGCATTTGATCTTAATGGTGATATATTCTCCGTCAGAGCTGTCACGATCCATCACTTAGCATAGACCTGCCGCAGCTGCCCAGTTGAGGTGTGGCTTATTACACCACCCCAAAGCTCATGAATAATAAACAGGGTTGAAGAGCCATCTACGCTAAGACCCTGAGAAGCAATATCCCCGTGGCAACGTCACCTCACCCCCCGGTCCTGCCACAGCCGTCCCTCTCTCTCCCCCCTCCCTCCCGCCACGGGACTCCATGTTTATGCATGATGCCTGTTTCATATGTATCGGCCACATCATTTCTGCTGTTGTCCCGGGAACTGATGACACGCTCTGCATTAGGAGTGATGACCTGCACACAAGGGCCCAACACTTGCTCCACTTTATAGCCATTGTCAAAACACTGCTGCATTATCCACACAAACACACTCCTATACATGCTCGAATACAATACAATACAACGGGCTGTTGTTTTTCATATATCCTCAGGAATAGAAATGTAATGTGTGTGCAGCTATATTTGCAGTTAGCTTACACTTGTGTCTTACAGTATTGTCAATGCAGAAATTCAAGTAAGACAAAAGGAAAGGTGCTCTCTGAAATTCACCCGCTCATAATTAAAGCTGCCTTATTATCCCTCACATCTTGCTTTGGTGTCAGAGCGAGATGAGAGTTGATCCAACCATTTTCAATTTTCAAAGTTTTTTTTTTTTTTTTCCCTCTCTCATTCGTTCCTTCTGTTCCCATTCTGAATGGAAGAAAAGGAATACATAATGCATATTATGGACATGTAAAAAAAACAAAAAAAAAACAGTACTTTATTAATATTTAATCTGAGGATGCGAATGTCTCCGTATTTCAATACCAAAACAGATATTACATTTTGTTTAGGCCAGAGCTCATTTTTTTAATTTCAGCTGTTCTTGTGCTTCTTTGGTTTATATGGTTGTAACACAGGTCCTTTTGCATGCCTGTTTTCTTGGTAAATTGATAAAGCTGGCTTAGTTTGTGTTTCGAGCTCTAGTTTCTACAATATATTACACTGTGAGAACTAATGGAGGCTGGAATCCAAGAATAAGATATCCTTGACAAAATAAGACATAAAAAAGCAATACATAAATTTTTGGTAACACTTTATTTTAAGGTGACATAGTTACACATTACTACATGTACTTACTATGTAATAACAGTAAATTATGCATAATTACAGGTAACTAACCCTAAACAAAACCCTAACCATAAGTCTATAGTAAGTATATGTAATTAATTAATATTACTACAATAAACAATATTAGTACTTATTTGAGTAAGTGCAATGTAACTATGTCACCTTAAAATAAAGTGTAAACAAATATTTTTATACATATATACACTACCATACAAAAGTTTGGGTTCAGTAAACTAAATTAATATATTAAAAATTTAAAAATGCTGATATATTTAAAATGTTGATTTGGTGCACAAGATATATTTTTTTATCATCAATGTTGAATACAGTTGTGCTGCTTAATATGCTCTGATGAATAGAAAGTTCAAAAGAAAGTAATTTATTTTAAATAAATCTTTTGTAACATTAAACATGTCTTTATTGACACTTTTTCCATTTTATGCAACCTAATTAATTTATTTAAAAAATAAATAAATAAATGGTTGAGTATAATATCACATCACAGGCATACAAACGGGCTACTAAATAAAATAAGACTTGCATATTCGGACAACTTATACCATGTGTAAAATTAAATAAATAAATACATAAAATAAAATAAAAATATCATAAATGTATAGGATGTCTTTTTTCCAGAACTCTTTCAGGAGACACATGTGGAATATTCCTCACATTAAGCCAAAGCCATTAAAATTACATAAATAATTCTGACAAAATAATACTGCTAATACTATATATTATTAAAATATCTAATTTATTTCATTAATAAAACTAATGAAACTAATTTTTTTTTTTGTTTATTCTGTTTTGTTGTTTTGTTTTTAGCCAGTCAGAAATAATTATGGCCAGGAACTTTTCTCAATTTACTCACCAAAGGCACAAAAACTTAGTGTTGGCTAAAACAACATTTGTAAGGTAAAAATGCATCCTTACTATGCGCATATAAAACCGGAGCCACTGCTAATGCTACACATTTTTACCCACTGTCATTAAATCATCAGATTACAGACTACAGTATTAGGTTGAGATTTTTTTTCTTTAAATCAGAAGTACGCAAGACCTGAACTGATTGCATCTGTCTCCAATTACTTCATTATTCACCTAAATTTGGACAGGTGGGAAAGCGTTCCACTCGCGGATTCAAATGAACAACAGCTCCCTCATACAGACGCTAGGTTTTCTTTCTTTCTTTTTTTTTCTCCAAATCTCTATTTGCTTTTACTTTGATCTACTTTTTCTTTCCTCTTCCGTCTCTCCATTGCTACTGTTTGTCCATTGACTGGCTCGGTGCCTCATTTTCTGTTTTCCTGATGTCCTTCCGTTTGCTTGTTTCGTACCTTCCTCCTTCAAACAGTTTTGTCCTTAAGCATTCCTTCACAACCTTCCCCCATTTGAGATCAGTGCACCCCCCGTCTGAGCCTGCGCTGGCCCTCTGCCCGTACACACATTTGTGTCTGCCTTTTGAGTGTTTTCAGAGGCCCATTAAACAGCGCCTTGGCAGGGCCCGACACACTCACCTCACCCCTAAGACCCACAGAAAGAAGGAAGGTTATCAGATTCCCTTATCCATGCCAGACACACATTCACAGACATGCAAGTGTGGAGGTAGCTTGTCCATGTGAATGAAGCCCTTTGCTTTCGTTACCTAACATCAAGGCATGAAATCAAGCTAAATTTCCCCAGCAGCCACTGGGGCTGTGAGATGGGCTTGAAGCCAACGTGTCTGGTCACTGGCCGGACTCGGTACCCACAAGCTGAAAAAGTGGGGCTGGACTAGGGTGTAGGGGTGCACCTCTTAAAACTGGGTATGCTACAACTGTGCCTTCTGCTGGCCAATGGGAGAAACTCAAGTGTGCAGGACGGACGCTTTAAAGACCACACTTCCAAACCTTAAAATATTTACTGTGCTTTTAGTCTACGGCAATGCTTGTTTACACAGTGAGTTTGAAAGGCAAAGGAATAACAAAAAGAATGTGCAAACAGTGCTGAATGCTTTTACTGAGCATAATATGGATGTATTTAGCAGAAACAAGCAATGTGACCTCTTGTGACAGGGTCAATGACTAACTTACCAACAACTCTCTGTAGTGACCATACAGAGAAAATACCACAACCGAGAAAAATCATCATCACAATCACACTTAAACAAACCAGTTGTCATGGAAATTGTCTTTGCTAATTTAGGATTTAACGGGTGCCAGGGAAGGAATGTTTCTAATTACCATAAAAAGGAGGCTGATGGGTAAATATAGATCCCCCGTGCTGCAGCGGTGGCTGTTTGATGCGACTATGCAGAGATGTGTCAGAGTCAATCATTATACCTTCTCACACCTGCAAAAACGGAGCACGAACTCCTGGATGGAAGTAGAGAGAAATAGAGAAATGAGAGAAGAGAGGAGAAAGTGGGAGAAAATGAGAAAACACTGGAGAGAATGAAATGGAAAAGGAAAAAGGAAAGGAGAGTAGTGGAAAGAAGGAAGACTAAATGAGAAGAGAGTAAAAAGAGGAGAGGAGACTAAGCGAAAAGAGACAAGAGGAAAAGAAACTAAAACGAACAAGGAAAGGAAAGGAAAGGAAAGGAAAGGAAAGGAAAGGAAAGGAAAGGAAAGGAAAGGAAAGGAAAGGAAAGGAAAGGAAAGGAAAGGAAAAAAGATGAGATGAGATGAGAGGAAAGGACAAAAAAAACAAAAGAAAGAAAAAAAGATGAGACAAGACTGGGGGGGGGGGTTACTTGAAAGGAGATGAGACAAAGGGAGGTGAGATGAGAGGAAAGGAAACAAAAAAGGGAAAGGGAAGAGGAAAAGCAAAAGAGACCATGATGAAACCAGAGGAAAGGAAAGGAAAGGAAAGGAAAGGAAAGGAAAGGAAAGGAAAGGAAAGGAAAGGAAAGGAAAGGAAAGGAAAGGAAAGGAAAGGAAAGGAAAGGAAAATGACATGGGAGGCAAGATGAGACTGGACAAGATCAGAAGAAAGGAACTGAAAAAGAAAAAAAAAAGAAAAGAAGATGAGACAAAGTGAGATGAGATGAGATGAGATGAGATGAGAGGAAACCAGAAAGGAAAAGGAAAGAAGACAACATGAGACCAGAAACAAGGAAATGAAAAAGAAAACAGGAAAATTAAGGCGATTAGATGAAGTGAGATGAGAGGGAAGGAAAAGAAAAGAAAGGAGACAAGATGAGACTATAAGACAGGAAAGTAGAGATGAAATGGGAGGAGAAAAGAAAACACAAACGGAAAAGGAAAAGGAAAGGGGAAGAAGAAAAAAGGAAAAAAAAAAGGAAAGTGTCTAAATGAGCTGACACAAAAAGAAAGGAAATTAAATGAAAAAGAAGAGGTTGAAAATGGAGTGAAACAATGTTAAAGAAAGAGAGAGAGAGAGCAACAAGCTGATGGAGAAGTGGATATTTTGATTTGACTTGTGAGTTTGATGACTACCTCCCTCTGCCACCTGTGAAGGTCTCTGCACCATCAAAGCACATTAGACACATTAGGCCCATGCTTACTTATGAGCAAGATAAAAAGCTGTGGGGCCTCTGCCTTCTCAAGCTGTGAGTGGAATAGCTTTGCAATTTGCCAGCAAAAAAACAGCATTTTGATCTTAATGAATATAAAATGGCTGCCATTAAAAGTAAAACAGATTATTTTGGGCTTTTCAGGGTGTGCAGCTCTCTGACAGTCTTGGAGGGCCACTATGATCTTTCATTAAAACCTCACAGCGGGGTCCCCTCCGCGGCCGACCGGGGCCTCAGCCCTCAAAGAGATTGGCTGCATTTAAAAGTCATTTTCATAAATCTACACATATTTCTGAAATTCGGTAATGAAAGCCATGCGAGAGGGGCCGGCAGCACGGCGGCTGGGCTTCGCCGCTTTCGCAAAGCTGATGGTCACACTGCTTAGAGAGAGTGAGGGGACCAGACCCATCCGCATCACCCCCGTGGCAGCACGCCACATGAGCCTCTGCCCGATCTATGCTTGTTAATGACTAGCATGTGCTAATTACTGTCAGTAGCCAGACTCTGGCTCACAGCGCTACAGATCCCCAGCACAGGCTACCTGCCCAATTGAGGGCCTGGACGCTGCACACTTTTAATTGCATTAAACTTTGCCTAGTGATTTGCTGCGCTGGGAGAGAGGGGGAAGGACTGACAGCTGGCCAGCTCCACTAATGGACCTTCAGAAATCCAGCGGGGATGGATGTTATTGGTCTTGTTTTTATTCATCTGTGTGATCTTGACACGGTACCAAGACACTCTAAAGCATCTCTCATATCTTCTGGGAATGAACACTGCCAAAAAAAAGAAATAAATAAAATCTACCATTATATTATAGCAATCATCTAATGTGGAAGAAGTTGAACTCTGTCACATTGTTAAAGGTGCACCAAAGTCATTTTTAGTTGATGTTGTGCTGGTTGATATGAAATGGACTGGTTGTCTTTGACTTTATGAATGCAGAATAATCCAAAAGCAAACTTTTAAGTCACCGATACAACTGACTACAAATAGCGGATTTCTTAAGTCACAATGAATTTATTCCCTGAATTAAAGTGTCCAATAACAGTTTACTGAGCTAAAGCATGATCATGCGATCCAGCTAGTCATGTGATCTCAACATGGCTGTCCCCATTAGGTAGTGTTATTCAACTTATTTTTTCAACGCAAAAGTAAGCCATTTCCTATGATTGTGCAAAACTTTTGATTCATTGCCCGCTATAGGTACAACAAACAGAAGAATAAAGTGCAGCAATTGGTAAAACTATATTCGCTACAAACTGGTTTGATTTTGATTACAATAATAAAAATAATATGATAAGAAATACCAGTTTGCAACATCAAGCAGCATAACAGACTGTTTTTGTAGATTCAAGGTAAAAAGGGCCATATATGCTTTTATGATAAAAATAAGGTGGATTACTGTTCGAAAATTAAAACAAAAACTAAATGAAAACTGTTGAAAAAGATGAAAATAAACTAAAAAAGCATTACCAATTGATAATATTACTGAGAAAATTAATGTTGTAAAACTTTACAACATTAATACAAACCTGTTTCTCTCAAAATTCCGTTCCTGAAAATCATAGCGATCAGCCGACTTCAGATAACCATAACTTTTGTTACAGACACGCTATGAAATAATTAAAAACAGATTTGGAAATATGGTATTGAACCTGTGATAGGTAAAAATTCACCATGTGATGGGTTTTCACAGATCACATTACATATGTTCCCTATACTAAAGTGTTGCAAAAAAAAAAAAAAATAATAATAATATATATATATATATATATATATATATATATATATATATATATATATATATATATATATATATATATATATATATATATATATATCAGTATAACCTTCTTTTAAGACTTGTGCAGTCAATGATATGCTAAAGCCTGCTGGCACGTTGACGTGATTGGTTAAAAGGTAGTTTGTGCCGTCAGAAACACCAGCAATTGAAAATCGCAGGTTTGAGATTGTCTTTGGTTTACAGCAATTTCAAAAACAAAATACTCATTAATGGTGTTGATTTATGAATTTGCACATGGTTTGTCTTAAAGCATATTAAAAACACCAGATAGACACATGAACAACATTAAAAACTTGATTTTCACCACAGGGGGACTTTAAAAAACACTTTTAAAAGTGTTCTTTAGTCGTAAAACTTTTAACATGAAAAAAGAGCACCATTAATGTCTAATTTTTCCAAGTCTCATTGCTTTAAAAGTCCGGATCTCTTCACAGCAGGCGACTCCGAATCTTTGAGACTTGGACGAAAATCATCTGCTGTAAAGACTGTCTGCAAGGAGCAAAACTGGAAGTTTGGCAAAAACTTCAGCAAAGGGCTTGTTGCAATGTGCGCTGCACAGGGTTTAGCTTCTATCTTCTGGATCAATGTAATATGCATGAGGACCGGACAGTGAGTAACACATCCATTAATGTATGCACTGATCTGTGGCCTTCTGGGTCAGTCTTAAACCCTCTCAAGCAAAAATCACTCTCTACACGCTTTCATCTTCCGTTTTCAACCACTTAGATCTTTCTCTTGGACATCTCTGATATATCTCTACAAACAGAAAACATAAGTAGCATGTCATATCTGTAGGCAAACAAACGAGTAAATACATGAATTATAGATTGAGAAATAAATGAGGACGATACACGGGTATCTGAATGCCTCCGCGGAGTGATGTACAAACAGCGCAGGGGCGACACACAGAATGATTGGCTCTGGCTGCAATCCCCTGCTAAGAGAGAGCTTAGGGAAGGACACACACATCCACACACACCCTGAGACAGACACTTCAACATCATGGTCTGAGATCCAAAGGGAAATTAGTGGGCACTTAGCTCCACACATGTCGAGTGTTTCAGCTGGGATCCAGGCCATAAGATCCAAGCAGCAGCACATGAAAGAGACTCAACTGCCCTACAGCCTCCAGCCCTCCTCTGCTACATTGCAAATACCTCAAAGAGAGATGTTTGCTTCCTCACACAGACGTTTCTCACGTCTAAGCGCGTACAGGGGTGCGCTCAATGCTGGTTTCCACTGTAAAAACAGCTAAGGGACGGTGTGGCTGACAAAAACATTACTATTATTTTTCTAATCATCTCCGATGACTCTTCATTCACTGAACTGTCTGCGCTGAGCTCATCTACACTTTCCACATTCACCATATAAATACCCCAATTTTCTTGTTTATATAAATATCTAAATATACCTAAGGTGTTAATACCATGTCAAACTCACTGAAATTCATATGTTGTGACACACAACTAGTGGCTTAATGAGAACTCCCACGCTCCCTGAATCATTCGACACTACTCCAAAACATCTCTGTGATTGATGCAGCCAAGTATAATGCCATTTCAGGTCTCATTGAAGTTTATAGCATACTGTTCACTAAAAATGAAACATTACTACACTTTATAAGCTGCTGCGATTTATGTGGCTGAAACATCAGCTGATGGAGGGCAACAAATCCCACCCACTCTGTGAATGTCGGTTTAGCGTTACCATACTCGTATTCTTTACATTTTCCACATTTATAAAGCTAGGCAAGGTTTCTTATATCAAAAACAGTTGTAATTCAGTGTCTTCTCTCTAATCATTAATAAAACACCAAGTTACTGTACTTTTAAGATTCTAATATGTAAATGACATCTCTTGATTCACTAACCTCTTTGTTTTAGCATAATTAACGCTGTTGTTTAGCAGAGCAGCCTGATTTGTTGAATACTGAAAAGGTGTTTGTGTTTAAACGTGTGACCATAGGATAGTGTGCACATGCTTGACACTGCAGATATTTCAGAGCAATGCTATTTAGTTTCCATAAACGCTTAGGTTAAACTTTGCTTTAAACTTTAAAGTATAACTTGAACTCTTGACAGACAGACAGATAGACAGATAGATAGTAGGGCTGGGACAATACATCGAATCTCGATTCACGATATGAAGAATCTGGAGCAATTCTGATATTTTCTGATGTATCTCGATTCTCTCTCAAACTGATTCTGAGCTTAGTTTTTAAACAGCAGATGGCATTATACGTGCTTTAGAAACACTTGTACACTGCCTGCTTCCAGTTCCTTTACACACAACACTTAAACCTAAAATAATCATTCATAAAGTTCGAAAAGGTTGAAGCGAATTCATCTGAAGGCATTCTTCTTCTATGATGGGGTTTGGCGTCACAGCATTTGTTTCTAGGCAGACCTTTAAAGAACGCAACACAGACCTCTCCCGGACATCCGGTAGAATTCAACCAACCACATGACGACTTCTATACTCCTGAAGTGTTTCCAGATAAGTGTGCCATATGCATCAGACGTTCAGCCAACAGTCCGTGGGTATGACGTCTGAGGCTACAGCCGAACGCACGAGCTAAAGCCACTGGAAGGCAAGCCTGCAACCAAAAACGGCTAATGCTAACTGGCGGAGTGGGCGGTATGCATTGGTGGTACGTGGGGAGGAGTTTTGAATGGCGACACGATAGGCTGAGAGTGTCTGCACGTGATTAAGTTAGTCGTTATGCTTTCTCCAATAGTAAGAGATACAGACCCTCTTATCTCACTATAATAATACGATCTCTGCACGAGCGCTGTCCAGCAGTCTTCTTCGTGAGAGTTTGAGAGTGTGCAGTTAAAAACTAGCCTAGAGTGTTATTTGTTGTTAAACCTAAGATTAGAGAGAGAAAATAGATAGATAGATAGATAGATAGATAGATAGATAGATAGATAGATAGATAGATAGATAGATAGATAGATAGATAGATAGATAGATAGATAGATAGATAGATAGATAGATAGATAGATAGATAGATAGATAGATAGATAGATAGATGTTGTAAATAATGTTCAGTTTCTTGCATAGACCAATTGTTTCACTTCTTAAGACACCAATGTTTCGTCAGGAGTCGCAGGTATTAATTTTGTTTTTTCTGCATACGTTTCATTTGATTCAGACTTCCATAATATGAATCACAGAGGACCACGGTTTCAGCTAAAAATGTTATTTACTGTTCTACTGAAGAAAAAAAGTCACCTTCATTTTTGGGTGAACTATCTTTTTAACTTTATAGTACAACTTAAAGTCTTTTATTTAAAACAAAAACAAAAATTTCAAAGATACGTCCAATTTAACATGGCCACCGCTCATCATACAGAGAAAGTAAAAGCTAGGAATGGAAGTTTCGGGTCTGCCACAGGGCGCCAACGGGCAGCACGGAATGTTCTAGGCCACTCGGCAGACCTCCGTGCTGTTTAGCGCCCACCGCCCTGTTGTAATTCTGTGTTTATCAACTCTTTATTATGGGCGCATCATCATTTACAATGGTACCATCTGCTCATTACCTTTCCTGAGTATGGGGCAAATTGCTTTCACAGGGAGTTAACCAGGAGAAGGAAAATTGTCAGCAATAGAGAGAAAATCAAGAAACCTGCTCCCGTCTATTTGCAAAGGCTGTTACCCACACAAGAGATTCAGAAACACGTTTATTTTTAAGGGGATAAAATAATTAGCCGGCTCTGGTTGTGCGAAGAGAAACAACGAGATTGGTAAATTAGAGCGAGAGGCCTCTGTCGAAATCAAATAAATTCGGAGCGTTTTATGGGTACCTGCAGCTGTGTAGCAAAAACAAATATCGCATATGACCACATGACTCTAATTTATCTGGTTCTCTCCTAAATTAACAGCCCGGGCCAGGCAATGGGAAAAACAGTAGGAAGCAGAAAATAGGAGAATTCCTATCTCCTCTCTCGCATTTAGTCCATTAACTCTTCTAACCACGACGGATGAGGAGAGGCACTCGCTTACAAAAAGCACCCATCAGGGAAAAACACAAACGCCAAACACCTAAACCTTTACTCAACGTGGTGAATTAGACCGCCATTCTCATCCGCCGATGAATATCAATACCGCGGGTGGCACCGTTTTCTCCTGGATTCACGGCAGAAGAGGGGAAGGGAGGGAGACCATCTGTTTCATTTTGCCTTTATAGTGATGTATGGAGAAACACATCCATGAATTAATCCACATTAAAACTCAAAAATTAAAAAAAAGTGAGGAGAACAATCGTATAGAAGGTCCACAACTCGTCTGACATTCTGGGTCATTATCCTGTATCACATGGCCTGTTCTTTTTTTCTTTATATTGGTACAAAATAAATGCATTTCTGTTCAGTATCAGCCAATCCAATCCAATAATTAAGCATGCAGTCTCTAAACTCTTTAAAATTAGTTATCCAAGAAGAGAAAAAAAGAAGGGTGTAGCAGATAGTCTGATGTCACTGACGGATTGTGACAGTATGGTATCAATGACTGAGACCAGCCCTGCTCTTTCCCCATCTGATTTATGTAACAGGTCATGTGGCGCCTGTGTGTGATAGATTTGAGACTGTCAGGACGAGTTGTTAGACTTTTGGACATTCTCCAATGTGAAGGCTGACATTATTCATGATATTTTGGAAGGAATAGAGTCTAAAAGATCTTTGACATTCAAGGATTGTGACCCTGCAGCTACGTGAAAATGTGTGTAGGCACGTTGGAGGCAGATGCCATCAGATGAATCAGTGGTCACCGGTGCACGTCGCTATCAGAGCTCACACAATGTCAGGGCTGCAGGGTGGCCCCAAACCAACACACACACAAATATACATCAGTCTTGCTCTGACATATCTACTGCTTGTGATGTCTGAGCACCATAAGGGACAACAGCCTCCATAACCAAACTGAATACTTGCTGTTCTTTCATGATGGAGATTTCCCATTGACTTCTATTGTTTTTATACTGAGCTAATGATATTTTTTACCTCTGAACACTAAACCTACTCCTCATGGAAACTAGGGATGAACATTTGAATAGGACTCCAATAACAGAAACACTGAGATGGAAGAAGAGCAGTGTTGAAATGTGAAATGGCCCTGATTTCGTTTAACGTAAGTGGCGACTGATGATGAGACTCTTGCATTTTCCTGTTGTTTAAGATGGCATGAAATGAAAATTTACCCATCTACTATCTTAATGCATGTTACTGAACTTTTTGTGAATGATTCATCTATGCATTTTAATCAATTTCGTGTGAAATGACAGACTCTCTGGTGATGTTTGCCGAACTTCTCCCATCATTTAGACCGCTTCAGTGCTGCCCCTGCAAACTCACTTTCATCTGCCTTCATGAGTGCAACACCCACGTCTTAAAATCCAGTCAACAACCTGATGGATGGAACCAAGTCACCAAAAAATGCTACCCTTAGATGTGCATCACAACACAAAAGAAAAGATCCAACACTACTGCCGTTTCATCACAACTTTAAAGAACCTGCCACCTTTCCTTTAGAAATGGAAAATGCATTTGTTTTCTGTTTATAGAATAAAATTGTGCTTATTTTAGCCAAAAGTTGGTTTATATCCATAGAACTGCAGTTTTTAAAACATTATCCAATAATCCAATCATTTAAAAGTTGTTGAAACCTTAAAACAGTGTAATTGTTTAGAATATATATTTAGAATTAGTTACTGCAAAAATATCTTTTTTCCCCATTTTTTTTTTTAATTCTGCATGTCCAAAAATCTTCATTTCAGTGCATCAATATGAGCAATCATTTTTGCATTTTTAGATTATTTAGTACATTTATTAAGCTGCTTTCACTGTGATCACCCACAATATTGCTGATTTCAAGTTCACATTATCCTCAGTGTAGGTAAAATCTGACCCAGACACACATAACCCAACATTTAGCCCTCTGTGAATACCCTAACCACACACATGCACAAATATATCACACTAGAATACACATAGTGATTCATCTACTCCAGGGCTAATTCAAACAAGTTCAAAATCTTCCAAATCTTTTTTATCACACTCTCCACCCCACACATATCCTCACATTATTACAGCCTTATGATAGGATTTCAGATGAGAATGTGAAAACAAATGGAAACGATGGGCTACAAAACATAAAAGATACAAGCGAAGAACCACCTTTGTGTGCGTTACCTCCACATCGCAATATTCCCGTATCTACTGAGACTGATTTACAACCCTCCCTCAAAGCCAGTGCTGCCGCTGCACAGATTTATGTAGCGGGGGTCAGATCTCACCTAGCTGAAGCCATATGCATGCCTCATTTCCATATGCTGTATTAGGGTGGTGTCAGACACTATGCAGAGACTGAGGTCTTATTAGGCACGGGGGTCTCTGCCACAGTACAAATCAACACCGCCGGGACTTCTGCTCATTCTCCGTCACCGGCTCCACTCAACAAAACTCCATATGCGCGACTTCCGTATGCTTTATCGGCGACTGGTGAGCCCCGCTCGGCCATCGGCCCTTCGCTGTGCAAATCCCCCCAGTGATGGAAGTAGGAGGCCGCAGTGTCTGGGGAAAGGAAGACACAAAACAGGGAACAGGAGGGTTTTGGGAGTGCCATAAAGTTGGCAGCGTGTGATTGCGACAGCTTTGATTCCCAAGAAGAGAGTAAATAAACAAGATCCCCTGTGGTTCCTGCAGAGACAGGGAGCGGCAGCACAATATGGAAGGGGGAAAAGAGGAAACGAGGAAGAGTAGGACACAGATGAAGACACAAGAGATACAAAAAGTGTAATCATAAGGTGTGACACTGAATGCACTAACAAAATGCACAAATAAGACCAGTAGGCAATGGAAATGTGTATCTGAAGTATAGTATGTTGGTTGAAAACCAACAAACTTGTGAATGTTGTACTCCAAATGTAATTCTAATGTCATCATATTTTAACATAATGAACATAATTAAACCACACTTGCATATATGCAGACAAGAGCCAACTATACAACATATACTGTACTAAAGTATATTTTAACTGAAAGGTATCATTAGGCCAGTTTTTTTGTTTTTTGTCATCATACATTTAGAGGTATACTTGCGTTCAATAGTTTGGGGTAGGTAAAATAGCATTTATTTATTTAAAGAAATTCATACTTTACTGTGACGACAATAATAAGACATGCTTCTTGAGCATCAAATCAGGATTTCTGAAGGATCATGTGACACTGAAGACTGGAGTAATCTGCATTGGTGCTGCCGCTGACTGAAAGCAGTTTCATTACTCTCAGTCTCATTATTTCTGTGTTACAATAATTCAATTCCAGAGATTCATTCAAAAATGCTGATTCATCCAGAAATGAAACAAGTGAGTTCTATATGAGTGTTATTGAATCATTCATTCAAACCAATAATACAAATAATTATTAATTTAAATTAATTAAATATTTTAAATAGACTGCAGCAATTACCATTTTTTCAGAACCTCTAGTAAATTACATTATTATTTTGTTTTATTTTGTTCAGTTGTTTATTCATAATCATGGGAAAATCATGATATGTATTTGAAACAAATGTTTTATCCTTGAAATATCAGAGGATATGTTCAAAAGACTATTGAAAGTAGCATGCCAAAACATGCCACAAAACTAAGGTACTGTTAACAATTAAAATTAACAATCTGAATAATACAGCAGATTTATAAAAAAAAAAAAAAAAGGTTGCATAAGCCATCAGAAATGCAACAAAACATTAGTGATCGTGACAGCATACACAACAACAAATAAACAAACAGACAGTGAAAAATAAACACCCGCATGTACCAAGCCCAATATCAACATTCATGCAATATGTATAGTTGTCTCAGAAATATCTGGGAAGTAAACTTCAGGCTCTGTTCTGTGATGAACTAGGAGCTGTAATAATTCGATCAGACTGTCCATACGTCAGTGCCGCAATGGCTTGGGCTACTGCAGCCATCTGCTTTGTGTAACCAGCTGGGGAAACCAAGAGTGAGAGAGAGAAAGAAGTGAGAGAGAGAAATCAAAAGTAAAAGAAAGGATGGAGAAAATGAGGATTAATGTCGTGGCCTGGAGCGCTGGGCCGTCAGAGTCAGAGAGTTTTATTGCGATACTGGCATTCCTACACAAATTCACATTCCAGATATGAACTCCATCCAGCAAAACTACACTCAGTCTGAACTAAAGGAACAAGACATCAAGCACAGGGTGAACTCAACACAGAAAGAAAAAGAAAAAAACTATTGTGGTGTGTGGTGGGAAATAGACTTTTTTTTTTTTTTTATCCAATGTAAATTTATGTTTCAGCTCCATTTTGATGTTAATACAGTTTCTGTTTAAAGGCTTATGGAAGACAACCCTATCAACAAATAATAGTACTATAGTACACAATAATACTGCATATTTGAATTGGCTTAACTTAAATTTAATTATGAACAAGACTTAATTCAGATACCTTGTGCTGCAGACACCACATTAACTGAATTAAGTATTATAGATAAACAAACAAACAAACAAAAAGGTATGTCTCTTTTAGGTTTATTACTACACTCTAAAAAATGCTGGGTTAAAAACAACCCAAGTTGGGTTGAAAATGGACAAACCCAGCGATTGGGTTGTTTTAACCCAGCGGTTGGGTTAAATGTTTGCCCAACCTGCTTGGTAGTTTTATTTAAACCAACTATTGTTTAAAAATTGCTATATGGCTAGCTTAAAATGAACCAAAAATAGTTGGGAAATTAAAAACCAGATGCAATTAGAGACAACAATAATAGACAAAAGGTGAATGTTTATTAATAAGCTTTAATATTTTATTAATATAATTTAATAGTTTAATAGTTTATTAATATTAATATTAATAAAATAATACATTTATTAATAAGCAATTTAATAAATGTTTATTGTTTAATAATTATTAATTGAACATTAATAAATGTTCATTTCCAACATACCATTCCAACACACACACTAACACACACACACCACTCACAAGCAGAGATCAGAAATCGTGCTGTACACACACACAAACATTCCGGAACACAAAAAAATTAATATCAAGCTGCTTTCCCAGAGCTTTTATTGATAAAATAGTTTCACTACTGAATCGCTACATTATATACAGCCAAAAAGAGTGTAACATCACTGATATCACTGCTTCCCCACAGCTTTTATTAATAAAATATTAATAAAATAATTTCACAACTGAATCGCTATTTTATATACACCCAACAAGAGTGTGACATCACTGTTTTTGAAACAATTAAACTCACAGCTCTATTGTTCATAGAGAGAGACGTGGCATAGAAGCAAGTAATTGACCCTTCGCCAGGAGTTTGATTGACAAGTGATCTAACCAATCATAATGCAGAATCTGTCATATTGTCCAACAAAGCAGTCAGGAGTTAGAATATCAACTTCGGTGGACTTAACTTAAAAAATAGTGTGTACTGACGTCTTTCCGCGTTTGAAACAACATTCCTTGTCATGTTCATTCATGTTTATTTGATGCTATTAATTAACTAGTAGGAGATGATCGGTTCACGAGCCGCTTGAGCTGAGGTGTTATAGCAATCTGTCACGACCATGGTCACAACACATTAAAGAGCCACAAAATGGCTTTTATTGTTTGAATTTCATAAAAAAAATTACACAAGACTTTGTTTAGTATCATAAGTAACCTGCTCTGTCTTGTCTTTCAAAGTGTTGTCAGTGTCCTCTTTGCTCCGCAATGTATTTTTCCCTCTGTGTGATGTGACAGAGCCATGGCTTGTCGGACAAAGCAACAGTAACTAAGGGGGGGTGGGTCTTTGCGAAGGGTCAATTGACACACATGCATCACTCATCTCTCTCTCTCTCTCTCTCTCTCTCTCTCTCTCTCTCTCTCTCTCTCTCTCTCTCGATAATAACTCAAATAAATACTATAATTCATTCATGCAAATAAATGCAATCATACTGCAGTACTGTGTCTGTTTCAAAGCGGGGAGAATGCTAGATTTATAAAGCCGTAAGTGAAGAAAATAACTGTCATTTTTAGCATTCCGGTCAAATATTGTGTCAATAACAGCTTTAACTTGTCAATTCTGGTAAATAACCATGGTATAAGCAGGGTAATCCACGGCTAGCTGTGCATTAAACTATTTGAATGCACTCTGCATCAGGTGGATCTTTGCCTTCACGTCATACATTAAAATTGTTTGATACACAGCTAGCTGTGGATTGGCCCATACATATGGGATGAGCAAGACACACACACACACAAAAAAAATTCTGGTAAATTGCTCAAAGCAGCATTCATCTATGTTCATCTACCTGTCATCAACCTAACCACAAACTACCCTTAAACACAGTGGAAACCCCAAAAGCTTTTCTAAATCCTCACACAACAAAACACAAAGTCTTTACACAAAAGCATAAAATAAAACTTAATTTCAACATTTACTCTCCCGATCCAGTTCCAAGCAAAGGGGATCTAGAAACACACTGTCCAGTAGTTTCAGTTAATCCAACAAAACTTAATTAATTTAGTCCCAACACAAATAAATGTGGATTGAACACAATGAAATTCAGCTGACAAATGTTGAATAATTATGTTGCATTGATTCATTTTAACTGAGTAAAATGCAGCTATACTGTAGCTATACAATATGTGTAAATATATAATACAGTCATTAAAAAGGATAGGAAAAAGACAAAAGACGAGCAGGACAGGAAGAGAAAGAGAGTGAGAGAAAAAGAATGACAAAGATGATACTTGTGCCGCAAAGCACTCATATCCATGAGCTTGGAAGAAAAAGTGCTTTGGCATCTTAACTCTTCTGCAAATTGACCCAGATTAAATCAAATTTAAACGCGGCAGCTAATCAGAAATTTGGCACTCTCAGATGTAACTAAAATAGGATGTCAATCTCAGCATTTGCATCATAAAGGGACATTGTAGAATGTGAAGAGGAAGAAATCACTGGTGTTAGATCTAAACAGAGCTGAGTGGACAAGAGAAAATAAACCGTGGATGAACGCCTGGGATATTTAGAATGGAAGGAGAGAAGAAGCATGTCTGGTCAGTTTATTGTCGACGCTGAGAGTCTTTTGATCCTAGGACCTTACCACCATCATTTAGATGATCCAGAACCTTCAAATCATGATCAATGCCAGCACAACACTACACAGAAACTACAGTAACACATATGACAGTTTTACAACTGTAGGATGGACTTTATACAACTGGATGGACTGCAAAAACGTTGATATTACTTTTTTTTTAATATACATGTATATTCTATCAAAATGTTCTCTCTCTCTCTCTCCACTCAGTGGTGCTTGACTTTTGTCCAAAGCTTGAGGAAAGTGGCTCTGTTATTTCTGAAGAGGCTGATACACAGACGCGTCACAAATCCTCTTAGCCCCAACTGCAAATGGCTTTTGGGTGGCAGCTTAAGGGAGCCATTGTGGCGCTCCTGGTTTTGAAACTTCCTACAATGCCTTTCGGCCAGGCTAATGTAAATAAAAAGCGTCCCTTAACGGAAGTGGAAGAAAGTAAGTCTGAGTGTGAGAGAGAGAAAAAAGCACAGGTCTCGCACTTCAAAACAGCCATCCTGAGACAGACTAATTTTCCCATCAGTGAGAGGAAAAGAGCGAGGGATGAGAATAAGAGTAAGAATTACAAGAACTGCAAGAGACAGAAGAGGAGGCAGAAAAGCTAGAGACACATTTAGAGTGAATGCAGACTTTTTTTTTTTTTTGACCTTAAAAGGGCACTGTGGGAAGGGGATGCTACTTGAAGAGTTGTTCTAAAAGAAAGTGCAAAACTGGACCCCTTCATGAACCACAGGGTACATGTAATCATAACTTCAAGGAAGTCAAGACCCTGAGAGGCTAGTCCTTGGGAATAATTTTGACTTGGCTTATTTATCTTACCTGGGATTTTAAACCATCAGTCGCTCTTGTACATATTTATACACTGTTACATGGTGCATACATTTAAGTAAATATGAATTTGATACACAAAGAGGCAATATACAACTATAAGTAGAGTCATTTTACACTCATTTTGTTCTATTTTTAAACAAAAAAGGTATGTATTTAAAGTCATTTCTTTCTTTAATTTTTTCCCTGAATGTTGCAGTGCTTATAATAAATGTTGTATCTATGCACATCATATTATTTTATTTATTTATTTATTATTATTATTTTTTTTCAAAATTCATATGCCCATTCAGCTCCCAAAGGACTAAATCATATCTCGCCCTACATTTTTCTCATTTCATCACCACCTAAACATTTTAGACATTGTAGAGCGTTCCACACAGCTACATATGATACAGTAAAGTGTGCGAGTAGTGCATACTTGCTTTTGCAAAGAATTCGCCCACATTGTCACCAAGTAAAAGACAAATGGTAGGAGACAGGTGGAAGAAAAGAGATCGAAACAAGGACAGACCCCCATCTTTTGCCGCCCTTTTTCTCTAGGAAGCCAATTCCTGCTTTGCTCAGTTCTTCATCTATTCAATTTCCATGTATGTAATTGGCTGCATGTAGAGATTGTGATCTTGGTAATCTAGACAGACGAGAAAAAGCAGGGTGGCCGGAGCTGCTGTTTCTCATAAGAGGCCCAGACAGAGCGCAGCTTCATTAGGGGGTGGGGAAAGACACGCATGAGCCAGTGTCCTCCCTCGACAGAAGCCACAGGCCGACATGTGGCGAGATTATGTATTATGGAAATCAGCATGACCCAGCGTTTGAGACTATAATGATTTAACACTGATCTCCATGTGCTTGCGCACTGTAATCTGTTTTTTATTAGTCTGGGAATTTAGGTACAATTGTTTCAATATTGTCAAGCTATGCAGACAATTGTTGGTGTATTGCTTAGTTTACATAAAGCACATAACAAACAGCAACAATAACATCTAGTAGGAAGATACAATATTTCATAGTGGCATTCACAGCACAATTAACATGTGGATTTCGAAACTAAACACGGCAGGCTTTGTGTGCGGCTTTTCTGTGTATGATTAGTTCAAATGTGACACTGCTTATTAAAATTTCATACATTTTTTAAAGGGGCTTAAGTTGATTTCACCATAATGTGACTGAAGCATTGGCTAATATTTCACTCGCACAATTTTGTGCAATGAATATTATACTAGAGCAAAGAAGATTAGAAAATGACTGCCAATAACAGGCCAAGGTTTAGTGCCGGACATATAGTAAACCTGTTTTACCTGACTTTTGAAAAGCCCTCGCACAATTTGCAAAAAAACAAAAAACAAAACAAAACATAGGCCTACTTACTTCCTGAATAGATGTATGAGATAAATCAGTCGGCACAACCACGAAACTGGGGGAAAAAAAGCATATAATATTATTACCCCAACAATAAAGAATTACAAACGGGAATATAAAAACAACTAATGACAGACAGACGCTTCCAACCCGTTTCTTCAAAGTGTTCCTCGCCAGTACGGGAAACAAACAACTCCAAAGCCAAGTAGAGGCATTGATGTCTTCTTCTAATCTTCATAAAGGTAAATATGAGCGTCAGCCTCTCTTGGGTGAGTGACTGAATCCAATGAAATATATATGTTGTTTTAATAAACCTTGTCTCAAAGTGTACACTAAAGTGAGTGACTTCTTTTAACTTCCCCCTAATATGATCCACATCAAAGGAAGTGAAGAAAAGGTTCAGATAACTCAAAGAATTACTGGGTAAACTTTTACAGGACGGAAAGTCAAACAAGAAAAGCATTTAAGAGATGATCTAGTCAGTGACATACACGCGAGACTGAGGTATAAGTTGACTTTCTGTAAACACTGAACTCAATCAGGGCCTGGCACTGAGCACTTACAGCCATAAGGGAGATGCCATCAGAACACGACGCACTGTGGCATGAGCTCTCCGTATCATATTCTTATTATGGCCATACAGTACATGAGTGATGATGAGCCTGAGGTCATGCTCATAAAGGGGCATGATTTTTATAGAAGATGGCACCAAACCATTTCCAGATGGCTCATCAGTGTGGACCGAGAGTCTGCCCAAGACCAAACAGTCGGATATGAAAACGGCTCGGCCAGTGTCTCCTGCAATATAACCGCCACCGCCGCCTGGGAGCAGTGCAACCAGATTCTCCTCAGCTCTCAAATGCCCGCTCAGGCTACTGCCACACAAAAACAGCTGGTGTATATGTGCTGATGGCATATATCCACACAGACAAGTTAACAGACTTTCTTTCTTCATAGAGGCCCATAAATAGATTCTATATAATGTTGTTTTACTCCAGCACAAACAACTAAATCTTGACACGAGCTAAAGGTGCTCCTTCATATGCTCGTGTTAACTGCAAATTGTACAAAAAAAGTATAATTTTCATTGAAGTATCTTGGAGTACCATATAATGGCATGATATTTGAATATGATAAACATTCCACAGCACATGGTTCAAAGACAAATAGCAATGTTGAGACGATAAAAAAAAAGATAAATATTTTAAGAATCAGTTTGCATGCCAGGTTTTTAAACACGCATATGCCATAAGTTATTAAAAAATTTAAAATGTAAAGTTGACTTCATATATTTTTGAAAAGAAAACACTTATATTATTTATTAAAAAAAAAGACTGAAAAAAAAATCAAAATTCAATCGTTTGCATAAATTAATCTTCATAAAAGGGTAATATTTATAAAATAAAGAGTAGAGAATGATCTTGACACATTTGCGTGTCTTTAGGGGTCTCCACTGTTTTATGATTTTCTTGTCACATGATAATAATGACTTCCTTTACATTGGTTAAACTGATTTTGACTTGGTAGACAAATGTATACACAATGTGTAATGAAATTGTCTATAATAAACTTTTTAGAATAAATTTATATGCAAATCGATACCACGTTTATCATAGAAGAGGCATATTTGAATAACTTAATAGATTTAAGATATTCACATATTAATTTGTATTTATGGTAATACTTTACTTTAAGCCTTTATGTATAATGCAATATAAAACACTTTAATACATAATCGTAACCAAAGTTAAAACGCATTATAATATTTGCATATTCCTTTTTACATCTGAAATTAGTTGTTTGTCATGTGTTTAAAGGGTTAGTTCACCCAAAAATGAAAATTATGTAATTTATAAATCACCCTCATATCGTTTCACAACCTTCGTTCATCTTCAGAACACAAATTAAGATATTTTTGATAAACTCCGATGGCTCAGTGAGGGCTCCATTGCCAGCAAGATAATTAACACTTTCAGATGCCCAGAAAGATATTTAAAACAGTTCATGTGACTACAGTGGTTCAACCTTAATGTTATAAAGTTACGAGAATACTTTTTATGTGCCAAAAAAAAACTTTTCAACAATATCTAGTGATGGTCAATTTCAAAACACTGCTTCTTTTGTTTCGAATCAGTGGTTCGGATCGCGTATCAAACTGCAAAGTAACATGAACTACTGAAAATTGCCTCATTTACTGAAATCATGTGACTTGTGGCACTCCGAACCACTAATTCGAAACAAAAGATTCGTAAAGCTTCGAAGCAGACCTTTGAAATCGGCCATCACTAGATATTGTTGAAAAGTCCTTATTTTGTTTTTTTGGTGCACAAAAAATATTCTCGTCGCTTCATAACATTAAGGTTGAACCACTGTACTCGCATGAACCGTTTTAAATATGTTTTTAGTACCTTTCTGGGCATACGAAAGTGTTAATTATCTTGCTGGCAATATAGGCCTCACTGAGCTGTCAGATTTTATCAGAAATATCTTAATTTGTGTTCCGAAGAGAAAAGAAGGTCTTACGTGTGTCGAGCAACATGAGGGTGAGTAATAAATGACATAATTTTCATTTTTGGGTGAACTAACCCTTTAAGGCATTATACTTTCTGGGGTGTTCAATGAATAGATTATAAGTATTATAATGTATTTTAACTGTGTTACAATAATTCATGAGATCATACAATACATTACAAAGTGTATTATAAGGCATAATTAGTGCATTTAAAATATTTTATAATGCATTATCGATAAAGGCTTTAAGTAAAGTGTTAACCATATTTATTTGTGATAAGAAGAGGACTCCAGAAACTTGACTGTAATATTCAGCACTCTAGAATCCTTTTAAGTCGATCTCACTATTCTCTCTACCGCCTTCCATTTCTTCCAGCCTGCCAGTGTTACAGGGTTCAAATTGAGCTTGTTAAAAAGGGACCCTCTCTCTAACTCACGGATGATTATTCATTTAGCTGCTTTATAGAGTCTCGCCAGTGATAAGAGCTCTCTATTCATTTGCCCTGGAAAAGACCATCACAACATCCCTTTTCCCCATTTTCCCCACATCAGCATGGAATATAGCTGTTCATTCGAATTTGATCCCTTGCTAATTGAAAATAACAGCCTCTTTTGCGTATTGATTGATAGCTTATTCACCCTTATATCACAGCATCATAAATACAGGTAATGCTTGATTATGTTCTCTGTTCCCACAGATCTTGACATGCCAAATGAGGTAATAAAATGCTAGGAGTGAGGAGTGGTTTTGAAATAGCTTGTGATAGAGTTGCCTCGTTAATTGTTTGTGTGTGTAATAAACATGGGTGTGTGATTAAATGCATCTCACACTCAAATGAGGCTGACCCTTATGTCTCATCATTTCTTTTTTATATGGAAATCAGATTGTAAGAAAAAGGCATACGAAAGAATACAGGCAGCACTCCATTTGCAGCTTCTATTATTATGGCAGGTTTCTATATTTACTTAAAGGATAAATAAATTTTCACATATAATTGTGCACAACTAATGAATCCATTTTTTTTTAATCCCACTAAACTAAATTATGGCACCGTTTGGTGAAGTATCTCAGTGATTAAGTCACTGAATTCATAAATGGCAGTTGTATAAATGAGTTTAATGAAAGTTCAAAGTTATCTTTGTTCCAACACAAATTGTGAACTGATGTGCACTCTGTTAGGGAGAAGAAAAAAAACAAAAAAAAAAAAAACAGCATAAGCTGGTTTACTGTTGGCTGGTTTTAGATGGGTTTTGAGCACTTTTCAGCTGCCCGCCCAACTAAATCAGCTACACAACAGATTAGCCAGACTGTACGACCAGTTAAAACCAACAAGCCAGATTGTTTTGACAGGATTTTATTTGTAATAAAGCTGAACTCACAAAACAAGCAGTTCATGTACTGAAAGTGTCTCTACCAAAGTTAGATTGGGATCTTAAGACAAATATTACTCTCAGTTGACATTTTGCTTTGCATTGTGGTGCTCCATAAAAATGGCTACACTATTTTTCAAAGCAGGTACCTTGTTCACCCAAATTGGATGGGTCAGCAGAGGGTACTTCAGTAATGTGGCAAACCACTTCAAAACCCTTTCCTTTCACTTTTTCTGGTATTCTCTCACCTTCTTTTCCCCCTTCTCATCTCTGCTGTTATTTCAGAGGAATCTCTTTCAACTAGAGAGGGCTTAGGACAACTGCAGAGTTTGACATAATTATGTCTGGGCTAGCTTTAATCACTTTGGGCCTTCACTCCTTGACGCACATTATCTGACTCCAAACATGTCAGATCCGTGCTTGAAATAGGCCAATTTACCCTCCGTAGTCTGCGCTGAAATCTAGCTCTGTGTCAAAGGCACAGATGCATAATTGTCCTCGTTTTTTTTATATATAAATGTGTTTTTGAACACAGCTTGTCTACAGGAATAGAAAAAAAAAAAAAAAACTTTGACTTTCTACACTTTTAATAGGATAAAAATCTACCTAACTCGAGGTTAACAAAGCAATGAGTAAGAAAAAGTGCATGTCACAACAGTAAGAGGAGATTCAATGTCGAACGTTAAGACTAGCTGAGCTTTCACAAATAAATTCAAAGTTAATTACAGACAGATGCAAATGAAACAATGCTAAGATTTGTGCTATATGGAGCAGGTTTTAATTAGCAACTATAATATTCACTTTGAGGTAGAGAGAATGTTTTGACATGGCGGTTATTTCTTATAAAGCATATAACTGAAAATACACACTGTAAATCATCCAGTTACATGTATCTTAAAAAACTGACAGTTGGGGTTGACAGAATCTCACTCCTAAAAATATTGACACAATTCCTGTATATTTTTGTCAGGTATGAGGTTGAGGGATGAGGCGAGGATTCAATAGGCTGTATTTTGTTATAAAATAATAAAACCAAAACTACCATGTGTGGGAAAACAGGACTGGTCACCTTGACTTGGCAGAACAAGACTTGGTAGCAGGACAAGACATGAATTCAGGGATCAGAACACAAGGAATGTAAGACAACGAACTGGCACAGGACTGCAAACACAAGGAGAATAAATAGGGCAGCAAACAAAGCAAGTAACGAGGGAGGACAAATGGGGCAAATGAACCAATAATCAGATAACAAGGTGAGGTTAGACAATGGACAGGAGAGCACATGGCACAAAGAAACAAACATGACAAGCCATGTGCTCACACCAAAAACCAAGAGCACATGGCCAGTGAACACAATCACAATCTCAAAACATGACACCAACACGCAGCCAATGAGAGCTCTCAGTGACTGCGTGTCCACACAAAACATGACAACATGAAAGCACATGGCCAAAACAAATGCAAACCACATGCTACACCGAACACACGTGGTCAGAAGAGTGTACGGCCCGAGTGAACTCGAATCCAACAGAGCTCACAGAGATTGTTCACTCACAACAGAAGACAAACACACAAACATGAATGTCTGAGCCCCGACACAGAACCAAACCAAGACCGAAGTGCCGAGATCCGAACACCATGCTCCTCACACAAACGACTCACGTGGACAGAAGAGCACATGGCCCGAGCGAACTTGGAACCGCACACTCACCAAGACAATAGGAAATCTGTCATCAAACCAAGAATAAACAGACCGAAGTAGCATAACCATGACAATTTTACAACTGTACTGTATATTTCATTAAGTGGCAATGGTAATATAACCATCTACTTCATCTACCGAAGTCTGATTTTATAATTAAAATGTACTGATAATCATCATAATAATACAATAATAATAATAAAGCCACATCAGAAATACTTACAAAAATTCATTGTAAGTGGCCTATCCATAAAATATGTCCAATATTCATATATAGACAGTACACAGGGTCATACACAAAGAAAAATAAATAAACAAACAGCACAAAGTAACACAGAACACTAAAATAATGCAATAAACTGGAAATATCCTTACTGGTAATTTGTTTGTACTTAAAAACCCCATCCATTTTACAGCATTTTACAGTAAAACCAATCATTCTAAGTTCAACCATTTAAGATTTTTAACTGAATATGGTAAGGCAACTTAGTTAACAAATTAAAATACAAATATTTTTTGTAGTGCACTGTTCTTTTGCTCATCTTTTTCTAATGTACACTTTTTTTATGTATAAGTTTTTTTAACTATATGACACATTTCCATCTGGCTGAATTAAGCATTTTTGCTGTATACATGCAGTATTATGAATTCAAAATAAATGAGTATTATTTAATAAATTAATTAAAAGTTAATTTAATTAATTAAAAGTTTTAAATAATCCAGTTTGGTAAAAGGCAAATCAACTGGATTTGTTTTGGCACTGATTTAACTAGTTTTATACCTTGCAAAGTTGTGCATATTTAAAAGCATCTAAATTTAATAATTTGTTTAAATATTACTTTTTTTTAATGTATGCACTCCATGCACTCAACTTGCTGCATGTTGTCATAAAGGGTCCTTTTCCAAGGAGCCCCTGCTGAAAGATGGTTTTGGATACACCCAAATCTGTGGATTTTTTGCCACCCTCAATTTACAGGCACACCACATGCCCAGCCAAGACTCAAATGGGTCAGAGAACAAAGGCACATCAAAGCCACACAACCAGGTCATGCACACACAGCCTAATGTGCTCCCAAGATGCAGCCATTCAACCTAAAACCAGGACCTTTGATGATAGCAGCCTGATGGACCATTGTTAAAGAAGAAGCCATCAGCAAATATGAGCAAATCTACTCTCAAGATAATGCAGGCCTGAACTACACACACTGAGACCAGAGCGAGGCACAGCATGATACAGAGTCTGATAATGAAAAATACAGTACTCCTATCAACGAGCATGAGCGTGTGAGAGCGTGTGCGCATGCGTTTCGTCTGCGCTCATAATAAACCCTAAAACAAAGACTTACATGTCTAGTCTGAGCGTTATCACCCGAGTTTGGTTTTTACTCATGTCCTCCGCCGGAGTTCATCCTACATCATCGTCCTCTGACTAGACAAGAAACAGACACAGAGGAGACACCAAAGGGAATGTAACTGGACAATAGAAAATGTTTAGTTGTTGTGGTGGGCTTGAGTTTGAGAGGTCCAAAGAGGTCTGAGACAACAGCTTCTCGCATGGCCAGAGCGTAGGGCAAAGGCACCAGCTGGTGCTCCCAGTGGAACTGGAAACTCTCCCCGCACCACACTTCTCAACACTGGGCCAGGATGAGAGCACTCTCCTGAGGCCCTGCAGCTGAACCCAGACCTTATGTATCTGTCATCCAGAGAGGAGAGGAGAGGCAGCTGACATGCCCAAGCTTGTGGTCAACATGTGAGAAGCAATGGGACCTATTTGTCCATCGAATCAATTTGATTCAGAGAGGAAAACATTTTTTTTTTTTTTTTTTTTAATCATAATAATCTATCTGGGATACTTGATATCAGGTGAACGAAAGGTTAATCGCCCCACAATAAATAAATAAATAAACAGGAAGAAAAGTGTAAAAATAATTGAAAAATTGAAAACATATTCACATTACAGAAATACAGTGGGGTCCAAAACACATATATATATATATGTATATATATATATATATATATATATATATATATATATACACACACATACACACACACACACACATACATATAGTGCTGTGCAAAATTCTTGGGAACATCAGTATTTTCACCCCTCAAAATGGGGTTTACACACTCGTGCCAGCGAACTGTTGTATAAACGCAATATCACACTCGTAGCCGTGCGATATATGGCTGTATATCAGCACGGCTGTGATTCGTCCGTAGGCACGAGGCTGCAGGTAATCACAGCGTGCTGATATACAGCCATATCGCACGGCCACGAGTGTGATATTGCGTTTATGCAACAGTTCGCTGGCACGAGTGTGTAAACAAATAAAAACAACAATGGAGAGTCTTTAAAACTCTCTTTTGTGCAGCACGACTTCCTTCTGCCACAGATTCAAATCTCAAGTTGACAGTTGGACCAAAGAATATAGACTAACAAGAAGCGACACTCAATGGAACTTTACACTGAATTAATACCAACGTATGAAATTAAATTAAGGACATGCATCAGAAAAATTGGGAATGTTGGACAATAAATATATGAATATAACAGCTTGATTTTGATGTCTGTTAAAGCAAAAGTGTCCAAAAGTGGGAATTTTGCAATACCGGACACAGCAATGCATCATTAAGATTATTATGTTTGTAGCTTGATCCATTAAAACGTAAAATACAGCCTATTTCAATTCACACCTAGTGGAGTGATACTATTATTACTATTACTCCACAAGGTCTGAAATATGTTGTTCGCTGCAAATATGATGATCTTAAATGTATTAATTATTAATTTACTATTAATGTGTAAAGTAACATAAAATGTAAATACTCAATAAAGTAGGCTAACTACGTCACATCAGATGGTTGAATGGTTGGATTCAACAACTGGTAAAATAAAACATATATAAGACAATACAACATTTACTGTGGGAGCCATAAAATTTACTGATGATTTCATTTGAAAAAAATGTTCTTTTGCGCTTCTGATTTGGCAATGAAATTCACGATTTTGGGTGCGTAAGATGTGAAGGATTCTATGGTCCAGTTAGTATTTTCACCCCATAATGGCGGCCACGCTACCGGAACGCCATTTAGTGGCTGTTGCCCCAAAAAGTATCAGAGTGTCGCCTCTTGGGTTCTAAGCTCTTTGGTTGGACCAAGCCTCCGTTACTAATTCTAAAACGTCACTTTAGAACTAGTAATGAAGGGATGTTGAGTCGCTCCGTTTAAACTCACTGAATTTTGTACAGTATTAGAGAGAGAGCGAGAGAGAGAGAGAGAAAGATTGCCTGACCGAGTAGGCTAGTGTCTGATATACTGCGTGAAATTAATTTTTCAAGTCGATGTCCATAATATTATATCCATTATAAAAGTCAGTTTGAATCCAATGTCCGCTGAGGAAAGCAATCTTGTATTTGTCCTTTTTACAGCTATAAGAATTTTCTATAACATACAGCGCTAAAACAAAAGTTATTCCTTTACAAAAGTTCCTTTCACATTAAAAGTCTCATGTGACTGACTGACTGACTCATTCACCTGTAAAGTTTTGCCGCCATCTAATGGCATATTAAAGGGTTAGTTCACCCAAAAATGACATTTAATGTAATTTATTACTCACCCTCATGCCGTTCCACACCCATAAGACCTTTGATAATCTTCGGAACACAAATTTAGATATTTCAGTTGAAATCCGATGGCTTTGTGAGTCCTCCATAGGGAGCAATGACATTTCCTCTCTCAAGATCCATAAAGGTACTAAAAACATATTTAAGTCGGTTCATGTGAGTACAGTGGTTCAATATTAATATTATAAAGCGACAAGAATAGTTTTGGAGCACCAAAAAAATAAAAAACGACTTATTTAGTGATGGCCGATTTCAAAACACTGCTTCAGGAAGCTTCGTAGCGTTATGAATCAGTGTATCGAATATGCTGTTTGGAGCACCAAAGTCACGTGATTTCAGCCGTTGGCAGTTTGACACGCGATCTGAATCATGATTCGATACACTGATTCATTTGTGCACAAGTTTTGCCTGTGTCTACTGTTGCTTGGATGTTGTCATGTTATTTTGTCAATAAACTGCTATACTGCACTTGGATCCTCCTCTCCCTTGTCACTCTCCGTTACAATTAGGAACACTGAATTATTTTCACAAGTAGTCACAGACCTTTGGACCCCACTGTAGCCTACTCGCCAGTCTTTTAAATTCAGAGTTTGTCCTATACAGCCCATGAAAAAACACAATAACAACGTTAAACCTGTCCAATCCTAAACCTGTTGTTAACTTGTGCAGCAATCTTTAACAGCCACACATGCATGTGTACAGTCCGTATGCATTTGTGTGTCTATTATCAGCATTGACTGTATTGGACAATGTAAGTCGCACCACACAGTACCCCACGTAGTGCGTTTAGGAAACAAGCAGGCCCGCAGCACAGCTATTACAGATCTGCAGAGAGCCTGATACATTCTGACTCTTTGTGTAATTGTCTCTCGCATCTGAATACAAATTCCCAGCCTTCGTGATTTGTCATATTTATTTATTCCTTTTTCCTCCAGCTACATCTTTTATTAGTCCTACTCTCTGTGTCAGGATTTAATTTCTCCGAGAAAAAAACAACACAGGCAGTTGATTATTGTTATTAAGAATGTGATATTGCAGCGTCAGAAATAAAATCTATGGTGCATTAAAGTGACAGATTAGAGGGAGGAGGAGTGTTCATTTACAAGTGTTAAGACATCACGTCGCATTGCCCGGCAACAGCAAATGAAAATCAACTGTTTCCTACTGTTTGTGTGATACAGACGGAAGCTCGAGGGGAGGTGAGGGAAGGGAGTGCGTGCGAGGAGTGCGAGCGGTAACTGTCAGCGCCAGAGGAGGGGCAAAGATGCTGGGATCACAGTTCCCCCCTTCTGCTTTGGTCGAACGAGATGAAGCAGACCCCTCCTCCATTTACCTAGAGAAATGAAGCAGTTTTATCTCCTCATCTCTAAGGCACAATGTGCAAGATATGACCAACGACAAGGGAAATTATGGCGGAGATTACCAGTGCTATTGTTACATTACATAAACTCTCATTTCCTCTTCATCCAGGATAAGACCGCATATGCTTACCAACCTAACAAATTTCACAAATATGAACATTATGTTAAGAGGACCAAT
The DNA here is from genome assembly GCF_024489055.1 of Chanodichthys erythropterus. NCBI lineage: Eukaryota > Metazoa > Chordata > Actinopteri > Cypriniformes > Xenocyprididae > Chanodichthys > Chanodichthys erythropterus. The sequence goes on from NC_090225.1 coordinate 16,691,329, forward strand.
TTCATTGGCTAGGTGTTAGTTGTCATAATAAAGTCACAGCTGGATATTTATGTTATGTAATGTATGCTAATACATAAATATTAACAGAACTATTGCAATGATAATGTGTGCAACTAGTGCTGCTGATGTAATAATGGAGTATAAAATAGTGGAAAGACCTCATAATGTGAGTAACAGTGGAAATGCAAGAGTGGCAGTACTGGAATAATCATAATAGATTTAAAAGTGCTAGCAATGATTTAGCATTAGTAATGTAACAATGGTAGTGATTATGTAACAATAGCTAGGCTCAGAGTTGAGCGCAACAGTCAGGTTCCAAAAAAAAAAAAAAAAAGCAACATTTGTTCAGATAGGAAGTGATACAGACCTACTGTGAGCTACGAGGTTGTTAGTTGATGGTATACACTTTTGTCGAAACCATCAACCTGCATTATTTCAACTTATTTTTTAACAGTGGAATTCTACATTATCCATAATTCTGCAAATCAATACAAGAAAATCGTCTCAAAAGAACACTTTAGTGTGCGTCCACTCCCATGAAGCACTGTGAATGCACTCACTATGCTACTACTTAAATATTTGTATATACTGTATATGCATATTTTGCAATAAATATTGATTTAATACAGAATTAAGTGCATCTTTAAATAAACAGTTTTATATTTATCCATCATTTTAAAATCCATGACATTAGTAATGCTTCATTGGATTGTAGTTCTTATCCTCATTAAAGTGGTTAAGCATTGTACCTTTATTTTTATTTATTTTTTTATTTTTTGGTCTGATTTTTAAATTCTTTTTTTGCTTTAAATCAAAGTTTGTGACTGTGAATAACTCAATGTGATGCACCTAACTGGTTGATTTGGTTCATGCCTTTTTTAATCTCTAAAAATGACTATTTTAAAATCCCTATACTTTCAAAACCAAGGCTGATGAAAAACTGGACAGGCACTGAACTATGTTAGAATTAAAGCAATAATGGCCCTTTCTTTTTGTTTTGTTTTTACACTACCCTGAATTAGTACAGCAGACTGGACCATAATGCACAATTCAGTATGGTCTTGTCCAGTATCATAGTACTGCTTTAGATCTGTTGCAATTAATGTCTTGATCTCTGCATTAAATACCAGACTTCATTGTATTGTTATTTCTCTGAGGATGTCTGTATTTGTTTCATTTCCTTGTGCTGCACTGAACGCAATTACTATGAATCCATGTGGCAATAGATAATAAAAGCAGCTGTAATAATGTTCCAATATAAAATTGGCTGTAATGATGCTGGACAAAGCAACAGTATTTAGTGATTTTTAATGATGGCCACTACAAAACTAATAGGCAAAGTGATCACAATGATAATAGGGGAGACTGGGAAGTGTTCATTTCAATGTCTGAAATGGACAAAAACAGTAATTTAACCACAAAAATCTGTGAGATACTATAATATATATGTATATAAATATGAATAATTTTATTCAGAAATTGATCAAGTGACAGTAAAGACATTTATAAAGTTCCAAACTATTTATATTTTGAATAAATGCTGTTCTTTTAAAATTTCTATTCCTCAACAATTCTGGAAAAAAAAAAAAAAAAATTGTTGTTTCCACTACTTAAAGTAATAAGTTGTATTCAACTTGATAACAACAACAAATGTTTCATGAGCACCAAATCAGATTTATGAAGGACATGTGACACTGAAGACTGGAGTAATGGATGCTGAAAACTATTTGGAGTATTTAAAATACATAAATAAAATGCTATTTTACACGGTAATATTTCTCTTTTTAGTGTATTTTTGATCAGATGAATGCAAAAGAAAAATATGAATATATTGTCCCGTTACGGTCACCTCAGGATGGTGGTGATGTAGCTAATTTAGCCCTGTAGCTCATTTCTAATTGCTTAAACTAATGGTGTTACAACTCACCCCCATCACAACACTCCCAGTCTCCTCTAGAGGCAACAGTGTTGTGGTATCAATAGCAGTCATGTTAGAGGACTGTACTACAGGCAAGATAAGCTAAACAACAGCTAATTCATAAAAAAAGTAATTTTCTCTTTTGTGCTTTGTCCATGTTGACATAATGACAGAATATAGTTATGAATCATTTAGATGCCCATCTCGAAAAATCATAGAGCAACAATGGAAAAACAAGTATAAAAGGATGAAATTAGCCATAATGGCAAATCACTCTGAAACCAACATTATGACTCATTTTCTAACCAGTCTCATTGAACTGATTTTTATTAGGCTAGAAACGTGATCCTTTTCTGCAAGCTTTTTAACCCATGTATTTTGTGTGATGCCCCTAGATATGTGCCTGCTGTCTGATTTCAAAGAGAGTGAAGTTAATCAAAACCAGGGGATCGCCAATCAGTGATCACAAAGACACAGCAGCAGTCAGAAAGTCAGTGGAGGTATGCTATGTTAGGTATGATCAATAAACATTTATGATGAGCAATTAAAAGATAAAAAGTACAGATTGTACATGCAAAATCATGTCTCGTGTTGTATTGTGCTATCCTCTCTGACCAGATTCCAAACCTGTATTGCTTTCTGTGAAACAAAAAAAGGAGAAGTTTGGCAGCATGTTTGTGACTTGACACTGGGTCACCATTCGCTTTTATTGCATGCAATGAATATTCTGCCTAACATCTTCCATTCCCACAGAAGAAAGTAAGTCATTTTATTTAACATGAGTAAATGATAAAAATGTTTATTCTTGGGTGAACTATTCCTTTATCAAAACATTTAACTCAAACTACAGAATAATCAACATGAAGAACTTCCTTCCCAGTCCATTCAAATTTAATTGAATTGATCACACCCCACAGGAAATTGAATTGGAGTAACAGAAAATATATGAAATATATATATAAACTAAATACACATTTCTATCTGTTAGCTGGAAGAGCAAGAAAGGAAACACTGATGTACAGTAGAACTTAAGCATAGAACAATCATCACCAACATCTCAACCTAAACAACTCCTTTTAGCAAACTATCATCCCCAAAACCTGACAACATAACAAAAACTCCAATTTAACAGCACATTAGCACATTTAACATCAACATTTTAACTCAAATATTCCCTCTTTTATGATTTTCCTTTCGAGTTCACTCATAGTACACCCTCTCGTATCTGCGGTCACTGGCGCTGAATTATCTGCAATGATCTAAATCAGAATCGTACAATAGGAGATTATTTTTCCTCAGGAGCTTTCTGGTAAGACTGCTCGACAGCAGCGTAGAGATCCGAATCAATTACCGAGGTCAGGCTGGCCTTAGGAGCACTTCTTAGAAAGTCTTATTCTTGTTATGCAAGCCTGCTCAGTATATTAGAGCTGATTTCGATGGACAGTGTATAATGTATGATACATTAATCTCCACTATTTCAATTTCTGAGGCTAGGGCTGTAAAATTGTTATGCTGCATATCTAATTCTCTTTCCCCCCAATTCCCCCTGAATAGTCGATTTATGCCTCTCTCAGAAGCTGGGGTGCAGCTCCCATTGTGGACCCTATGGTACATTAAGAACAGCCAACATCAGCTCTCAAATCTTATCTTGTTAAATCAGACAAACGCAAGAGGCTGAAAGGGAGAGAATTAATGGGAGGGATGCTGGAGGGAGAGAACCGAGCATTTAATGCAGGGTGTGTGTGTGTGTGTGTGTGGGGAGGATGTGGCTGAGTGAAGATGTGTATCTGCCATCAGGTTTGCAGTAACGCTGCCAGCGTCTTGGGTTCATCTCCCTGTCGTTTGCTGTGTCGATTGTGCCGTAGCTGATGTATCTAATTCATCTGGAAGTGTGATAGTTTATGACATCGAACAAGTGGATAGTGTGTCCAGAGATGTTCGCTATGGTATTTCATATTGAGGTCTACTGTTAAAGAGAGAGAAAGACAGAAAACAAAAAAGCAACGGAGTAATTGATGGGTTTCACCCACTTTTTTGAGAAGATCTGAACTTAAATGGTTGCGTTTCATACATAAGATAAGGTTGGTCTTATATTATTACAGAAAGTAAAAGCACTTTTATAAAAAGATTATAAAAGTTATAAAAGTTTAAGTTGACTGCAAAGCAAATGTACTGAACATTTTTTTTTTAATACCAAAAATATCCTACTAAATAATTTAGACTCCTAAATTGCTAGAAAATCAAAGCCTTATAACAAAAATTGAGCAAGCTAAAAGATGTTAAAGTACTATTTCCATGGTAACACAATGTCCAATTTCAAATCGGGTTTCACAGGATGTATTTTGAGTGTTTCGATTGATATCCAATTTATGATGATTACCAATGTATTTGGGGGAGAAAGGGAATAAAAATGCATGGCAAGAGTCCTGCTACTGGGACACTGACAGTTAACAGGCTATAGTTTCTTGATTAACCACTGCCTGCTTACCTATGAAAAGTTGTAATGCACCCCATCTCTCCACTTACAATCTCCCATAATGGCTACTTACACTCTCTCATTCACACTAAGGACAATAACAATAACTATCAAGCTTTAATAATTAGAATAATTCTATATGAATAGGGAAGTCCACACCACAACTATAACAATAATGTCACAGAGGAACAAAATCCTTGGAATCACTTTCAGATTTTTTTATTTTTTTTTCCCCAGCTAAATGATAAAAACCTTGACAGTCAATCAGAAACAACCTGGCGTTAAGGAGCTTGAGCATTTAAATTGGCATGATGATATAAATGTGCTGCGTTTAAACTAAATACTGTCTATTGGTGTGGATGCTAACATAGGTCATCTTTATAGTTGTCAGTCTAAACATGTCTTAAAAGGTTATAGTCTCAGATACAATCTCACTGCTCTTCATAAGAATAAGAACCACCAATTGGAGTGAAGCCATGTAACCCACGAAGAAAAAAATAAAGAAAAAAAAAAAACAAAAAACAATCCAAATTTGTAGAGCTGAAGGAAAAGGAAACAGTCTAGTCAAGTGATTTCCAACCATGCTTACAGTACATGTACCCCATGGGGGCACTTGGTTTCAGATTTTGCATTGTTAAACTTTTGTCTTTGGTTCCTGTATGTCGTAACTTCTCATTAAAATTTGTACAAATGACAGAGTATTCACTTGTATAGGTGATATTTCATAGTCGAACTTCTGTGGTATTTAAATTCCACCGTACAAAGAGTGCAAATGAGTTTGAGTACTTTTGTTAAACATCTCATCTGGGTTTCATTTATAAATATATATTTGCAGTTAGGTCTTTCTCAGAGAAAGTTTCTCTGTGACTGCCCACTCAACTGTAGACAAACAAGCTCAAGTGTCTTATTAAAAAGAGAGGAAGCTACTTGGTCAGTCTCTTTTTCCCCAACTGTACTGACTGTTATTAGTTTAACGTAATATATTGGCAACTTTAACCTTCTAGAGTCTGAGGATTTTTTTAAGGCTCTGGAGATGTTTTGACATGCCCTGCCATTTATGCGTATTTCAGTAACTTTTCAATGGCTAAAGTCTACAATATGTGAGCAACATGTATGCACAAGTTTGTATTTTTAAGAAAATCAAGTATATGTGTGTGCTAACCAGGTGAAACACCACAACGTGATAAAATGCATGTTTTCAATTTATTTTTATTTTCCAGTTTTTGTTCTAAACAGTCGCAACAGTGATATGTGACAAGTGAACAGGGATTCTATTTTTGGAATGGTTTCTATTTCTGCAACGCTGCTTCTGACAGTTCAGGTACTGATTGTGTTTTGCATATTAAAAAAAAAAAAAAAAGAGCTTGAATATAATGTTGAGTGACTTTAAACGTTCATAATGAAAGAGACTATGGGCAATTCACCTCAGATCTTAGAGATAATTTAATGGATATAGGAACATTCAAACTGTGAACTCAATGCATTCAAACAAGGGTATTCCATGACAAAGATTACATCAGTCACTATGTTGTATTTTAAATAATGTTAAAATTGTTTATTTTTATTAAATTGTTTATGTACTTATCCATTTCACCGTGAGAGCTCAACAGAAGTGGGCTTGACCACACACTCCTCTGATTGGCTGTGTTTTTTTTTGCATATTGTATGATGTCTGGTGCGGACAGACAAATTGCTTATTGCTAGAATTTTATCATTGAATCTGGTTAGGATACGGTGTAATATGTGTTAAAAGGAACATTTGTGGCTTGGAGCATCACTGAAGGGGCCATGGGGTAATATAAAATACGAAAAAGATTGGGAAATACTGGTCTAGTCTAGTCTGATATCCTAGTTACAAATAAATAAATTAATCTGAAATTTGAACCCATTACGAAGCCAGAGTACATATTCTCTTGTATCATTGCTATTCTGTCAGAAGAAGCCGTCCAGGCCCTGAGGTCGTGATACAGGGTCCACAGTGGAGGGGCTAATTTGATTGTGGCAGAACAATGGCACTGTAGCCTCCCTCCTAGAAAAGCATACTAATTACAAAGTCTGCCCTTGATCCTGACCTTGGTGGGTCACTTAGCAGTTGTGATCTGTCTCTGACTCTTAATAAAGTCTCTTTCACCCTTGTGAACCAGAGTGGCAGCCTCTCCTCTCATTCTCTCTCTCTCGCTTGCTCTCCCTCTCTCTCCGTCCCTAATTACCAGCATGCTAAGCGGGCAGAGACATAATGACTGGGGCCATCACTCTCTCAGAGCCTTGCAAAACCAATTCCAGTGACAATCGTTTCAAATGAACTGCAACACTCACTTGCTGTCCTGAAGAGGGGGAAAATGAAGAAAAAATAAATAAAAAATAAGTGGAGAATAATATGTGTAGGACTGCAGCCTAGTTGAATGGAAATTAAAAAAAAAAAGATATAAACAAACATGATTACTACTACAACATATACTACTATTAGTATTACCAATAAAAATAATAATAAATTATTATTATTATTATACAAATAAAATATAATCTGATCTAAAAAATAACTAATAATGCTGATTATTATTATTATTATTATTTTTTAAATCCATTCTCTATCCCAAAATTGAGATTTTAAGTACATTTTACAACAAACAAATTCTTTCCTAAACCCAAAATTTCTAGTGATTTCTACCAACTAAAGATTTTCTCTTTTAGAGTTCCAGTAAACACACATCTTAAAGATTTACTCAAGTCTTTCGAGCATATTATCATAGACCATGAAGACATTTGGCTGAAACTGCACTAATATTAGCAAGGTTTATGAAATGTACATGTGAAATGACTACAGCTGACATATAATAACTATAAAAAAACAAACAAACAAACACTTTTTGCTTATATCATGTTGTAACCAGACAGCTTTGATCTATTAAGTCATATCAATTATTATTATTATGGTTAAACATTTTTTTTTTTAAACAAAACCTTTTTTTTTTTTTTTTTTTTTCATAAACTGGCTTCAGACTACTCTGCAAATGTGATCATTTTGTTTTTCTTATTTGCATTTGTCATAATGTTCCTTTGCATCACACCTCTGCACTATAAACACATACATGCATCACTCCCTTTGCATTATGAAGCAAATGTCATTATTTTTGCATAAAACAATTTACATTTTTTCCCCAGAATTTCCTCTAACAGCATGCAGACATTATGAGAAGTCGATGAAACCCTCGTTCTGTGGGCTAGAGCGACAGTGCAGGTTTAAAATGCAACCCCAGGAGGCCAAACAATAAGCCAGTGACAGGGAAGAGAGGGGGGAGTCCAGACAGTCAAGAATAATGGCTGCATCTTTCAAGTTGGATCAGGTCCTTCTGTAATGAAGAGAGGAGCTCTTTTCCTCTTGTGTGACAGCGACAGCGAGAGAGAGAGAATCATCTTGGGTCTTGGTCTCTCCAGTGTGGGATATGCAGAGACCGAATGAGGGGAAGAGAGAGAGAGAGAACAGCAGGGAGCCTGGGATAATTACACACTGTTTGTGCATCCAGGAATACGAATCCGGAATGCTGGCGTGACGGCAAAGAGACTGAGTGCTGATGCTGTTTTTAATGAAAACAAAAAGAAAAAAAAACCAAAAAAACACCTTATTTACTCCTCTCAGATCGTTTACTGTTTTACAGTGTCGCAATTAATTGTACTAGAGAACTGAGGCTTTTGTTTACATATATATATATATATATCTATCTATCTATCTATCTATCTATCTATCTATCTATATATATATATATATATATATATATATATATATATATATATATATATATATATATAGATAGATAGTTTTAGATGCTTTGGTTCTATAATTCTCTTCGTGTTTTTTATCCCTCTCTTCCCAGAGCTGAAGTGTGTTCACACTTGGTAGCCGACAGCGAGAGAACAAGTCATGATTTCAGTGGTAATCTACCCTGCGGCCCGCTCCAGTTCCTTTAAAGGAGGGGACGAGCGCATAGCGAGCACACGTCTGCGAATAAACAGCAGCTGGTTCAAAAAAGGGATGAAAGAAAGTGAGTTCTCACTGCTAACTGCACCTCCTTGCAGTTCATTTTAATGGAGCAAATACTGAATATTTATCAAGTAGCAGGAACGGTGGTTTATTATGCATCCATGTTAGACCTCTGTTATTTTAGCATTATTTATACACTATTATAGTATTTATCCATTATTTGAATAAGTTTTTATTCATTTTATAATAATACATTCATTCTAATTAAATATTTACCTTGTTCTATTTAGTTTTATTTAATTTCAGTTTTCAATTACTTCAACTTATTTATTTCGGTTAGTTGCCATGGTTAGTTCATTTTTTTTGTCCATTATTTAAACTTTATTTCAATTTCTGATGGATTTTATAATAGTTTTAGTGTTAGTTAACAACACCAACACTGCGTTGGACATGATGTCCAGAGACGGCCATTTCTCTTCCCTGTATTTTCTCTATTCGCTCACCAGTGGCAGGTCTCACAAAAAAAGTTAATTCTGAACCCTGCATATGCATGAGTGACCACGGTAAACTCGGTCAGTCCCGCAGTGCACAGCGTGAGTGTAAAACGTCCACTGGGTGCGCTGTAATGAAGAGCTGTTTCATTCCCCTGACCGTCAGGGTCCTCTCTCAATGAATACCACACTTACTGTATCATCTATCAGTCCTGGCAGCCACACTGTCACACACAACTTCCAGCCCACTGTGTGTGTGTGTGTGTGTGTGTGTGTGTGTGTGTGTGTGTGTGTGTGTGTGTGTGTGTGTGGTGCAGTGAGGCCTGGGCTGTGGTGGGATATAATGAGGCCCTTTGGTGGCTGTAAAGACTAGAGAGGAGAGAGAGAGGAGGAATCACACATATAGCTCTATTTGTCTTACAAATATCACACTAACTACCAATTACAGCACCATAAACCTCCTGCCTACTGCTTACCTCCCTACCCATAATGCAGGACACACAGATGCACTGGGCTAAGCCTTCTCTCTCTCTCTCTCTCTCTCTCTCAGCTGGTGTAGTAATAGAAGCTGTGGTCGTTGATGCAGGAAGCACAATCAATGAGGCTGGTAATGAGGTCTTTCTTAAAGAGTAGAGAGCTTGCTGGATTAATACTGGGATAGAAAAAGAACAGGGCAAACCTGGCACTGCCACTTCCGGTTTCACTTATGCACCCTGTCCAAAGGTAAAGCTGGCAGCAAATCACTGCAAAAGCACCTTTCAGGAAAAAAAGGAAAGAAAAATATATATTTTAATCTTGGATTACACCTGTACTTTACTGTGTCTATTTACAGTAAGGTATAAAAGCTTGAGATCACACTGAAAATCTGGGATTTAAATCTGGAAATAAACAGTTTAAGAAAAAGATGGATAGATGGACTGATGGATGGATGGACTTTGTAATAAGGTTAGAGAGGCCATCCTACATTGTGAATATATTGTTAGGTCAGCTGTTTTATAACAGCTGTTATATTACAGAAAACGGCAGGAATGCTTTTTTGACCAGTCAGCACCCATGACTAGAATTATCTGTTTTTTCTTTCTTTATTTATTTATAGATAGTTCAACATGCTTTATCTATTCCAAATAAATAAATAAATAAATAAACAATACATGTAATCAATTTCTGTGATGATGGAAAATTAGCTTATTAAAAATACTGCACTACCATATGAGGATTCTGTGTTTCTAATACTTATTTCCATTTGCTGCTGAAAATAGGCCACTGATGGACAGAGCCTGCCAATAAACATGAGCTTATTAGCCGACGAGAGAGTCATCAGCGGCGGATTTAACAGCTTTCCACCACTCATCCGCTGGAGGTGTGGAGAGTTGCCCCCGCTGCCTGGATCTCTGAGCCCAGGCCAAGCTTCCCACTCTGGGGCCGCAGATCCAGCCGGCCAGCCTTTCCTGTGTGGCCCTTGCATTAACAGCTAAGCCTCAGCTGCTGGAAATGTTATTCTAATTAACAGGGGATTAAGTCATCATCTTCTCGTGTAATATAGTCTGGATGGGAATTTCAATATGGAACGGCAGGCCAAAAAAAAAAAAAAAAAGCAGTTAGCATCTCAATAAATTACTCTTGACCCCCAGGATGACAGTCTATTGGCGCGTCAATTGCCTGCCAATTAAACCGGCCCATCCTTGCCAAAACTTTATTGGGATGGTTTGGGTTTTTCATTTGAACACAAATCATTGGGCTAGAGATGCAAGGGGGTACTACATGGCTGGCTGCGATTGCGAGTCTGATGGGAATTCTGACAAGTTTGTACAATAAAGTCTACAGAGCTATCACTGGCCATATCTGAGCTGACAGCTTCACAAAAACAGCTTCTTGTGAAGCGCAGATCTTTGATAAATGACCATATGTGGATTGTCACAGGCGACGAGCTGAGAAACAAACAGAAGCGGTCCGAACAGACTTCAGAGGAACCGGACAGACAGAGGGAGCCCTAACAAGCCCACTAGGCCAGCACTTTGATTGTCTAAAATGGCTCCCTTTTTAAAAATGCATCAGTCATGTCGTGACATTTGACTAAGACTTATGGACTTAAAGATAGCTCAGTGGGGAGACTGTTTGGAGTGTGCAGAGTCGACCAGTGTATTATCTTCTTTGGAGCTAGTGTGGATTGTGCCATTTAGAGACCCACTCATAAAAGGATTTGGACAGACCCAAAAAGGAATCAGCATGGCTCTAAGTATGGCTGACCCTGATGCAACCTGATGCAATTTACAGCCACAAAAACAAAATATGTTGACAGAAAAAAAAAAAAAAAATTCTGTTAAGTGTCAACCAAACCAGAGCAAAAACATAGCAGTGTTATTCCAAAAGCCCCAATCAGAGTAGTTCTGAATATCTACTCTAAATAATTTATACAATTCAAATCTATCTAGGGTGTGCACATTATTTCAAGCTATTATACGTTTCTCAAAAGTACTGTTAAACAAGATGGAGTGACAACCAAAGTGACCAGTGGCTTTAGTTTACTCCATCTACAGTAGGAAAAATTCAACTTGTTTTCTTAAAGAAGAGAGAAGACAAATAAAACGTGGATGAGACTGGGTAAATTGACAGGCAGTCAGCAGGATTCCCTCTATGTGCTAAAGCATTGTTTTCTGCTCAGCTAAGCAGCAGCGAATTGATACGTTCGCAATGAAGTGCAATGACAATTAAATTGTAACTGACCTGCATGTAACCGTCATTATGTCTTTTCTCTTTACTGCCATCCCTGTTATTTAATCACACAGCATGCAAGCTTTTTTATTAGGCAGTAACACTGAAGACTACATCCTCCTGCCTATAAACACTCAAACCAGGGAACAATCACTTCACCCACCCGAGAGAAAACCTCCATCCTGCTTCGCTGAATCATTGAGGGTGGATTTTGTGCTGACGAGCTGAAATCTTGAAGCTTTATATGAAAGAAAGTCTTGAAAGTGTGTAGTTTTTGTATTGCCATTTAAAAAATAAAAAATAAATAATAATAATAAAAATATAAAAGTTTGGGGTCCATAAGATTTTATAATGTTTGAAAGAAGTCATTAATTTGATTTTTTTAAAAACCAAACAGTAATAGTGTGATTTTCTCTTTTTACAACTAAAAATAACTGTTTTCTATTTTAATATATTTTAAATATAATTTAATCCTGTCTTGGCAAAGCTAAATTTTCAGCAGCTATTACTCCAGTCTTCAGTGTCAAGTGATAATTCAGAAAACAATAAATAATTCTTCTAATTTTTAATGTAAAAAACAAGTTGTTTTGATTAATGTTTTTTTCAGGATACTTTAATGAACAAAAACATAAAAAAGCAGATGTTTGAAACAAATTATGTTTGTAATAAAGAAAAAAAATACTGTCAATGAAAGTTACTGAAAGTATAATTTTCTTTAAAAACAAACAAACAAACAAAAAACTGTACTTTAAAGGTGCAATATGTAAGAATTTTGCAGTAAAATATACAAAAACCACTAGGCCTGTGTTATATATTTTATTTACTTGAGTACTCACAACATCCCAAATGTTTCCAACTATTTGTAAATTGTGAAAAAATTGCAATTTTAACCAAGGCTCCAGGACGTGTGAGGAGTCGTCTGTCAATTGCGTCATATCCGCGTTACCCTCGGTTTCCGATTTTACCATGGAACCATGGAAACACCAAAGACGCTTTAATATAATATATGTTTTAATAGACAATGGAACAACTGTTTTGATATATTTATAGACAGAAAACTAATTATTGTTATATAGCTCACACATTTAGTCTTATTGTTTAAATCTAATTTTCCTGATTTTTTGCAAATACCATGCTTCACCATGCCTCAGCATAGCATAATCAGATGCAGCTTTATTTTTAGTAACAGTAATACAGCATTTTCTCCATCATACAATACGTTTTAAAATTAATTACATGCCATTTATCAACACAAGCCATCCAGCATTTATTATTATATTCTAAAATTTATCCATCTTACTGCAGTGTGCAACTAGTGTCTCTATGATAAACAGAGCTGCGTTACCTCATACTCATGACCGGAAAAGCGGAAGCAGCGCCGGCGACTGTGGCATAATACAAGTTCTGCTGCTCGTGAGGTGTGTTGCGCAATCGCGCCAGCGGCCTCGTTCAGCTCCCACAACACTCGGTCCTGCTCTACTTCATACTACAGTAACGTTAATAATCGCATCCATGAACAAGATTTGTTCCCGAGTCCTATCCCAATTCTTTCCCACCAACCGTTGAGATGAAAACCACATGTCCCAAGATTCTGTGCTTATACTTGGCATCATCAAGCTACGCCTTTGTTTTGATTAGACCTCTAGCGACCTCTAGCGGAAAGAAAATATGACATAGTCCACCTTTAAGTGTAGTTTTTTTGTATGTAGAAGTGTAAAAACTGTGGTGCTATCAAAACATTGCTCACTTTCAGCGAGAGGCTACTCACTGCAGAGCCATAACCTCCAGCTCCCCCTCTCTGGAGCTACTGTGGGCATGATGGGTGGAGCTGCATTCCCCAACCACACCCTAACCCTACCCATAACCCTATCTCTCCACCCATTAAACAGGTTAAGCTCCACCCTTGAGCTCCAGAGAGGTGGAGCTGGAAGTTATTATTTAGGAAATCTGTTTGAAAACATTATATTTGCAACCCTGCTTGGTGATGCTAATGGAGCAGAAATGACACACATCACCTTTAACTTCCAGCCAATCAGCTCTTATAAAAGGCTGTCACTTTAAAAATGTCTACCTGGTACAGAAACCTCAATGTAAAATACAAAAGAAAACAACGTATTGTACGAACTGCTATGAAATTCACAGGACAAAAAGACTATCCCAGTATCCAGTCTCTTTTTGAGCAATGTACATTGAAAGAGGCTAAAATGAATTACCGATATGAACTGTTACCCTCTGGGAGAAGGTACAGAATTCATCATTGCAAACTGAACCGGTTCAAAAAAGTACTTTTAATATTTTTAGGTATACCAGGTGATGTTGGAATATTGGTTTTGAGTCTACTCCAAATTTCTCTATCAGTGACAAAGTATATTTCATTTCAAAATGGGGAAGCTGTGTATTACACAAAGATTACAAATGAGACTATGCTTACATATGCTTACAAATACATATGCTTATTTCTTGTATACACACTCCACATTGAATGAGAATGCTTTTGAAACACACTGCTGGTATATTCGCTCTCTCTGCATTTATTTTACTCTCTGAATTACTCTAGCATATAAGCACACAAATACAATCACACTCACACACAAACATTACAACCTTTCTAGAATAGCCAGTGCATTTTCATTTGCATAACAATTTCCTCTTGTTTCTCTGGTTAGATGGAATTCACAGCATGGTGTCTGTATAGTGAGCGCCAGGTCATTGCTATGTATATGTGGCAACAACAGAGAGAGATGAAGAGAGAGGCTGATAAAGGTATAATATCACACACACACACACGTAGCATGGTTAATAGCTAATAAGAATTTCCATGATATTTACATACTAGCTATACATCATAAGATCTATTATTATTATTATTATTATTATTTTATTATTATTATTATTATCTGCAACATCACGCTGAATAAGATTTCAAGGCATTACATTTCTAACTGCAAAAATAAAATAATTATATTGTAATTTTCTATTTTCAATATGTCATTTTTTATTATATTTGCTAAATGTTATTTTTCTTCAGGCAGCCCCCCACAATGTAGGTGATTGCAGGTTTTACCATCTTTGTGGGGTCCCCACAATGCAGCCAAAACATGACCCACACAAACACAAATGTCCCTGGAGAACTGATTCTACAGGATAAAAAGAAACAGACAAGCTAGCTCTGTGTAGTAGGGAAGCGGATCTAGATTTCCTGTGGAAGTGAATTAAAACCAACAGGAGGATGGTGGCTTAAGGTGGCGGTGGCGGACACAGCTTTAGATCCCCCTCCAGAGAATCCCTCTATCTCCCTCTCCCTCTCTACTCCTTTACATGCATCTTCTCTCTTCTCTACTGGGACATATAAAAAGCACGTAGCCCCCAGTGACACCAAAACACAGAACATTCTCTTCCCTCCTCCTGCTTTCTCTTCTCACTCTTTCCTGTCGTTCCGTCCTCTGTGGTTCCATACAGATACAGGAGCATATCAAGTCCTCAAAGAGAAATCTTGATCAGACTGGGAAATGAGGGGGAATTTAAAGTTGAGGAGGAGCGTTGCTACTTTGTCTTATTGCTTTGAATGGCTGCGTTTTTTTTTTTTTTTAAGGGTCAAAGTTTGCAATATAGGTCAAAGCAGTGTTACAGCCTTAAAATATGAAAGCCCCTGATATTATCAAATATGACATTTATAAAAAAAATAAAAAAAAAATAATAATAATTAATAAAAAAAAAAAAAATTAAAAAAAAAAAAAATATATATATATATATATATATATATATATATATATATATATATATATATATATATATATATATATATATATATATATATATATATATATATTAGTCCACCTTGTGGTGGGTGACAGTAACTCCAACAGTCAACTGTCAGTAACTCGAACTGTATGTCAGTCCACACACTGTTGGTTTTAAGTGACATGGTTAAACTATGATAGACAGACAGACAGACAGATGGACAGATGGACATATAGACAGACAGACAGATAGATAGATAGATAGATAGAGCCTTGACTTACAATATATATTTTTACAAATCTAATCACATATTTCTATATATGTTGTTCTTCACATCATCATGAACATATATTAAATATTATTTACAGTACATAAAATAATTTAGTAATATAAGTAAAATAATTTATTTTAATATATATTAAAATGAAAATACACATTTAAATTATATTATCAATATAAATTATTTACAGTACATAACTATAAATTATTATTTTATTATTATCAAACATGTAAAATATAATAATTTCAATATATTTTAAAATTACAATGAAAATAAATTATTAAAAAAAATAAATTACATAAATATATAGAGAAAAAGAAAGAGAGAGAAGTCATTAGTTAGAAGAAATCAAGGGTACAAGTTTTCTAATTTCTTCAAAAACAGTAGAGGATGATGCATCCCTTGCTTTGTTGTTCCATATGAGGCAGGCCTTCACCTATCAGGGCATATTATTGAAAACAAGTGGTTTCTAAAAATCTGTAAAAGGGGTTTAAGTACATGGTATAAGGTCGTTCTTTCAGCATGAGTAACCCCAGCTGTCAAACAGAAATGTGCTGGTGTTCATTATCTGTGATTAGATTTGTAAAAACATATATTGTATACCATGTGACTACTGATCAATACCTCCACTCTCAGATCTCTTTTTGTCTGCATTCAACACAGAATCTTAAACCTGGAGGGTTTAACCCTGCTGTCTCTGTTGAGAAAGTTAAAAGTCATCCACAGTTTATAAAAGTCTCTTCCAGAAGTAATTATCTATTCACAAAGCAAGTTAAGAAAATAAAAGCCCCTGATTGGTCCCCTTCACGCATGGTGGCGACAGAACAATGCGCTAGTGAGGGTCTGCTCACTCCAAGGACCACAGCTGTCTATGCACATCCTAAAGGGCTTACACATACACACAAATGCAATGCAAAGGCCCATCATTGGGAGGCCACAATCACGCCAAACACCGTAAGATTCAATCATAGTGCCTGAAACAAGAGCATGTTGACGAGACGGCTTTTTAAATTCCAGTCCCTCTTTATCTCTCTGTCTCTTTGGAGATGAAATATCTTTGGTAGTGGAAAAAGGATGGGGAGCCTGTTATGTGTCTATAGATACATATTATGCAGGGAAGGGGCTACCTCCCATGTGTTTTAATTTGACTTTAAAAGCATTCTCCCAGCTGCCAGGGCTTTTAATAGTTATTCACTTACAAATGATTGCAGGTCATTACACAGTCATTGGGAGGGCAGTAATGAGATGGGCTTAATGGCTCTTGGTAGTACATCGGTAATACATCGCCACAAAGTTCCCGCCAGTAAGTTTTTTATGATTGTTCCATATGAACTGCCTTTGCTTAAACCCCATTTGGTGAACAAATATATAGCTATCTGTTTTAATGAAATTTGTTTTACGAGTTGGCACCATTCATGGCTGAGGTAAGCAATTATATTATCAAGGGGAGAAGGAGTGGCAGAGACCAGCCGTGGCTCATCTGTAATCTGACAAATATCCATCCAAAACATAGACCTATATAAACTGAATCAATAATAAAATGTAAATGTGTTCAGCGTTCTGAAATAAATACACTGTAAAACCGAACAGTTTAAACTAATTAGATTAAATGAGTTTGTTTCACTCAATTACTACGGAAAGTTCTTTATGTGAACTCAAAATCTGATATTAGTAAGCAGAACTGCAGCAGATTTCTAGTTTTGCATGTCAGACTGTGTAAGGAGAATAAATGTTGAAATTAAGTGTTATTTTGTATGTTTTTGCACAAGATTAATATGGGGAAAATTTGTCATTATTTAATGCCTCTGTCATTTTGCTATTTTAAGGTGTTTTTGTTATGTTGAAGTTTTGTTCCTAGTAAAGTGTAGTGCGTGTGGTTAGGTCGAGAAAGGGCTGCAAAACTTCAAGGCTATATATACTGCATGTTGATTAACAATTCATGCAAGTATATAGTGATAGGCTCTTTGATAGTTACATTAGCACATGTACACAACACCATAAAGATTATGAGTTTGTATATTCAAATTAAATTGTAATTAACAAGTTTGTGTAGTACAAAATAGAATTTTTAAGTTCTACTAATATAATCTTTGAGTTGGTTTACATAAATGTTTTGAGGTAATCAGTGTCCACAAAAGTTGAGTATTCTGAAATTTTCAGGTTTTACTGTGTATTTTTCTGATTATTATTATTATTTTTTAAATATATTCAAATTTAACATATTGCTTTGACAGGCATGTATTATGATAGCAATATAATATCCTCTGTGAGAGTGCCTGAGCCCTCCCCAGTTCTAGTGCCCCACAATTTTTCAATGTAAATATGTGGTGAAAAATGGAACTGCAGTGAACTCTAATTTAGAGCCATTGAGATTTCAGACTGCCCCGTTTATTTTTCATGTTACCTTATGCAAACCTCGCTCCAGACCAAGATGTTATCAATCTGCTTCAGCTATGCGTATATTAGTCTGCATCAGGTCAGTAACTAGTTGGCATGTCTGTTTTTCCTATGTGGAGTAGCGCATCAAATTAAACTATAAATGCTTCCGTTTAAACATGCTCATGAGAATAGCCTTTATAAAGTTCAGTTGCGTTTGGTTTATGTTTGTTATGAGAATAGACATTCCCTTCTTTTCCACACTGGAATTCCTCCACAACTTATAATATTCTAAAACAACATTCAAAGGCAATAATGAAGACAATTCTAAGATATCATTCTATGCATGTGTCGTGTGTAATTAAAGCCTGTCAATCAACATTAGAACACCACCCTCAGGTTGAGGGTGTTCTGCATTTGTAGAGCGATTAGAATATAAAGCTTACAAAATGTTTATCATAAACTAGCGCAAAGACCCAGAATCTGACCTACCTAAATTTACGGTCAGCAGGCGCTAATGGCACAGAGAGAGAGAAAGAAATCCCATCATCTTACTAGACAAATATTGCATTAATCTTTGGTCACGTTAATTCTGCTCTCAGCCCCTCTTTTCATCATAATTTAACTGTGGCCACTGACAGCAGGCATAATCAGATGTGGATGTAAACGAGTTGGTATTTATTAGGGGCCGGTGTGGACGCTCACCGAGACATGAGTGCCCACCCGTCCTTATCCCTATTGATGTACAATGCTGACAAGTAAATTAAATTTACCTTTGGAAATGGTTCTATTAGTATTTTTATTAGGTTAATTAAGCAAGCTCTGGGGACTCATTGAATGGGCGAGACTGGAGATTAATTCACTGTTCTCCTTGTGCTAGAGGACTAAGGCAGTAATCCCCGTGCAGCCATCCTCCTCCAGATCTGCTCATCACCGCCACGCCACTTCATTAACGAGCCCTCGCCACATCTTCACCTTGATTCCCAGCAATGGGCTCTCCTATGATACCAGATATGTTGATACAAAATGCATGAATTCCAGAAAACTATACAGAGTACGCATTCTAATATGCTTAATTCCCTAGTATGCATCAACATAAAGTACATCAAACAGGCAATGTCAGCGTGAAAGGAGTTGTCATATTCATAAATGGCGGGAATAACAAGAATGTGCCCTTTATAATGGTTAAAAAGATAACACTACAAAAAAAAAAAAATCAATCTGTAAAGTTAGTTAATGCATGACATATGAAAAAAACAATGATCAACAAATATTTAACTTGTATTTGTAAATGCTAATGGCAATTTATAAACTATTATTCATTGTTAATTAATGATTGTTCATAATACATTACCTTGTGTTAATTTATAACTTGAAATGTTACAATGTATTAGTATATCTAGAAACATACCATTTTTAAGTCAAATACTGCTTTCATGACAAATCTACCAAATAATTAAAAAATGAAGACAATTCATTCACCCCCAACCCCACCCCACCATTTTCCCTATAATACATACTTTATGCGATCACACAATATTGTCTATGTAGCTATATATAAAGAAAAAGTTCACTCTTCTTGGATATTGAGTGATGACCTCAGAGAGAGAGAGAGAGAGCGAGAGAGCATGCATGTATGTTTATCTGAACTAAATTCTCTCAGGTCAGGAGAGCTGCTGACCAGACTGACTCCAGCTGTGCGGGAATTAGCCTGTCCTGCACGTGGCATCTGCCCAGTAGGAGAGCCGATACAGTGCGGGCAGCACAGCGCTGGGCTCCCCTGATGAAAGCTGTATTGATTGAGAAAAAGGTCTTTTGATAAAGCAGATTGCTCATCGGAGTGGAACCTCATGCTCCTCAGATATAACGCCTCTCAATCCGCTGGCCGCCAAATCGACCCTGACGCCTGCAGCCGTCACCAAAGCAGGGAAACGTCCTCATCTCTCATCCGCTATGATCACATTGAAGCCCAGGCCCATCGATTGCCAACCACACCTCATCTGGACTGTGTGAGTAAGGCACATGAAGGTGGTGCTGGCCAAACTGCAAGTCTCTCCCTCGGTTCACCCCCAACTGTGTGGTTTGTGCTCTGCCGAAAACATTTTTCATTTAGTTTCCGCCAAAAACAAATCAGACTCAATGTCTGTCTGTTTTGGGACTGGAGGAAATCAAATTTGTGCTTACACAAGGATGAAAACAAATCACCTTGAACAGTTTCAATTGTACGATATTACGGTCAACGCCGCAGATGTTTGCGATTGAAAAGCGTGTTTTTGGCACAGCATAGCATGAAGTAGTGATGCCCATCAATGTGATTTATTCATTGAGAGTAATTACAGGCTGGTGAGTGGAGAGTAAGGAGTTGGGGACAGTGCTACACAATTGTTTGGCCACTATGGTGGCTCTCTTCATGTTTGGGCTAATGAAAGGAGGGGCTGATGGATGTCGTACGATTTGTTATGTATTACATACACTGAGGTTAGCCTGAGCCACATCTGACTCTCTATATTTGTTTGGTTAAATCACCTAACTCTACTCTCTGAAGAGTCTCAGTGGAAGTGTTTGGGGAACGGTTAACCCTTTGGGACTCGAGTGTCATTTGATGGTTTTTACTGTAATCAGCATGCCACACAATAACACAAACATGTGCTCAGGTATTCAGAGTGCTTTCATCGAGACATGCCTGTAGAGGACAGGAAGTAGAGAAGACTGATGGTTGTAAAATGTTTTGCTTTAACATCTGTAACTCAGTATTTGGGTGCTTTGTATTCATTTTCCCAAATATTAGATTTGGAATCTATAAATTATTATAGATAATTATAATTATTGACAGCAGGTGGGAAACATTTTTGTACATTTTGTTTTTAGATTATTTTAGATTATTTTTAAAATAATCAAATTTTCTATTTAATATTACAAATTTAATTCTAAAACACCAAACAAGTTGGAAAAATATTGAATAAATGCATAAAAAATTAGCTAGCAATTAAAACAAAAAAAAAATAGTTATGCATGTTGTTAACAAAAGTTGGTTTTCGGTTTTCTTTGTGGGTTTGGTAGAACGTAGCGTTACAACTCTCCTCGTCTGCTCATACATTATTTCCATTTTATTTTTTCAAAGTAAAAATGTTGATTTTTCTTCCTCAAAATAGTTTTCCTTTTTGTTTTTATAGTAGACTGTGCCCCATGTTACAACCATCTCCAGTCTTAATAATTTATGCAAAGACCTCTTTTCAGAACATTTTTATTATATATATATATATATATATATATATATATATATATATATATATATATATATATATATATATATATATAAACTAAACTTATCAATCTGAGAGCCACTTCTTCAGTGCAACAAGTAGCCAATGGCACATATAACAGAAAAAGAAAAAAATATATATTTTATTATCCTAAAAACTTTACTTTGGGTTAATCTTCATATCTAGGCTGAGAAAAGAAGAATGAAATAAATAAAACTGGACTTCAGCGAGGCCTGGTCTTCTCCACACCACTCCCCTCAGCCTCCACCAGATACACAGTACGCTTAATAATTGATTATAATTGATTTTAACCTGGCCCTGACCTGGGCAGAAAGGCTGAACCAATAGCGTCGGTGCGTCAGAGAAATGGGGAAAACAGGCCAGCACGCATCTTTAAAAGCTCCAGACGTGTAGTACAGATAAAATATTTAGGCTGCAGAATCCTTGACCTCCCTGTGCTAGCCAGCTCCCAACTTGAATTGATTTCTGACAAGACAACTGGGACACAATTACAACAAAATGCACTAAAGCCGTCCAGTTGTGTCTCCAAAAGCTCCCGCCAGTTTAACCTCTTCAGCGCAGCTGGGGTTGAATGTGGGGCCAAGGTCTGGCCGAGCGGACATACGGTGGATCACACCTCCTCGGGGAGAGACCGATCAACTGGGACCCGCACAGCAAATGAGGTACCTAACCAGCACCATAAAACTGTGGACGAAGCCCCTTTCCCTGTCTCATGTCGTAGGCAAATCAGCAGCGGTATTCTGACCTCCTGTTCTCATGTTGTTTCTACTCTGTGTACTAGGGATGAAATGAATCTCTCTGGTTAAAGGCTTTATATCACGAAAAGAGCAAGAAAGTTACAGAAAGAGGATGCAATGCCCTTTCGCCCCCAGCATGAAATATCCATGCTTTTGAGTACTGTATTGTAAAGAACAAGTGTAGCGTGTGCATTGAGTTTCGTCAAGATTTCTGGGAATAAGGTCAACAAGAGATTCCAGAGGACAACATGCACATGGATATAGCATGGGAATCTGCACACAAATAAACCATGACTTTGTGCATGTGGATCCAGTATGATTGAACATGGAGCCCACAGAGACTGGGGAAAGAAATGGTATCAGATTTGGGGTTAGAAACATCTTTCATCATGCACATTAGCCAATTACACAATTGTCATAAAAACAAAACAAAACAAAAAAAACTAAGAAAAATTTATATAACTTTGGCCAATTCAATATGCTCTGTTTAGACTGCTACTGGATATTGAGAACATTTTTTTATTATTATTATTCAGAACTGGATTCCTATTTGAACCAAAATAACCAAATATTAAATAGAAAAAAAAAGAAAAGAAAACTTAGGTCTACTCTATCACTTGTGGGGGTTTAATGGGAGTTGATTCCACAAGAGTACTAAAGAATAGATGGTTACTGGAATAAGAACTGAAACAAGAATTGTTACGATTCTCATCCTTAGTTCTGACTGGCCAAGAATGCAACTGTTCATGTGAAGATCTATTAGAACAGTCTTCTAATGACTTTGAAGTAGGGCTGGGCAATGTCCCCTAAATTGGAAGTTGACGATGTTTACAGTAAAACATCGTGATGGACGATGATATTGTCGGGGGTGGGGGGTGTATTTTAATTTTTCGTTATTGTATAATTATTATTCATTATTTTACTTTATTACTTTATTTATCCCTTTGGGACCCGCGTACGCGTACGATCACACCGGTGTGATTAGAACGTTCAGTGCAGTGCATCACATGATCAATTGCCAAATTCAAATGTGCGTGTCCATCTCTAAACCAGAGATGGACGCGCGCAGCACTTTTCATATATCACAAATATGCAGTGTTTTCAACCACAAAATGTTTATTCTAGGTTTCGGATGTTTAAATACATATAAGATGTTGTGAATCAAACAGAGCCTGCGGCACAAACTAACATGGTGATGCCCATAACGTTGTTCAAGTTGTTTAAACAGCAAAACACATCCACTTTCACATATTTGACAATCGGAATATCAGATATTTCATGTTATAGTTAACAAATTAGTGAATATTTTGAATAAAAAAGGAAAACTGAAATAAAAGCAGATCATCAGTCATACAGCGCTGTGGTGTGTGACATGACAAGCAATGATGCGTCACCATGGAAACAATAAAGTGATAGGTTTTAAATAAAAGATCGCCTTGAAAAACTCAAGTTGGGGGGTCAGCCAGAACATTTTAAACTTACGTGCAAAAGGGTTATTTTATTTCCCAACTAATGACTCATCCGGTCTTTCCAATAGGTTGCACGTGAGGGGAATAAAAGGGGTGGGGCGGGGCGGGGGCGTGGCATCACGATGGTGTCTCTCCATCGTGATGTCGGTCAACCCTACTTTGAAGGACATCTATCATAATGAAGAAAAATAAGTACTGACTGCAGCCATATGCAGCATCTCATGCAAGCACTAAAATTAGATTGAGTGATTAACTATGTTTTTACACTGTTTTTCATAAAAACCATTCTGATGACAAGGTCAAGTCAAACTCAAAGCTGTTAATGTTTTAACTAGAGTTCATATATCCATTCTATTGACATGAAAAGAAGAAAAACACAAAATGGAATACCTGCATTTCACCACCTCCATTAAACACACATCATATGCCTCTTATAGACAAACACTGGCATCACATGATGCTCTCCTGTATAGTGTAGTCATTATTTTTATTTTTTATTATTATTATATATATTTTTTTTAATTCTCTCAACAGAACACGCAGGTGTCAGTTAGGATGTAAGCACTGAATGTCCTCTCCTGATGCACCAAATAACTTTAATAGCATGTTAATCCTGCGGCGGGCTAGGCTTGGGGCTATTCAGGTTTGATGAGGTTGCTTGGGTTTAACCAAGTTCATTGTGGTCATTGGACTTATGAGCTTGTGTAGCCACCTCAAGCTCACACGCACAGTTGCACACTCTTTAGGGAAATCAAGTCTTTTTAAATTGGATCAAACCACGTCTCTCTCACCATTCAAAACTACAATCACATGCCCAACCAAAAAGAATACATTTTTCCAGGGCTGCCCCTAACAGTCGACTAAACATTAGAACAGGCTTAGTCGACCAAAATTTTATTAGACGGTTAGTCGCATAAAAAATTTTTAAAAAAACTTGTGGCGAAGTCATACAGTATGTTAGGGAAACTACTTTGTTGTGTCTTTGTAAAATAAAGAAAACACACAGTCTCTGTGGAGCATGCACTGGAGCATGTCACAAAAATGAACCAAAACTCAGCGTGTAAGGCTACTTGTCTCACAGACATGAATTCTATAGAGAAATATATCTATAGAAAGCTTGGAATGTCTACTTTTAAACAAACCAATTCAAACCGAAAAGAAATACTCTCTGCTTATGTAATACGTATACAATGTGTATTTCTCTCTAAAGGCGCATCTACTGTACTGCAGAGATGGTGAGTCAGCATCGTCAAATTCATCTTTGCACCCGACACTGTCTCAGAAAACAGTAGTTTATTAATAAATAATTAATAGTCTCCTTGCTATTTTTTCCCCGACACCTTCATAATCATTACTTTTGCCGATGCTTTGTGAAAGCATTATGTGTGCAGTTGAGCACGGAATAGGCTATTGTTCAGTACATGGAAATGACATACAGGAAACTGTCTCAAACTCCATTGTTTCCTCCTTCTTATGTAAATCTCATTTGTTTAAAAGACCTCCGAAGAACAGGCGAATCTCAACAACACCGACTGTTACGTAACAGTCGGGATCATTAATATGTACGCCCCCAATATTTGCATATGCCAGCTCATGTTTAAGGCGTTACACAAGGGCAGGCAGTATTAACGTCTGAATCTGTGCACAGCTGAATCATCAGACTAGGTAAGCAAGCAAGAACAATAGTGAAAAATGGAGATGGAGTGATAATAGCTGACATGATCCATGATATCATGATATTTTTAGTGGTGTTTGTAAATTGTCTTTCTAAATGTTTCGTTAGCATGTTGCTAATGTACTGTTAAATGTGGTTAAAGTTACCTTTGTTTCTTACTGTATTCACAGAGACAAGAGCCGTTGCTATTTTCATATTTAAACACTTGCAGTCTGAATAATGCATAAAAAACGTCATTCTTTATAAATCTCTCCAACAGTGTAGCATTAGCCGCTAGCCACGGAACACAGCCTCAAACTCATTCAGAATCAAATGTAAACATCCAAATAAATACTATACTCACATGATCCAATGCATGCATGCAGTATGCATGAAGAACATTTGGTAAAGATCCATTTGAGGATTATATTAGCTGTGTGAACTTTGTAAATACACTGTATTATAGTTGAGAGCTCGGGGGACAGGGAGCATGAGGATTTAAAGGGCCGCGCCACTTAATCGGTTTATATTTAATGATGCTTCAAATTACGCAGTTTAAAAAATTAATAAAAAAAAAATATATATGGGGTATTTTGAGCTAAAACTTCACAGACACATTCAGGGGACACCTTAGACTTATATTACATCTTGTAAAAACTGGTTGTATGGCACCTTTAATGTGTAATGTGCATTCAAGTTTTTTTTTTTTTCTTTTTTTCTTGAAACCTTGAATGCACATTACACATTAATTATATATTATATTATATTATATTATATTATATTATATTATATTATATTATATTATATTATAATAATATATATTATATTATAGGTCAATTAAAAATGAGATTTATACATCACCTGAAAGCAGAATAACTAAGCTTTCCATTGATGTATGGTTAGGATAGGGCAATATTTGGCCGATACACAACTATTTGAAAATGTGGAATTTGAGATTGAAAAAAAAAAAATAATCAAAACAATGAAAAAATGCAACAGGAGCATGTTGGAGGCATGATCTGAACATATAAAGTCTCTAATTATGTATGCAAAAATAATTATTGTGCTACCTACTTGGTTGCACTTACTAATGGTTCTTAAAGCGAGAAGGTCACATTTTATTTATATATATATATATATATATATATATATATATATATATATATATATATATATATATATACATACATAACATACATACATACATACATACACACACACATATATATATATATGTATATATATATATATATAATTTTATTTGAATGCATTTTGAAATACTTTAATAGAAAGGACAAAAATATCATGTCATTGACCCATATACCAGGTATCAGTGCCATCCAAAACACAAAAACCTTCATTATTCTACAGACACAGAAAGACAGAATAAGCAGTAAAACTGTGCAGTGGTTGTGTGCGTAAGTGTGTGTGTATAGATGTCATACGGTAAGCCAGCCAGAGCAAAACTAGGCCATTAATCATACGCCTGCGATGGAAGCGGTGTGTGTGGCGAGGCGGGGTCAAACTGGGGCTATTAAAGGAAGGCACGGGACCGGGGCCTCTGTTGTGCTAACCCCAAGATCCCTGCGGGCCCTGGCTGGGCCGGAGCCCCAGCTGTCCCCCCTCTGCCTGACACCCAGCTGGCTAGAGCGAGAATCGGGCAGAGTCCAAGCTGCCGCCCAACCTCCCCTCGTGTGTAAGAAAGGGGGGCCTTTGGGGTGGTTGAGAGAAGAGGAGCTCTCCAGCGAACAAACATCCTGTGGCTAAAACCGAGCACAATAACATCGATGGACCCGTGACGTATTTCAACGGCTCTTATTATAAGGCCAGACAGGGATCTCTCAGCCTGACGAGACTTTGTGGAAACATTTTTAGCCATACGTAACAGTCGACGAACTCATATTACGCACACGCGTGCGCACGACTCCAGACCACAAGCCATCATCTTCGCTGGCAAAGTCACAATTCCAGCTTTCATGCTGTGTTTTACTGTTTTAACATTTTACAGCTGGTCAACTCCATTCATCTTGACTGCAATTTACAGCGTGTCATCATATTACATACGACCACATGAATTCTATTGGCTAGCCAGTAATTATAATGCGAGTTCTATGAGCACAGTCATCAGTATGCTGCTGGTTAGGACACGATGTGATTCTCATCGGTCAGCGTCATTACTCAGACCCCACTGAGCTGTTTTTTGAGTAAATACCTAGCGATCTCACTCCGCCTGCTCTCCCTGCAAGCGTTCCCTCAACTAATCTCAAAGACTTCGACGTAGTTCAATTAAATTCAAAGTTGGCATGCATTGCAAGCATCAGTGCTATCAGTGATTCAGTTCTCTTTATAGCCAATCTATTTTTTAATAACAGTTCTGATGAAAACATTACAGTATTGATCTTTATTTATTGATCTAGCAGAGAGCATAGTTAAGGCTGACACAAATCAATCAAAATAAATTTAAAATGACGATAGAGTACAGCAGGACTTGAGGTTGAGCTCAGAGCTTAATTAGTGAAATGGTGAGAGGGAACCCAAAGCAATATCAGACAGTAATACAGTGGCTCAGCTGTGTTTGTGCGGGCCAGATTACGCATTTGTATTGTATTAAAGCTAGAAATCGCCAGCCAAGGTTAATGAAAGGGCAACTTACTTTAGGCCACAATAATCCCCTAGAAAACCTCTCTGCACAACAAACTGATGCATCCCATAAAGCATGTGCTCAAAGGCTCAGACTGTACATTGGCCTGTGGCATGGGCAGCTAGCTATTGAGAGAAATAAAAGGAGAGAGTGAGAGAAAGAGAGAGCAACTGTCCGTGTTGGGAGCGGCTGAAGTGTTATTTTAATCGGAGGAATGTAACCTGTGCCTGACACAAGACTAGGTAAGTCTAGCTTTAAATCAAGTTAGAGAGCAAAGGCCCCAAGAATACACATGCAAGACAATACACACACACACACACAGACACAGACACACACACACACACACACACACACACACACACACAGCTCAACAAACATTAACTGGATTTCCTCATGACTTTAATACAATAATATGGCACACTGAATAATTCAATACTTGGCACATTTATGCATTCTAAAAGTGGCTATCAGAACACATTTTCCCTAAACATTAATTAGCGAAAACAACAACCGTCCGGTTTACAGAAGCAAATCCTTGTATTACAACATTTTAAAGAACCTTTACATAGTTCTACTCCATTCAACTATACTTCATAGTGACCACTAGGGGTGACCCTGAATAGTCGACGATTCGAATCTTCGATAGCAGGAGCCTGATTCGACTACCAATCTCACAGTCGAATCGTCGCAGAGGTGTTATGAGACGAGATATGGCTGCGCTCAATATCTGATTTTACATAGACATACCGGTTCTTTCCCAATAGGTTAATATACAGCCAATTATGTTAATACTATAAATAAAAATGTGAAAAGAAAGAAGCTTTTAATAAATATTTTTAATGTGCGTGAACAAATCCAACCTGTGACCGATTTAAGTTTCACTTCCATGATCCGTGACCGGCAGATGATCATCTTTACGGCAGGGATTAAATCTTCAACAATGTCTGGGATAAAGTGTACAATTGGATGCACTTTGAAATGGTAAAAGATGATCAAAAAAACGTATGCAAGTTGTGCCAACAGCTCATGTCCTAGAACTCAACAACGACAAACACTGCGGCGCGCTTCATGGCCAACAAGCTGACTATAGCGCGCTATTTGAAAAGACTCAAACGGACACAGGCAGATCGCTTGAAAGACTGGATTTTTGTCTCTCAATCAGGTAGGGTAGCTACAAGTGATTTCAAACTATTTCAGCCACTTGTAATTTGATTTTTGGATGCTGTTAATGTTTAGCTAAAAAGACTGCCACTCCAGTTTAGTGTTTATTGCTTCTGCAGTTAAAAAGACAAGTTGACAATTCTAGCTATACTTTCGTTGTTTTAATAATTTCTGTAATTTTAATTTATTTATTGATCACTGTTTTGAATATATGTTCCCCTGCATTTCAGGCATTTTGCAGTTTGACTTGATCATATTTTTTTTTTTTTAATTAGGCTATTTTCATTTATTAGAACGGTATTCTGATTTAATTCAATTCGGTAAATAAATGTTTGATAAAAAAAAAAAATGATATGATGCTATTTTTTATTATTATTATTAAAATATTTTTTTTTTTTTTTTTTCTGTTTCAATGTTGCGCTGTAGATTAGTTAAAGCTTGCTGCACAGACAATTTAGCTGATGTAAATGTATGAAATGTATATATATATCTGCAGTTATTAAATATATATATATATATATATATATATATATATATATATATATATATATATATATATATATATATTGTAACACAGTTCGTAAATATGGGAAGAAGGAGGCGGGAACCGGCGAACATTCAACAAAACTTTAATCTCAAAATAAACAAACAAAACGAAAGTAATGCCGGCAGACCCCTCGCAGACGTCTGCCGGCCACACAAACATAATAAAACATAAAATAAAGTCCAGGCCTGGTCCTCTCTCGTCTTTCATTGTAGTCGCTCCTCCTTTTATGCCTCCGGAGCTCCTCCGTGAGAGACTCGAGGCCGGCACGCCTCGCAGGTGACGCTCATTATCACTCGCGTCACCGGCCTCGCGCCGTTCCCTCACGGCTCTCGCCCGCCCTGCTCGTCACATATATATATATATATATATATATATATATATATATATATATATATATATTTTTTTTTTTTTTTTTTTTAAGTTTATTGATCCAATATGTTTTTATTAATTTTCTTCTATATCTTTGAGAGTGTTCTGTACATCGTGGCTGTGAATGTTTATCCACATTGCCTTTCATTTGTTTAAAAAATATAAAATCATTGTCAGTTTCGTCTACCACTTGACAGGCAGTTTGGTTGGTTTATAAGATGTTTCTCTGTGCTGTGTGTGAAAGAAAATAAAAGTTGTCTTAAGCCGCGGATAGACTATAGCCAGGCCTTACTTCATTTTCCGTGTCCAGCTCCATCTCGTGCACAGTTCAGCACGCAAACCTTTTAAAGTCCATGCACACTCTCTAGTGGACTGCTGTTTTTCTAGTGAACCCCCCTTTTATGATTCGACTATCAGTCGAATATAGGTAATCTGATTCGAATCAGATTCGACTATGTAAATCCGTAGTCAAGGACACCCCTAGTGACCACATCTGATGAACTCTAAAAATAACAAATAACACACAAAAAAAGCAACATAAATGTAGCTCATACTCATGTACTATATTCCACAATATCTTTGTGCAAGAAATAGATAAAAAAAAAAAAAAAAAAAAAAAATTACTCACTGATAATAGTTACCCCTAATCATTGAGTCAGTGAGTTAAAATATTCAGCTTTATTTTTCAATGAACCAGTTGTTATAGTTCACAAATGGGACAGAACGATTCTTTCAGGAATTGCACTGATTCTTTCATGAGTCATACTCAGTTCAGGTCACAGCGGTTCACCAGCAGGGAGAATTTTAAGTAAATAGCAACTAGACTAGCGAATAGACTATTTTAATGACAATTTATGTTTTTTTTTTGTTTGTTTTTGTTTTTTTTTTTTTTTTGGGGGGGGGGGGGGGGGGTCATATTTAGCTTAAAATAAATAAATTGTGTCACTGTGAATTATCATTGCATTGAATAGACCATTCATCAAAATCACATCCCCCCCCCCAAAAAAAGAAAAGAAAAAAAAGGGCAAAAGTTCAAATGTTTGGAAAAAACATGAATGATGATAATAATTCTAATTTTGTATAAACTATCTCTTTAATTCCACAAAGAAAATTAAAAAAAAACCTTCCAATTCATACTAGAACTAGACTGATCTCACTCAAGTATGACAGGAGTGATAACATAATTTAAATTCACAGAAATATTAATGAGTTTACAAGGACCTTCCCATTATAATTATGTAGAGCAACCGTGGCATCTTAGTGGGCCAGCGTTCCCTATGGGATACATAAATGTATCAGGCTAGCAAAACTCACCTACTTTTAACAAAACAGTTTACATGCAGATACAAATATCTCCAAGCATCCTTCATTACTATCAGCCGATGAATGGCTATGCCATCTGCAGCTTAATGACTCAAATAACTTCTTCAACCCAGCGCTGACAGTTATTGTTCAAAGTACTGCCCATAACCTTTACAAAGGACACAATTTCAGGACATTCTCGCATTACTTTCTTCCTGACGAAACTCTAAAAGCATTTTCTGAGGAATTTGCTAAGGGACTTGAACTTGGACTTTTTTTTTTTTTTTTTTTTTTTAACTAAGTGAAATATTTCTCTTCTGAATTACTGCTATGAAAATCATGGCCAATCACTGGCACACAAGAGTGTGAAGACCGGAACGTCACCATAACCATGTTTGACAACTCCTGACTCTCAACTCATTGGACAAGCTGAACCTCAAATCCACGTAGAACTTGTGAGCTGTCTGGTGAGCAGCAGATAAGCATGTAAGAGAGACAGCAGATCTGTCTGTACCCAACCTGTCTGCTGCTCTGGAAGAGTAATTACAGGAAGGCCTGTGGTAATTAGCCCACCTCTCACTGTGTTTGTCTGTTTTTAAGGCTGACAAAAAGAAAAAAAGAAAAAAAGAAAAAAAAAAAAAAAACTGGAAGCTGACAAAGCTGCAGCCCAGGTTTACCATATGGGAGCGGATGGATAGTGTCGAACAGCATGTTGGGTTACATGGAACGGAGTCAAACGCGTAAGCTTAGCTACAGGGATCTCAAATATGAAGACGCCCCTCCTGATACCACCAGTCTAAAAGACAAGACAGCCACAATCTGCATCCCTCGCCATTTGTTGTCAAGAATGTTTGAAGCAAATCTCTCTAGGCAGAGCTCAATGATGAGGATAAGGGCCAGTGTGAGAGAGTTTGGGGCCAGTTGATGGAACTGTCACTTACCAGAGCTTACGTTCCAATAATTACATATTTGTGGATCATGTACATGAGATGTTAAGCCTTTTATGCCAGCAAAGTTTACCTCTCAGAGTTATGGTATAGCAGAAACATTTTCAGATATTATGTAGTGTACTAGTGTAAATTGTAGTGTGTACAGTACATTAGAGTTGTCAAAAGTACTGACTTCAGTACCAAGTCAGTACTGAAATTTTAAAAATGTAGCCAACTGTAGCCAATCACAGACATATCTGTTGAGCATGTGAACACAATGGCCAATCAGAGGCGTTTAAAGAATTTGCTCAACAGCACTAAAAATGCTAGGGGGAAATGCTGGTATCGTCACATTTTTAAAATTTCAGTACCGACTTGGTACCAAAGTTGAACCACACACATTTTTTGCCGGTAAAAGACAATTATGACCAACTGGGACAAAAAAAAAAAAAAGGGAAGCCGAACAATCTTTTTTTCCCAGATAACAATAAAGAAAGCATATAATTAAAAAAACAATCAAACAAACAAACAAAAAAACACCAAATATCACCTTGAATATCAGTCTGTTGGATATATCAGTCTATCACTAAAACCAATTATAAATGCTGAGTCCTTCTATGCAAGATGTGTTGTTTGTTTCTTTTGTATTGGCATCATAAAAGCTGTCAAAATAAACAAGAAAACTTTGATGGCTAGTTTGAGAGTAACTCTTCATAAATAGCTTGTGGACAGTTAGAGAAAGAAGAGTGGTCCGTCACCATCGTAAGTGGTGTCTGTTGAACTTCTAAACGTACTGACTCAGAGGAAGATAATAATAAACTCACACGGCTTATTTCCAACAACAAAAGAACTCCTCCGTCGAAATGAAAGACTATGACAAATCGTTGTTCTAATGTTTCCTGTGTGGGTGTGCCGTATGTGAATGCGTCTGTGTGTGTGTGTCCCTGTTGGCTAAGCAGCAGGGTGACTACTCCCCCTGTCTTCCCACCATCTGCCCAAGAGAGAGCTCCTCCAGCACCCCTTCCACAATCAGCACTTTTCCAGGCTGAAGCCAAGAGAACGAGACATCCAGCTAACTCTGCAGGTCCAAGCCATTGCTCACCTGCGTCAACGAGAACACGAATCTCACTGATGAGCAGTTAATCAAAAGAAATAAAGTTAGGATGCTAACTATTCAAAACTTCTAAAAGTTATAAAAGTCTCTGGCACAGGGAAAAGTGGTGTACAATAAAATATAATACAATACAATACAATTTTGTACCAAATTACTCAAGCCGTATGAATTTTAGCAACAACAACAATCAACTTGCTATTCATATCAACTGAATCCACATTTTAATTAACACCAAAAATGTGCAATCTTAAATTCATACTGCAATAATTAGGCACACTTCGAAATCATGAAGGAAAGGGTTCACTAGGGTTGGCTTGACAATTTTGGCCTTGGTACAATAACAGAATCTAATACCTCAGTATTAACACTAAATCGATACCATAGGTGACTAAGCAGTCTCAAAAGATAATTACAAATTTTCTTAAACGTGCCGTAGAACGTCTTTTTAAAAGATGTAATATAAGTCTAAGGTGTCCCCTGAATGTGTCTGAAGTTTCAGCTCAAAATACCCCATAGATTTTTTTTTTATTCATTTTTTAACTGCCTATTTTGGGGCATCATTAAATATGAGCCGATTTAGGCTGCGGCCTCTTTAAATAATCACGCTCCCCGCCCACGGAGCTCGCGCTTGCCTTTAACAGCATAAACAAAGTTCACACAGCTAATATAACCCCCAAAATTATTCTTTACAAAGTGTTCGTCATGCAGCATGTCTAATCGCGTAAGTATGGTATTTATTTGGATGTTTACATTTGATTCTGAATGAGTTTGATAGTGCTCCCTGGCTAAAGCTAACATTACACACTGTTGGAGAGATTTATAAAGAATGAAGTTGTGTTTATGAATTATACAAACTGCAAGTGTTTAAAAAATGAAAATAACGACAGTCTTGTCTCCCTGAATACAGTAAGAAACTATGGTAACGTTAACCACATTTAACAGTACATTAACAACATGCTAACGAAACATTTAGAAAGACAATTTACAAATATCACTAAAAATATCATGATATCATGGATCATGTCAGTTATTATTGCTCCATCTGCCATTTTTCGCTATTGTTCTTGCTTGCTTACCTAGTCTGATGATTCAGCTGTGCACATCCAGATATCCTGCCCTTGTCTAATGCTTGAACATGAGCTGGCATATGCAAATATTGGGAGCGTACACCCCGACTGTTACATAACAGTTGGTGTTATGTTGAGATTCGCCTGTTCATCGGAGGTCTTTTAAACAAATGAGATTTATATAATAAGGAGGAAACAATGGTGTTTGAGACTCACTGTATGTAATTTCCAAGTACAGAACTCTTGTTATTTAACTATCCCAAGATTAATTCAATTTTTAATCCTAGGGCACCTTAAAGAAGACTACATTTTACAAAAGAGCAATCTTCCTATAAAAAGCAGCAAATTACACAGAACAAGTGGCAGATCTATTAGTTTGCATTTATGCTCCAAGATTTGATGCACAGATCTATTTTGACATACAGTATCAGTTGTCTCGTCCATTGCTATGGTTATCACTGTCAATCATTGCAGTTTTGGATTCAATTCACCATTTAAATAAGGTTGTCAATCCAGAAACTTCGAAATGTGCAGTTAGAAGCATGACAAATGTACTGTATATTATATACAAAAAGCAGTGGTGGATAAAGTACTTGAAAGCCATACTTGAGTAAAAGTATAGATATCTTACCAGAAAATGACTCTGGTAGAAGTTAAAGTCACTGTTTAGAATATTACTTGAGTAAAAGTTTTAAAGTATGTGATATTTTTTGTACTTAAGTATGAAAAGTATTTTTTTTAATATATTAAACATACTTAAGTATTGAAAGTAAAAGTACAAGTAAAAGCAAAATACAAAATGGGCAAAATATTAAAATTTGCTCTATACACAGGTTCTATAAACCTATTTAATGTTACAAATGGACTCTTATTGTAAAGTGTTACCATTTCATATAAATCCAACGTCATGCTTAAAAATGACCATCTTTACATACAAAGGCATAGCATGGATATAAACAAATGGATATAAACTAATGCAAATAGATGGTAACAATCATGACATTGGTGTTTTTGTCACATTGTTTTAACCACTTGAGGTACTACTAATGTTAGCATTCTCTAAGCCTCAATGGAAAATATACTACTGTTCAACAAACTAATTACTTTATAGTGATATGAAAATGTACTGTAGTGTACACTGTATAAAATATTGTTTTGTTGTCAAATCCGTTTTTTTTCAGTGTCCCGCTCTGTGAAGCACAGCCTCATGTCACGTGTCAAAACAAACTCTATGAGGCAGCAGTGATAGTTTTTATTTCGCCTCTAAAGTACTCCTAAAAAATACTCAAGTACTGTAACGAAGTATTATTACTTCATTACATTACACCACTTACAAAAAGTAAGCAAAAAGTGCTCCCATTATAAACGCTTTCAGTGCCGCCACCTTGCGAACTTGGTGAAAACTCCTGTTATAACCAATGAATCTGACAACACTGCACAATGAATCCATTATTTACATTGTGTTGTTTTTTTTTTTATAATAATAATAAAAGGATTCACAAATGTGCTTTGGCTGAACTCTATGAGCTCACTCTAAACAAATTCTGGTGTTTTCAGCGGTGTTTGGTGGATTGAGAGTAATTTAAAAACATTTAAACATCTGATTGGCCATTACGTTCACATTAGGGTTGTCAAAAGTACCAACTTTGGTACTGAAATTTTAAATATGTGACGATACCAGTATTTCCCCCTAGAATTTTGAGCATTGTTGAGCAGATTCTTTAACATCTCTGATTGGCCATTGTGTTCATGTGCTCAACAGATATGTCTGCAATTGGCTACAATGATCAACGCTTCAAAAACATGTTGTAAATAGACATCTTTGATGCTCTTCACAGAGCGCTTACACAGATACACACGGGAGCATTTGAAATGCAGGTGTCTATCAGCGAATCCCTAATATATCTGCTGAGAGACAGATTCACGGATAGATGTCTGCTTTCAAACTCTCCCATGTATATCTATGTAAGCACTTGGTGATAAGTGTCAACGATGTCTGTTTACAACATGTTTTTTAAGCGTTGGGCATTGTAGCCAATCTCAGACATATCTGTTGAGCATATGAACTAGGCTTTTCAAACGTATCGACTTCGGTACCAAGTCGGTACTGAAATTTTAAAAATATGACGATACCAGCATTTCCTCATTGTGGGGAAATGCTGGATCCTAAAAGACGGAACCGCTGAAAGACTATCGTTATTCACGATAT
Source organism: Chanodichthys erythropterus (assembly GCF_024489055.1). NCBI lineage: Eukaryota > Metazoa > Chordata > Actinopteri > Cypriniformes > Xenocyprididae > Chanodichthys > Chanodichthys erythropterus. The sequence continues at coordinate 16,727,785 of NC_090225.1, forward strand.
TCTCTTATTTTATATGGTCAGCACAATTATCATGTAGAGTGAGTTTTATCTGTTTGATCCATCTTGTTCCTATGTAATCACATTTGCTGGTTTCAGTTTGGGTAACATTGCTGCATAGCAGTGAACTTCGGAACAGCAGTGTATCAAGTACCGAAATGAGCAAAATCATGATATCGTACCGTTTGAAATATAATATTTTTCCAGTACTGGTATACAGCACAACCCTGGGGCTCACAACAGCAAATATCTCAAATCACCATTCATGCTTCTGCTAGTCATTCATGGTGGTCGTTCTCCCTCAAGTTTAGACTCAAAACCCCCATTCACCCTTCACACACTCAAGGATGGTCAAACTCCTATTGAGCCAAGCAAGTCTAATATAAGCCATTTGGGTGTTTGGAAAGGCTTACCCTTTTCAGCGCTCAAAGCTCCATTAGATAAAGACGAGCAGGGCAGGCTAATTAGAGTCTGACCGTTTGGCCATTCTAGAGCAAAGATTCATTTGCACTGGTCTTACAATCGGCCTCTCTCTCTCTTTTTTTCTCTCCGCCTAATAGAAAAATAAGCTACTTCACTCTGCATCGCTGGCAGTGACACCTGCGATGGAGGGGGTAATGGTGTTTAATGGCCTTTTAAATTTTTATTCAGTCTGAGAATCATAAAAGAGGAACCAGGCAGCCACTGGATCTCTTAATAATCCCAATGCTATGGCAACCAAAAGCAAGCTCAGCCGTTGGACTTTAGGTTGCTCGCCAATCCACACCAGCTCTCGGTTCTCGTGTTGGAAGAAATGTAGAGATATTGAGAAGGAGACACATTTCTAAATTTCTGCAAGGTCACCAGTGGCGTTTCAGTGATCCTAATAATAGACGTTTTAAAGTTTAAGTGCTGCCCGGGGGTCTTCTTCATGTTCATTAGGAATCACGGCCTGCTTGGCCAACACAGCAAGGAATAGACATTAATAAGGCAGAGAGAAAAAAGAAAAGGACTAAGAGGGAGGAAAATTGAGAAGAGTGTTTATGTTTTGGAAGGCTGCAACTGTGTGTTCGCACTCCCTGGTGAGAGAGACAAATCCAGATCTGATATGAGAGTTGTGGCTTTTACACATCTGAGACCTGCTGTATCACCAGACCCTATCTTTTATTTATTTACAGCAGCGCTGAGAGAGAGAGAGAGCGAGAGAGAGAGAGAGATTCACACACTTGAAAGAATTTGACAAATCACACTCATCCTAAAGAGTACTGTACATAAATAACAAACATAGAGGACACAAATATACACCTGGGAGATTTTTGTGTGGATATCAGCAAGTTTTGTACCTGTTAGTCAATTACATCAGTGATTCCCAACTAGGTGTATGTACAAAAAATAATGACATTCATAGAGCACTGATTTACACCAAATATTAATGTGTTTTAGGGATCCAGATCATGTAAATAAGTTAAACTGCAAATATCCATATACACTACAGTTCAAAAGTTTTGGATCAGTAAGATATTTCTAATATGTTGAAAGAAGTCTCTTATGCTCACCAGGGCTGCATTTGCGTACAACAAAATATTTATAACAAAATAACTCAGAAGTATAATTTAAAATAACCTTTTATCTATATTAATACATTTTAAAATGTATTTTATTCCTGTGATGGCAAAGAGATTTTTGTTCTAGAAAAATGTTTGCATGATTCAATTAATAATGTCCAATTATTTATTACATTGTCTCACTGGATTCCAATTTTAAGCTGGTTCTCCCCTTTTCTTCACTTCTAAATCCGATTAAATGTCCATTACTCAGGACTTAGTAGAAAGGAAATGCAAGAACTGAGAGAAAATTATTTGAAATAATTGTCTGTTTTTTCAGTTTGTGACTATTAATAATATAAATGACAATGTTAAATGATATCCTCTATGAGTTAACATTTCTGTGTTTTATCCGATTATGCAATCAGCCACATGAGTGTAGTGTAGCTCCCTCCATTTAACCCACATTTAAATGCATTCTGCATTAGGAGTAGGCGAATTATTAGGTAAGCACGGTAGAAATTTGTCAACAGGTAGAGGAGATTTTTAGCTATCCTGGTTACGCTCACACGACATTGCTATGCTGCACAGTCATGAAAGCGTATCATTTGTATGCACTTTTAAGCATTGCAGTTTAAAACAAGTATTCCATATTTATTGTACTTTAATTTGTGTCTTTGTTCTATTGTAGTTTGGTTTCCTATATGCTTGTAATTAGTTTCTTTGTTCTTTCTTTATCACTGTTTACTTGTCTTCAGTAAGCTTTAAAGTTTTTTTTTTTTTTACTTAGGCTAGTATTAGTTTTTTGTGATACTGAAAATGGTTACTTATGAAATTTGAATTGTATTAATAATTTCGATATAAAATCTTTAAAGCAAAAATAACTATATTGTGATATATGTCATTATCGTGAAATAAAATGACTATTTTACTACTTATATCATGATAAGATTTTGGTCATATCGCCCACCCTTATTCTGAATAATTCCACACAATTCCCCTGCAAAATCATTGCAGAAAATATGCAAAAAGACCTGCTGACAGGTATGTGGGTAAACATGAATCAGCCACATACCTGAAAAAAAGATTAAGAAACACTACTTTAGAAGCTTAGTTTTCAGTGAAAATGAAAAACTTTTTGAAAGTCTGCGCTTGCTATGATTGGTGGAACATAGTTATGATTACATGAAGCAAGAAAAACTTAATGAAACAAATGGTATTTTTGAGACCGTCAGCAGTCCTAGTCAGTCAAGGTCCAGCAGTCAGTCTTACAGTGGTCTCCTGTCCAGCGTCAGCTGAGTGAACGCAGTGCTTTGTCGTTTAAATGTCAGTGATAGACATCAAACCCAGTTCTTTCTCAAACTCCATCTGCTTCATACAGATGTCTCAATCAAGCCAGCAGCTGCGTGGTGTCTTACTGTCAGAGAGGGCCAGGGCTACACTTATACACGCTTCTGTTTAGACACAGGAAACATACCTGCCATACGCCACATGCTACCTGACCTGCCCGTCTGCTGCCTGTCATTCAGCCCTCGCATGGACCCTCAACACACTAACGCAAGCCTCCACACCCTTACACACATAAACATCAAACTCCTCCTCTAACACTTGTAATGCCTTCTGTCTTCACAAAAATGTTTTAATTGTTTAGAGAAAAAAGCAGAGGCAAAGACATTTTAGTGTTATCAATTAAACTCATGTATCATCAGAGTCAAAATAATGGTTTGTTGTGACATACTGCAGATGGTGTTGTGTTATGTGCTTATCACGAAACAGGTAATCAATTCTATGGTTTAAGTTATGTTTAAACAAGAATCTTTATGGCAAAACTGTAAAATATCCTGATAATGGGATCTTTTTGTCCTGTCACTTCTTTGTGCATACAAGAGAATAGTGTAAAATCAAGTTAGACTTTCTGAAAGAAAGCACAGCAATACATAAACATTTTGAAATAATACACAATAAAATAAATATTCAATTAAAACTGATTTCACAGCACTTTCCAGGTCTTATTGTGAACAAAATCAGTCAAAGTCCCTTTAAGCAGTGTCAGGCACGTTACTTTAAAAAAGTAATTAGTTACTATTTGTGAGAAGTAACTAGTAACTGTAACTGAGTTAGTAACATAAAAGTCACTAATTACCAGGGAAAGTAACTATTATACTTTTATACTTGTATACTTTGTATACTTTTGTATACTTTTGTATACTTGTATACTTTTAGAAAAAAATTAAAATGTCAAATAATTTGGAATCCCCTAATAATTTTAGAATATGTCTAAAAATAAATTATTCTTGATCCGACTCATGATCCGCTCTTGCTCACAACATGAAATTTCTCTAAACTGTAGTACGTGTTGGTAGCCATTAAGGAAAACGTAGTTTGTTAATATGTTTAAATAGTCCTGTGTTATGTTTTAAATTCATTTATTTGATTATGAAAAGTGAACAGCATGAGTAAGATGCATCATAAGATGCGCAATATATCGGGAGACATGGAGTGGGTCAGACAGACATGATTTTGACTACTTCATTAAGTTTTGTTTTGTAAAAATCCTTTCTTTAAAGTGAATTTCTTTTTGTAAAAATTGTATCTTAATTTTAATGAATGTTTCTTCAACCAATTGCCTGGATTTAATAAATAAGAAGCAAATATAGCAGAAAATATAATCATGACAGAGGCGCCGGCGCGATCACTGGCGTGTGAACTGGAGCTTCTTACAGTCTAAATGAACTGAAACTCAGTGGCTGCTTGCCTCACAAACATGAGAAAAATGTCTATAGAAAGCTTGAAATATCCACTTTAACGAAAACTAAATAATTAAAAACGAAAAGAAATAGGCTACTCTGATTATGCATTCTCTCTCTAGGCGCGTCCAATATGTGGAGATGATGAGAGTCAGCAATGTCAACTTCATCTTTGCAGCCAACACTGATTCAGAAAATGTTTATTAATAAACAATTAAAATGTCTCCTTGCTGTTTTTGTCACATTCATAATCATTACTTTTGGCGGTTCCGGTTCTTTATGGCAAGCTTTATGCGTTCACTTGAGTGCTATATAACCTATATTAAATGCTCATTATTATGGTTTATTCTCTCCAGTACTAGAAATTAAATTAATATAAATGTGATTAGTCAAATAATGGCTTAAATGAAAAATTACTAGTCGACTAGAAAAAAAACTTATTTCACATAGGCTATTTTCAATCCAGCATGTCACAAAGGGTGTTCTGGTTTGAGCTCACGCTCCACTAACATGCTCATAGACACACAAACACAGAGCATCGAACATTATTATCAGTTTAAAATTATATTTGAGTATGACTAACCCCAACACACACCAGAGAAAACACTTTGCAAGTCACATGGCTTAGAGAGAGCCAACTTGGATTAAAACTGCTTCAGTGAGCTCAATTATAGTAACGCAGCATTTTTTTTTTGTCAGTAACAATAACGGCGCTGTAACGGGAGAAAAAGTCATTTGTTCGATTACTCGTTACTGAAGAAAGTTATGCCATTAGTAATGCCGTTTATTTATAATGCCATTATTCCCATCACTGCCTTTAAGACAAGTCATTTCACTCAGCGGCCATCTTTGAAACGCCTCTTGGCCATCCAAGTGCAGCTCCTATCTGTTTGAATGGAGAAACATCAAATTCTCCAAAACTGTTCACTAAGCTTAGAAATAAATCTCATTTTTAAAAACACCAATGATATCGGACAACAACAGTCTCATAAAGCTTGTTTTGTATGTTCAAATAGCGTTTAAATAAGCTTGTTTTGCATGCTAGACCAGCCAGTGCGCAGTCATAAGTGCGAGTCTGAGAATGTTGCCCGTTTCTATAGCAACCAGAGCTTTTAACTGCAGCGATGCAATGACTTTACTAATCAACGACTGACTCTTTTATTTAGAAGGCGGGGCTTATTCGCCATATTTAGATAAAGCGGTTGGTTTGTCGCACTCAGTGTAAACAGCTTTTAGCAGTTGTGGCGTGATGCAAAGCGACAACATTCACATCTGGTGTAGACACTGTGTCAGGTTTCTAACCAGAGCTTTTAACAGCAATGATGCAATGACTTTACCAATGAGCGACTGCCTCTTATTTAGAAGGCAGGACGTATTCCGCCATATTGCACTTCCTCCCATTCATAAGTAATAAGAGTGAACCATCTTTATATATCTATAGTCTTTGGCAATATCAACTTTGCACAATTTGCATGCAGCTAAGCTGCAAAAGCTTTGACAATACAAATGTACAGTTTTGTCATGGCACACTAAAATTGAATTGAGAGAGAGAGAGAGAGAGAGAGAGAGAGAGAGAGAAAGAGAGAGAGAGAGACTCGACCTTCTGATGACACCATTCTTCAGTCTCTGAGGGCACGGTTGGACACTGGCTCCTTGTACAGATACACATAACAGGGCCAAACAGATGCTATTTCAGCCCAGAGGACAACACAAACACACTGACAACATACAAATGACCTGCAGTCATCTAACTGTGGGTATGCACTTGAAAAGCAGCATATAATGCACTTCAAGACCAGAGTATAGTATAAACATTGTTCATTAGCATGAAAACATGAACATGAATAAAAACTAAAAAAACTAAAACTCTATTCGGACAGGACTAGTTTTCAGGGAGGAAGTTATTAGACAAATTTGTGCTTCACAGGCTTGAGCCCTATTCGGAAGGGACTAGTTTCCCTGGAGGATGTGAGAGAAATTTGTGTTTCACAGGCGTACTTTGTGATTTGAATCCCGTCCAAATCTGCCATGTCTGTGTTTTTCTCACACAACCTCAGTAAAAATTCCAGAGCAAATTACCTACTGTTTTTCGGCTAACTCAATGGTCCTCTGAGAAATCTAATCCTGTCCAAATGTGAATGTCTGTGATTGCCGTTGTAGTATTATCCTAACGCTTCTCATGTGTTTTTTGACTACCTGAGTTACCGTTAGTGCACTAATCTTTTGTGTGCTTTCATTTCAATATGGATGGTATCTGACGAAAAAAATAAATTATAAAATTAATAAATAGAGCCAAATCACGGAAACTGTGAAGACTACCCATTTGTCATGTACTGTAAGATACTTGTCTAGATGTCTCTGCTTACTTATGTGGGTTTATTATAACCATATATAAACATGAAATGTATTTAAATTGGGTTTTTATAATACATTTAAGTTATATCAGTAAATAATTCATTAAAAACATATACGTCATACGTGATGGGTAATAAGATTTATAAGTCAAATATTGTTTCGAAAACTACTTCTGTCCGAATAGGGCTTGAGTGACAGTATACAGTAGGTATCAGTGGAATGTGGTGGCAAAATCTTTGACTTGACTCTGTAAAAATCTACAGCTGTAGCTACTGGACAGCATTACTTTATTAAAAAATGTTTTTTACACATCGTTTGAACTTGTATAAATGTAAATAAATGTGTTATTGTTCATTTTTGCACTGACGATTATTCCTTGCCTCTTCAAGGAAAACACACCTGCATAGTTAAAACTATTTCACCATTCAAAAGTTTCAGATCAGTAAGTCTCTTTTGCTCACCAAGGGTGCCTTTATTTGATAAAACATATATTAAAAACAGTAATATTGTGAAATATTACAATTTAAGCTAACCATTTTAAAGCTGCAGTCCATAAGTTTTGCAACTTTGTCACCATCTCTGTTTGAAAACTGCAATTGCAGTTATTTGCAGAATTATCATCTCTACGTGGGTTGTGCCTTGGCCCGGCTCCTCAGCGTGGATGAATCTAATGTTTGCTGTCAGTCACCACATCGGTGGATACTGTACTTCTGAATCACAGATTCTACGTCTTGGAAGTATGACCAAAATAAGAAGTAACATGTCTCCACTTTTTTTCTGACCAACTGAGAAAAAAATCATTACAATAGAGTTATTGCTATTGCTCTGCTAATGGTGACCAAATCTAACGATCACTTAGCTCAGATCACGTCAAACCGTGCAAATTATTATTGTTATACTTTGTTTTCAAGTCTTTTGCTTTTGACTACGAGTGAATCTCCAGGTGTCACTGATGACTGTCCGCCATCACAATGCTAAATTTAATTATTCCAGCTGCTGTGAGAAAATGCTATAAATGATTCGCTACCAGCAGCATCCTCACATGCCATATAGCCTACTAGCTGGGAGTTGTTCTTTATGTAATCAGACGTGATGTAATGACCCAAAGATGAACGGCTGCATGCTCGAAATTTCCCACGGAAACCCACCAGAACCAATTTTATTATAAAACATTATTACAAGCTTGCCATTGTGAATCAGGCTAAGGTAAGGAGATAGTTTTGAACACTGTCTGGTTATGGTTACTTGCTCAAAAATTGATTTTGGATCATTTTTAACCAAAAAAAAAAAAAAAAGTTACAGACTGCAGCTTTAATGAACAAAAAAAAAAAATCAAATGTAATTTGTTATATTTGTAGCTAAATTTCCAGCAGCAATTACTCCAGTTTTCAGTGTGATCCTTCAGAAATCATTCTAATATGCATGTTTGGTGCTCAAGTAACATTTCTTATTATTATCAGTTAAAAACAGTTCTGCTTAAAATGTTTGTATGTAGTGCCTGTGTTATTTTGATGAACAAAAAGTTCAAAATAACAGCATTTAAATTAAGATAAAATTTAAATTTGATCAGTTTAGTGCACCCTTGCTGAACAAAAGTATTATTTCTTAAAAAAAAAAAAAAAAATCTTACTGACCCCAAATTTTTGAACAGTATTGTATGCATACAGTACACATTACCCACACGGTTTACTGTACATACTGACAGGGACTGACTTTTTGTTCCATAAAGCTTGGCTTTTTCAGGTTGATTAAAGATCCCATGTTGATTTCCTTCAGAGTCACACTGAATACAGCGGACATGAAGCAGAGCCAGCAGCTCATCAAACGCGCCACATGATACCCACATTAAAGGTAATGTTTCTGCCACTCCATCTCGCATTGTTTTATTTTGCTCTCTGGCTTTAATGAATGTGACAGAATTACGCCGCTTTAAAACCGTCTGCTTTATTGTTCTATTTGTTTATCTATTTCTTATTTCCTCGTCTTTTCCCGGCTCTCATCTGTCATTCTTCGGTGCTTTCATTTTATTGGCCGCTCTGCAGAGCGGTACTGTTGATCGCTGCCCATTTTCGGATTAGGAGATTAAGTTATTCATCACTCACCGAGCTCCCTGCTGTGCCACTGCTATCAGGACACCACCAAATCACAACATCTCAGCCAGCCATTTCAAAATAATTGAATGCACAATAATTTCCCTATTAATACATTTCTCATATTAGAGATTATGCATGAAACATACACATTATCTGTGGCAGAGTTTTCCTTCTCTCTTTTTTTCTGTGTGCCTGTGTTAATGTCTTGCTCCTCTCCAGTAAATCTAATAGACAGGATTGAATAGCTCATGCCAGGATGAAGGGATAGGTTACAGATAGCCTCCTCTTTTTATTTATTCATTTTTTGCCTCTCCCTCCCTCTCCTTCTCTGGTGGAAGATGCAGAAGAAAATTAAAGAAAATCGATCATTTTCGTGCAGGGTGGCGGGGACGAGCTGTGACGGTTGCTACGCCAACAGTAACTCAGCCACTCACAGCTGTCTCTGAGAAGTTGTTTTGTCATTTTACTGGAGATATTTATTTATTTATTTCTCAGCTTGTCTTTTTTAAGTGTTAATTATATCGAATTCAAAATTACACTGATTTTATTCCGAAGTGGGGTGAACTCATGTGCTATGTCAGCGCACACAAGCTTTGGAATTAGTCCTAGGAATTGTAGTTGCTCGCAATTTTGCACTAAACACACCAAAGACTTACACCAACAAAAGGCATATCAATAGATGTATCATATATGCACGTATTAGCATGAGAACAGATCATTTAATCCATTGTGGGCAGCCAAGCAAAACGCCTCGGCACACCGGCGGCCATTATGTCGTCATCATACTTCAGTGAATCGTGTTTTGCTTTGTACTAAAAATAATCCTCTCTTCCACAGCAAGGACAGAGGTGGACTCACAACAGGGCTGGTCACAGTTAGAGATCCTCTTCAAACATCAAAGTGTGTTAATCACTTGTGTTAAATGTGCTCAAGCCTGTATATGGGGTGGAACTGAGGCTATACTGTTCATTGCACCAGAGAATATAATATCTATTACGGCAGGTAAATGTATCTTAACAGCAGAAGAGTGAAGGCGAAACATAGGAAATGAAGACAAAAAGCATGTCTCACTATTATGAATCCTCTATGAAACCTGTCTAATTATTCACCGCTCAGGAACAGTGCTCTGAAGGGAGCCAAATTTGACAATTTTGTCTGAACAATCAAACACTTTCTTAGATGAAACAGTTTTAAAATACATCTGTCTGTCTGTCAATCAAAAAATAGCTAAAGGTACACTATAATAATCATATAATCACATGGATGTTTTCATAAATGATTGTAACCTCAGTTGTAAATTAACTATAATAAACTATATCTTGTCAAGTATAGTGCAATAAAAACATTATCAGCCATTTTATCTGTGACAATGAATCACTATATTTTACAAGCATCATAGCAATGCTAATATTTAGGAATTTAATTATTCTGTAAATATGTAAATGCAGTGCCACAACAACAAATGTCATTTAAATAAAGTATTAAAAATGCAACCTTGAAAAAAAAAAGCTTCTTGATTGGCGAACCTAAGTATAACAGAAAACAATAAGCATTGTAAAGTATTACACATATCTGTATGAAGCATTCAAAATCTCTGTATAATGCATTATATATCAAAAAGTGTTTCATAAAAAGTGCTACTGAACATATTGCTGACTTAATTTGATTAATAGTAACACCATAAACACAGACACATGATTTCACAGCGGGCAGAGAAATTAATAAATAAATAAATAAATAAATATCTGTGAGCCAAAGTGCGTTTGTGTGAGCTACCCAGTTCGCGTCTCAAATGAACATGTGCTCTCTCTGCACAGATGACACTCAAAATGCATTATAACCATTAATGAAAAAGTTAATGGGCCATTTTCTTACATATCAATTTACATTTTACAATTTGGGTACACAAATGATGTCTGCTACGGCGGGTCCTTAATATTTTGCTCAAGGAAACAGTTCTAATGTGTTTTGTGGACATCAAATGTAGTGAATAATGATGCGTCCATCGCATGCAAATAAGATGACAGTTGGAATGGGCTGATCAACAGTGCTCGCATAAAGAGGTTACAGACTGCCGTGTACTGCGCTCACTTTCAAAAATGTCATCTACCATATCGCAGCATGTCCATGTTTGCAAGCAAATACACAAACCAATGTGCTCAATTACGATCAGCTCCCTTGTGTGCAACTAGCAAATTATCTATCACAAAGTATCCCAATTTTCACACTCTGCTGTACTAAATTTCATTAAACATGCAAACTTAATGCAATCAGAAAGAAGCCTTAGATGCACTAATACATAGACCTTAGCCAGGGAAGTGCCATATTTAATTTTTTAGAGGTATGAAAACGAGGCTGTAAGGTATAGAATTACACTGTGTTCAATGGATTGTACTGTTGTTTAACAACAAACCGATTGTTCAGCTGACGAAACATCTTTCCAAGAAAAAAGAAAGACAACATAAAACTCTATAAAACAGTTTAAAGAGTTGTGGGTTGTGAAAATCACGTGATATAGGATCTTTATAAAGTATGTGCCATTGTAAAGATTGTACCTCTATCCCTAACAGCCTTATTTTCACCTGTGTTTAATTAAATATGGCATCTAACCTGACTAAGGTCTATTAACACACTAAACCAACTGTTTGTACTTTTTTTTTTACCTTGAAATATCAGTTTCAAAATCATTCTGATGGTACAATGACTTTAAATAAGGCGAATGGCTTTGATTTCTTTCCCACACTTCCCTATTATGTGCAATTTGTCCTATGGTGTCGCCAACATTTGATTACAAATATACACATTCAAACACTTGGCACACAATGTTTGTGAAAATTTAAGCTGTATTTCATCAAAACATATGTAATACAGCTCACCTTGTCAGTCATCATAGTTCTTTTTGGCTTTTGAAATCATTTAGCTTGTCAACAAACGCATGTGTACAGCTATCCACTGTAATTACAACAGTGGTATTTTTACAACAGTGAATTTCACTCACTTTACTGTAGGGGGCTACAAAATTTAATATTTCGGATTCATGCAATGAAAGTCAGTGGGGTCCAGTGTTGTTTTGGACCCCCTTGGGTTTAACTGAATGGACAAAAATAGTTAAAATATCATCTTTTGTGTCCCACAGAAGAAAGTCAGTCACGTAGGTTTGGAATGAAATAAGGGTGTGTACAGTAAATAATGACATCGCTATTTTAACGTTTATACTCATGTGAATGTACATTCACAGCCATCATTAAATGCAGTACGCTTGTATGGGATCTACTAGGGGATCTGCTATCCCATCTCCTCCCAACACATTCCAACATGCTGAGCTCCCTCTCAACTTTACAGAAAATAATCATTTTCACCGTGGGGCGTCGTTCTCTGCGCACGTCTCCTGCACGATGGTAACGCTCGCACGGATGCGGCGGCAGCGGCCCCGGGGGCCGGGGCGGCTGAGCGCAAGGGCTTATGGGTGTGAATATATGTATCAGTGCCATCTGCATGTGAAGTGAGAAAACACAGAGAGGGCAGAGAGCCAATCACACACCCACGCACACCTGAGGAAGGCGTCATCACTGCAGCCTATTGTTTTAGGGCACATTTGTGTACGTGTGAGGCACATGGGAATGCTGTCACACCTTTTAAACTCACAGCCACTGACAAACACAAAAAAATGCAAATCCGTTTTGTTTGATGCATTTTCAAGCTTCCCGGGTTACGTTAAAAACGCCGCTACATGACATTGTTTGTGTGTGTGAGTAACTGACAACACTGTATGTTAAGATACAGCTCAATTCCCACTCCAACAATCGCTTTGATAAGCACTTTAAGTGAACGACACCCACTGCTACAAGACATATATTCGGTATTCTCCATATACATTAATGCAAATGAAAAGACGCCCGCAGTTTGAAGCTCTCCCTCCTTTTTCCTCTCCTTTCTCATTATTCCACAACCTCACACGTTCCCTCTCTTCTCATCTTTCCCCCTGTACCAGCAGCAGTCCAAAGCAATGGCCAATAACACAGCATGCTGGAACAGATACCTGCAAAGTTAATATCATTAATCAATACCAATGGAATTGTGTGGAGGGACGCAGTCAAGTGAGCCTCCCAGCAGTACCAATCTCCCTCCCTTTAAACCTCATTTGCAAGCCCAAGATGGCCGCTCGGATGACTGGCAGCAAAGTTTTTCCAACAAATTTCATGGGGCATGAGCCAAAGATAATAGGTTTTCAGCCCAATGACAATCCAATTACAACGCCAATCAAAGCTGACTCCATGCAGGCTAATTATCAGCTTCAGCCGTCAGTTCAAATACTAACATACCACTTTTTATTTGAATAAAAATTCAGTTTCGAAACCAGGCAGGTCTGCCGTCCCTGTTGAGCGGAGAGCAGCAGAGAAGCCTACCTTGGCGGTTGCTTCTACGCTGATAACGAACGGCAGGGTATCGTTTCAGCAGAACGGAACATCTGCTAAAATGTTTAAGGGTGGCTTCCATGTGTCTGTGAACGTTATGAGAGACTTATCTTCAAAAGCAGTTTGAGGTAAATTAGACCTATCTAATTGAACACCGGGTGTGATACCAAATTAGTCCAATTAAATGATCACTATACATGATCATTTCAAACTGCAATACATTGCTATAAAAAAATGTCTGTACACAAATGTGACACTTAAAATAGAACACAGTGATTTGGTAATGATGTGTTCGACACCCATGTTTATTTATTGTTTAAATTGGAAGGACAACTGCATATTACACTCTAAAAAATGTTTGGTTAAAAACAACCCAAGTTGGGTTGAAAATGGACAAACCCAGCAATTGGGTTGTTTTAACCCAGTGGTTTGGTTAAATGTTTGCCCAACCTGCTGGGTAGTTTTATTTAACCCAACTACTGATTAAAAATGACTATATGGCTGGCTTAAAATGAATCCAAAATAGGTGAGAAATTAAAAATCAGACACATAATTACTAGAGGCAACAATAATAATCAAAAGGTGTACATTTATTAATAAGCAATTTAATAAATGTTTATTGTTTATTATTCATTATCTTATTCATAAATGCTCATTTATTAAACATATTAACAAATGTTAATTTCCAGCATATTCTGGGTTCATTTTAAGCAAGCAATACAGCAATTTTTATACAACAGCTGAGTTAAATAAAACTACCCAGCACGTTGGGCAAACATTTAACCCAACCACTGGGTTAAAACAACCCAATTGCTGGGTTTGTCCATTTTCAACCCAACTTGGGTTGTTTTTAACCCAGCATTTTTTAGAGTGTATATTTTACCTGCAGAAAGAAAACCTTGAACCTTTAGACAGTACATTTTTCCATGTTTGCATAGTCTAAGGCTACATTTGTGCAGTTAAAAGAAAATACTGTAAACATTATATGATTAGTAAGTCATGACAACATATGCATTTCCATTACTTTAACTCATCAAAATAATTGAAAGGTTAGTTCACCCAAAAATGAAAATTCTGTCATTAAGTACTCACCTTCATGTCGTTCCACACCTGTAATACCTTTGTTCATCTTCAGAACACAAATTAAGATTATATTTGATGAAATCTGAGGGCATCTGATCCACACATAGGCAGCAACATCATTGCACCTTTCATGTCCAGAAAGGTAGTTATAAACATGGTTAAAATAGTCAATGTGACTACAGTGGTTCAACCTTAATGTTGAAAAGTGACGAGAATACATTTTGTGTGCAAAAACAAAACAAAAAAATAACGACTTTACTCAACAATTTGAACCGTTGTCATATGTAGTGAACTCAGTGCAGGCTTCCTTGTTCCTTGTCTTTAAGTACTTAATGACAGAAACTTCATTTTTGGGTGAACTAACCTTTTAAACTAAAATAGCGACGGCTTTCTTGTTTCCGTGAATACAGTAAGAAACGATGGTAACTTTAACCACATTTAACAGTATCGCTCCATCTGCCATTTTTCGCTATTGTTCTTGCTTGCTTACCCAGTCTGATGATTCAGCTGATTTTTTTTTTTTTTTTTTTTATAATTTCTGAATTATATATAAATTTTTACCCTTCCATTTTGTTTTTATGCTGTTTTCAGTTTAATAAATTGTGAGGTGAATTTGTGATTGGCTAGTGAATGGCTCTTCCAGAATCCAGGATTATTTCCGAATCACAGCATTCACGCAGTACAATTTTGAGAGGATAACACAGATACAGCGGTGTAAAAACAAAGGATCATGAGTGTGTGTCCGCGCCACTCTGAGATGTGCAGGGATGAAATGCACTGAGGATATGGAGGGCTGGCACAGACATGACATCTAATAATGTCTTTCCTCTACAAGTCTGTCCTGCTTGGGTTGGATTTAGAGGAGGTTTATCTCCTTCATATAACCCCCCCCACACACACACACGCACACACCCGACACTCGCATTACGCTCACACACAAACACACACAAACTAACAAACAAAACCTGCATCAATAACACAAATGATTAAACATTCATGGCCTTTTGTAGGGAACATCTGCTCTATATAGAAGTCTAGCCTGAGGGACTGGGTGGAAAGAATCAGGAGGATTTTTCTCAAAGAAGCTCAAGGAAGCAATAAGATGGCACTCAGTCCTGTGTCTGAATGTGCCACACTCAGATATAGAAGAAACGCACATACAAACCCGTTGTAAAAACTACATTCAGTAGAGGTTTTGTGCTTTTGTCTAGGTGAATGGAAAAATCAGTATATTTTTTTTTATGTCGTTTAAAATGAAGAGACAGGAAGTTATTCGGGAAACAGAAAGAGAGAGAATGTACTTTGACTTCAATGTATGAAGAACAACGGTTGTGGCAAGACTTCTGACACACCTCGTACATTTGGCAAAACAAATCTATTTTATTACTTATTTTCACATTAAACCTGATAACTGACGAACAGGCAATATTATAGAGCTATACTACTTTATCAGAGGGTAACATCATATAGTATGAAACATGGACATTATTATTCCTTTTCAAATTTGTGCTATAGAATAAAATGCATAATATAAGCCAATTTCAATTAAGCTATTTTAATGCATAATGGCATGCAGGCATAATGGCATAAAGGGACAGTGCTACAATCAAGTGCTCTAAAAGACTAAATATTTTCTGCAATCTATACATCTCTCTCTGTCTTTCTCTCTCTATTATATATATATAAAATATGTATATAAAAGGTGATGTTAGGAGGGCACCTAGAATTCTTCTGAAGATGCAAACAGCACAAAATGCATCAATAAGCTCAAATAAAAGGTGTTTTTTTGCTATTAAATTATGTTGCTTCTGATATAAGACATGATGCAAGCCATAAGAAGGGCCAATGAAAAAAACTGAACAATTTAGAATAAACCCAACACACCTCTGATCCCAATTTAATCCTTTAGACATCATGTGACCAAACTGAGCAATATTTAGTTCAGTTGATGTATTCTGCACTTTATGTTAAGCCATCTCTGTTTTTTCCCCTTTCCCTTTTCTCTTTTTTTCCAAACCGCTGTTTCCGTAAGCGTTTCCTATTGATTGCTTCTACCGACTATAAACCCACACAGAGCCACCCCATCTGAGAAATGATTATCTTTGATTATCTCTGAGTTTGTGGTTCAATAAATTCATGAAAATTTGAGGCCTTGCTGTGCTTCCCACCAGAGTCGGCACGTATAAGTCTCTCTCTCAGTCCTTCAATGTGTTATCACTGCTCTCTACACAAACTCCGCACTTCTGAGGAGATTAATGACACATTGTCTGTGGAGATAACATCTGTCTCCACTGCTCCTGAAATATCAAGCTTAATAAATATATTTATGAGCCCTGCTCTCTATAGCACTAATGCAATCAGCCGTTGCCGCTCACGCTGGCCCAAGACACTGAAAACTCATTGACTTATTTTGTAGCAAATTAGTCCAACACCTAATCGCTGAACCCTGCTCCGTTTTTTGAATTACGACTCTGAAACACCCATATGCTCTGCAGCAACTGCAGTTTGAATTATATCAATTCGTAGACTCGCCGGTGTCCAGATTTCATTAGCAACACATTAACAACGCTTTACATCTATTACCATCCTGACATGTTCTATAAATAACCAGCATGGAAACAGAGTATTACCATTAAACGTACTAGCGTTACGGTAAAGAGATACATCATTAAAACTGAACATGGGTCATGAACAATAGGCATAATTGACTTTCAAAGATTAGAAGTAGTCATTGTGTGAATGTGGATGGGTCTATTGCGGCAGTAAGGTGTCATCTTCAGTCCAAAAATATGTGTCAAATAAAAAAATAAAAAAGTAAAAAATAAAATAAAATAAAATAATGGGTCTGAAAACACATTACAGTGAATAAATGGTGAGAGAATTTGCATTTTTGGCTGAACTATCCTTTAAGTTCAAGGAGTACACAGCGAGGAGCCATTTGTTTCCAGGGTAAACACGTTCCCCCCTCCTCACCTCCGTCCCACAGTCCCTAAACCTGACAGAGCAGTAGCCGAGGGCTACATGAGACACAGGATGCAGTACAAGGACAAATCCCCACCCACGAGGACAGGAAGAGGAAAGATGTGATTAACTCTTTATCATTGCGACTTTACAGCAGTATGAACATCGCTACAATGCGATTTGCCCCCCGATCTGACGCCCCACTCTCCTGTTCTCTAAATATTAGTCTAATCTGAGATATGTGCTGTAGCTTGAGGCGGAGGGAGGGTGGAGGGAGATAAGCCAAGAGGCTAAGCTAACAGAAATTAATAACTGTGATGGAGATCTGCCTGTTTAGCATAATTTCAGTACGAAAAGCACCCTGACCCCCCAATGATACTCTTTATCTTGATTATTTTGAACAATGTGAAACAACATAATTTTGTTTACTACTTAACCTTTAGCAGTCAGGTGCTACACCAAACCTGACACTCTTGCAACAACGTGTGAACGCTCAGAACTCACTGTGTTAATGTACACCTCTCTTCTTTTTTCTCTCTATCGCGCATACAATAAGCAGTGAAGTACAGATATAGAGATAAGATCTTGTTAAAATCACCTTGATTATTATATATGAATATTTCAGTCTCGTCATTGTGTTACACAGCTCAAATACTGGATGAAAAACAAGTTGAAAATGTACTATTTGGGCTTTTATGAAGCTAGTTTGGGGTTAAGAATTTTTTTTATGTTTTTGAAGTCTCTTAAGTTCACCGAGATTTATTTGATCAGACAAATATCGGAAAAACAGTAATATTGTGAAATAGTATTACAATTTAAAATATATTTTAAAACGTAATTTATCCCTGAATTTTCAGCAGTCTTCGGTCACATGATCAGAAATCAATATGCTGATTTGATGCTCAAGAAACATTTCACATTATTATCAATGTTGAAATCAGTTGCTTAATATTTTTGTGGAAACCATGATACTTTTTATCAGTATTCTTTGATAAATAGAAAGTTCAAAAGCAGCCTGTTTTTAAAAATACAAATCTATATAACATTCTAAATGTCTTTACTGTCACTTTTGATCAATTTAATGTATTCTTGTTGAATAAAAGTATTAATTTCTTAAAAAAAAAACAACAACAAAAAAAAACTTTTGAACATAGGTGTACATAAAGAAATGTTTTATGTACAGTTACGCTGCTGCTTCTCTTACACACTGCTTGTGTGTGCCATATGGAATAGGTCTCCTTCTGGATTTTTTCTTTAAGCTTTAAAATGAAATTGAATTTATTCAATAAGGCCAGCTTAGCTTTTTTAGGTCAAAATCTTCTGATAGATATCGAGTAGGCATTCATGTTTAGTTTCAGACATCTCTTCAAGGACTATATACAAAAAGATATAATATCATGCTCTCACAAACATAACATCTCAAGGTGTCTCAAGGTGTCAACACAGCAAAGTGATTATATATACTTCCCTAAAAATTAATGATTGTATGCACACCAGCAGAAGCACACAAAGTTGTAAACCGTTTTATCAAAAGCATCTGCACCTTGCAAGAGAGATGGGCGAGCAGAGGCGGGGATGTTAACTGCTATGGTAACCAACCCCTGGGGACAGAGAATTCTCATCGGATCACCTCCCAACATCTGGCTCTTAAACGTTCGTGCGCACACACACACATACACACAAAAAGAAAATGAAAATGAAATGCACAAAAAAAAAAAAAAAAAAAGAGTGCTAATGATTCACATGGATATCTGCCTTACAGACACAGTAAATATCTGCACACAGGCAAGCTAAAACACACACAGAGCTGGAATGAACTAACATTCAAAATATTATATAGTGCTGCATGAACACAACAGGTTAAATTGCAAGTATGGATGGAAGCATGGTGGTGATCCAGGTCAAATAAAGGCCTCTCATTTTCTAAACGTTAATGACTGTCATGAACAGGAAATTTCTCTGTGCAGCAAATTATTTATTATTATTATTATTATTATTTCAAGCCAAAAACAAATGTATTAATATGCTAATAAGTTTGGAAAATGGCTTAAAAATATGCCATTTAATTGGGTGAAATTAATATGAAAAATTTACAAATAATAATAATAATAAATTCAATAAAAAAAAAAAAAATCTAAATTAAAATTTCCAGGTGACCTTGATAAGGGCAGAGAAAAAAAATGAGCACCAGTTTCTTAATAATGTTTCATATCTAGTCCCAAAGCGTAGGCATCAAACCTCATCATCAACATACAATTTAATACAGCTTCATAAAATAATGCCCTTTAATGTCTTTATGTATTTAACATAATAATGCCTTAGCAAAATGGTCATAATTAACTGAGTTTTCTACTTAAAGATACTTGTCACTGATTAAGAGACCTGTTTTAGTAATTTACATCACTGTAAGTGTTGAGTGACTCTCCCTTCCCCCAAAACTCTAGTGAATTATGAGCATATTGGCAGCCATGTTGAGAGAGACAATCAAAACAGTAAGACACACTAATGTGGAACACCTCTCGCAGTATAAGTGATAAAATGCTTTTTTTTTTTTTTTTTTCTCACAATAAGGAATGTCTTATGACGATGCTCGCAGATTTAATATTATATGCAAAGGAAAGAAACTTATTGAGACTGAAAGAAAAAAGTTGAAAATAGCATACTTCAGTATGACCCCTGGCATTGTCTACTGTCCACTAAAAACAACTC
This sequence comes from Chanodichthys erythropterus, assembly GCF_024489055.1. Classification (NCBI taxonomy): domain Eukaryota; kingdom Metazoa; phylum Chordata; class Actinopteri; order Cypriniformes; family Xenocyprididae; genus Chanodichthys; species Chanodichthys erythropterus. The sequence goes on from NC_090225.1 coordinate 16,747,668, forward strand.
GCAGCCTTGACTGAGTCAAGAGTGACGGTGCACAGACAGAGGTATTCAGGTGGAAATGACCTAAAATGTCAATTAGCAAATTATCATTGGCTTTAAAGAGAATGGGATCTTTTCTTTCTTTTTTTCTAAACTGTCTGACAACCCTATCCCCTGAGACTATTACAGAGTGATTTTTGAGGTATTGTATTCATGAGGGGTTTCCAGTAATTGGATTAAATTGGTTCCAGAATGTAGCAATTTATATTGTAATATCCTATTACTTCTAATACTGTTCTTAATTAATTAGGTCTCTTTTTTTTCCTTGATGTATAAGTTAGCTACTACAGGAAGCTGGGTTAAGTTTGTCCCCTTCCCCCTCTTTTGCCTCCCCATCCACCTCCTCATCATCATCATCATCGCTCTGCATTTGGAATAACAGAGGTTAAGTTGCTGAGATTCTAGGAAATGTTTTTGGATCATACCACTGTTTTTTGCATTTTCAGGTCTAAAACAAAAAGACAACATATAGACATGTTTCTTAACATATATCCAAGATACACTGATACAGAAACCTGAAACAAACAACACCTACAACACCAAAAATATCAAAAATGCAATGTGTATGTGCATTAAAAAACAAAAACAACATACAACCTTTCAAATTAGTGTTTGATCCTTGATTTGTTATCACTGTCTCTTCGCTTCATGTTCTGGATCTCATTTTAATATATGAAAGCCATTCTGCTTTGCCTAAAGGTTGCCTAAACGAATACAATGTTCAGACAATTTCCATATGCAAATATGCTTTAATTAAGTCAATTAAATAATTTCTATATATTTTTTTTTTTCCTTTGCCGAGCCTTCAGGCTGAGTGTGGCTACATAACACACTCGCATTCATTGGAAGATGAAAAACAAGTGATGGGTTGTGAGATGAAAGTGGCAAACATGCACAGAAAAACATTACACAGTGTGGTCTGACTGTCTTTGTCAAAGTCTATATGTATTGCTATTTATTACACCAGTCAGAGCAATAAAAGGTGTTAATTATAGTCCAAAATTTCTTTTAAAAAGTATTTCTCTTTTTATCAACAGCTGTCTTTTAACCCCAACACAAATCTTTACCGTAATATCTACTCCATAATATCTTCATCATTACTCCAGTGTCACATGATCCTTCAGAAATCAATCTAATATGCTGATTTGGTGCTCAAAAAACATTTCTTATTATGATCATTGTTGAAAAATAGTTTTTGCTGTGTAATATTTTTGTGAAAACTATGATAGACTACCATTGAAAACATTGGGGTAAGTAAGATTTTAAAAGAGAGAGAAAAAAAAAGAAAATAAATGAATAATATTTATGTATAATGTATAATTTAATGAATAATAATATATGATTGAGCAAGGACACTCTATATTAAAAAGTGACAGTAAATACATTTATAATGTTACAAAATATTTCTATTTCTATTTCAATTTCAATTTCTTTTTTTTCTTTTTTTTTTTCTATTCAAATAATCCTGAAAAAATGTTAATGTTTTAACAAAATATTAACAGGAAAAACTATTTTCAACATTGATAATAATCAGAACCATCATTAATTACTTAGAACCAATAACAACTGATAATAACTGAGCATCAAATCAGCATATTAGAATGATTTCTGATCATGAGACACTGAAGACTGACAAAATCCCTGGTGAAAATCCACAGTAATAAATTACATTTAATTACATGGAATGTGACATTTGTGATACTGTGATATGCAATGATTTGACATATATCATTTCTGCTTAAAATAATACATGATGTTAACTAACTGGATGACTTGTATTATCTTAGAACTGTACATTTCAGCCATATGGACATAATTTAGTCACGGTCACATCTGATAACAGATTATTTAAAATTATAATGTAGAAACATGCATTTTTTGTAAAGCCGATCTGAAACATATTGTGAAAAGCACTATACCAATACATGTGAATTGAATTGAAATAAAATATCAAAATAAAACAACAGATATTTTAATGTGTAATAATATTTCACATTACTGTTTTTACTGTATTTTTGATCAAATAAATGCATTAAAAACATTTTAAAAAATCTGTAAATACATAAAATCAATCTAAAGGATAGTAAATTGTATTAATGTCAACATGTAACCACACCTTATTTGACTATTTGAAATCTAAAAGATTCTTTAAGCTGTTATCTGACAAACAGAATAAAATAAGTAAACAAGATTATATATTTAAAAAAATAAATAAATAAATAAAAAAAAAAAATAGAAATAAATAGAAAAAAAGTACATGAGGAAAAAGTACATATTGGCTTTGTTTCCAGACACTATGTTCATGAATAATTTCACAACTTGGGTCGCATGAGAACTACCTAACAAGCTGTCACTTCAAAGAAACACTCAATATTACATAAAGCCATGCTACTGCGTGCTTATTCTATTAGCATGAATGCTAAAATGACACCTGAACAAAGAAGCGTGTGGCAGCGCCCGTATGCAAGCTGCCACAAGAGAACGACCCTGCGTATCATCTGTATTCTTCCCATCAGCCAAACAAATACACACTCACAATGGAAAATAAAAGAGCAACTTTTAAAATCTCATCAGGGACTCAAGTTAGATGGACTGAATTTACATCACTCCAGTGGCCCTTTAATTTGGTTTCTGCTATATAACCCTGCCTTAAATTACACAGAGAATAATGAAAAATCGTTAGGCACTTTGATTATATTAGTCAAACATACAGAGTCTGCATTTCAGGAAACTAAATCTTGTTTTGCCTAGTGTAATTATTAAAAATGCAATCTTGCCAGTGACTATTACTGGTGGGAATCAGCAGGGACCTGGGGATACAATATTATATTTATATTTTAGAGTATAATTTTATATTGTGATTCTAACAAAAAATATCAATGTGAAATCTTGAACTAAAACTAAACATACTGTGGCTAAAATCAAAATATTTGTAATCAATTTTCCACTCACATAGAGACTACTGTAGGTGATGTATGGTAGTATAGTATTGGGGGGGGGGGGGTTCCTTGTGTGCGAGACAGCTGAGCCCTTGGGCTTCAGCAACCACAAGGTGGCATCTTCCTTCCTGAAGGAGAGTTCTGTTTCATGTCTGATCTGAGGGGGACTCACGCATACAGCATCCTAAAAGCAGGTGGAAGCGTGTGTGTGTGTCATGGGCTCAATGCGTTCACGACTAACCTGCGTATATTTAATGAGCAATACCATCATCTACCTCAGCTCCTCTCTCTCTTGTTAAATGGACTACAACCACTGTCAGGCAGCAGCACTCATTCCTCCATGGAGAAAGATGAGGGCTCTTAAATGGGAACGTATACATGTATAAGTAGAATAGGGAGAGGTAACCAGAACAGTGACACAGAATGGGATCTTGCATTTCGGTCAAAGGTTATATATTAAAGAGCATGAAAAAAAAATGAAAAGAATGAGGAGAAAAAAAAAAAAACTCTGAAAATATAATTTAAGTATAAGGTTGATTCTTCATGACTTTTCCTAATATCATGAGAAATGTTGAAACAAAATTTTAAACATGATAAATGCTTTAAATGTTCACCATAAGAAATGTTGCATTACTTATGTTTGGGGTCTCAGAGACCCAAGAAATAAAACATTAAAATTGTAATTAATTTTGCGCATGCTAAAATTTTCTGTCTGGTGTTAATATACTGTATTAGAGATACACTCCCAACAGTTGTTTCTATAATATATATATATATATATATATATATATATATATATATATATATATAAATATATATATATATATTTTTTTTTTTTTTTTTTTCTCTATCTATCTCTCTACAGTGTGTTTCTGCTGGGGCCAAATTGACCACAAATGGAAAAAATGGTTTTCACTGATAAGAAACTTATTATAAGAATTTAAAGGGAAAAAGATGTTAATTTTGAAATAATTACTATCAAAACTTGTATTTTTTTTTCAGATACATTCATATATTTTATTAAAACGTATAATTATAATTTATTAAGTAAAGTTAACAGAACAAGACAGATAAGGTTTTATATAAAAGATGATTCTTGATAATATGGATCACCAAAAATAGAAAACACACACATAAATAAAAATCTGCACAAAAAGGGAAACAAAAAAAGACATAATATAAGATGAGGTTGCTTGTCTACAGTCCACTGGTATGAATAATTACTGCCCAGTTGTTTTGCATCTGCGGATCAGACAGATATTGTTTTGTGTTTCCTCTTTTTTCAGCAACTACTCTTTCAGCGCTGACAGCTACAGGGAACACGGCTATCAGTGAGAGAGAAAGCATGTGAGAAAGAGAGAGAATGCAGTGGAGGCTACTGACTACTCCTGAAGTCCATTATCTTCACCTCCGGCTCACGCTCTCTCCTCACCTGTTCATTTCTTCCCGTCATTTGCCATATGGAGGAGCAGTGCACACTGAGTAAACAGTTCCATTTCCATCGACGGCAGGTCATTACAGGACGTGTTCATTTTCCTTTTCACAGGCTGGCTTTAGCAGCTGCACCTTCACTGATTCTATAGGTGCAATTAAACATCTGCTTGGTGTAATTGATTAATATGATCTGAGCACAGAACACTGTAGATGTGGCTAGAAGGAAATATTTTCATATTTTTCTCACTTATTCGTTTATGTCAAATTCAAGTCCGATGTAAAATGTAATGCTTTATTACTAATCTTCATGGCTATTAACTAATTTTATTTATTTATTTATTTATTTATTTATTTATTTATTTATTTATTTATTTATTTATTTATTTATTTATTTATTTATGCCAAGTCAGCAACAAGGCTATTTTCGTGGCGAAAAACAAATAAATTAATTCAATCAATAATTACTGAATAAAATATACATTTTTATATGAATTATAATAATTATTTATAATATATTTTATTTGAATTATATATAAGCAATTGCTTATAAAAATGTTTTATTTTAATTATATATAATAAATAAATAATCATAATTATAATTAATATTATAAAAATGTATATTTTATTCAGTAATTATTAATTATTAATTATTATTATTATTATAATTATTATTATTGTTATTTTAACAGAAATGTAATTGTTCATATATCGTCCAGACAAAACATGAAAATGTCCATCTCTACTGATAGATCCCTTATTACAACAACATTTTTATTAACACTTATTTCTAGTTTGCATTCCACACTCCAGAATTTGCTTCCTCATATTTGGAGAGATATAGTAATATCACATTCACTTTTCTAATGCCAGTGAGGCTAAAAAGGTTAAAATCTGCTGTCTCACATTGGTCAAATGACCAACAACAAAATTATTTCCTGTCACGCTCCAGAGTTTGAGTCTAGCCAGCCAATATGATCTCTATTCATATTTTACCAAATATGAAATGAGGCAGAGTAAAATACAGCCTGATGGGGCCACATCTGCATCACTAAAACAGAAAAAAACCTCCTAAGCTGACTTAAGTAGACAATTTACCTCAAGAACAGTTTTTGTTTTTGCTCGCATTTGCGGAAACAGCATGTTCTTGATTATCAGTTTCAGTGTGGAGTCGTTCATGTAAATAGGTCCACATCTTGGGAAGCTAATATGCAAAGAAGCCCTGTCCCGTGCGTCAGGATCTGTGGAACAAGGAGATTAATGGAATCCTAAAAGTGTAAATTATAGCCTTTACCCACTGCAGCGTGGAGAGGAGGGCCGACAGCCCCCAGGGAGGCTCCCCACAAAGCAATTCCACCAGCTCCACACATGCAGATCTCCTATACACAGAGGTGAAGGGCAATTTCCCCTAGTCTCACTTCTTTATTTATTTCCACAGATAGACTGGCTGGACACATCTACATATCCACGTGATGGTGGCTGCACATGTTGTACACAGGTAATAATGTGCTGGCAACGGGGGGTGGCGGGTCAGCAGGGACAGCAGATTCCACTGTATGATTCTAAACCTCAGACTGGACGATGAAAGCTGATGAATAAATGGTGCTGAAAAACCTGTCAATGGTCACATCTTTCATTTTCAATATAGACTGACAATGTTTCTATAAGGTTCTTGTGTTTGCCAACTAAAATTTTAAGTCAACATCAAAAAAATCTAAAGGAAAATGAACCCTGTTTACTTTATACTTTATTAACTTATTGGTTTTAATGATCTGTGTAAATTTTCCTGAAGAAGAAAAACAACTGTTTAGCTTCATAATCTTTGATCAAATGAAGTAAATGATCTTATTTGTTAGGGATGCACAATATGTCAGCACCATATCAGTTATTGCATTGGACAATATTGATTTAGATTACCTTTGCTGTCATCTAACACTTACTTAAAATGAATATTAAAATTTAAAAACACTTGGGTACACTCTAAAAATGCTGTCTTGTTTTAACAAATTTGGGTCAAAAATGGACAAACTTGGGTCAAATTTGTATATTTATTTAATTTATTTATTACACAATGGTTGGGTTTGTCCATATTTGACCCAAATTTGAATTGAAATAACCCAGCATTTTTGTGTAATGTTTGTCAAATAGTTATTTGGGCACAGTTTTATCAAACTCGCATTCAGGTCGGGTACAGTATGTACTTTTCACCATCCAATCAATTCCTGATGGATTAAATCATAGCTGTTCTAAGTTATTTTACATCCAGCAAGTTGCAAATGGCAATTTGCAATTACTTTAAATCTGAAATTAAGCAGAATAATCCTGAAAATACAAAAAATAAATAAATAAATAAATAAAGTGCAGAGCATGTAGGGCTGCACAATTCTGGATAAATTGAGAATCACGATTTGTTTTTTTCCCAAAAAGAGATCATGATTCTCCCACAAAATAACATGTAATTTACGAGAGGTTCTGACAAAATAACATTTGCTGCAGTTGCTCCAAAGGTTTAATTAATCCGAATTATTAAAAAAAAAAAAAAAAACGGTTTAAATGAATGCTTCAATGACTCACTCATAAATACTTCACTTGTTTTGTTTCTGGATGAATCAGCATTTTTTGAACAAATCACTGAATGAATGATTCAATGCCAAATACATATTTTTTTACAGTCACTTGTTGCCACCAAGTGATTTAACGATGTAATGATAAAATCGTTATTTGAAGAGTCACTCAAAAACCAAAGACATCAGTGTTTATATCTGAAGTATAAACTTTTCTCCCAGAACTTCTGTGATAATGAATATTTTCAACACAAAAATGATGAGAATGTTGATTTGAAACTTCCACTGTGCATTTGTCATTATTTAAGAGACACAGGCAAATTATTGTCAATTCATGTTTGATTTATGCAATCATTTAACGATTAATCGTGCAGCTCAAAGAGCATGTTGTGACATGGTGGCTACAGGAGCCAATGACATGGACTGCTCTGTCATGGACAGTCAGACCAAAAAAAACAAAAAAAACAACAACATGCAAACCTATTCACATAAGACCACAGAAGGCGAAAACAACAACAACAAACTCAAAAAAAGAGAAAGAAAGAAACAGCAGCTAACCTCTAAGAAATTGCAGCTGACAGGAGGGCACCTCAGGACAGAAAGCCATAATTATAAACACCTTGTATTGTATGTATTATAATGGAGTGATGCGTGTCTGATGGATGAAAACATTTCAGATTTTTTTCTCTCTTTTCTTTCTTCCTTCCTTCCTTCCTTCCTCTGATCTGGCAACACTGCTGTCCCCCCACCCCCCACCCCAACTCTCCCTTTTTACTATTCATTGAGATACAATCGCCGGTTGGCACTTCTCCAGTGTTAGATGCATTTGAATAATACATGACCTGCCCTTTCGCTGACATCACGGTGCCAGAGCTCCAACAAGGTATGAATCTTATTCTATATATACTTCCAATGTTCAGCTGTTCACAATCTATACTGTCAACAATTTATCACAGGATGCAGAGTGGCGCTGCCAAGTTATCAGAGTGGTCGGCGGCCGTGTATGATCTAGTCAGAGCATCTGGCTCTTCACTGCTCGTGACATTAGCCCAGACAAGAGAATCAGTGGACTATTGAATGCAATTACAGTAAGCAAGACAGACAATAAAGATTGATAGGGCTTTTTCATTTTATCACACAAGGAAACATAACGGCGGTGAGGCTTCGCCTTCAACTGCCTGCATCTAATAATGATTGAGGGTGTGCCATGGTGTGGGCAAGACGAGAGGTGAGAGAGAGAGAGAGAGAGAAAGAGCATATACACAATTGGGCTCTGCCCTTTTATCTATGCACATGCATCATGGACAAACGGGGATACGCACTCCTTCACACACACACACACACACACATAGCGTGCGCATATGCATTCATGCTCACATGCAAAATGCAAACAGACGGTATACGCATGCAGAGACACCCACACAAATGTGTGTGTGTGAGCAGATACCTTCTGTTTGGACTTTCAGAGCGAGTTTGTGCGAGAGCCTTGGTGAATAATTGCATTCGGAGGATTTTAAAGGAGAGAAAAGCCCTCGACGTGCCCGTGCTCTGTTAATGATGAATATTTACACGACATCGATCACATTTTTGCAAGCAATCTCAATGATTAAGAGGGGAGAGAGTCACCATGCATATTTAAACAATGCGAGAGATAATAAATGAGCCCTTTCAATACAATCAACAACCTCAGGCAAAACAGAGGAAAAAACATCACAAGAGAAAATATCTCGGCTGTTGACCACGCTGAAAGGCCAAAAAGACCCCCGTCTAAGAGCCTGGATACATATTCATACCGCAGCCTTGTTGCATTTAAACAAAGCGCGTTTGGAATGGAGCGTGTTTACCGAAAAGCGAAACTGACAGGTCACATTAAAATGACCTGACAAGATTCTGAAAGGTGACTATCGGGACAAAACGCATTATGAATTGCAGTTTTCGACCGGACTTACATGCAAACGTGACAAATGTTTAATTCCTTGAAAGAGAGTGGGGAAAAAAAGCCATTTTCTGGGAGACACTGTGGAGATGACATGTCAACGCAAGACTGTTCTATTATTTGCTTGAGTAATCATAACAATACAACATGCTTTCCCCTAAGAGTTAATTGCAATGTGGAGGAACAGGCCAAAGCAAGCAATTCTATATTTGCAAGAGCGTGTTGGCATGGTGCTTTTCTCTTGAGATAAGAGAAAATTTCTCATTTTAACATGATATTCAATACATATTGATATATTATTATCTATTCTAGTAAAGTATTGCTGCATAGTGGGTATGAAATGGATATTGTATATATTATGGCTATCAATCAATCAAATTAATGACATGCCAATTAACAGATTATCGAACTTTAGAGGAAAAAGCCCCAAAATGAAGCTATGTATTTTGATCCAAAAAAAAAAAGTGATAATGATATTCTGAATGCATTTCCACAAACATCATTCTGCATGATTTAAGTGGTTTCATCATGGGGACCAAGGTCCAAATTTACTTATATTACTATATTTGTGGGGACATTTGGTCCCCCCACACACACACATACAGGTGGTACTTGAAGATGAATTGCTGCAAATGCAGGGAAACATTCTTATTCAAGGATTTACAATTAATATTTTTTTACAAATATATTTTATTTATAGATTTTTTTTATTTATTTATAGATTTGTAATTTTTAAACCATTAATCTCTTTTTTTTTTTTACATATCGTTAGCCTCATAGCATAATAGCCCAGATCATATTTCAAAGGCAGATATCACAATTTGACAATTATGCTATGAGGCTAATGCTATATAAAGTGCTCAGTGTAAATGAGTACATCCCCTTTGAAAAGTAAAATTTTAAACAATATCTCAATGAACACAAAAATAATTTCAAAAATGTTGACAAGACTAAGTTTAATATAACATCTGTTTAACTTATAACATAAAAGTAAGGTTAATAATATAATTTAGAGAACAACATTTTTACTCAAATTAGGGTGATGCAAAAATGAGTACACCCCACTGAAAGTCTCTGGAGCAAAGCTAAATTTTAGACTACAAATGTCTAATTTAACAAGAATTCAACCACAGGTAAGTCTAATTATTCATTACACAGGTGACCAGCAGACAGTTGACTATAAAAGGGTGTTAAAAGCCCTTCCCATTTCATGCTGTCAGCAATGGCACCACATGGAAGAGAAATGTCTCAAGACCTGAGAAAGAAAATTATTTCTTTACACCCGAAAGGTGAAGGCTACAATAAGATCAGCAAAGCTTTACTTATCAGTCAGAGTACTGTATCAAACGTGGTACAAAAATTTGAAAAAGATGGAACTGCAACCATTTCACAGAGACGTCCAGGTCCTCCACGGAAGTTAACACCCCGACAGGAGCGTCTTCTGATGAGAAGGATTGAAGAAAATCAGCATGCAAGTTCACTGCATTTATCTAAAGATTGTTCAAAGGGGTGTACTAATTTATGCTGAGCACTGTATATTTGATGGACTAACAAAATCTGTTTCTGGTTAACAACTACACCCAAGCAGCAACAACAACAACAAAAAAGGAAATAAGTAAACCCTTAAACAAGCACTTTGAGCACTGTCTTGTCTAAGTTTGCATCCCGCATCTAAGAAGGTTTGGAAGGTGTGTGTACTGTGTGTGTGTGTGTGTCAAGGCCTGACAGCTAAGGATATTTGCATGCACACACAGTTTCGCATGCAGTCACACAGGCAAGCTGCTGGGCTCTTATCACCTCAGATAAGGCCTGACTGGCCTTTTACCTAGGGGAGCCAGGTCTAATCTGAAAAAGCCTGTCACTAACAAAGAGAGATCCCTTCCTCAAGGATATCAAGGCTAAAGTGAAACCCAACTTTGCTCCTCTGCCTCTTTACTTCCTTTTATCGGCCCCTTCATTTGGGCCCAGACTTATTACTCCCATAATGCAACACTTTCACCCCGACTCAACCACTCCATTACCCATGGATATTGTCCCTCTTGCCCTTACTGTCTGATAAGTGCAAATGAATGGCCAAATAAATATTGACAAACTGTTTTTTTTTTCTTTCATTCCCGACTGGATTGACTTTGTCTGCACCCTAGCAGTTATTACAATAAGCTCTCTGCCTCTTACGTGTGCATCTGCTTTCATCAATGATAAAAGGTTGAGCTTAATCCAAGGATAATATGTCTGTCACGTTTATTCACCCATAAAAAAAATAAATAAATAAATAAAAGATTTGTACAAATAGTCAGTGATTGTTAAATCTATCAAAACCATGGCCATTTATCAAGGTACCTATGGTGAGATTAAACTGGAATACAGAAATATTGTCGCTGTTAATGAGGGTGTTGGCTTATAAAAAAAAGGACACCCAAACCATGAACACAACACAACCGTAAAGCGGCGTTAGGCAATTTGCTTGTGTGATAAAAGAGCGCACATTTTCTCTAAAGGTAAGCAGTTCTGTTAACACACAAACTCTGACTTCCAGTAGTGGAGCTTTGTTAAGATTCATATCGACAAATGTCAAAAAGAATTAAAAAGATAACTGTCATTCAGAATGGGCTTCGGCACTCTGACATATTGCTCATAGACGGGGAAGATAAGGCAGACCCCAGCTTCCTGTTTCTCAGTCAGAGCCCACTGCTTTCCTGCACATCCAAAGAGCTAATTCCCCGCTCATATGAATATGCCATTTTCATACTGCCAAGATGATGAATCCCTGAACTGTACGTCACTGTTAGCAGGCCCTACCAAAAATGCCATATTAATGTCAAATGAGATATAACGATTTAGATTTGTCAGATTGCCCAGTGTCAGTCCACATCCATCCTGTGAGCTGGTGGAGATTTCCCATCAGACACTGAGAGGAAGAGCAGATAACACACACCTCTCTGTGTTGGGCTGCTCTCAATGGAGGCAAAGGGGCAAAAGTAGTTATTCCAACTGCCCTGTTCACTGTAGTTAATCAGTAACAGAATAAAAAATAATAAAAAATATGGATATTAAACTAACCTATTGTGATTATGTTAGGGAGACCTGGGGTAATTGCAATAGTTTCCATCAAAACTCACAGACTACTGTAAGTCTGTTGATATGAGTGGAAGAAGGAAGGAAGGAAGGAAGGAAGGAAGGAAGGAAGGAAGGAAGGACTAGAGTTACTGAATCAATTTTAAAGAACTTAAGGTTTTACCAGAAAGACTCGGGAAGCAAAGAAACGTTTGAATACAATTTATTCAACAGTATGAATGTAAATATCAAAGAAATGATAAAGTTCTTTGGCGTAGGCCCTGTCCATAGTACAATCCGGAGGGTAGCAGACGTTTGCAGATGAAGGCAGGGGCGGAGCCTACCCCCGATGTATGGACAGGGACCGACCTGGTGGCGGTGGGGAGGATGGGGGTGAACGCCGGCGATGGTATCTGCGAACACGATAGTGGGTGGGAACAGAACTTATATACTCAGGTGACGTGTAATGATTGGTTAGAATATGAGCAATGACGTTCATTAGAGTCTTCCGGGTAGAACTTCCACTAAACGCTCCCATTTCTATGAGGAGAAATGTCTTAAATGATTGCATAATACTTTCATGTTTAAAAGGTTATTTCAATTTTATTCTAGTGATAAAGTATGTTACAGTTTTATCAAACTTAAAAATGAATTAAAACAATTAATTAAAACTAAATCCATATAATGATCCCATGATGGGAACCCCTAAAAGGTTCTTCATATGAAGCACCTGACAGAACACTTAAAGTTCTATATAGAACCTTTTCTTTGAAGAGTAACACTAGACTTATTTGGTGCTTCTCAACTGGTAAGATCACTGAACAGTGGTATGTTCTGACAGGGTCACAGACATCATAAGAAAACACTGCTACATGGAAAAAACAACATGCAACTAACTATTTAATCGTGCACCATTATAATAGCAAAATAAATAGATAAGAATTGTCTGTTGATGTTAAAGGCCCTGTACAACATTAACTCCAATTAATATGAGCACATGAGCATATGAGATATCAAAAAGGCTTCAACTAAACATATAATTAACAAAACATTCTGAAGATACATTTTTGTATTAAGTTATTTTTTCTTTCTTCCTTTTTTTTCCTATAACTAATGTACAATTGCTTCTGACCTCATACAAATTCACTACCTAGAGATAAAATAAACAAAATATTCAAAGACATCAAACACTTCAAAATCCAAAATTTCTGACAAAATAAAATGATTGCTGATATTATAAATTCCTTTACTGAAGACATTTAATGCCTCCCTTAAAGCCCAAAGTATACTTTGGTCATTTGTAATCAAGTCTGAGGATGTTATAAAGTATAAAGTATAAAAGAAGTATAAAGTTTAAAGTATAACTTTTTGAATGAATGAATGAATGAATGAATGAATGAATGGATGAATGAATGAATGAATGAATGAATGAATGAATGAATGAATGAATGAATGAATGAATGAATGAAAGATCAAAAGGATAAACAATGCAAATTTATTTTCACAGCCTTCTTTGATCATATTTACAAAGGGTGCAAATAATTCTGACCATGGCTTTATATGTGTTGTGCACCTGTGTTTACTGTGCTGTATTACATTTTAATAAAATAGCACATAGAGGTCAAGAGGAGAGGGTTCCCTGCCCAGCCCAGAGCTTAAGGCAGGAAAAAAACAAGCTTCCAGCCTTTTAAAGGTCGTTAATGAAGCAGAGAGGAACTGTTTAGCATACCGTACTCTCCCTCTCTAACAACATCATCAGCTTAACAAGTTCAAACTACAATGCATCAGCTTCAAGATACAATCTCCGATAGCAATTAAGCAGGAAACGTGCAATTTGCTCAAGAAAAAAAAATAGTCAATACCTATTATTGGATCTGCATACTGAAGTAGTACGTTTCTCCTAGACTATCTGCAACAGCAATCACAGGCCTTTGAATTGAGTTCACTATAGCAGTCATTCTCAACGTTGGGGACTCCAACATGCATATAAGAAGTTTCTAATTAAGGGGTACTTGGAACGAGAAATTAAATAAAAAAAAAAAAAAGTATTTCTACAGTTTTCTACAAGTTATTTAGAAATAACAGTCCTGTAAAAATCTTAACATTCCAAATAAATTCTCCTTATTAAACCACTGTACTTTCAGCCATGCCATTAGTTAATATAAAAATAAATAAATAAATAAAACTCTATGGTGTGTAAGGTAGCATATCCTCAGCGTGTGTGTCTCACTTTCCATGACGTTGTCCAATAGGTTTTCTACAATTCTTTTAACAGAATCACCATGGTGATTGATTCACTGGGTCATTGCCTAGACCTCTCCTCTTCAACCACAGAGCAATACACAAATGTATACATTTACCACCTGTGGCATTGGAGGGGAGCATGTAACATCACAGACATTTTCCATTATTCATTCTACTTCTCAGGCTTTCTGATGGTCCCTCTCAGATGACTCTTTTGAACAGGGCCACTGCTGATTTAAAAGGGAAAGGCTGCATGTATTCAGTGTGGCTGAAAAACTATATAACCCACATTCAACTACACACTTAACGTATCCATATATGACACTCAGATTCATACTCTAACCTCTGTTGCCTTGAGAAATATTAACTGTATATGTAGCCACAAGGGCAACACAGCACTTATCTGCTGAGAGATAAGTGGGGAAAAAAGTTTTTTTTTTCTTTGGTCATGTTAAAACAGTCCAATTTTAAACTTTAACTGCCACAAAAATGCTACAAAACAGCCTATTTTGAATGCATGAAAGTTCAAGAAAAAGGTCATCTGAGAAAGAAAATTATCATTAGTCATCCTCATGTTGTTCCAAGCCCATATAAACTTTTAGATAAAGAAAATAGAAAGTGAAGGAAAAAAAAATGTACAAAGCCTACAGTAAAAACCTAGCCTTATTATAAATATGGTGAAAAACTGTAAACTTTGCATTATATGTAATTTTGCTATAAAACACAGTTACATTTATTGCTGTTCCAAGTAAAAACTATGAATTGACAATTTATGGCAAACAAAAAAAATTTTTAAAAAAATTAAAAAAAAAACGACATTCCCAGAAGTGTCTGCATGATACAGTATATCATATTTTGTACAAATAATTTGGTTTCTACTTATTTTTGTTATCAGTTATAAGAGGACTGGCTGAACAGGCCACTTACAATGAATTATGATTCAACATGTGGCTTTCTATTGTACCACCTGTATTATTATGGATGTTATCAGTACATTTAAAGTATAAATAGCAGATTTGCAAGAAAATTAATGACTTAATGAAATATATGGATATAATTTTTGGCAACAACAGCTGCCATTTATTACCACAAATTTAACAAGATATTTGGTTTTATTTGATAACGATATTAACTAAATGAGTGTGCTTGAACTAACAATGATCAATGCTTTTACAGAATTTATTAATCTTATCTACTGTTAATCTCAAATTTTACTAACACAAACTACATAACTACATAAATTTTACTAATACAAACTTTTGCCATTTTAAAGGTTGACAGTCTGAATCCCCATTTATTTATTTATTTTCTGCTATTGAGTTCTAAGGGGAGAAAAGTTATGTGGGATTAAAAAAAGACATTTAGGGTAAATAAATAATGACAAATTTAATTATTGGGTGAACTATCCCTTTAACTCCTAAGACTGTGTACTTTACTAAAAATAAACAGCATAGTCAACACAATGCAAGTGGTGATGACTAACCAGGCTTGTAGCTATTCTAATATAAACATTGCTATTAGTGTCTTAATTAAAGATGTAAATACCAACCCCGCTTCGAAAAAATCAGGCCAGACATCAGAATTAAACATGTGGCAGAGTACCGAACGGGACGCCATGTTGGAGGAGATTCCTAATAAAAGAGAATTAGAAAGGAGCTGACCCAAATATCATCTCACCAACAGAGGAATCGTGTTATGGTAAGTAGGCCATAAAGGTACTTAAAGATTATGCAAAATTCTCTTTTAATGGATGACATGGAGAAATGAAAGACAGGAAAATCTCCAGGCAAGGGAAAGGTAACCGCCCCTTTCGTCTCAACGTGTGTGTGGTGACAGCCACAGGGCATGAAAGGAGTTGTGCTGTGGTACATAAAGGCAGGTGGGGATAGAGAGAGCTGGGCTGGGGCATTTTGGTAAGAAAATAATAAAGGTTTTGTAATTTTTGCTGATATTCATATGACTTCATATAGGCTAGATATGCATCAATACAAGCTAAACAGTACATACAAAAACAAATACAGTGCAATATCATTACATGTTAGACCACTGCGTAATGTAGGTACACACAAGAAACCATGTCCATAGTGTCCTTCTCCCCACCTCACTTATCCAGACCTCTCTAACATGCACACACATACACATCTCACTATACAACAGAACCAGCAGTGGGGCAGCGGCAAGGCCCTTGTGGAACCCATGCACCGTGAACCCTGAATTTTATGACTTCATTATTTTCCTTCCCCGCAACGCTCGCTTTCATTTGAGCAAGTCTCCATGTTGGTATAATGAGAGTGCTATAAAAACGTTGCTTTAAAAGGGTTTGCATACTCTCCCATTCTCAGCTCAACCCTTCAGCAAGCATATGGCAGGTAATCAGGTCGGCAATCACAGTGCCCATAATATGTGCTGCATGATTTCAGCATTGTGCTATTATCCATCTGTTTCTGCACGGAGAGACATGAACCTTCCTGTGAGAGGTCAGTGCTTTCATGGTACTCCTGGATCCTCCTGGAAGCTTTCTTGCCTTCTTCCTGGTAAGCGGCACTCCTGATTTCACATGGACTCACATTTATTCATTTCACATTTATTTCCTTTTTCCATCAACTGGATAATTCCCTGACAAAGGCACACTTAGGCCAAATTCTACCCCTTACCCCTTCCCTTTCCCCTACCCCTTTGTTTTGCGCGTTCACGGGAAGTGGTAGGGGTGTCTCGATTCTCTTTTGGCTGGAGCGGTAGGGGTAAGAGGAAGGGCCAGATGGAGATTTTTTTGGGACCACACTTTGAACAAAGTCCAAAATACAGCGCAAAACGTAGGGAGTGAGTAATCTGTTAAATGTGCTTGAGCCTGATTTCTGTTGATATGCGCACTTCATTGCTGTTCATACTGGTTAAATGTTACAGGACACTAATAAAAGAAACTAGGTATGATGACGTGTGTAATGATGTAGTAGTGATGTCCCATTTCTTAGGGGAATATTTTCACCTCTACACCTTGCCACTCTGTTTGAAGGGGCAAGGGGAAGAAGTAGGCGAAGGGGTATAAAGAGAATTGGGATTGGGCCTTAGTGTCTTCTGTCACTGTATTCATCCGTCCATCTGTCTGTTCATCTTGTTCATCTAAAAATTCAGCTTTGATCACACAAATAAATTACATTTTACAATAAATCCACATAGAAAACAGCTATTTGACTGTATTATCGATCAAATAAATTCCACCTTCCTCTTTCAAAAACAGTCTGTAAAATAACTAATTAGAAAATTATATATTTTAGACACTTTCCTAACACGGGACAATAGCTACTTGAATATGAAAGTTACCGGTTTTGCCATGTTTAGTATAAGTTTTAGAATGATATTTCGAGTTTTATGAATAATTTTCAAATGATTTTGAAATTACTGAAGAAATCCTGACAACAGATACACAAACATTCACTCTTATCTGACATGCTGAAAACTATAGGCTACATTAATGTTTCTTTGTGCATTGTGTGACGAATAACGTAAATGTCATTAAAATATAAAAAATTTAAAAAGGTTAGAAGTTTACATCCATGGAAATGAATGTCCGTTGTTTAACAGGTTTTTATTTATTTATTTATTTATTTATTTTATCGTAAACAGTAGGCAAATATTACTGTATACTGTCTTGTCATGTACGGCTGCTTATCTTACCACAGCTAGAATTATTCAAGCAATTAAAAAGTGTCATGCTGCTCAGTTTCTGTGGACAGTAAATCCCGCCTCTGATTTGATTGGATGTCTCAAACATTTTGACATTGATGAGCACTTTTGGTGAGACTGAGTGAGCACACTAAACGGATTACAGTTTTTTGCCTCAAGTGGGCCATGCCCGCATGAACAATTGATCTGGGCTGACGGAAGGATATAGACTATGTAAATTTACTTTCATTCATTCTTCATATATATTTACATTGCAATCAATGGGCCGACCCACATTGTCCAGCGGCCCACCTACTACCAAACATCCATCCATCTATCACCACTTCTGTTCAAATGTAGTCAATCAAGAATATCAGGTACAAATTTTGTCTCTTACTGTACAGCCCACACTCAACATTTTACCCACGCTTTACTATATTAAAGGCGTGGTGTAGTGTCACTTATTCTATGTAAAATCCTTGAAAATATGAAACTGCTGAAACATATGGATTCATTTGTTATTTTTCAAGTGTACATCTACACTGTAAACCCTAATGCTCAAAATACTTAATTGGTTTGAGTAGGACAAACCTAAATTAAACAAATTAGCTCAATTACATTAACTGTTATGAGTACTTAGAATTTTCTTTTTCTTTTGAGTTCACAGCACTGATATATTTTAAGTAAACTGAACTGTTTCATTGTTTTGAGTTGTATGAACACATTTATTTTAATTTAGATGAACTTAAAGGTGCTCTAAGCAATCCCGGGTGGAGTAACTTCCTGTTGGCGTTCGAAGTGTTGTCAAACAAAAAACAGAGGCTAGCTAGACCCTCCCTCCTCCCCCTCCCCTCCGTGCTTCCTGAAACAGTCATGAACACGCATTTAAAATCATTCTTGTCGGTTATTGGCTGGAGCATGTATTATGTTTCGTGGTCCAGGCTGGACCAGGTAGTTTTTGTTGCCATTTTTGGAGCTTGTGGCGACTACAGAGATCGTGTTTTTTACAGTGTGTTCAGGGGACAGGGAGCTAGCGGACAGTGAGGAGATGTTTGTTGTATGTGACAAAAAATGTTTTGGCCTAAAAACAAATGACATTGTTTAGAGCACCTTTAAGTTTAATCGAAACTGGGCTGGGATTTCTATTTCCCATCATGCTTTGCCCATGGCACTCAAAAGGGATAGTAAATGCTAAAATTAAGTGTTACATAATGTTTGTTTTTTTTTTGTTTTGTTTTTTTTTTTTTTTGTGCAAGATTAATGATAAGGGAGATTTAGTAGTAATTAGTGTTTTGTTATGCTAATTTAGAAGAGTTTCTGTTAATGTGGGTTTTTGGAGAGTTACCATCATGGTGACAAGTGGTGCATGCTGCTTTGTTTGAGAGCAGGTACGTTACATGTTTTATTATTAAGATTATGTTTTATTTAAGATTAACTTGTTCTTAGTTCAGATCTAGATCAATGCTTCAGTCTTTGAATTGGTCTACAAGAGTTTGCATGCTGTAATATGAAAATTGCACATTGACACTGTTGAGTATAGAAATACGTAAAGCAACAAGGACCGATGTGTGATAAAGCAGACAAGTGCATGCATGAGGTCAGATTGATAGATAAACCTTATGTTATAATGCATACGCACACACACACACTCACGCTCACACATACATTTCTATGATGCTCTGCAGGCTCCAAACATTTTGAAAGAATACTGAATGTACATTAAGTTACATTATACAGGAGGAACATATCAAAAACATCTTTGCCAAGGGAAATAAGACCAAAATTGGTCAAGATAATCAATGAAAATAACTGCCCTGAGGAAATTTTTATAGTTGACTGTTTTGTATCTGGTGTATATACAATACATGTGCTGTGTTCTGAAAAGTCAAACATGCGTATTATATTACCAATGATTTGTGTACCGGCTTTGAAAACCCAGTCAGAAGAGCCCTGGGTCTATGGAATTCACTAGACAGCTCTGCTAAAGAACAGTGGCAAGAAAAGCTTCTATCTTTTGTTTGAATGACTTTATTGGGTTGTAAAATCTGAGTGGAGGTGAGAGGTCAAAATGGAGAGGAACTGAAAGTACTGGTAAAATCGCTTTTCCTGGAACAAAAAAAAATACAGCCTACATATCAAGGAAAGAAATATGAATTGAACACAAAAGACACTCCAAATCAGAATAAAATACAATAGGCTTTAGACCAAGACAAGACGATAAAACCTTCAATAAGAAGAACAGTGCTGATGACAACTTAACCCTGGATCTGGCAGCTAGAATGGAAACAATTACCTCCACTAGCTTTGAACTTATCCCTATACACATTTTTGTGGTCCAGTCCTTCATTCCATATCAACAGTACACCGTACCTCCAAATCTGCTGTCTGAGTCAGCATATGAAAAAACTAAATAAATTTCACAAGGAAGAATAAACCATTTCAGTGACTACGCCAACCAACAGACAAAATAACTGGTGACAGATAAAAAGTCAATTAGATACAGTCCTGTATGTTATTCCCATATTCAAGAGTAAGTCCATCTTGCACAAACTCACATAAGTCCCACCTGCTAATGATTTATGGTGGCATGGAGAGACAGTGTGGTGCATTAAACATGGAGACAAATGTTAGCATACATTATAGACAACAAAATAGCCAGCATCTAAACAGTTGAGGACTTTGAGAAGGGCATTTAAGGAAACAAGATGTTAAAGAGTATGATAGTACAACCTAAGGCCGTGTGTCCACCAGAGCGTTTTTAGCCAGCTGAAAACGCTAGGCGCTCTGCTTAAAACGCCCGTCTGTGAGCGCTTGAGAGCGCTTCTGCAGCGTAGCGTTTTTTTACGTTGAGACGCTTTGTTGCTATGATACGGAATATCTGTTACTTATAACTGATTTTGCAGGTAATTTGTTTCAGGCTAAAAATCTTGACACAATGTGGAATTACCTGTTATGTATGTTCGGAGACCAGCAATATTAATTTCTCATCCATTTTGTTTCTGTTTGTTGATGTCGCTGTACAGCAAGAATGTGACAGTTGGTTGGAGTTGTATTTGTCCCGCCCCTCCTCCACTCTGATTGGACGGCTGGCTAAAAAGTGACAGTGATGAGCGCATCGTTTTACTCAAAGTTGAACATTCTTCAACTCGAAGCGACCAGTAAAAAACGCCCAGCTCTCAGCGCTTGAGCGTGAAAAAGACGCTCAGCGCCTCGTTACGCTCCTGGCGTTTAAAAAAACGCGGCGTTCCCATTGAAAACAATTGAAAAAATACGCTAGCAGCTGAAAAAAACGCTTAGGTGGACACACGGCCTAAAGGTTAGATTTAATATGTACTTTTTTTTTTTTTTTTTTTTTTTTTTTTTAAAGAAATTCATATTTTTATTTAGCAAGGAAGCATTAAAGTGGTACTTCTCTGGACAAAATGGTAGGGCTGGGACAATACGTCGAATCTCGGAGTAAGAATCTGGAGTGATTCTGATATTTCCCGATGTATTGCGATTCTCTCTCGAATTGATTCTGAGCTTAGTTATTAACAGCAGATGGCACTATACGTGCTTTAGAAACACTCATACTCTGCCTGCCTCCAGTTCCTTTACACACACCACTTAAACCTAAAATAATCATTCATAAAGTTTGAAAAGTTTGAAGCGAATTACAAATCTCACATCATAAAAGCATTCTGAGCTGAGGTGCAAGTATATTTAACCACTTACATGACTCAGCCAAACGCACGATCACAGTCCAGCATTCTTCTTCGTGAGCATTTGTGTGTGTGGGTAAAAACTAGCCTAGAGCGCCATCAACTGTTAAAACTAAGCTCGATGTATCAATGTATTGTCCAAGCCCTACAAATTGGACAGTAGAAAGACAAAAAAACTGAAATCTTTGCTACCTGACTAGAGAACACAGAGAAAACAGGCTGTTGTCTTTCCTATTGTCAAATAGATAAGAAAACTTCAACACCCATAATGCACTGGACATGTTGTCGTCCAAGGCCATTCCCACCAGTCTGCTATGGATATGGATTTACCAGAGTCAAATACCACCTTGCTTTAGCAGAAAATACTTCTTAGCAAACTTTTAGTCAAAATAGTATCGACTTGTAATGTTCCCAGGTGTGAGAAATCAAAGAGTAAATGTTTAGCGGAAGGGGGAAAAAAAGAAAGGTAAAGCGGTTGCCATAATGTTCCATTATACCATAATGCTGTTTAAAGAGTAGAAAAAGTATGATACAGTTTTCAGTGATAAACCTACTCTTACAATAACTCTTTTGTTAATAACCCTCTGTCAATCTGACTGTCCATGGGCGGGGATATAAAAATGAGAAGTAAGAAGTATAATAGCTTTTGCTAGTCAAGCTGACAAACAAATTGAATTTCTCGGACCAGGTAAAACAAAAAACGAGTAAACATTATTCATTTGCATATGTGACCCGTCAGGGAAACCAGGGACACAAGTCGGCAGCACAACTATTGAGCAAACTGAGAAAGAAGCGTTTTTTTTTTTTTTTTTTTTTTCAAAATTGGTGATTTTAAATTTTTTGCAGAATCTGTTAGTTGAGATCATAAAAAAGCATCTCCGTGTTTTAGATAGCAGTTTTGGTTTATATAAAAGCGTGCATTTTGAGGTTGAAATCGGCAGAGGTGGAAGTAACGAATTACAACTACTCACGTTACTGTAATTAAGTAGTTTTTTCGGGTTTTTGTACTTTTTTGAGTACATTTTTTAATCTGTAATTTTACTTCTACTTAAGTACAAATTAAGCTTAGAAATCTACTTCGCTACTTGTAAAATCACATTCCGTTACTGAGTACGCCAACAATTTAAATTAATATTGAAACCATATGGCTCTGCTTTGACCAGCATATCGGTAGCCAATAAAGTTATCCAATCGTAAAAGGACCAATGAAAACCCTGAAATTTTACCAGCGGCGCATTCTCATCTCTCATCTCCCCGACGCCTCCTCCTGCTGTCACTCGTTTCACTACAGCGCAGGATTGCAGGTATTGCGCATAATTTTAATCATACCCGCAGGTTTGTGGAGAGCGCATTCATGTAATGGCCGAAAACGACGCAAGCTCTCAAATAAACAAGTGAACTGCCTCTCCACTGAGTGCGCGCTCTGTGTAGTGTACAATCGCGAATCTCTGCGTGCTCTGAAATTAAACGTTGTCAAAAGTTATCAAACAATAATAATAGACTTCCATGCCTGGCCGATGATATATAATAATATATTTTATAAATAACCTAGTCCGTGTAACTGCATCACTATATACAGACATTATAGGTCAAACCATTCTGATGTTCTTTTTATCTAAATAACATATTATATGGCTCTTAAAAGGGTTAGTTTAACCAAAAAATGAAATTTCTGTCATTAATTACCCACCTTCATATCATTTCAAACCCGTAAGACCTTCATTCATCTTCAGAACACAAATGAAGATATTTTTGATAAAATCCGCTTTCTGACCCCAGACTGCAACGCAATTGCAACTTTTGCAGGCCCAGAAAGATAGTAAAGACATTGTTAAAATAGCCCATGTGACTACAGTGGTTCAACCTTAATGTTATAAAGCGACCAGAATACTTTTTGTGTGCAAAAAAACAAAAATAACGACTTTATTAAACAATTTCCTCTCTCCGTGTCACTCTCTGACGGTGTTCGTGTGAGCACCACAGTGCATGCATGTGATGCTGAACCAGAATCCGGCCAATAAAATGAGCCGACTGTGTTTACTACGTCAACTGTGTCAGAGACTGACATGGAAGAGAATAAATTGTTGAATAAAGTGGGTTTTTTTTGTTTATTTTGTGCACAAAGTATTCCGGTCGATTCATAACATTAGGGTTGACCCATTGTTGTCACATGACTGTTTAGCATCTGAATTTGTGTTCTGAAGATGAACGAAGGTCTTATGAATTTGGAACAACATGAGAGTGAATAATTAATGACAGAATTTTCATTTTTTGGTGAACTAACCCTTTAAGATACAGCGCATATAAAAATTCAGTGTTGTTATATTTCATATACCCCAACTGAATTGAGGTAATTTGTTTTTGTTCCTATCTTATTACTGATTGTTTTCTTGTCTTTTTTTGTAAATTCAATTCAGTTTGAAATCAAGCTTTCTTGTGCTGCATGTGAGCTACTGCAACAAAGTTACCCTACTGTAAAGACACAAATACACAGAGTGAGCAAATATTTACGTGAGATTATTGTAACGGTAATTGATTAATGTTATTGGTATTTAAAATGATACTGAATATTGATCATTTGTATTGTATTGAAGTTACAAATTCCAGTATTGTGACTAATTCATGCACTTCATGAATAAGGTGAAAGTGCTTTGTTAAAAAGTAGCTATTTTCTACTGATTGATTGAATATTGTTGGGCAATTCATTAAATATCGCCGGCTAAAAAGTAACTAGTAATTTTAGTACTTTGAGTAGTTTTTGAGAAGAGTAATTTGTACTTTTACTCGAGTACTTTTTTGACACCAGTACTTTTACTTTTAATTGAGTATTATTTCAGCAATGTAACAGTACTTGTACTTGAGTACAAATTTTTAGTACTCTTTCCACCACTGGAAATCGGCTTGTTTTTCAGAGATTCTATCTCGCATTAGGGGCGTGTCATTGTCTGTTTGTATTTCCATACTGGAATCGGATACGCCGGCTTTTGTTTCTGTTGTTATTGCCGCTGCCCTCCAAGGAAAGCGTGGCTACTTAGTATGCAGCGCTCTGGCCGGCTCTAGCTGATATCAAAATTTAATGAAGATGGACGCCGCAAAGAATATCGCAGACAAGCTGAACCGTGGCCGTTACACCGCAAATGTTTTGAAGTACAACATACGGCTGGATTCTTTAGCTGCGGAAAAAGAGTGACAGGACATGCGAATTATTGGACATTTAGAGGGAAACAGATGCATAGTGCAAACTTCGGAGATTTACAGTTACATCCACAAAGAAGACCCTGACAAAGAGAAAGTGTGCCCGAACAACTTATTTCATTGGAGGCAACAAGATCTTTTCTGTTTCTTATGGGGTGAGTTTCCATAAACATCAAAGTTTGTTGTTTTGTGTTCATTCTAAGAACACGTAGGCTACACGTTATCTCATGTGTCTTTTGTTATTAGCTAGCTCAGGACTGTCGTTTTATTTGTAATCCTTAGCATCGTATCACTTGCCAAAAACCCCCATTACTATAATGGGCTTTTAGATGGTAATGTTAGCATGTTAATTTGAATAACGCTTCAACTGCTTGAATTGACTGGTGTGAATGACTTAGCTCATGTAAACCTTACTATTTTTTAATTGAATGTGACGCTAATAATTTTAGCCAGTTACTACTTCTTAACAAGGATTTACTAATGTAATAGTAAATGTATCAGATTAAATTCCTACATAAGTAAAAGTATAAATTATCCATAGCCGTAAAATGTGCATTATAAGTCAAAAGTAAAAATATTGAAGATGTTAAGATATTTAATGTACAGGATTTTTTTAACAGACTCAACAGGTCAACCCACTAACTGAGGTCTAAACCAGGACTATACGGTTATCACAGAATCCTGTTCAAAAAGTTCTAATGTCAAAAAAGATAAATTACTGACATTTACAATGCACATTATCCTTTATTATTAATAGTATGCGGTCCGACTTTTCCCGTTGCGTCTGCTGTTGCTATGCAACCATGCAGCTTTACAGGGGGTATGGCTTATCTAAATGAGATGTAAATGAGCCCTATTGTCACTCCCAGCAGGTGAGAACAGGCGAGAACTGCAAAATCTTTAGGTCATTTTCTGCCCTTTGAGCTTTTTTGAGTGCCTACCTTCAAATGGCCACAACTTCTCCAAATATTATCACATTTCCATGTGTTACACATCGTTGGAAAGCTTGGAGACTACACTTTCAGAATTTGTGAATAACTCAAAATGCCCCAGAACCGACTTGTGTCCCTACTTTCCGTGACTGGTCACATATACTGCAGACATTGTGACAATACAAAGTGGGCTGAAAATCGGCAAAGTTACACTTTCATTTTATCAAAAGTGACAGTAAGGACATTTAGGTCATTTAGATAGACTTTTGGACCCCATGGTATTTTCATATTTTTAAATTAAAATATGTCTGATTTAAAAATGTAAAAACATAACAGCTAATTTCAACACCTCCCTCCAAACACCAGCACCGCCTTTCTGCATCCATGTGTTTGAGAAAGGAAGCTCACAAATCTTTATTTAGAGATGTGTGATTATCCCTTTCCTTCTCTCAGAGTGCATTAGAATGCACTGAGAGCAGTCGTCCCTTCCTCTCCTCTCCTCAATCTCTCTCCATGCTGAAGGCCTTGTTTGTACAGCTCTCAGCCCAAATCCATTATTACTTCCTAAACTGACAAATCATTTCAACAAATACAATCTCCCTCTCCTTGTGCCGGCTGATAAGATAAATGCTGAAGTCGAGAGTGAACTGAAACAGAGGTAGAGGTTCATATTTCAATTTGCAAAGCACCTCGCTCTGAATCTTAATTTAGAAGCAATAAGACAAACAACGTAATAAAAATAAATAAATAAATAAATAAATAAAATAATAATTAAAAAAAAAAAAAAAAACGCTGAGGATTAAAGTCCCAGTCAGAGACAAAACTCTTATCTAACTCATAATGACAAGAATGCTAGACCAACTTTACCTCAATAATAATAATTTATAGATGTACTACTACTACACCACTACTACTAATAATAATAGCCATAAACCACTGATGATAATAAAGACTATAAAGAGATGATTTCCAATAAGTCCTGCTGTACTCAACACAGACCTTGGCTCTTGTTCCTCCCCATGAGCCTGTGTTTGTTTTAATTGTGACCAATAAAAAAAGGTCATAATTAATACCCCAACACAGACACTGATAAACAATTCCAAATTGCCACCATAATCAAATGATGCAAACATCTATGAGTTACAAAAGTTCACAGCCACAACTGACAATTTCTTAATTGTATTCAGTCATTCATGGAAATTTTATTAACATGGAGCTGATGTATCCTGCCCTTCCTCTGTCACAACACCAGGGATCTAATTTCATTATTTTCCACAAGATTTGCTTGACTACTGCCATGATTTTAATGCCGGTGCAGTCCAGATGTTTATGCTATTTAAATTAGGAGGCAAGGCCTGTTGGGTAAACATAATTAAAGAAAGTTGAGTTTTTTTTTTCTCTTGCCCTCTCTTTGTCTCTTCGCCTCTTCGCCTCCCCTCACTCCGTCTTCGCAAGTTTACTTCATTAGGCAACTTTCATTTAACTCCTGATGCCACATGGCCCTCCCATAAAGCACAGTCCTCTGCAGATCTATGAACGGCTCACAGTGCCGTGAAGGAGACTTATGCACATCAGCGCACCCGCAACGCAGGCACGACAGCAGGCTGGCGAGAGAGGTCAAGGTCTCTAGCTCCACAGAGGGAGGAATATTAGGTGCTAGTGTTTACATGTTTGCAGTTCTGCCATGAAAACAAACTATGCAAAATACTGGCATAAGCTAACAGTATATCCAAACATACAGGTATGCCTGAAAATACACCTTACCTCTGTAACTGAGTAGCACTTGAGCAGTTTGGGTTTTTCAATGGCTGGTGCTAATATTGACATTTATATGGAAAACACCATTTAAAGCAACTTTCACATTTAAGCAACTTAAACTGATTAAATACCTTGAATGTGTCTGTTTGTTTCACATAATACGCAATACAAAAACTTACACCTATGTTCATGTTTGCAAAGCCAAAAAGTTGAGTCAACAAGTTAAAGGGTTAGTTCAACCCAAAATGAAAATTCTGTCATTAATTACTCACCCTCATGTAGTTCTACACCCGTAAGACCTTTGTTCATCTTCAGAACACCAATTAAGATGTTTTCGATGAAATCTGAGCGGTATATGACTTGTCCATAGACAGCAATTTAACCAACACTTTCAAGGTCCAGACATGACTGCAGTGATTTTATGAAGCGACGAGAATACTTTGTGTGCAAAAACAAAACAAAAATAACAACTTTATTCAACAATCTCTTCTCTTCCCTGTCATTGTCCTTACGTAGCACGGCGCATACGTGTGATGCTGATGCAGGAGCCGGCCAATAATGAGTTGCCGTTCTGACATAGATCCTGGAAGAGCTGGACATAAACAACATATGAGAATGACACAGAAGAGAATATTGTTGAATAAAGTCATTATTTTTGCTTTGTTTTTGCGCACAAAAAGTATTTTCATCACTTCATAAAATTAAGGTTGAACCACTGCTGTCACGTTGACTTTTTTAACAATGTCTTCAGTCCCTTTCCAGACCTTGAGAGTGTTGGTTAAATTGCTGTCTATGGACGAGTCATAAACCTCTCAGATTTCATCAAAAATATCTTAATTTGTATTCCGAAGATGAACGAAGGTCTTACGGGTGTGAAACAACATGAAGTTGAGTAATTAATGACAGAAATTTCATTTTTGGGTGAACTAACCCTTTAAATTTCATTTGAGTCAAATCAGAGTCAAAGTTCATTAGCCACTGCCAAGGGTGCCAAAACAGTTTCAAAATAAAAAAGGACTGGAGAGAACTGTTATATAATGTCAAAATGGTTCAAATATGATAAATATAACAATGGGTGTCTTATAACAAGGACTGCACAATACTGGAAAAAACAACTGACATTGCGATATTTTGTTTTTCTGCTATACTGAGATATAAAACAAATACAGGATTTTTCACAAGATGACTTGAATAGCAAGCCTATATTTGGAAAGAATGAATCATTCTACTGTGAGCAAGGTGATTTTGTTGGGGATTGCATCTGCATAGAAAAAAAGTAATAATAATAATTAAAAAAAATACTTTTAAAAATACTTTTTTTTTTTTTTTTTTTTTGATGGCAAAATCCTTTTAGAGCCATTTAGGAAAAGCTTCACCGTAATAAACCTTTTTTTTTTTTTTTTTCAAAGTTGTAAATAAAACTATATGAACATTATTATTATGTTTCCACACTGAAAAAGCAGCACACATAATAACAACAACAAATAAACTAATTTTATGTTATCAAACAAAACGAAAAATAATCATTTTAGTTTTTGGGGGAACTGTTCCTTTAAGTACAGAGATGACACGGATTAGAGACAGAAACCATTACATAAGCATCATAGCAGGGCAGATAGTAGCAAATATATGAACCCCGCTTTGATAATTCATATAAAAAGCCGGCTATATTACTCATTGCTCATACGCACGCATACTGTATAGATTGTGTTCAGCATTCTGCTGCTGAAGCAGCCCCAGCATTCTAATTTCAATGACTTGTGAACCCTCACCGCGCATTAGTTTAAAAGTATCATTGAGGTCTAAGCCAGTGATGAGAGCATTATTTCTCCTGTTTAGTGAATACCAATCAGCCATCCTAAAGTGGGAGCGTATGTGTCTGTGTGTGCGCGCAGAGAAGTGAAAGAAATTATATCACTTATGTCAGAGTGCTAATAGGTCCAGCCACACTCCAAATTTAATTTCATAAGCCACTGTTCTTGATCCCCCCCCCCCCCCCCCCTTTCAGATTAGTGACTAACAATCTATTACAGGCAACATCACAGACAGTGTAATACAAGAGGTCATTACAAGATTACGTAAACTCCAGACTTGCATTACCATTTCACATCCATTTACATGATGATTATTACAGCAGAAATTAGAGTGTGATTAGAGGGCCTAGTAGCCTTTGCTCTCCGCAGACACATCTGGGCACACAGCAGAGGGGGACTGACCATTTGTGCCAAGGATTTATAGAAGCATGTCGGCATTTGTTTTGTCAGCGTGATCGCAGCAGCGCCTCGGTCATAAAACCAGTCATTCCCGCTCGCGTTTCCCCACTGCGGGCCAAACCGTTCATTTAGCATATTTGATATAAACACATATTCTTTCCCAGAGTCACAACGCAAGTGCAACGAGAAGAAAACTCCTCCGAAAAACATTCCGCCGGTGCCATACGTCCGTTTATAAGTATGCAGCACGCGGAACGTTCGCCATACTTTAGTGCACATGAGCTGAGTAGCTGTCAAAATTACAACAGGCATCTCAAGTAATTATGCAGATTTATGCAAAACATTAACAAGAAGAATTAAAAGCACAAATGAGGTGGCTACACTTGAATTGTTAAGATTATGAATAATTACCATGAATCTTTTTTGCTCTTAATATAACTTGTTTTTGATAAACAAAGCCTTAATTATCAGAATACTTCTGAGAATATCGGTGACCTTCATTAATCTTACAAAACAAGTCTCTGGTGAACGGCAGCTGAGGAGGCCCGCTCTCACACTGAGTACACAAATAACAAGAGCGGCGTATGCTAACTAGCCACTTCAGAGAGCCGAGCGTGCGGCCAGGTATATCTTACAGCTCAGCCACGGATGCACAATCATGCCAGGCGACTCTGCCTTTCCATCTGGGACTCCCTCATTCCAGCTACTCATTAACACTCTGAGGTCTGACGGTATCGCCGGCGATACCACCGTGGTTTTTTTCTTATCAGTGTGAAAGAGACTCAAAATACTCCGTCAATGTTGCACATACAATTAAGAGTTATACACCATTTTAATCTGTGGAATATCTTCTTTCATTTGTGTACACTCAGAGTAAAAACAGAATGTTGTGCTTTTTGTAAAATAAAGAAAACTAACATGATGCGTGATCTCTCCTCTCCCTCTCCAATCCGATAGTTCTCAGAAAATGAACTGTAACTTAGTGAATACTAATGGCAAAAAAATTACACTTATGTCTAAAAAAACGTTAAGATGTCAGGTTTTAAATCATGTAAGTCAAATCGAAAACAAACCTTCTTTGTTTATGTAATCTGTATGAAAAGAGAGCCATGTCAGAAGTCTGTGATTCAGCTCATTATCCGCTAATGCGGCCACGCCCACGGAGCCAGCGCTATTCAGACGCTAATTCAGTCAATACATGCAGTCATCGTCTCAATCGTGTATTTATTGTCTTGAAAAGTGTTTATCTGGATGTAAAAGTCATGGTTAGCGATCTCTAGAAGACATGCAGTTACTTCCTGTTTACTTGTCTTCTACAGATGAAGTTTAGATGAGTTTTTGTTTCTTTAGCGCCCTCCGGCTGCAGTATGTATTGGAAACTCCATTCATGGAATAGCCTCTTCTTCTTTTAGATTAATTTGTGGACTAAAAATGCATAGAGCGCCCTCCGACTTCAAGGATGAATTGAAAACACCAGCGCTCATAGTAATGACAATGAATATTAAGTTAATATAACTCCTCTGTATAGAAAATTGACATAAGCATATGAGAATCCAATATTTCTCTAAATGTGCATGCTTTTAAACTAAAAGTCTATATTCAGACTCTTTGCATCACAGAAATACATTATATTTTAAAGTATAATATAAAACCATTACTTTATATTGTAATAATATTTTTCTGTATGTTTCATATATCATAATGAGCTTGAGACATCACAGAAGGTTTTTTTTTTCACAGCCTACCTGACTGAAATGCCTCATTAATATGCAAGTCATTTCAGCTCATTACTATCCAATTCTTTTGTCTTCTCAGGTGAGAATGGCCCATTTTCAGTGGTGATTCACGCCTCCTCGCATACTGTGTTTCTTGGCAAAAAGTGTCTTACAAAAACTAAATCAATATATTGTTTTATATGAAGGAGTAGGCAGCATAATTTTTGCATAATTTTGAAGCAAAAACTCTAGTCTACAACCTCCAATACCCTAAAGTCTTATGAACACAGATGTATTATACTTTTTTTGGCCTTATTTCAGTGACTTAAGTTTTTTGTTTTTTCAACAACCACGCATAAATGTTATTCCTTCAAAAACACAAACATGTACATACATGTTCCTCACATATTATTGTAGCCTAGTTTGTGCTGAATACAGTGTAACGACACTTTTTCCATTAATATGTTTATGAACAACTGAAAAAAGCACAAATGTCAGGGCATGTCAAAAGTTCTCCAGGCCCCAAATCAGCCTCAGACTCCAGAGGGTTAATTACAGCCACATTTCTCACCCCATCCTCCCTTCTCTTCTCAATATGAGAGATCTGTTTTCGTCCCTAAACTCCGCTGTGAGAGTAATTGTTTTGGAGCTTCCGATTTGGACATCAACGGCTGACTACTGGCTGCTCACCCTCGACCCTCTCTGGATTCATCTGTGTGAAAGGAGCCGATCTTCACCTCCGCCGCTATGGCGTGTCACGACGACCCTGTCAATCAACCCATACCTGGCAGGTTTCTCGTCCACCCACTCAGTCTCTCAGAACAGACTGAAGGTCCATTCATCCAACCCCTACCACACCACTCTTCCCTTCCACGCTCTCCAGCTCCTCCACCCCTCCATCTGTGCTCCACATAGCTCACAGACCATGAGGATGGGGCTCACTGGCATAGAAACCTGCTCCATAACCCTCCAGCCAAAGCCCAATCAACAAAGCTCTGACAAATAATGCATGTCCATCAAACAGCTGATTCATGGACATTATTATTTTTGGGCATTTGCATATTTATGAGAAAGATATAGTTCAGCAGACTGGTCATGATTGTTGATCAGTTAATTTGAGGTTTAGGATTTTATCTTCATTTTTTTAGGATATTATATGTAAGCATTTACAAACACTATGGGTGCTCCGATTGATTGGCTGCAGATAGGTATCGGCCAATAATCACATTCTATGACTGGATCGGTAGTCACTATATTTGTCCGATCTCAAAAACTGACTGTAATTTTATAACGTAAAAAAAACATAAAAAGCTGCCACTGATGTTAACGTAAACAGTATACAGATACTTTTGTACCAAGATCTGCTTTGTAATTTCGCGAAACATTATTAAACCATAGAAAACCACTTTTATTTAGAGCAAATCTTCAAACAAGCCCACACGCAACATAACATCATGCGTAGATCTTGAGAAAATCCTTATGGAGTGACATTACGAGCTGCTTGGTTAAAGCTATAGGACTTCCGGAATCCAATTGCGCCGTAATCACGACGTTGTTTTTTCTATTGATATTTGAAAGTTCAACCAATGGAAACTGGATCTCGGGTGTGGTGGGTAGGGATGATTGAATGATTGAACGGGATGACCATTTGGACACTGTTTTACAGCTGGAGCATGCTTGGTTTGGATTGGATTAATCACTCAGATTGACAGCTGGGAGATGATCACTCATCAACCAAGATCTTATTACTTTGTTACTTAATGTAATTATGAATATTTTTATACTTTGTGGTGTTTACACATGTAAGAAGTTCTTGTGTTCAGTAAAACACTTAAATCATTTGTTTAGAGAGGTTTTTGGACTTCTGATAAAAATGGCAACCATGGATACAAATGTCATAACTTTTGATTGACAAAATTCGGCCCAGATGCAGTTGACATGATTGTAAACAGGCCCAAACTTAAATTTTATCACCTGTCATATATACTTTCTAATAGTCATCATTTCAAGCATGAATAATAACAAAATAAATCAATAAATTACTTTTTCTGGGGTTCTCTCAGCAGTGTTGTAAGAGTTATAAGCCATTACTTTTAAGTATGCTACTTGAAATCATGTGAAATCATTAAAAATCCCTTCAGGGTATAAGGGGTTAACAGTTGACAGTCAACAGAGAGCTTACACTTATATTTATAGCTCTTATATAAAGCTTAAATGATTGGGATTGGTATCGGCCAATCATGATGACAAGTATTCGGTAGTGGGTATCGACAACAAAATCCTGATCGGACCATACCAACATACACTTGTATTTAACAATATTTGTATACAATATTCTTTAAAAAGTCTGATTTACAATATATAGACTACCGACTGGGGTCAGTATTTATTTTTATTTTTTTTAAAGAAAATAATACTCTTCAGTAAGGATACATTGAATTGATCAAAATTGACAGTAAAGACATTTATAAAGGATTATAAATGGATTTTATTTAGAATAAATGCTGTTGTTTTGAACTTTCTATTCAAGAATCAAATCCTGGAAAGAAAAAAATATATATATATTTTTTGTCAACTGTCAAAAACAGCAGAATGTCTTCAACACTGATAATAAGAAATGTTTCTTGAGCTCCAAATCAGCAAATTAGAATGATTTCTAAAGGCTCATGTGACAAGTATTTTATTTTTTTATGGTATTTTATCAAATAAATGCAGATTTGGTGAGAATAAGTAACCTTTTTTCAAAAACATTAAACATCTTACCAACCCCAAACTTTTGAACAGCAGTGCACATACACAAACTATATATGTAAATTATTTAATGTTCTTTATTTATTTTTTTAAAAATTCTCAATTACTATACGAGATCCCTGTGCAACAATATATCATGTGTATATTATATGGACCATATAAAGGCTAATTTATCTAAAAAGTTTGAGATTAAGCCATGTTTTTATATATGCATTTATGCTTTAGGTGAAGTTAAAATTACTTTAACTTAAATTGAGAAGGAGGATATGCATTTTGCAGTTTTCTGGACTAACCTAAGACCCATCTAACCTAAATAACCCAGCATAGCCACTCTCAGTACCTGGAGCACATGCATTAACCACTACACCACAGCTCTGAAGAATGATGGACATTAATATCAGTAAGAGGAAGGTGATTGTATATACTTTGTTGATTCCAAAAAAGGCAGCTGTCCACACTTTCTATCATATGCTTTAGGAAGTGTGTGTGATGACAAATTCCACTCATTCTTTTTGTTATGATAACATGGCCACTGCACACAACATGCACTCAGGAAAGGAGAAAAGGAAATAAGGACCTATTTAGCACACGGCCACAGATGCTGCACTCCCTAACCCACATATCATGAATGTGGAGTTCTGCTAGCTTTAAGAACTCGGAAACATCATCCCTCTCCAAGTCTCACAATACGGATATCAATTCTGTTTTAGAGCAGCACAATTCCATTCACAGTTTGGTTATAAACAAGAGTGACAACAATTGTCATGACTTAATTTACATGAGTTAATAAATTGTTAAGCTGTGTCAGTGCCGAGAGTCACGTGGAATAGTGTTTCGACAGCACTGTTGTGATCACGTTTCTCTGTTGTGAAATTTACTTTAATAATCACAGCAAACAGAATAGAAAATTGGTTAGACTTATATTACTTATTCATACAAAGTTTTTGATTCACATCTTTAAGTTGTAGTATGAATGGGGCAAATTGAGAGTTGTTGTTGTATGGTTGTCAATCCTAAACACTTCTAGTATGAATGAAACTAATGTGTGCTCCGTCACATCACTTCCAATAGTAGCACTCAAGTCTGTAAATCATCAATATTCAAATGTAGCAAAACCATTGAATACTTCCCCCCTGAGCACAAATACCAGCGTGACTAAAATGACCATTTATCCCAATTTAATAACAGATAACTGTGTTTGCGTATTGATTTATAAAAACACTATAATTCACAAAGCAGGGAAGGTGTAAGAGCTCTGGTTTACAGCTCATCTTCCCGACATCAATGCAGGCATACTGAATGAGTTTACATGAAAAGATGGTCGCTGTTAACCTGTTAGGCAGTGCCAGATTTACAGAGTCTATTTCTACATTTTCCCTTTTTAAATCGATAGGGGAGTCAGGCCTCTTCCACAGCAAGAGCTGCTCATTTTCTCCACATCAATACAGCCCCACAGTTCACTCTGTTTCATCCCCCTCCTTAGCATTAGGGTGGTTTTAATACGACTAGCTTTTAGTTTGGAGCCATATTCCCAACAGGCGCAGCGCTTTAAAGTTATTTTAGACTGAAAGGTTGCAGTATGGAGGTGAGAATTGTGGGAGGGGCCGACCCGCAGACCAAAGCACCGCTCGACCCGGCTCCGCCACACGGCCCCCGGGTCACATCGTGGCACTTGCACACGGAGAAAACTTGGCATAAGCTTTCTGTGTGCAATCCAAGGTGCACCCAGGAAACATACCAAGGGAGATGATTCGCTTTTTGTCTTCCTTTGTTCTCGACTCACTTGAAGTCTGCGTCTATCGACTTAAATGGTTTTAAACGTTTTCAAAATCCTGGTGTGCTCCGGTTGCTCGCCGGCCTATCGCGGTTTGATGCGAATGTATTTTTGCATGGGTAATAAAGCAGTGCTCAGACTGAGCCCATCATTATTCTGTTAATGAAGTTGGGTTAGTTCTTTAATTTGGTGTCTGTGTGTTAGCAGGCCTGCTGTTTCTTGCTCCAGAGCGGCGTAGTGAGGAAACAAACTCCAGCGTGGCCACCATTCTAGCTCTAGCAGTCGCCCCTCAAACTCCCCCTTCCATCCTGAGCACCCCACCGCTTCAGTGCCTGACCCCCAGGCAAACAGATGTCCCATCAGCCCAGGCAGACAGGACTGCCTGTCCCTCCCTCACAAGGGCTCTTTAATTATTCCCCCTCTCGCACTCCTCTCTAATAAAACATTAGCTTGCTAATCGAATCTGGTGCAGCTGAATCCAACACAGCCCTCTCAATACACGTGGCCAATGACAGAGAAAAGACGCACAAAGACTTATTTTGGTTGTCCGCACAGCAATGGCGCATCAATCAACATACGAGTTAAAGGCAAGAATCAACAAACATGTCAAATTTCTGATATGAGTGGAGATTAGAGACTTCAGTCACTAAGTGTAAACCATCTGGCTCTCCTCAATGGACCTTTTAATGGGCTTTCTCCTATCATTCACTACACAAATGTGCTCTGAAACTCAAATATATCCAGTGTTGGGGAAGATACTTTGAAACGTAAAACCTTACACTATTGTGCTATTCATAATAAAAAGTAACTAATTATGTTGCTTTTTATGGAAAGTATCGCAATAAGTAACAGAAATAATAACACAGAAATAATAACATCATGCAAGATCTAGCGAGAAGCATTTAAATTCATTTAAATTTAAGTTCTCTATTATTAAGCAGTGATATCAGATCAAACATCACTGACACGGACACCATTATATTACATTATAGAATGCTTTCAGTCCACAAATGAACAACATCCACCCTGGATTTAATG
This sequence comes from Chanodichthys erythropterus, assembly GCF_024489055.1. NCBI lineage: Eukaryota > Metazoa > Chordata > Actinopteri > Cypriniformes > Xenocyprididae > Chanodichthys > Chanodichthys erythropterus. Next base: position 16,784,612 of record NC_090225.1, read on the forward strand.
TAGTAACACTAACTGTAACCATGGAATTGTGGTAGGAATAGTCAAATGCTTTCAAGTACTTCACACATATTTTTCCAGAACTTCAAAACTCTAGTATTATCATATTTAAATGTTGTTTTTAATGTGATGAGCAAAACATTATGTGATGAGCAAAAGATTATTTGTTCATCTTTCAAAGATCATCCCCATTTATAAAACTAAAAGTTTCAAGTTTTTTAAAAATAAAAAAGACATTACCACTAGGAGGCTGCAAAGGAGCGCTTATTGGTGTATTAACTATTGCCACACCTTAATATATTATATATATATATATATATATATATATATATATATATATATATATATATATATATATATATATATATATATACACATACATACATACATACATACATACATTTACTCGTTGTGCTTTTGAATTATTATTTAGACATTATGAATGATAATGCCACACTCAAATGTTAGTCTGGAGCCCTATGAACTTAAAATAAAACTGCACATTGTAATTTCTGTAAGTCTATTTATTACCAAGGCATTTGTCAGTATGCGCTGCAGGTTGATTTAATGTGTGCCAATAAATTTTCTGCATGTGCTCCTAAAATTTTCAGTAAGGGACTACAGAGCTCCTAGTAAAAAAGTTAGTCTGGAGCCCTGAAAGCAAAAGTGCTTTGTTTGGTTTGCAGACATTTTTGACATTGGAAGTGTTGTTTTTCAAGTTTGTATTGCATGGAATGACATGCATTATATAATGAAAAAAAAAGTGTTCACCAATTGTCATAACAATTGTCATCCTGTAGCTCAAACAGAGCATTGCGCCAGCAACACCAAGGTCATGGTCAAAGAAAATTCCACTGAAGCACTCAAAATTGACTTTTTTAAAAGTTTCAGGGTGAGTTGAAAGAAAAAAAAATGTCAATAGCTGTACATACAAGCATGAATACATGCATTATTCTCCAATACAACAACTTCTGCAATGCTTACACACCTTAAATACAGCATCCATGCCGTTTCTAGCTACTGGGAATAAGGGAGATGATTTCATATCAAATAAACACTATAAATAAAGCAATGCACATTATTAAATTTACACCATAATATTCAAGTCTTTTTTTTTTTTTAATTAAGTAGTACGTTACTACAAAATGTGTTAGTTGTGATGCTTTACTGGTACAAACACTGAATATAAGAGAATTCTTTCGTGAAAAATGTTTTTCTCTCAGACTCTTCAGATCTTCTATTGAATTTCATTTTTATTGTAAGGTTGATACATTAATGGCAGATTTAAATTTACGTACATCACTTGAATATACGGTGATTCCTGCATTACCTATTTGTTACGGTTTTCTCTCGTGTCGGGTGCCACTGAAGCGGTGGGGAAGACAAGCAATGGAAGGCCCAGAAAACTGACACGCTAAATGTATTCTGCTCTCAATAACTGCTCTCAGCTGAAATTCATGTAAAACGCCAGGAACTCCCGATGCTTTTAAAAGCCACATCTGATAGTAGATAATGACACAGATTTCAGGGCCATTATGGAAGGCTATCAAATATTCCATTTCTTTTTGCATTTAGATTTGTAAAACGTCCACATAGTCCACACCTCATTCACTGACACAGTATCTGCTGAGTGTGGCGGACGATAAGACGGTCCACAACCAACAGAGCTCGGAGGGAAAGAAAAAGCAAGATATAGGAAAATGCTTATCAAAAATGAAATGCTGGAAATGTATAACTCACCACGACAGAGATTTCTTTAATGCTTTAGAATATCAAATGCTTTATATTCAAGCTGAGGTAACAAGGTAAAGGTCAAAAGAAGCAGCATGTGCAAGTGACATGCATGAAAGGAAAATGTGTATTATTACCATGTTTAACTATTCATTTATATATTTTGTCCTGACAGTTTGCTTTAGGACTGTACATGTTTGTTCCTTACATTGTGCCATGCAAATGAATGCAAGGGAAAATGACTGCACCTGAAACCTATTAGTTTCACATTGATAAAACCTAAAGATAAATGTGAAAAAAATCATCCGACTGAAAAACAACGACTGGGAAGGGAGAGAAAGAGGAGAAAATGAGAGGTTCAACAGGCACCCATCAAAAACTTCTCAGTAATGGGCAGGCATTCACCCATTGGACCAACATCTTTCAATTTATTAGCATGACAAAGGACACAATCATTTTGGATATGCCTGAATGCAATTTTCATTAACTTTGCAATGATTTATTAACAAAAGTGTCAGGAATGTAATAAAAGCAGCAGGACCCCACAAAATGCCAAAATAAAAAAATAGAAAAAATTAAACGGAATAAAATAAATAATCTAAATCGAAGAGGAAACAAAGTAAATCAGGAGAGAGAAAAAAGAGAGAGAGACATTACATTTTGCAATATTTTGTAGCCTCAGGTCAGTAAGGTCTTGATTCGATCACAGACATCACAGAATTTAAACTGTGCAATTAATGCAGCGAGTAAAGAATATTCACATATCTCATTTGCATGGAATTAAACAACAATTAGTTCCAGTCCTCTAATCTGATTGGACAAGCACTGTTCCAAGTGTTCTGATATTTAGTGTAACAACACTAAGCCTTTAAACTATTGGTTATGGCTGATTATAGTTCTACTATTTTGTCTAAATAAATTAAACATAAAACAGTAAAACTGAAATCAATCGTTTTAAATGCTACAAGTCAATTTAGGAATCCTAACATTATAATATACAGCATAAAAAAAAATGATATTCATTCATTGTAAGATTTGTTAAGGATTACATTCAACAGTGTTATTCAATTATTCAAATTTTTCTAGAATAACGTTAGATGAGCATTTTCAAATGAGCATTAGAGGATATCTAAATATATAAAAATAGGGAGATGAGCACGTACAATTAAATATTAAAATATATAGAGTGATACGAATATCATTCTCTCTCTCTCTCTCTCTCTCTCTCTCTCTCTCTCTCTCTCTATACACACATACACACACACACACATACACATATATATATATATATATATATATATATATATATATATATATATATATATATATATATATATATATATATATATATATATATATATATATATATATATATATATATATATATATATATATATATAAAATTAAAAAATACCAATACTGACAGACAACATGTATGCTTAGGGATCTTAAAGTACAGGGAAAGACAGAGCAATAAACAGCATGGCCTGCCATGATTTTCATTCTCACTCACACAGTAACAAATGCAAACACACATGTGCATGCATACACAAACATGACATCACATTCACACATATGCTCTATGAGAAGAAACAGGACACCATATTGGTGGTGGTGACAGTTACTTGCACATGTAAGGAGGTTTGTCTCTTGGTGGGGGGGCTCTTGTGGCAGTTGAGATATTTTTCATACTTTCCTTTTCATTTTTTTTTTTTTTTTTCTCAATACTACACTCCCTCGCAATAGCATTGGCACAATAATAACTCTAAAAATATGCAGAGACAAAATAGAAAAATCATCATCTCTGCATTACCTCCCCCTTCAGTTACTGGAGATTATCATCTCTAAATGTGATTTTCATCATTTACTACTTATTAAACCTCGGGACCAAATATTTACAAAACTGCCGGAGCTAAAATCGCTGGAAGAACTCAGAAAAAAGCTCTCATTTCACAGAGGAACAAGAAAGAAATGAAATGAAGTCTAAACATGAAGGTAGTTATTGAGAGACTGCAGCAACGAGGGAAACGTCAGAAGAACGGAAAATGCGTTATACAACAAAGAGAGTGTTTGTTGCTGCTTATCAGAAGTGCTATGCGGATACAGGGGCTGACACACACACTAACACAACTGTAAGTTAAGGTTCCTTAGTAGAACACTCTCCACACCCCAGAGCCTCTCCATATCATTAAGATTTTATCAATTTATAATCCGCCTGAAAGAATAAATAATAAACTGTAGAGTAAGCAATCTTCAAAAGGCACACAGTCCCTCCCAGGTGAACAGCCGCAAGACACATAAGTCACTGCTGAAAGTTTAAACTGACAAAAAAAAAAAAAAAAAAAGCGACCCAAAAGTGATCAGGACAGAGAAACAGTAACATGTTTTTCCATGCTCTCCTTTCTAAGCAGGATATTTCATGGCCAACTTTCTGTGTCCGAGATCTTTGCTCTTCAAAAGTTCTCCTCTATATTTCTCCCTTAGAACAGTAGTCATCAACACAAACATATGGCCTCCAAAGTTATGCAAATAATCAGTGCAAAAATTATAGCACCATCAATCCGATTATCCGAACATAAAACTAATTTGTGCTCCAGAAATACATATTTACATGCTTTCCCCAAAGGAAAAATGCCTGGTAGATTGAACATAGCTTGGAGTAGGGCAAGAACAAAAAACAAAAAAAAATGGGGGGAGGGGGAAATACCATGTATTTCTTATATATAGTCAACTTTTAGCAAAGCTTATTCTGGCAAAGGTGGCTGATGGATGGGGTTCCTTTTTTAAGCCCTTTCAGGGAAAGAAAATAAGCTCAACGTTGCAATTTACCAAGCCATATAAATCAGCCCGTGACCACAAATAATTCTGCGAGGGGAGAATTTATATGTTTAATTACACAGTGCAGGTGCCAGGCTTGTCTTCCTCATTACTCTAAGATACATAAAACACTCAATAACACGTATAGCAGCAGGACAATGGGAAGACAAAGTAATTAGCTGGCTGTTATTTAATAAGTTACTTCGATGAGCTGCTTCATCTTGCTCGAATTTAGCATACTGTATTTCGTAAGCCGAGTGCTCTGGATTGCCTTAATATGTGAAGCTGGGTTGTTCTTTCATTCCATTGGTGCTTATTACCTCTCGTTTTTTTGTGCTATGTGGGTACTGAATACTGGAGCCCAACAGGGGAAGACCATGGAGAGCAGGATAAACCCGTTTTCCATAACGGTCAGGTATGTTCCGCACACCTGAGCAGTGTGCATGGGCAAGCAACGGGCAGCGGTTTTTTGTTCTACCCCTGGGCCTGGAATCATATCAAAGACGAGCAGCATGCCAGTGTGGGTGGCAAGGGATTCAAACCACAAGGTCAGGGGAGTTCAGCAGAACAGAGAAAGGCCTCTCAGGAGAGATAGGGTGAGAGAGGAGGAGTTGGAGAAAGAAAGAAAGAGAGACGATGTAAAAGCCACATGTGCGCAGGGCCTCCTCTCTTCTTCTTTAGCTTGCCGCAGTCCAGCTGCCCTCACCACAATCCCAGCCTGGGGATGTTTAACTACCCAATGCAGTCAGGGGCCAAGTCTTGCTTGATCGCTCGCTCTCTTTTCTTTCGCCGTATCTCTATTTCTCCATTCCAAAACCCACAAAGTCCTGAGTAAACACAGTCCAGCCTACCTCACTGGCCATTTTCTTCTCATTGGGCCTGGGGCTGTTTAGAGACCAGCCAAACCAGGTCCGGTTCCCCCTCCCTGCAGGCCTCACACGAGGCCTGACCTCACCCGCTTGCGGCTCCCACACAACGGGCTGCGGGTAAGCTAATATAGGCCTCTCTCTCTCTCACACTCACCCACATGGCCGTGTTGGACTTGGCCGGCGCTGGTCTGGCATGAGTTGACAGGCGGGCAGCAGAGGGCCGTGGGAACAGCTTGGCAAGGTTTGATGTCCGCGGGGCCGTTTGGATACGCTGAACGTTTTTAACAGGATGTCATGGACTACCTGGCCCGCTCAATCTGTTTCGGCACGTCTCGGCAGACTCGGACTGGGCACCAGGCCGGACACAAACCATTTACTAAAATGCCACATTTACTCTAACCGCAGTAATTACTTGACAGCGACAACACGGGTGACCATATTTGACAGACACACTCAAAGAGGCATATAAAAACAGATTCTGGTTTGGTTAAAACACAAAATTCCACTTGTTTAAACTAGTTTATCCAGGTGCTGTTGCTGCTGCCTTTCTTGTACAGTGTGTGATTCTTTGGATATGGAGGTTGGAAACATACCATTAGTCAATACATTTTCCCTTATGGCTGTGTAATAAATAAAAAGGGAAAGCACAGTCATTATCATCTGCTGATATAGTTGAAGTGGGTATGCATGATTAACATCAGCTATAGACCTTCAGATGGCAGATATCGAGGCCGTAAGGAAGACACATGCTTATTGATTACTTTGTAGGCTTCTCATGTAAATACAATCCTGTTCTATCAAATGCACATAAGAAAACTACCAGAGTGTGGTGAAAAATACTAAATCATAGATCAGAATATAGAATAGGGCATCATTCTTTTTCCTTGCTACAATATCTATACAAAAAAGTGGTGGGGGGGTTAATTATCTGTGCTCCTATGAACAAGTAGAAAAAAACGATGACCATTAGCATGCGAGTGCACTAGCGTAAAACCACTAGAAAGCGTGACATCACACCTTACATCAGCACTCAGCCAAGTAATTAGTTTCAATGTGGAAAAGCGAGACCAAATCAGATTTCTTTGGGAATAAGAAAAGAAAGAAGCTCTAGTAAAAGGTTGACAGGTACTGTAAGCAGGCACAATAAAATGGGACAAGAAGATGGAAGCCATATGTGAGCTTTTTGAGAACCAGTGACATTTGGCATTATTGATGTCAAACCTGTTTCTTGACCAATATCTGAATATACATAAATTAATTTTCAAAGGCAGAATTAAAAATTCCTCAGACAGAACAATTGTTTCAAAATATAAAATATGAGTCATATTAACTATTTTATGATACTTTTATGGTGCTTTTGTATCATTTTTGCAGCTTAAAAGGATTACTCCACTTTTAAATAAACTTTTGCTGATAATTTACTCACCCTATATGTCATCCAAGATGTCCATGTCTTTCTTTCTTCAGTCGAAAAGAAATGAAGGTTTTTGATGAAAACATTCTAGGTTTTTTCTCCATATCATTCATTTTAATGGGCACCAAACGGTTGAAGGTCCAAATGGCAGTTTCAGTGCAGCTTCAAAGGGCTTTAAACGACATACCAGACGATGAATAAGGGTCTTATCTAGCGAAACGATTGGTCATTTTTAAAAAACTAAAAAAAGTTTAGGTTTTATAAGCACAAATGCTGGCCTTGCTCTTTTCTCCGATGCGCGTTCGTGACGTCACGTAATACGCAATTACGTTGAAAAGGTCACGGTTGACGTAGGCGAAAGTATCAAGTCAGTGTTTACATTACAAATGTGCGGAAGGAGGATCATATACACATATTCAAATGTCTTTGTGTCAGTTTATTGTTTAATCCATTGAGCGGTACGTTCCCACATATGGGATGTTTATTTCTGTGCCCCTGGGCGTACGGTTCCACATATGGGATTTAGAATGTTCAGCGACGTCACATAACTGCTAGATTCAAACTGTGCTTTCGCGCGCTCTCTTGTCATCACAGCTATGCAGTGTTTTCAGCCACATAATGCTTCTTTTAAGGTTTCAGACATTTAAATACGCATAAGCACCAATAAACAATACATTTGGAGTTTATAAAATACAAACATATGTCAGACATCAGTGGAAGCATCAATAAACAGTGAATTCAAATATAATTTGCCGACATTTATTCATATCAGACAGACATAATGGGTCTAAGTAACTATAAAGTTTACTCTCTTATTCTTCCAGTTCACCAGCCACTTACTTGCATATATTTCAGGAGAAACTGATGTATTCACCTGCTGTAAATCAGACTGACAGAACTCTGTGAACTGCAGTGCAAACTAAGATGGCGGCGCCCATCTCGCATTATAGATCAAGATAAAGATAATTTATAAAGGTTTTTAAACGACAAAACACACTCACTCACACATATTTGAGAATCGGAATATCATAGAATTGAAGACATGTAAGCAAGTTTGTGAATATTTTAAATAAAAAAGGAAAAACAAAATAATAGTGATCCATCTCTCACAGTGTTATTGGGGCTACGTTCAGCGCTCCTGACACGCACGCGTCACCATGGAAACAATAAGGGCAAACGTTCTAAAATAAGAGTCGCCTTAAAAAAACTCACCCTGGCGGTCAGTTAGAATATTTTAAACTATCCTGGGTGCTATTAGAAAGCCTAAAAGAAATTTTTTGTCAGGACAGAAATTTGTGACTTTTCAGAGATTTCCTATACACATTCCTGAGCGAATTAAACTGTGGTTGCTACGCCTACGTCAGCCGTGACCTTTTCAACGTAATTGCGTATTACGTGACGTCACGAACGCGCATCGGAGAAAAGAGCAAATCCAGCATTTGTGCTTATAAAACTTAAACTTTTTTATTTTTTTTTTTTAAATGACTGATCGTTTCGCTAGATAAGACCCTTATTCGTCGTCTGGTGCCGTTTAAAGCCCTTTGAAGCTGCAATGAAGCTGCCATTTGGACCTTCAACCGTTTGGTGCCCATTGAAATGAATGATATGGAGAAAAAACCTTGAATGTTTACATCAAAAACCTTAATTTCGAAAGAAAGAAAGACATGGACATCTTTGATGACATGGGGGTGAGTAAATTATCAGCAAAAGTTTATTTAAAAGTGAACTAATCCTTTAAAGGGATAGTTCTCCCAAAAATGAAAGTTTGGTGATCATTTACTCACCCTCACGTCGTTCCAAACCTGTTTGAATAACTTTCTAAGAATATAAAAGATATTTTGAAAGACATTGAACTGAACAACATTGGAGCCCAATGAAAAAAAAAAAAAAAACACTTTATTTCTACAATATTTCTCAAAATATCTTCTTTAATGTTCCACATGGACAACATGAGGGTGAGTAAATAATGATAAAAAACATCATTTTTGAATGAACTATCCCTTTAAAGAGCCTCAATCCCCAATTATATTCAATGTATACAAAAGAGCAGCACGAGCATTCTGTCCCATACAGGAAAAGAAAGTCATACAGGTTTGGAAAGACATAAGGGTGACTACAGTAAATGACATTTTATTTTTGCATGAAATGTCCCCTTCAAGATGCAATTGAGACTTTTGAGACATGCAGAACTCAAATTCATCCAGAGGGAACACAAATAAAAAGTACATGACAATTTAAAGCATGTCTTGGTTTGTTGTATTTTGAGACGCCTTCCCTCCAATTGAGGCACCTATACCACTGGTTTCTTGGCAGGAAGAGGACTATGGCAGGACTGAGCTGGACCAGGGTTACTTTATAATGAGAGGAGGCAACACTCACAGAAGACTGTCAGATAAACTAAATCCCACCAGTGAGATCGGCCCTGAGAATGGGAGGAAATGGAAGCAAGGATGAGTGTGCTGATAGAGGGGGAAGAAAGGAAAGCAGAGGATGAGGAAAGACAGGAGAGACAGATGACAGCATCAAGAGCAGCCTGCCCATCTGAGAGCGTTGCATGATGGGAGATGGGCTGACAAGAGGTATGAGATTACTGGGAGATGGCAGAGTAAATGCTTGGTTTCTCACTGGACACCCATTAAATAACATGGATCATTTTAAATAGACAACTAATGAACTGACAACGTGCACAAAAGAAAATTAAACTATAGCATAATAAAGAAGCTCGCACTCCCTCTAATTCTTAGTAGTCGTATGAATGTAGTGTGAATTTGATTGGTAAAGCGAGTAGTACATTGTGTCTGTGGACTTTGTCTGCAAAATTTTGCTGAAATTTTGCTAGTGTGACTGTGCCTTATCTGTTTGCCAGATAAGTGGTAGGATAACCTGTCTGAAAACAGAAATTACTTTCACAGTCCTGTTTGGTAATACTAGTGGCACAGAAAATGCATATTTCACCTTTAGAGGTTGTGTGATGGAGAGACTGTGATTAGGATGGATGCATAGAGTATGTCAGCGGAACCAAAACACAAGGGATATACCACAATTCCCATTCCAAATTTGCTTTAATCAGGGCAAAGTACCCCCAACCCTTCTCAGTATCCCACACATCTCTGCCTTCTGTGCAAGGCCCAGACACTCCCGTGACCCACTTTAACACATCTGGGTCAGCCTCTGAACTCCGATGCGCACTTTAACTACTGTACACTGTGCACGTGTCATTTCACCATGTGAGCAATGTAGGGGAACATATTTTGAAAATGCTACAGGCTACACAAAGTAACTAACTACAATAAAGCCATGAAGCCATTACATGATATCATATATATATTTATGGAAATAAAACATCTCAATTAGTTATTGAGTTATAATATAAAAGCACACAGATACACTGCATACAACATTAACAATACAGCAAATACAACAATACAGCAAATATCTACATTTATACACAGTGTGACAGACAAAACACAAGTATAAACCCCAAAAAAATTAGCATTCACAGGTTCCCTCTGATAATTAATGTGTTTTTAGAATGCTGTTGTATGAATACAATATGTAGATTTTTCACCGCTAGAGGTTGCCTATTCAAAACAAAGGCATAGCTTGATGACACAGAGTTTGAGCACGTAATCTTGGGAGTTGACGTCTTCACCTCACAGTCTGTGGAAAACAATCGGGATGGGACTCGGGCAGAAATCATATTCATGGATGAGATTATTAACGTTACTGTAGTATGAAGCAGTGCAGGGCTAGTGATGTTGGAGCGGAATGAGGCCACTGGAGCGATTGCTAATGATGACGAACGCGACACACGTCTCGCAAGCAGCAGGACTTTTATTATGCCTAAGTCACTGCTTCCGCTTCTTCCGGGCAAGCATATGAGGTAAAATCATATTAGATACATTTGACTGTGTTAAAAATGTTTTGAAAGTGAAAGCGTTTTTCTCTGAGGCATGGTAAAAGCATGGAACTCTCAGAAAAAAAAAAAAAAAAAAAAAAAAAAACAAGATTTAAACAAAAAGATTAAATGTGTTGAGCTATATAACAATAATTCATTTTCGGTCTATTAGTGTATCCAAACAGTTGTTCCCTTGTCTAATAAAATATGTAATATATTAAAGTGTCTTTGGTGTTGCATGAATTCTACAAAATAAGAAACCGAGGGTAACGTAGATATGACACCATTGACAGGTAACTCCCGGACAAATCCTGTATCCTTGGTTAAAAAAGCTATTTTCTCACAATTTACAAACAGTTGAAGACATTTTTGGATATTTTACTGCAAAAATCTTACATATTGTGCCTTTAAATTACACACAGTCATACCTCAAATGCGAACACTGAAACTTCTTCAAAACGAATCAGACAACAGTTGTAGTTCTTATGTAGAATTTTATTAGAAAGCTTATTTTACTCAGAAATCAAATAAATGCTATTACTCAGAAGTTTCTGAGGAAACCCACTTAGAATTATCCCTAAATATTAGGCTTTTTGCATATTTTTGTCATGCTACCCCGCTGCATGCTAGAAAAAAGTAGCTTGTTCTATGAAAAGCTAGCTATAGTATATTGCTGAGCAACTTTCACACTTCAGAAAAGTTTGTGGTGTTGCATAACTTACATTTTTAGTTACACATGTCCACTGTATTAGTCTTCCAATTATGACCAGCTCAATATAAGGCAACAAAAAAACAGCAATGTAACATTTTGACTATGCTACTGGAAAAGCTATACCGTTTTCAAAACAGCTGAGCTACTGAAAAATTTAGTCTACACAGTGTCTTTTTATTATTATTATTATTATTCCATTGCCCTTCAAGTTGCATTTTCAAACTTAAAAATAAATAAATAAAAGTAACAATAAATAAATAATAAATGTTCTGTGTGAATGGCCTCTAACACCGTAAATATGATGTAAATAATCACAGTATTTCTCTATTCTGGTACGCTGGTATACACTCAAACTCCACCTGTGTGAACTCACAGACTCAAAGAGATTCATTTGTCCAAAAGGATTTTAAGCAGTTAAAGATCAAGAATGGATTTAAAAAAAAAAAAAAAAAAGAATAAGGCACTGTTTGTGTTACACTGAATCCCAAAATGAGCAAGTGATCGAGGCAGCAAATAAAAACAAACTGCTCCTGTGCAGCCCAGAAGGGCTCATGAAGGCTTGTGAGGGCACAGGGGAAGTGATTAAAGACCTTACTCTTTCTTTCCTGCACTTCAAAATATAAGTTACTTTTGATGTCTGTGTGAGGGCGTTTGCAACAACCACACAAAAAGCTGCTTTTCTTTTTTCTTCCTCTCAGTTTGGATGGGAAGGAAGAATGCAGGTAAATGACACAGCTGTCCTTTGCCCATGGCCTCTGGTGATCTATCCGCTACAAAACTACCCATAAAGAGTGAGGGAAGTGGAAAGAGAGAGAGGGAGAGAGAGAATGAGACCATTTCAGCTAGGGCTTCTGGCTACAGTGTTCAAAGAGCCGTGATATTGAAATAAAGAGTAAGCGGGAGCGGCGGGGTTTGGAGCGATCCATAGTGGGGTATTGATCAAGGTTAGCACTCTGTGAGAGAGCGCATCATCCCTACCGCGCCGCTGGCTGGAGGGCATCTCACACACACACACACACACACACACACACACACACACACACACACACACACACACACACACAGAGTCTTGACTAGGTGTCTACTCTAAAAACAGTTCTCCACATCTAAGCTAACAAGGAAATCTCACAGGCCGGACTGGACCCTGGGGGAAGACTAAGAAAGGGTATGAAAAAGAGAGTTTACAACTTCTAAGAAAGGAAAAATAGTAGTGGATATTGAGAGCTTGATCAAAATAGCTATTTTTATCTATTTATTATTTTTAACTATTCATATTTTGGAATAATAGCAAGACCACCAAGTGGAAGTATAGGAATTTTATGTATTTACAAACAAATCAAATAATCAATCAATCAATCAATAAACAGAATTAAAAGTTCAATTGTATGTCTTCAATGTAGCCACTCTTCATTCAACCAACTTAATGTGAAACTCTAATGTGAAACTCTAATGTGAAACTCTAAATTGTAAATATTGTTCTAATGTCCATGCTAATCCTGACAGCTCAACAAGCAGAAAGGGGCTTTGCTCTTCAGCAAGTGGTTCAACAATTACAAACGTTTTCCAGTTTAAATACTGTAGCTGTCTTGACAGCCACATTCAACACAACATTCCCAGCATGGAACATTCCAGCAGAGAAAGTCTACGTGGTTTTGAGGGATTAAGGACCAAGCCACATGTACGTGTAAAATCCCTGTAGAATTGGGGATAAGCTTGGCATGTGTGTGGTTCATCATAACTTGGATGCATTATTTTATTATTTTTTTTTTTTTATTTATTTTTTTTACGGACAGGTTAAGAGCTTTCAGAGTTAACAATATTCAATAAGACACTTATTTTGTCAGCACTATAACCTGTTATAAAAAGACAACTATTTAACCCATTAAAAATAGAAAACCAAAATAAGCCTGTAATTGGCCAATCCAGCAGAAAAGTAATCACCAACCACACTGGCCTCAAAAAAAGTGAAAGGTGAAAAACAGCTTTTGTTTTCCTCACTATAACAGGTGGTGTATTGTTCTGCATGACAGCAGTAATTCTAACAGTGATAACAATACCATTAAGAGTCTCAGTGAAGCAGACTGGTAAGAGGGGACCCCTTCAGTCAGCGTGATTTTTAAAGTAGGATGGGGAGGATTTACACATTCTTTCATACAAGATGTGGGACCACTCAAGGTTTCATGTGTTGCGTACAGAAATGTAACCTGCCAATTCAGTCTTGAGCCTGCTCTTCTACTCAGGGTTGGCTGGGTAAAAAACACAGGGCATACTGCCCTCCTGATTGAAAAAACACTATACAATAGCAAAACCTCTCATACTAAAGAAACATAAATTGGTGCTCACTACATGAGATACCAAGATGTTTTTTAAACAGTACTGATCAGTTCCTGTATGCTGGACACTCTTTTTTTTTTTTTTTTTTTTTTTCTTTAAGAACTTCATATGGCTAGCACAATTTACACTCTTCATAAGTTTGGGGTATGCAATATTTTTTAATATTTCTAAGTATTTTATGCTCACAAAGGCTGCATTTATTTGATCAAAAATATACTAACTGTAAAATTTTGAAATATTACTACTATTATTATTATTATTACTACAATTTCAAGTCTTCTATTTTAATATATTTTAAAATGTAATTTATTCCTGTGTTGGCAAAACTGAATTTCCAGCAGCCATTACTCCAGTCTTCAGTGTCACATGATCCTTTGGTATATTCATTCTTGCATGCTAATTTGGTGCTTAAAAGTTAGGGTTATTATTATCAATGATGAAAAAAAAAAAAATGTGCTGCTTAATATTTTTGTGGACACCATACTTTTTTTTTCTTTTGAATCTTTGATGAATAGAACATTTAAAATAACAAAATTTATTTGAAACAGATTTTTTTGTAACAACATAAAAAGTCTTTACTGTCACTTTACCAATTTAAAAATAAAATTTATCAATTTAATGAGTCCTTGCCAAATAAATGTACTGAATGAGTGAAATCACAAAAAATTACATCACAGAAAATTACAATATTTACAATATAATTTATATTATTATTATTATTATAATTTATAATATTATATATATATATATATATATATATATATATATATATATATATATATATATATATATATATATATATATATATATATATTAAAAAACACACACAGTAGTCAACATTTGAAGTGGATAATCAAAGTTGTCCTAAGAAGAAGGTTTTAGGACAACATTGATAAAAGGTTTTGATCCACTTCAAATTTCAAATGTTGACTACTATATATATATATATATATATATATATATATATATATATATATATATATATATATATATATATATATATATATATATATATAAAATCACCATGATAATCTACACTTAATTATACCTGGATATTTTGGACTCATATGTTTCTGAGTACAGTCAATTCCAAATCATGTGTAATAAATGTCTCCTATTCAAACTCAGTTGGTTAAGGACTTGGGCTCGACTAAGACCCGACGAGGTGAACTCAGACAACACTGTCTGAGGCATAAATATATAGTATTTTGCACTTACTTCTTAAAGTATTGTATCTCCACAGTACCTGTCAGACTTACTCCAGCATTGCTTACACTGCAATATCAAGAAATAAACAAAAAATACTTACATATGACCAATATAACTCCCAGAATTTTAATGGGCTCCCTACCCTGTCACAAGGCACCAGTGGAGATAATGGAAAACCAGATTTGGCCAGAGAGAAAGATCAGACATGGCAAAAGCCATCTGAAGGCAGTTCCCTCACAGGACCGAGTTAGAGAGCAAAAGTGATTCTCCATTCTCTCTCTTTCTCTCTCTCTCTCATCTTCTTGTCAGGGAGCAGTCTGGTCACTCTAAATGGATGGAGAAATTCCCTGCTTACTCATGCATACTGCTGGCAAATTGTCCCTCTCAGATCCCGGCCCTGCCGTGTGATTTGCGCAAGTCGCTGCTATGTAGAGTCTCTGAATCATATTGGAAAAGGGCACCACGGAAATAGACAAACTAGTCCGAGAGGTGCATTTGAAGAAAATTATATCTTTCAGGGCTAGCCGACGAGTCTGCGCAAAGGAGAAGCCACTAGGAGAAGAGTGAGACGCCTTTTAGTGGCGACCTTGGCAGGGGAGTGGGCGGCCGGAAGCATTTCGAAAGGTCTCGCTAAGGCTGTCGTGCAAGTTATTGTCATCATACTGCGAATTAGGAGGCAAAAAAAAGAGAGAGAAGAAAGTCGAGAGCAGCTAGGAAATATCAAACAACCTTCACCAAGCTAGCAAACAATTCTCATGAGAGATCTGAGAAGAGATCCTGGCTTTGTGGTGTAGCGGAGTCCCAGACCATCATCATCATGATGTTGAACAACGTCTCTTTTGAGGGGAGTGTGGGTTTGCGAAAGGATGTCAGGTACAAAACATGAAGGAAAGGGATATTGAAAACACAGGTATGAGTTTGTGGGTCGCTGTATCTGGTACTGCCGTTATTGCAGTGAATCCCACCTACAGCCTTCCATTTAGACTAGGTGAGTGACTGTAGGCCGAACAATCTTCCTTAATATTAATAATGGTTTCATGCGCCCCCTATGGACTGCATGATTACCCCCCGGCACGTTCAGGCGTGCCATGGCACTGCACAACGAGTGCAGATTATTAATGCTTTTACCAACTTTGCCTCCAAGATCATCTGTAATAACAGAGAACATCCGTTAGTGCTGAATTAGATCAATTAGACGGCACTCTTAAAAGAGGTTACAGCAATTCATAAATGGAGCTGTGAGGGAAGGCAAGAGCGGAGGAAAAAAAAAACGAGCCATGTTATAGTCCATGAATAACAATGAGAAGGTATTAGACAGCCTAATAGCACCGGATCATGCACAGACCTGTTGAGAGCTTCATTCGCACTACAGGAGAGATAAACTTGGTCTTGTTACCAACGTGATTTATGCCAAAGACAGACAAGCCTCAGGTACTTGCAATTGTAGACTCACACACAGAGATACGCTGCTATGAGCTTTAACAGACACTGTATATCAGGGGTACGCATGATCCAAGAGCTCTGGTTTCTACATTTTATACACAGATATGAGTAATCATAATAAACTGTACACTGTTTCAGGAGCTAGTTGAATGTTGTATGGCTGTGAAATTTAAAAATAAAAATAAAAATGCATTTCAGCAATATTAGGAGCGGTAGAGAAATAATCTTTTCCGATTAACATTTCTTTCTTTCCAATGTACACCAAACCAAATTGAAAGAGACATAGGACCTGTAACTGAGGCAATAATAGATTCTGAGTGTTGAGAACAGTTAATCTCAGATTTTTAGAGGGACTGAAATCCCATTGGAAAGAATTATTATGAATTTTCAGGTTGCTAGCCAGAGTGACATGACAAATAATAAATCCAAAGTAGTACAAAAAGAGTCAATACTTTGATTCAGCAAAGACACTTATAATGTTACAAAAGATTTCTATTTATTAAAACATGCTGAAAATAATCAAATACTCCAGAATAAAAAAAAAAAAATAATAAAAAAAAAATATATATATATATATATATAACAGTATTATATTTTCAACCAAAATATGATGCAGCATATTAGAATGACTTCTGAAGGATCATGTGACACTGAAGACTGGTGTAATGGCTCTTCTGTCTTTTTAAAAACATCTTACCAACCCCATGTCTTTACACATGACTATACATTATATATTTTCAGCAGCCATGTTGCTTTTGAAGTGTAAAGTTAAAGTGTTGTGAAGGAAAACAGCATCAACAACAATAATAACTATATTTATAATCAATTTTAGATGAAACCAATTCTGGATCTGGCTCTCTCAAAGTCAGTCTGCATTAAGGTGATGCATAAGCCAATAAAATTAAATAATAAAAAAGAGAAATACTAATACAGAAGAGTTAATAGAGAATATGCCAAGTTTCTCTTCTCTTTTCAAATGGGACACCACAGTTTTCCAGGCATTAACCTCATGCAAGGAGGTCTTTTAAAAGCAACCCACATTTTCTGTGTATTTACAGAGGAATTCTGCCATTTAAATGTCCAAACTCTCTCCCTCTTTTTTCCCCCTAAGTTTCCTAAAATCTCTTGATCTTTAATCGCCGTGCCAGTGCCTGTAATACAGATTATGGCAGCTAGCTACTGACAAGTCAGTTAAATCGTAGCTGGCTGACAACTCTGGCAACAGAATTATTTGAATATAATTCTCAAAAGGGAAAATGTTTTAATAACAGGCAGCCAGCGTGAACGCAACCGCATTGGATGGTCAGATTTGGCGGCCACTGACTCGCATTAAAATGAGCAAACAAAGCCCAGAGTGTACAGAAATCCTCGCCCAAGTTGTCTGCATATGAAGAGTGTATATTAACTGTCTGCGATGATAATGCTGGTAGGGGTTGTGGATGTATAATGACATGTGATCTGTTGTTCAAAGCCACACGACAGGCCCACAGAGGTGTTGCACTGCACTTATAACTTCAAGTAATCTACATATGCTTGAATCAAACTGGCTGTAAAGAACTACATATTGTCTGCTAAGTCACCAGTTACCTACTATACCCGTCTTAAACGTCGTAATAGTGCCCAAGTACCACTCCCAGCAGTCTCACTCAACTGGGCTGAGTTGAAGTCAAAGGAAGGGAGAACAGATACACAAAGAGTGAACATGCTGCCCTCTCTGCCACTCTACTGGCTGTTCAGACTGCTTTACGCACACTGCAGGCTGGCTAATTATCATGGGGTTCTATGCTATCCCCCCTTGCCCCCCTCCAATCGAGCTCAGAACACCCCCACATCCCCTGCGGGCATGGGACGCACTGACAGTAATCTCCCTGTGACAGCACTTGGACGTGCCGTCATTAAGCCGTCCGTGTTATTGAGATGATAGCCCTGAGAATGTGGCCACCGTGCCAAAAAGAGCGAACGATGAGCAGCTCTTCCTCTCCGGGTGAAAGACAATGAAAAAGAAAGAAAGAGAGGACAGACAGTTTTCCTCTTTCCTAAAAGCCACATCAGTTTAATCTGTGCTTTTAACATGCTCTTGCTGCGGAATATTTTACAGTCCGCATGTTGACTTAATTAAATATAAAATCGACTTAAAAATATCTCCTCTACAAGAAAAATGCAAAAGAAATCTGATTTAAGCATATGCAGACAGGGCTCAAACAATGAGCAAAAGGTTAAAGGTTTACATATTATTTACTCACCCTCATGTTGTTACAAACTAGAACAATCTCTCCCTCTTGCAATTCTCTCTCCCGGTTGATATATTTTGTAGATTATCCTGGCTGCTCTTTTCCATACAATGGCAGTGAAATTGAAATTTCAGCAATGAAAATATTTGGGTGAAACAGGCAGCAATCGTAGACTGAAACAGAGACATTTACTTAGCACTTCTCTGATGATGCATTTGAACTGTTTCAAAGTCTACTTCATTCATACAGCGAACCGGTGAACATGTCAGTACTGTTGATACACGTCACCATGACCAAAAATGATGCTACAGTAGCAATGTAAAATTTGTATGTAAAATTTGTAATTTTAAGAAGCGCTTCATTGTCTAAGAACTTCACTTAAACTGGTTTTATTTATCACCTGAGAACATGACACCCTGAAAGGCATACCGAGTTCAATTGAAACATTTTCAGCTAAATTTTGGTCCCTTTGTATGGGGGATACTGTTGGGTATCGTTTGAATCTTAACGATTCTGATTCTGCTTATCAATTCTGATTCTTATTGATTTCTAATTTTGACTCCAATAAGGTAAAAAAAAAAAAAAAAAAAAACTTGGATATCATTCATATTAATTCTAATACTTTTTACAAAACATTTAATTGTAGCTGAATTCCATGAACAAAAATCAACAGGATAAACAACACTTACACAAGGAACTTTTGCCTATGGTTTAAAAATACCATCGCAAAAACAACTAGACTAACTAATACAAAATTTCAAGCATTATTAAAGACAAGTAAACATGGCCTTGTCCCAACTTTTTTGAGATGTGTTGATGCCATGAAATTTAAAATCAACTTATTTTTCCCTTAAAATGATACATTTTCTTAGTTTAAACATTTGATATGTCATCTATGTTGTATTATGAATAAAACAATTTGATTTTCAATTGCAATTTGAAACTTCCACATCATTGCATTCTGTTTTTTATTTACAATTTACACTTTTTTGGAATCGGGTTTGTATTTTAATATAGCACATGCACAGTATGGGTCACTTTTATTATGCTTTTTGTCATTTTTGGAGCCCGACAGCCCCTGGTCACTATTCACTCTTGTTGCATTGAAAAGAGCAGCATGAACATTCAGTTAAACATGTCCTTTTGACATGAGAGTGAGTAAACAATCACAAAATTTGAATATTTAGGTGAACATTCCATTTAACATGTCAAACTGTTTGATGAATTGCAAAGCTACATTATCCTAAGAAAGAACAGAAAGATCAGATGAGAGACAGAGAGAGAGAGAGAGGAAAGAAGAAAACTTTCCTATCCCCCTCCTCTCTTCTCAGAGTCTCAGAGTGCCCTGACAGGGAAACAGATGGCAATTTAAGCAGAGAATTTATGAGCGCCACAATCTTAATGTTGCATAAAGAAAAGAAAAAGACTCGCATCAAGCCCACTGACAAATGTACTCGCTAATATTAATGCACTCCTCATTCATCCAATATGCTTCCTAATTGCTTTTCTGTACACAGTAATATGGCACCTGCTGCTCAGCCCTTGCTCCGACGTTCAGGAACCAGGCAAGGCATGGGCCGCCACTGGCCCTCGCTCCGTGATGGATGCATGGCCGTGCATCACGCACCGAGCCTGTCAGGCAGCATAATTAAAATTTTAGACTTACAGCCGAGAGAGAGAGAGAAAGAGAGAGAGAGAGAGACGGAGAGAGAGGAGTGGTAAACAATCAGACAGAAAACATAGCCACTGCTCAAAGGCATCTTCACAGTCAGTTCACACAGTCTGAACACCTTTAGAATAGTGACTGACACTATGACACACACACACACACAGAGATTCATACAAACAAGTGAGAACATACACATATACAACCACAATAATCTATCTAGATATGAAATAGCAGACAGAATAATGAATTTGCAGGCCAATAACACGTATAACACGTATTGGCCATACAGCATTTCACCCCTAAATCAAAGGAAAGAAATATAAAATGATGTTTTGAGGGGGAAAAAAATGAAATGAAAAAAAAAAAAATCATAATATTCCAAAAAAATTGGCCTATGATATTTTTCTAATGACAACATTTTGTTTGTTTTTTTATTGTAAATATATTAGCTTATATAATGTACTAGCTTAAATTGTACATGATAGTATTTTTTTGTGCTGCCTTTCATTTTTGCTGATATAAATGAACAATATTACAGTATTTACAATAAAAAAACACTCCTATTACCATAATGACAATCAAAGATCATTAAGAAAAACTGGATGTACAAAAAATGCAATCAATTAATTCATTTATTTTTGTATTTATTGTTTCTTGGGGCAGGTGAAATGTGACCTGGGCACATTTTTGTGAGATTACCCACATATGAGACCCTGTTAGCTGCTTCAATTCTTGTGTCCAACATCCTATGTTTGTTTTTTTAAATTAAGTATATATGATCCATTCTTGGGATCTGTTTACATCAGTTAATTGTTATTCAAGTAAAGAAATCCATGATTTATCTCACACTCTCTCTTTTAAAAACTACTCTCACTTTAAATCTCGTTCATGTGGTTCCTGCAAGCTGAATGAGTGTTTGAGTGTGGAATTACACCTTGCACAGAGTCATTTGGGATAATGTAGATCCTCCCTATAGCTCTTGTCATTAACTCTATAACAGCTGCTGTTAAATGCACTAAATTGTACTATAATGAGCAAGTGAATTGCAAGCAATTACAGAGTTAAATTGAATAAATCCTCAGAGCAATAAATTGTCCTTTCTCTTTACTTCAGATTTAATTGATGCATATTCATATGGAGACCCACGCATATAATTCTCAGAGAAACAATGCCTTCATCCATTCAGACAGATTCAGTAACACTTTGAAGCTCTAGTATTAACACCAAATAATAAAGGAATATTAAAAAAAAAAAGCAAAAGCACTGACTAATTTGTCATTGATATTTTAAACAAACAGGGCTACAACACACAGTCGTAAAGTAGGTAATAAAATGCATGTATTGGATTTATTTATATAAAATTTTTATTAAATTTTTAATTAATAACTTCTGCCAATATATATATATATATATATTTTTTTTTTTTTCCAAAAACATTTTATTTTTATGTGACCATTTTACAAATGTCAAATTCTTCATGCTGACCATGCTGTTTTTATCTAAACTGCTAATGTGAAAGCCACCGTAGAATTAAATTGGAGTATTTTTGTTTTTGTTTTGTTTTTTTTGTTTTTTACTGTTTGCTGCTTACCTTACATGACTGTGCAGGCCAAGTTTCTCAACACCAAATGTCTGTTGTTGTCCAATAATTGGTTCTGATTAATAGTACAACCATCCAGTCTAAAAAATGCCGAGTCGAGAAACAACCCAAGTTGGGTTGAAAATGGACAAACCCAGCAGGTTGGGCAAACATTTAACATTTAGTTTTATTTAACTCAACTACTGTTTAAAAATGACTGTATTGCTTGCTTAAAATGAACCCAAAATATGTTGGAAATGAACATTTATTAATATGTTTAATGAATAATAATTAAACAATAAACATTTATTAAACTGCTTATTAAATTTAATAAATTTATTAAATTTATTAAATTTCCAACCTATTTTGGGTTAATTTTAAGCCAGCCATATAGTCACTTTTAAACAATAGTTGGGTTAAATAAAACTGCCCAGCATGTTGGGCAAACATTTAACCCAACCGCTGGGTTAAAACAACCCAATCGCTGAGTTTGTCCATTTTCACTCCAACTTGGGTTGTTTTTAACCCAACATGTTTTAGAGGGTAGTACAAGTTAGAATCGTTATTGCGCATTTCAAACTCTTCTTCCAAATCCATCACTCCAATATGCTTAAAACTCACACACGCGCACGCACGCGCAGGGCTCTACTGTGTTCTCTGGCTCTGGTTCCGTGTCAGGGACTAACTCTGTTATGTGTGTAATGGGGAGTGTTGTGCACCTGAAGGCACTTGTCAACACAGGATCCCAGGAGCTGGCAGCAGCCGGGGGCCCCAGCGCCACACATCTGCTGTACCCACTTCCAGTGGGCGCACATTTCAAACATACAATCCGTTCAGACATTCACAAGTGCACAATAACCTCTTGTTTTGCATGAAAGGTAACAAAAACTGCAAGTGAATAAAAAAAATAAAAAAAAGCTAATGATAATAATAAAATAATAATAAACTAAAAAAAAAAAATTTTAATATTTTAAAATGCTATTTATTTATTTATTTTTTAAAGGAAAGATCACATAATTTATGTATAATAGCTATCACTAGACTAGCAGGGTTGCTGAATAACGATTTGCATCTCATAAGGCTTTTTGTTTTTGTTTTTCCTTCAAGTGAGTAACAAGGACGTGCTTGGCCACAGCTCTTTCCTCAGCCTGTGCAAAACTACTCGCGTTCAGACTGCCGCACACGTAGCATTTAACACAGCATGGGCACGAGTTTGCACATCTCAACACCTTACATTACCGTGCTCATCTGCAGCTGCAAGTTCCTGCCCACTTGTGCTTGTGCACACCCCAGATAACTCTCTCTCCTTCAATGTCACCACAATTACACAACACAGGCGCAGGCCCAAGTCCAGTTTTTGCAGGCGTGAGGTAATAATTGGGTTGTATTTTATGGTTTGTGTATTTTAAGATTGTGAGAAATAGCTCCGCTGAATAAATCATTCATACGTTTAGAGTGATTACCGGAGCGAGAAGAGGGGGGAAGCTGGATCGCCCAAGATAGATTACCCATAATGCATTTCAAGAAGGCAACTAATTAGCAGAAGAAAGGTCAAGTAAAACCAGAAAGTGATTAGAGAGAGGAGACAGAAAAAGAGAGAACGAGAGAGATGTTCGCATCTCACATACGTTTAGTCACTTTTGGAATGTGGCCAAATTTTTTTCCGCCGCCTCAATAACTGAAAGCAGTCCCTTCAATATTTAATGAAATGCTTATGTTGTGGCACCTGGACACATCCGCATCCACAGCGACCCGCTGCCTCCCAAGTGGGTCATTACTGTAGCCATTTGCAAAGGGCATGGGCCTCTCTCCACCAGCAATGATGCCAGTCTTCGGGAATCTGCTGCAAAACAGCAGGGGACGTGGGGGCGGTGCCGTACCCATCTACCGGGAGGACGAAGTACCGCTGCAGAGGAAAAAAAAAAAAGCAACAACAACAGCCCAACGTTGCACCCAGAGCAAAGCTACTCCCACTGAGCCTTGCAACGCTACAGCCTGCAGCCAGGCTTCTGCTGCCTTCTACGCCCAGAGATTACAGCGCACTGCCAGCACAGACACAGCGGACACATTTCTTCTGGCGCATCTCTCCTGTCAACAGCGAAAACACAGCTTTGCGCTGGTACCATCCGCTAAGCGCCCCCCCTCCCCCTTAATGATCCAATGCATCAATACCTTCAGCCATCAACGGGGAGCAGATGTCCTCCGTTACCGTATCCTTGGCCGGGATTGGGAGCGCTGCTTTAAAAAGCATTAGTCTCTGGGTCCAGGATGGCTGTCTCACCGTGGCCCGCCACCCGCTTCCACTGGCAGGTGATCCCGGGGCCTAATGGAATTTAATTACTTCAGCCACATTAATCATGGCTACAGTGGAGCAGACACTATTTCATCTCCACTCTTAGGGGTTATTAGTACAAATACACTGTCAAACTGCATTGTGGAAGTGGCATTTTAGGTGTCATCGCCTGTACATTTATTAAAATCTATATCAATATCTTTCAACGGACACTGCTCTCCCCACCCCCCCTCCTCGATCGTCTCCAGTGCACATTAGGGTTTCAAACAAACTTTCCTGGCATGAAGTGACACCGGGTCTGAGAAACTTTTCCTTCATTAATTCTTTTCTGCCACTCCTGCCCGTCGTTTGGCGATTGATTGGACGTGGCTGGCAAGGACAGTGGAGCAGCGCTTCAAGACAACACTCTGAAATAGAGACTTCATGGCCTGACTCGATGGAGGTGTCAAAAACATTACTCAATTCATTATATTAGTAATGGTCCGATAGACACAAGCATTTCTTTTTTCTTGCAGCGGTATGGTTAATGTTTCATAGATGATACCTGGTGACATACACCTGTTTAAATTATCTCTTTTTACTAAACCCTAACAATACAAACAATAAAAACTATAAAACATTTTCAGGAAATTACTTATAACTTTCAAATGTTAAAAAAAGAAAAGTGTTAATTTAAAGAATAAAAAACTAAAAATAAAAGTTTATTTTGTATAAACACTATACACTATAGTTGTGAGGATAGCAAAATAAAGAAAACTGTGACATATTATAGCCAAAATTTCTTCATACAGTAGACTACCAGTAAAACTGATAAAAATTTGGAACCAAAAATTATTCAGACACTTTGACCTGACCAATTTGACCTTAATTATCTGACATAATTAAGATCATTTTTTTCTGACACAGTTTAACACTGAGATCTTGTCATATTTTATTACCATTGTTTTAAACTATAGTGAATAAACTAACTAAATGAATGAATGAAATGTTCAAGGTGTGTGGATAAATTTTGGTTTGACTGTGTATATTATGTTACTATTTACTAGTAGTATTTATTTCTATTTAAGTAGTACATATATAATTACTACTTAAATAGTAATTTAAAATTCACAGTGTTTTACTACAGCTCTAAATACTGCATTGAAGCATCAACTTTACTACCTTAACACACCTCACCACTGGTTTATATGTAACCAGCATTTTTTTCTTCACAACTAAAATAGTACTTTAAACACAAATTTATTTCTAAAACCACTCACCCAAAGACCAGGTGCTGGTTTGTTCTGTTTTAATTATTATTTCTAGCCTTGAAATAAAAATCAATAAGTAGATTCCCTGAGCAGTCATTATCCTGTTTCATGCATTTCATAGTAAAATAAAAAGCCACAATAGTAATATGTGGAATTTGAGCCCTGCTGCTCTGAAAACTCGAAGGTCAGGGAAATTAATTTTTCTCTCTGTAAAGGTGAGGAAAGGAAAAAAAGGTGAAACCACAATAAAAACTCCTGCTATACAAAACGTTTCAACAGCAGGTAATTCAGCATTCACAGTTCCATACGTGTCAACATCTTCCCAATGCAAGCCTTGCGTGAGGATTTGAACACGCAGCAACAGCTAAATTCAATGAGAGACCTGCAATAAGAACTTCACTTCTCTACAAAAACCCTTAACCTCCCACTTTCTCCACCAACTTCCACGTTTTGTTTAATGTGACAAACTCCTTTAAAACATATCGTCTCCATTCCTGAAGAATTTCAAACAGCCTGTTTTGTAGACATGCTCCAAGTAATAGATATATCAATAGATATCACAGCAAAAAGTACACTCAAGAGGCAATTAAAATAAAAAAGGTTTGAATCAGGTAATACAGTAGTTCTAAAACATGCGCGCATTCAAAGCAAATGACGAGAAACAGCCTAAAGCTCTACTTTGATGAGGATGCACCTATCAATAAAAACATAATATGATCTGGATCAGAGCGCATGTTAGTTTGCTCGCAACCAGTCTAGATGCCTATAGCACCAACAAAAGAAAGGCAGCGCTTTTAACAAAGGCATTTGAACAGTGATGCTTTGAGCTCTGGGCTATATAGATTACTATATGATTACCAGAGACTACGCATGCGCATGCGTTGTTGTGTTCATGAGGCTCAGGTAGCCAGAGAGGCAGCCGGGCCACAACAGAGGATTCTGGGTGTGAGAATGCGAACGGTGGAACCCTCTGGATCCCTGCCACTCATCTGGCCACCTTCCTAAGCAGGGCAGAAAATCAAACAAGTAGGAAAGAATTAAATAAAAGCAAGAAGAAAAATGATTTCTTATAAATAGCAGGCTTCGCCAGAAGGCATAGGAAATGAGAGCAGCGAGGCGCAGGAGAGGAGCTTGAGCTTGACACGGGTCTTAAAATTGAGAGGGGGCGGAATCAGGGACCTATTGCGCAAAATGGCTCCAACCAAAGCAAGGATTAGTGTTCCTGCCTCCACAGCCAAGATTCTCCAGAACAACTAATCACCTTCAAGTTCTCTTTTTTTTTCTTCCTTTTCCTTCTCACTGTCTCTCGCTCTCCTTCTCACTCCCTTTCTCTCTCTCTATCCTCTTTAAAGTATCATTTCACCCCTCACAGCCA
The DNA here is from genome assembly GCF_024489055.1 of Chanodichthys erythropterus. NCBI lineage: Eukaryota > Metazoa > Chordata > Actinopteri > Cypriniformes > Xenocyprididae > Chanodichthys > Chanodichthys erythropterus. The sequence continues at coordinate 16,811,433 of NC_090225.1, forward strand.
TTATGGCTAAAATTAAGCAGAGAGTGTTCTGCCAGCGCCGATTAGACACATCCCTGGATCCGTGCTGAGGAGAAGGTGTCATGTCAGTTACAGCTCTGAGAAGAAATGTGCTTCTCCGCGACGGTCTACACGGGCAGACTGAGAAAGCGACGTACATCTGTGGCACCAAGCGCAAAGGCTTGTGGCGAGAATAGCTTCGATTCAGTTCCGAGGTCTAAAATATCAGCCGGCAATTAGAAACGAGGAGAAAAGGCATACAAAAAGCTTGTGGAACGCTTTGTGCGAACGTGCTAATAGACTTCAGCGTGTTTTGAGTGTTATACAACTCAAAAATAAAGACAGATAATCTACTTTCAAGTGAGCTTAATTAAAGTTATCCTGTAATGATAAAAAATGTACATGTGTTTACAGTCAAATGAATATTCTAGTAGCTAGATTTCACTTGAATTAATTTACTACAAAACAACGGTTTGCATATCAGTCAAAAGCATGCGGCAATCAATTAGCTTAATGCAAAGAAACAAACAAGCGCTTCTTTGTTGTTGCTTTAAAAATACAAAATGTCGACATCAGCAAATCTCACATTCACACTTTAACCCAGTTACAACAAAAAGCCAAAGAAGAAACTAAAGTTTCATAATTAGCTATCGCAGGGATGCGCAAAAGAATGCGTGTTTACTCAATTTATAAGCAGACAGTGTTTGTACACCTGTTTAATGTGACATTCTGCGAGAGATCTGCATCTCACAAGCACGGCTGCACCCGCAAAGGGCAGCGATGATATTGATAAAACAGTCGTTTCATAATCACAGTGATCTGGAGAACTGCACTGCCACAGGAAGTTTAAATGAGGCTCAGATAGGTCACCTTCAAATTTAAGAGTTTTGTCTGACCTTTAGTTCTTTAATGTCGAGCCGCTGGTTTCAGGTTTGAAGGAAGAAGGATAGCTGTATGATTTCTCTTCAGTCCTATTCAGAGACTAATGAAATGGGCCCTGCATACTTGCAAATGACTGGGAAATATGCAAGTAATTTACCGTTAAATTCCATAACAGGAAAACCTAATTGTACAGCATGTCCAGCCTAATTGAATTGTTCTACAAGTGCATTACTGTTATGGAAATAATACTGACAGGAGTGATAAGAGATTGAACGCGAGACACTGAATGGAGAATAAAACAATTAGACTAAAATAGTAAAGAAAAAAAAATGGCACACAGAAAGTGATTCGGTAAAATGTGTAAAATGGGAGCAAATAAAATCTAAAATGAATAAATCTTTAGAAATTAGTAATAGTAATAATAATAATTATGCTTGTGTATTCATTACAAAAATTTTTTTTAAAATGGAATTAGAAGCATTAAATATTACAATACAACTCATCTTATCTGATGTAGTTTTTCAACTGTTTATAGGCAACATATTTAAAAAACAAAAATGCAATGTTTGTAATGTAAATAAATCCCTATATAACATGCTCATATTTGTCTAAAACCAAAAAACGGTTTCACGCACCCACAAAAATGACCTCTTGCTTGCCCAGACTGGAAAGGTCGCCCTCTGCTGGTCAGAGACTGAAGTGCAATTGACCCTTCTACAGTTTTCCTACAGTGCCAACTAGCAAAAGCAGTTGCCCGTGTTAAACCAGGATGTCAATTTCATAAAAGAAAGGTGTGTTTGTATGTGAGATGCAGGTTGCGCTGAGCAAACAAATATAAAGAAAATTTCCATACATGCTTGCGTGCACCAAACACATTCAGCCCATATATGCATGCTGCGATGTCTTTCTCACAAACAGAAAAGCACGCACAGATACATGCATATGTATACATGTGTGCATTTATGCACTTGCAAAGGTAAGTACGTGCTGTATTCTGTAAAAACGCTTTTAGTTGGATGCAAGAAGCAGAACACTCTTGCCATAATTCTGCTGTGAATATTAGCCTTCGTTTGATTGATGCAAAGCACATGTGCAGTTATATTGAAAAACTCATGAGTGATAATAGTGAATTTGGAATGTAATATCAACAGCATTTCCAAGAACTGCTAAATCTACATTAATGTTGCGCTGACTTTGAAAAAAAAAAAAAAAAAAAGATTAAATCACATCACTCTTAAACACCGGAACAGCCTAAATATAATGAACCTAATGATCTCAGGTGACAGTATCTCTTGACAGCAGGTTGTTTCAGCAATAATAGGTTAATGTAATTTTTCTTTTGTTTTCATTCAGTCATCACAGAGGAGATGTCCTTCTGTGATGACACACTGATGGTGAGCAACTTCATTTTAGCCCCGGAATATCTCACGCATGTGACAACACCTTCCTTTGTCGCCAAGAGTGTTGAACTGCTTTGAACTGCCGACTGACAGAATAGGGAAACCATTCCAAATGCAAATGTAAATTATTGTTACTTACACGTTTAACCCTCTAGACACTGTTCTGGTCTAGTATGTGGAGGAATTCTGAAATCATGTTGCCCTCTTTTGGCTGGCATGTGCGACTGCAGATTCTTTCCTGACATAATTACAAATGCTTGAGAAGGATAAAGCTTCGATATCATGATGCGATGCTAAAAAATGCCAAATATCAATGTGAAATATTTGAAGTTTCACTCAAATATGTTACAAATATAAAGGTTATGACCTTGCGGTTGGCCTGTGCAGTACAGTACAAGAACATAAATAACTGGATTTGAGTAGTAGATTAATTCAAATGCAATGAACTTTAAAGAAACCCTGTAAAAGTCAAACAATGCTAAAAAAAAAAAAAAAAAAGAAGCATCATGGGTAAAATAGTGACCCAAAACACACTAGGCCACACTTCCCTGTAAATGTCTATTAATCAATATTTCCTTCTCATACTAACTCTATTCCCAACACAATTCCTCCTGTGCATTCGTTGCTACCGTCTCATATCATACTCACTCACTTTCTCCGCCCTCTCTTTTCCTCACTCCTCCTCAGACCTGCGGGTCACTCCAGCAGGAACAGGAAGTATCTGTCCTCCTTTCCAGAGCTCACCCCTCCATCAGTTTCCCCAGCGTTCTCCCAGCATTCCAGTCTTTGATTTCCCACTCGTCTGCAAAGATAAGAAACAAACCCCAGCAATGGGAACTTTCAGTGAATATCCTTTTCAGCCTCCACACCTACTATCTGTTTTGCTTTCTCTTTTTTTTTCCTCCCTCGTTCATCTCTGAGCTCGGGGAAAGTGAAGAGGTGGGTAGTTTATTCAGTAATATTCAGAATGGTTGATCTAAATAAAGATGCTCTTCAACATTCCATTGTATGTCTAATGGTCTATCACAGAGGGAGGATTACTGATCTGAATTAAACAGCTAAACAATGCTGAGTGGAAAGGAGGAGCAGAAAAAGGACTTTTGTGGTGACAGATGCACTATCGAGTATTCCGTTGGCTCATATTTCAAGCTGGTGAAATAGACTCGTTTAAATGGCCTGTACTGCCCAATATATAGCAGTAAATAAACGATAAGAGCTTGCCGATAAGCAACTCGCCCCACGCTCTCTCCTCACAGCTGAATCGATACGGCCTGTGCAGCATATCATTCATCTCATAAGTATAATGAGTACTTGTGTTATTAATCTCATCTTTATACAGAGGTAATATGATAGTTAATTCAGCTCCGTTGAAATGAATGGAAATAAGTTAATCACAAACGCATCGCTTAGTAAAATCAATTCGGGCGAGGTATTCTAATATCAATACGTATAGGCAACGAGCGCTAATTCCATCATGCATAGAAACCAATATTTCACTTCGTTCATCTGACTAACGCATAAATGGAATATTTCACACTCTTTTCTTTAGTGAAAACAATATAGATTTTGATTTGCTTGCGAACAATTTTAATAAAAAGCTATTGATGGGGTATTGATTGGTTAGCTCACGGCACAGCTCGTGGGCCCAGTGTGCAACAATCATTACACGCCAAGCTTTTGGGTTCATTTCAACTCATATGGTCAATAAAGACTCCATATGCTCTCGGCCCTTTGAACATGTCGGGATGCTTTTTCTATAGCATCCTCTAAATCAAACTCAACTGTTAAGACGAGCCAGAAGAGCTGCTCAAATTTAGCATAGTTTCAACATCCGACTAACCATGAATCAAGATATGCTAAAACAAAAACATGTTGAACAAATTGATACTTTATATCAGTCTAATATAATATAGGAACAAAGGAGTCATTGTGTATTGGCAGTATTCACCATCACTGAAACTTTAGTAGTACACAAGTAAATCAAATTTAAAATTGGCCCGTGGTAAGTTTTTTAGCTTCAATTTTCCAGGAATCACTTTTATGCTGTAGTTTCAAAACTTGTGGCATCCCTCAACGCTCCCTGAGTGGTTCCTTGACTTCTCTCCAGACTGTACCTTCCTTTAAGAATGTGATCTCTGCACTCCAAGATCTTATTTATCCCCGTGTCACTTTGTAAAATCTTTATTCGTGTGAACATATCTTTTAAATGTGAGAGGCACTGGAGTAACGGCAATAAAAGGCTGGAGAGGGATCAATGCTGAACGCATTACGCCTCAGCACACAGACTTGGCTTTAATAATCAAAAAATTGATCCATTAAGCTCAACCTAATTCTTTGCCAAAACGGTAGAGGTGCTCAGTTTTTAACACATGGTTATGTGAAGAATTGCAATTTTTCACAGAGGCTCTGGTCTAATGACACAATATTGAAGATGAAATGGGCTCATATATATTATATATATATATATATATATATATATATATATATATATATATATATATATACTAATTATTTCTTAACATGCATATAAAGTGCATGCAGCTTACATTTTTTAAACTTGCTTAAAGGTCACAAATCCTGGGTTTAAAATAACTAAAAATAAAAATAAAACAAAATAAAAACAATGAAAATTGCTACTTAAAGAAAATGTATAATAATAATAATAATAATAATAAAGTTGACTAAAACAACATAGAGCTGATCTTTCCTTCCTAAAACATTTGATCGATAATGTAATTGAATTTTATTTAATGACCTTGAAGGAGATATATACTGTAAAGTTACAACTGAACTGCAACTGCTGAGAGGCATCATTCATATAAAAAGCAAAAACCGTTTTAACTTTTTTTTTCCTGAAGCGACCTAGCATTTGCAGAGCCCTTCTCACATGACTGTGATTGTTCTCCACACACACTTCAAAGGTTACCGGATGTGCCCGATTCAAAGCTGTAAGTAAGAGTTCCATTTTTGACACTAGGATTTACCAAAAGAGATAAAAACCTTATCCATGCCACTCTGATGAGCTGGAGCATGTGTGTCTATTCCACTGTGTAGGAGCAAAAAGCAAAGTTTAAGAGAGCAGAGGATGGGGGGAGGAGGGGGGGTGGATGAAAAGGAGCACAAAGGAGGTAAACAACCAAAACCCTCTGAAACAAGACCCGTGGCAGAGTCGTTTGGACCTTGGTGGATGTGCAGGTCGAGCATCACAGCGCATCACGCTTCCTCCGCGCCGTGTCCATGGGCTGCCGCTGCAACTCAACACCAGTGATATCGATCGGCTTTCTAAGCCTCCGCCAACCTGGTCAAACCAGAGTCCTTTCTGATATTTACCCACCAAAGTATTCCCTTCTGCTAGCACTGTCAACCCACAAGACATGGAGGGAGAAAAAAAAGTCAATTATATACAACGTGCTTGGTTTCCCCTAAAGGATGGAATCCACCCTTTCTAATCCGATCAATTCTTGTCAGACAGGAGGCTGGATTCAGCGCTATCTCTGAAGTCCTGTAATCCAGGCTAAGTCTTCACACTGCCTGCCTCACCTCCATAAGAAAAGGGTTTGGTCCAGAGCGTGATACAGCAAATTAGTCGTAGTGTACATTTAGACACACTGCAGTGGATGGGTGCCAGTGTGCTAACAGCTAAGCATAACTGGATAAGCAATTCAACTAATTCCTTCTATAGTCAATACTAAAGTTGACACAAACAATGTAGGGGGGACTAGGGCTAGCTGTCACACCTTTTATGAATATTTTTTAATATTTTTTTATTAAATAATTTTTGGAAGTCTTTAAATCATTTTTGAAAGTCATTTTTTAATAATAGCAGGCATATAGAAATACATGAAAAAAAAATAGTTTCATAATAACAAAATATTAGCACATAATAAATATATACAAAGCATTGTTTTAGCCACAAATAGTGTAATTAATAAATTGTATAAATTTACAACTTGCCTCGACCTGACCCATTCAATTTTTCCCTTAAAAATGTATCTTCATTATACTTGACTATTGTTGGAATGTACACCAAAGTGGTTTCATTATATTTACTTCTTTAAACAACAACTAAAGCAAAAATATGATACTGTAATTTTAGTTTGGTTAACATAACTCACCCATAAAAAGATAATTTAAGAGATGAAATGTGTGACAACTAGCCCCAGTCTGCCCTTCTGTACAGAAGATATTCTGCAAGGTCTAACTTTTTTTTTTAAATCCACGTTTGACTTTTAGCCACTGGTGAACTATATCCAAGCAGTATATAACTTTGAAGTATTTGGCTGGTGGTGAGACATGGGAAGGTGTCCCATTACAGACATGCAAAGGCTAACGGCCAGTGCACATGGTAAATGAGCAGGAACGAGGAGAGAGTGCTGGGACACTTTAATTTCCACTGACATATTGTGCTTCATGTACAGTCTGAATGGCTCCATAAAGAAAGTGTAATGATGGTCCAGGACCCTGGCCAAATAGCTGACATGCACAGCTTCCCTGGTCAGCTCAGCACCGGGTTTGATCCGTCTCATTACACCAGTCATTCAAATAATGGCCAGCTATGGGAGCTCTGGTAAAGCTGCAACTAATACACATGCCAAAGTCTACATCATAATGGTTCACTCTCTCTGTCTGCTTAGTATGCACAGGTGAGGATACTGGGTATGCTCAGTATTAAAGTCTGAGAAAGTAAACACACATATTATATAAATTATATATATATATATATATATATATATATATATATATATATATATATATATATATATATATATATATATATATATATTATAAAAGAGTAGATATAAAATTATTTCTAAATTATATACATTTAAAATATAATTAATCTAACTATTTTGTCTAATAGATTATCTAAAAGGTAAATTAAATTAAATAATGTTATATGTAATAGTAATAAATTCTCATATTACTACTAATACTAATTAATAACAACAAATTAAACAATTAAATATAGAACATTCTTAACAATTTTCTGAAATGTCCTCTAAAATTTAAAAAAAAAAAACACACATTATAATCAAGCATGTTCTAATATGTTTTAGATCATATATGAGAAAGCAACACCTATATAAAAAATAAAAAAAATCCCACAATCTGCATTAGCAATAACAATATATTTTCAAACCGGTTCGTAAAAACAGCATTAAAGCTTGTCTACCGAGAACGGAACAGAACAATAGCTCCTTATTCTCATTCAGATGAATGCATGGCAAGGAGAGAGAGGCGCGATAAATCGGCCACCCCTGCTCTTGTCTCGCTTCAAAAGAATCTGTTAGAGAGAGAGGGAGAGGGAGAAAAAAAAGCAGGGAGCAAGACCCACACGATGTAGTTCCAGCCAATTGCATTCCAGAGAAGTGACCATGGCTGGAGATAAACAATGCACAATAGATCACGCTCCTCAAAAGGTATAAAAGAAAGGCAGATGCCGCAGCAATAAGGCAGAAGGCAGGGAAAAGAAATAATCCGCGTTTCTCCAGCAATTCCGAAAGGCATAATTGTTTAAATCCTTTTTTTTCAGGATTGCCATTAACCCTGTGCAGTGTACGCTGTAACAATCTGCATGTGACGGGAAAGAGGAACCTCTCTTTCTCTCTCTCTCTCTCTCTCTCTCTCTCTCCATATGTGAGGTTGCCAGGCTCACCCTCTCCAAACCACAGCCAGAGCCAAAATCGCTTTAAATTGTTCCTCACTGTCGCAAACAAAAAAAGCATTTAACACTCACCCATTGTGCGGGGACTGATCTCTCAACCACTCTAGCACCCCGTCAACACAAGCCCAGATATCCTTCCACAGATATGTAAACAGCCCACTAAGATTTCTTTGTTTGGATTTTGAAGCTGGGTAGGTTTGCCTTTGCTGCGCTTGCTTTTACAGCTTAGAAGCAGGTGGATGACAAAACATCAATCTCTCCAGGCACAATGTGTAGCACGTACGCTTGACACTCTACACAAGCAATATACAATCACACACTCCAATACAGAGCTCTCAGCTGTAATGATATGTGTTTGCTTAAAGGCAGCTTTTCTGAATATTTAAGCATGTTTGGACAAAGAAAACACTCTGCTTATTACTGCGAGGTTTAATGAAAGCGGAATTGTAGATGCCAAAACAAAGACATCTGCATCCACAGTATCAGAGTATGGCAGAAAGTGACAAGGGAAGGGCGCATTTATATTTCACAGTTTATATATTCACATTAGTATTAATGAAAGATATGTGCTATAGTCTGTTTGAGAAAAAGAAAAAAAAAAAAGTTTAGCAAGGAGGGTTGGAGATTTGCCATAAAGGAAACCTGTCAGGGAACAAGTGATATGCTGATATGCAGGGAATTAAGGCTAGGTGTCACACCATTTAATATTTCTCATAATCAGTGTCTGTATATACTTCGATACTCCTGGCTACAAATAATAATGACAAATCTACTTAAGATTTCCATTTTTTTCATTTAGCATTCCCAATAGCAGGACATGTCACACTCAAACATACCTTAGTGGTTCTCAACCAGGGGGCCAGGTGGTCCAATAAGCCTCAGCAAATTTCCTAGGGTAGGGATTTCCAATCCTGATCAAGAATCCAGCCAAAAACTATTGAACATACAGTTTTTGAATCTTTTGGAAACACAAAATTAATCATGGTTATTTTAATAAACAAACATTACCAGTTTTTGTTTTAAAAAATGAAAAAGTATGTGTCATAATTACAGAAGAAATACATAAAATCTCTTGGGCATTCTAATATTGAACCCATTGAGTCAAAAAGGTTAAAAACCACTGTCTTAATGGCCTGCCACAGACTTTGTAACAGCAAAATCAGCTAAGCTATTCAAAACAATACAAAATATGATTCAGCAAAATGTAAAAGGTAACATACAAAATTATCGAAGGATTTCCACAAATATGGTATTACTACAGTAGGCCACTATGACTTGAATACATTTACAATATGTGACAACTTGCCCCTTCCTGAAAATATCATTGTCCTGAAAACACACTTCAAGCTTTCAGTAAGAAAAATATCTTTATTAATGTTATGTCGTCATTTTCATCAATGACGATACTGTAATTTTAGTTGAGAGGACAAAACTCATGAAACAAAGTGTTTTTACTACAATGACGACAGTCAGGCAAGTGTACAAAAGAGGGATTGACGTTTTGACCTACCTGTTACACTTTGACTAACGTTAGTTTACTTCTTTTGATTTTGGTTAAAGGCGTTCTCTTTAATTGAAGGAAAATAATATAAACATCCATCAAGTGATTAACTAATCCTAAACTTCATATATTGGACAATATAACACCTTTATTTTACAAAACGTTGAAAGATTCTGTACCTGGACACTGCAGGTAATTTAACAATCTTAACCGTTCAACAGGCCTTATTTGGTTAAAGGCGTTTGCAAATTAGTTCAAATAAAGTTTGGTCATTCAAACTTTAATGACGTCAGTGACGCTCGAGTCTTTTCGCGGGAACTTACTTTCGCTTTGCCTGCATCACAACAACAGAAGACTCTTCTGACAGTAGCGTTCGACTGTTTTCTGTACAAAAACCTTCTGTCTGTGTATATATGACTTAGTTCACTATCGAAATTTCTAAGTAAGAGTTTAGCTAGCGGTTTATATTCTTCTGGGCTTTGACGTATTTATGTTTCACCATGAGCTGTTTGCTGATGAGAGAAAGCCCTATGATCATTGCGCTTAATAAGGAGAAGACAGTCTATGACGGGTTCATCACAGTGCTGGTAAGGAAAGTTTCACATCTCAGTTCAGAGTCTTTTCAAGTGTAGGTTGTCAGCTCCGTTTACAGTGTGAATATGTAAGGTGTGTGAATCGTATAACAGCAGTTGAACCGACTGTCACAAGTGTCAATTTTTTCTTATTTAATCTTTGACAGGAAAAAGACTTCAGGATAAGAATATCTCTACCCCCTGATCATCAGATGAAACAGGCAAAGTATGATTGTAATATATTTTATTTAATGAGTGTTTATCTATTAAAATATCTAAGAATACAAAAACATATAACATATGTAAAGAACATTGGACCATATACAAGACATGGTCATATGTTTTATGTAAATTGTAAAAGTAATATATCCTCCTGTAGTATATATCCTCCTGACTACAAGTTATGGAGTTTTGTCTTCTGTAGAGGACATTATATTTTAGCCAATTTCTCTGAGACCTTATATGTCACAGTTTTAAGTCTGGATGTCCTGTAAAGAGCACATTCAGGGATTTTCAGAGATACCAAATGTTTGGATGTATTTGTGAATGTATTTGTTATTATAATTTACACCTGACTAATTTTCAAATTGTTTGTTATAAATCAACATCTCAGGAAAATGTTTAGGGGATTCAAATCAAAATATGACTTTCTGTCATTGATTTTATATATGTACACTGTAGAGGACAACAGGACTTAAATCATGTTTATCAGGCATTTTAGGAGACACAATTGAATAGGGAAATAAATTATATATCAATATTCCTATGAAATATAAGATATTATTATGAAAATCTTGCCAATTATTACTTCCATTATTACACTTCTTTTTTCATTACATGTTGCTCCAAGAATACATTCATATGCAAATTACATACAGCGTGTAAATACATTGTATATAATGGGGGGAAAAAACAAAACATTTATGGCCTTTTTTACACACATATTGCATAAAGCAAAATGGTATATCAAATCATTCTGTTATATCTTTCATAACATAGTTGAGGATCATCTTTATACAAAGTCTGGTATAAAAAATCCTGAAACCTAAAAATTGATTGGTGATTTAAAAAACCCCATTGTTTATTCATGTCTTATTTATTTATTTTTTTTTAAACAGAGTCCTGGTGTCCACTACAGAGGACATAGCATAACATATGAATAAAATGTCAGTTTTCAAAACATTTATTTTTCGATTTCTTTCTTATACACTAAACAATGTAATGACATGAAAAAAATACTAAATTCACAAAACTTTTTTTTTTTCTGGTATTCAGGAGGATTATTATTTTGTTAATATACATAATTACAGAAGTTTATTAAGTATGATTTTTTTATTACTGTTATTGTTATTTAATTTTCTTTGGCTTGTCTTTGGGTTATTTTGCAGATTACATTGTTGTTGGCAAATGAAACGGCTACTTCATGGTTATCAACATATTGTGAAGCAGGTACAATTAATCAAAGGCAAATAGTTTGCAGCTATTTCTCATCATTCAAGAAATACGTCTTAATTAACACATAATGTTTGTCGAGGGAAGAAAAAAAAATCATTTTCCATGTGCCTCTAGGGTGAAAAGATTAGATTTATGATTTACCCTGCCTAGATTTATGCGGTACCCTAACTAGTTAAAGTTCATTATTTTCTTATGAATTTAAAATTATTAAAAATTAACTCTAATGGTCACTCTCATTAGTCAAATGACAGATGCTGGTTTTGTCATTCTTTATGTAGTACTTTAATCAAAGCATTTGAATTTTATTTGTTGTTTTCTTTTAACAGAGATTACAGCATTCAACTAATCTGATGGCCTTTATCCTGGAACTCAGAACAGTATTGGTAAACATTGCTAAAATATTGCATGTTTTTTTCCTGCATTACCATATTCAGGTTGACAAATGTTATACATGATGTAATGTTTAGCATCATATTACCATAATAAGCACACGAGTCCCGCAGATTGAATAAATGATTCTCATTATTATGAACTTGTCTATTATCAGGAAGTGGCGTTGAAGAGCCAGCCAGGATGTCAGTCCTTCTCACCACCCCAGTATTATTCCCAGCTGATAACAGAGATGGAGATTTTAGGATGGGATAAGTATGATGATTTCTAGTGGCCTAGTGCTTTTCTCGACTTGCATTCCATTGTGTTCTCTTATAATTGCATATAGGACAAATCCTTCGCATTACTGTAAGGACATGAGTGGCTGTCGTCAACTTTTCATGAAAACATCGTGTCACATTTCTTGCTTTGTAACAGAGGAGGCTAATGTGGTGTCTGTCAGCCACGTATCAAGCTGTGATTTCACTAGGCTTCTCATTTTCCACTTTCTATTAATGTCCAAAGATATAATTATGATATTAGCAAATGCAAATTGGTCTAATTGGAGACCCACTCTCAAGTTTAATGGGGAAATGTAGGCTGAAAAGTTAGGCTGGAAATAAGGTGCACGTTTCAGACCTGAATTGCGGTCAGAAGTATTATACACCAGCGCTATCTGTAAATGCACTTGAGATTAATTAAGATCCTTAATTCGTGTCTCTGTTAATAGCCTCAAGTCCGGCACAGTTGCGGACCCTGATTGGTTTAGGAAGGGGGAAGTGCCGCAGAACCTGGTCATTTTAATGAGTTTTAGTTGCCTTGAAGAAGCCACATTTACTGTTAATTACTGTATAGATGGGGTCAGGTCTGCTCTCCCCTCTTATCCCTGGAATAGTTCAAAAGAGTCAGATATTTAGGAAATTACAAAACATCAGTCTCTGGCTGCTTTATAGTGCAGTCTAAGTGTGCTATTTGAAGTATCGCAGCAAAGCGTTAGGTCATAAGAAAATGAAAGTTGAATATTTTGACTTTGATCCCATTTTGCTCCCATTTTACTGTGAGATATTGCATTTGGTCTGACATCGTCATCTGAAAATGTTCAGATTTTTTTAGACAATTGGTGCATGGGAGCCATGGTGAGAGGTTGTCACACCTTGCACATGTATGAGAGAGAAGCGCGGGGCCTCTCGCTGTGGTCTTTTAACACCCCGCCAAGATAATGACACCTGAGCAGGTTTCCTATTGGCTGGTCTTCTCACCATCTCACTCCAGCCAGCAGTTATATCTTAAAACCCATGATCCCTGGTGGCACCTGTGAGAATGGAATAACTGTACTATTTTCAGCAGCTGGCTTTTTGCATATCTGGAAAGTTGTGATGAGAAGTCTTCATAAAAGTGGCCTTGGCGGTATTACAGTTTATGTTTTCCCCTTACTGTTCCGATTTTTTTTTGTTTTGTTTTGTTTTTGTACAGCTTTAGGCTTTCATCTATGGCCTGTTTGTATGCAAACATGCCAAATGTTCCTTTCGCCATTTATGAGGGGAGCTGATTTTCTAGTTGCAAATGTAATGCTCTCATCAATCCTCCCAGCAAGACATCGAGCCGTCAAGCTGTTTCAATCAACTGAGGTGAACGCCAGCAAGGCCTGATACTGTGGCGGGAGATCCCTGTAGAATGCAGAGTGGCTGAATGACGTTCGTGTCAGAAAAGAGATCTCAATTTTGAGGAAATGAATGATTGGTGTGATTTTGTGCCAAAAGCTCATGTAATTGAATGTGATGCAAAAGATTTGTCCCATTGCTTCATGGCTTGTGAGAAAAATAGACTGAGCATTAAGATCACTTTGAACAGTAGAACAGAGAAATAAAAGCGTGGTTGCAGGTAGGTCTGCCAGGATTACAGTCAGTATTCACAAATGTAACCACCAATGTCACCAATAACAGTTTTAAAATAATTAAGGGACTATCAATGCACTTTTTAAAATATGCATTCATAAAAACTGTACATTATACAAAATTATAGATTTGCATTCATTCAGAGCTTACCTCAAAACCAAAAAAAAAAAAAAATACAATTAATTTTGAAGTTTTATGTTTTATTAAGTGTATAGCTAGCTAGCAAAAGGACAATCAAACATTTTATATTTTTAAAGTTTTTAAAATATTACAACATTTTCCGTGTTTTATAGAGATGTACCGAATGACCTGATGTTTTGGGACATGCGTATAAACAATTGAAAACACGAATTTTTCGGTAGTTACTTGTGGATTTTGTTGTGAAAACCTGGCAACTCTGACTAATGCTCAAAAATCTGTATTTTTATTACAGTTAAATCTCCTTTTAATGTAGTTGCAATGTTATATTGTCATGTTTATCAAAATAAAACTAATAAAAATAAAAATAGTACATAAAGTACTGAATGAAAATGTCTCTGAAACATCAGTGTATTAGTCAAATATTGCATTTATTTCACTGGTAAAGTGATAAAGTATGCAAACGCAGTGTGAGCGTCACTACGAGATGCAGAAAGTGTCTAACTTCACATCTCCGTTTTCAGCTCGCCGATCGGTTGCATCCAGCCGCAGCCGATGTTGAACACACCTAATGGTTACTCCGAATGAATGACATCATAATTTTAAAACCATGTTGCACTATGTTCATATATGATGTTATAAAATCATGCCAGAATAAAAAATATATACATTTGTTACATTTTAAGATATTTTAATCACAAATGAAATGGCTGTATTGGCCTTTGGACGGTTACACCCAATAACCTTTTGACACTTCAAAATCTTTAAAATACGTTTATATGTAGCAAAATATAATTAAAACCTTTTGGATTGAATAAAAGTGACCTAGCTCTATTACCTCACATTCTTTGGATGTCATATCTTTGTTTTTTTATTATTATTAAGGCCTTTGGACAAAAAAGGACCCATCACGTCATTGACCCATATACAGTATAAAGGCATTTATTTATTTATTTTTAAGTCAATTGCTCATACACATCACTACTTTTCACTGTAGTTTCTAATTAAAAGTAAAAAATCCCCTCAAAATAGAAAAAGTGAGAAATAATTGTGGGCATTGCACACAGATGTTTAAGTTCAAAACGGTCACTAGTGAGTTAGTTAAAAAAAATGCATCAATGTACAGTGAGTATATTCTGCTGTAATAGCAGAAGAGAGTGTGAGCCAAAAAAAAGTGTCAAAGTTCTTCTCCCACAGTTTTTATGTGGATCTAAGTGCTGAGGGACAGAATGTGGATATGTGATCCTGCAGTTTCTGCCGATGGGAACACTCAGAGCAAAGTGTGCATGTATGAACTAACCACGATATGCTGTTACACGACTCGTAAATAAGCTGCTGAAATACGAGTGTGTCGTGAAGTGCTGGGATTTTAGCAATAAATCTGTGGTCGCTGTAGATGATTTTCAGCGCTGTTTGCTGGGAGAAAGGATTGTCTACATCTGAGGAGCATCTTTATTTAAAGGAAATCTACCAAAATCATTTTTGTTCAAACCAACAGGTCTCAGCTGGTTTATTTGGTCAGAATGACCAAATCGCACATCCCTGTTATGTTTTTACTTGCAAGAAATATTCTGTATGTTGTCACTGTTGACCTGTCTGATATGTGTTGTATGTGGTCTTATGTGTGGTGATTATTGATCTGTTTTGGCAGGCTGCTCTTCATCGATGCAGAGTTCTGCACACTCAAGATGAAGGCAGAGGACTCTGCAGGGCGTCAGCACGCTATTACAATCAAGCTCAAGTCCAAGGTGAAGCCAAGGGTCAAGCCCTGTTTTATTTTTTATTTTGGTAACACTTCATTTCACAGTGTCCTTGTTACACATTACATGTACTTACTATAATAATAACAGTAAATTAACAGTAAATTATGCAAAATTACATGCATCTATGCAACCAAACCCTAATCCTAACCTTAACCCTAAGTACATGTTGTTAAATAATATTACTCAGTAAACTGTAAGCCTTATTTTCCCTCAACTTGATGTTTTTTGTTTGTTTGTTTTTTGACTATATGACCAGTTTCAAGGTCCTTTTTTAAAGGGTCATGTAATTTGCATTCAGTAAAAGCTAGCTGTGTCAACTTAACACATTCATTTAGCAGAAGCACAAAACACTAAACTTGATTTAAGGTATTTATCTGACAAAATTAATTGGCATAACTACAGGTACAGGTTTTATGTTACTATGCAAAAATAAAATGCATAGAAAACAAAAAGCTCACAGGAAAAATCTGTTATTAATATTTAGTTTATTCTCTTTTTTTTCTTTTTGCTGCATGTATTCATAGATATATCAAGATATATAAGATATAATATATATATAAGAATAATTTCTTGTTGTGATAAAAAAAAAATGAAGGATCATTTGACGAATATATTAAAAAAAAAACTAAAAACAGCATTTCAATATGCTGATTTGCTGCTCAAGAATAATTTCTTGTTATGATAAAAAAAAAAATGAAGAATCATTTGACGAATAGAAATTTCACAGGAGGAACATTTATTTGAAATAGATATCTTGTGTAACATTATAAATAAAAAAGTCTT
Organism: Chanodichthys erythropterus; assembly: GCF_024489055.1. Lineage (NCBI taxonomy): Eukaryota > Metazoa > Chordata > Actinopteri > Cypriniformes > Xenocyprididae > Chanodichthys > Chanodichthys erythropterus. The sequence continues at coordinate 16,827,853 of NC_090225.1, forward strand.
CATTTCTTTCTAAAAAATAAATAAAAATAAATTAAAAAATAAAAATAAATTAAAATATTACTGACCCCAGCCTTTTAAACTGTAGTGTGTGTGTGTGTGTGTGTGTGTGTGTGTGTGTGTGTGTGTGTGTGTGTGTGTGTGTGTGTGTGCGTGTGCGTGTGTGCGTGTGTGTGTTTGTAAATGTGACGTAACTGTAAAAACAAGCCACGTTTTTTTAGATTTGAAAATTTCCTTTTTCATTAAACAAGTTTGATATTTAGGTCTTCAAAAAAGAAACATTTTGCAGATCTATGATTTTTGTGGGTCATAGATGCAAATGTACCAGAATAAGTTTGCACAGATTTCGGTATCTAGATTCTCAGACTCAGCTGGACTGCAAAAGCAGAGAGCAGAACTTTGGTTTTAGTATCTAACTTTAAGCAGGTGGCACTAATGTGCTGTGACTGTAAGATTATGTTGAGAGATGGAGCCGTGAGATTGTGGCAGGGCCTGAAGGAGAGGTGAGAGAGTTTGCGGGGATGCGGTGGCACAGATAAGACCATGAGTGATCCTTATAAGGTGATTACAGGGGCCACAGAAGAAGCAGAAAATTGAGGCGTGTGAGTAGTTTAGTCAGAGAGTTGGGCTGAGTGAGTGAGCTCTGTTTGGCATTGGAAGTGGAGACATGGTATAGATGCCAGTGGCTCCTTGCGGACACTGCACGGGGTCCTGATGAGATTCAGCAGGGCGTGAGAAGCCCCCTGTGCCCACCTGCCCACCATCCTGCTGGGTGCTAAAAATAGCTGTGATCTACCCACCTCACATCTGCTCATCCTCCCAGAGCCGGGCACCTCTCACAAGGCCCTCCGTCACCCAGCGGCAGCTTACTCAACAGGAGCCAGTAAAGGCATCTCTGCTGCTGGTGTAAATGTGGGTTGTGGGGTCATACTCATAGTTGTATTACTGGTTGTAGTGTGGAAACATATGTAAGATAATTTAAAGCTTAAAGAGGTTGAATAAGTAAGGCCTTCAGGTGTGGAAAGTTCTCCTACCTAGTGTTTCAGCATGGAGAGTGGATATGCTGTTTAAATATAAAATAATTTACATTAATTTATAAATGTATAAATTATTAATATTATTTTCATCTTAATTTTATTCATTTATTATATAATTTTCTATTAATATTGTATATAATATACACTATTGTTCAATGTTTATATAGTATACATTTACCGTTAGGGTCAGTAAGTTTATTTAAGTTTAAAATATAAATTTGAAAGAAGTCTCTTATGCTCACCAAGTCTGCATTTATTTGATTAAAATAAAGTAAAAACAATTGTTTTTATTTTATTATAATATATTTTAAAATGTAATGTATTGCTTTACTTTCACTTTTTAACTAAAACACAATAAAAACTAGTTTTAAATAATCTAAGCATGTTTTCTACACTGTATTTCAGTAAATTAGCACAATGAAGGATGCTATTTAATAATAATATGTGCATATATATATATATATATATATATATATATATATATATATATACAATAATGTTGATTTTCTGATCATATTTTTTTACAAGCACAATTTACCAATTCCAAACCACATCAATCTTAATAACTACTATTCATTTTGTATTTAATCAGTCATAAGTGATATATGATTGTTCATGAAGGCTGAAAGTAAAAAACGCCTTATATTCAGGTGTGCATAATTATTAAGCAGGTTTTCTTTAACAGATAAAATGAGCCAAAAAAGAGATTTAACTCAGACCGAAAAGACATTATTAAATTATTAACACTAGAAGTCCCAGAGATTTGTAACTCTCCTTTAGCCAAGTGGATGCTAACTGGCTAGTCTTTTGGCTATCATTAGCATCAATTCATGTGTAAATATGGTCATTACCTGAGCAATCTGCAGGGGGGTTGGGGGTGTGTGTGTGTGAATGGTTGCTGGTGGCTTGTTTGTATGTGTGGGGGAGGGAGGGCTGCTAAAAGCAGAGAACTTGATTGACCATGGGCCGGTTTCAGAAAGGAGGTTAAGTGAAAACTCTGACTATGTTAACCCTGAAATGAAGTGATGTTTAAAAAGTTAACTCACTCATTCATACTGCAAAAATGCTTTTCATACTAAGTTTTTTTTTTTATCCTATTTCAAGTAAATAATAAAAAAAAAATCTTAAATCAAGATGGATTTTCTATATGAGAAAATTATATATGATATTTAGTCTTGTTTCCTGGGGGGATCTAAATTAAGTGCATTTTACTTAAGTAAAATTATCAATATCTGCCAGTGTGGTAATAAAAATAATCTTAATGCAAACGGAAAGTGTTGGAGTGTCTACCCAGGTGAAAAAAAGTGCAGTAAAATACACTTTATTTTAGTACACTTATACACTTCCATAATGTCCAGTGCTCTATTTCCGTGCACTTATTTTGTACTTAATATACTAAAAGCTCTTCTTTAGTACTTCTTAAGATAATCTTAAGAACATCTAAGTGTACTCAACTGTGCTATTTTGAGGCACCATGAATTTGAACTAAAATGTGCTTTTAACATACTATCTCTGTATAGAAAAATGTATTTAGTTACCACTTGTAGTACACTTGAACCCATCTTTCAAACACTTTTAAAAATGGACTTATGATGTATTTCAAATATAAGATTAATATATAATGAATATATACAAAATGTATTTATAATATATTGCCAGGCAGTGCCAGGATTGTGAGTGATTGCTGGAATGTACTCACTCACTTTTTAATATTATTTGTAAATATGTGTACAAATGGTTGGTTTCTTTATTTTATTTTGTACTATTTTTATCAATAGATCTCAGCAACAAAGGAAAAAAAAACATGTGTGTTGATTTCTCCCTAAGATGGCAAAGTGAAACACAAGTTTCCTTGAAGTGGCTCAGCATGGCCCCACATTGTTTACATAACAAAAGCAACTGTTCACAGCTGATTAAGGATATTAGCCTAAAGACTTCCAGCCCATCGGCTGTCCTGCGGGTTTTATAGGTAGAAAAGCCAAATGGCTGCTCTCTGGGACTTCTAGTGTTAAATGCCATGAGAAGGATGCAATACTAATGCAATACTAGAAATTGCAAAGTTAAAGCATGACCATTGGATAGCAAAATACTCATTGGGACAGCAGGGTCAGAAACAAACACTGTATATAACAACAACAACAAAAAAACGTAATATATAAATATAAAAACATTAGTGCTTACCTTTTACACTTTAATATTTGAAATATACCATACCAGACTTCCACTAACATTTTGAGTGATAAAAGCATCTGCTAAATTACTACTTTCTTACCCTTTCTCTTTTTTTTTTTTTTTTTACTCTTTTCAGTATCCAGCTGAGGCCCCAGAGTTTTCTGCAGATCTTCCTGTTCCACTGGTCATCACGTGGACCTCTCAGGTACATAGTCTTAAATTACTTCAAAACTTTTTGAAGAGAAATATTGTTACTGAAAAGTTGATTTGGCTTTTTACAGTATCACATTACCAAAATTGGCCTTTTTAAAATAGCAATTAAAGTACAATGTTTTTAATTAACAAAGTTTTTCTGGCATTTAAATGTGTGTGTTTGTTGATGAAAGGTGTTCCGTTCCACCTCCGCTTTGATGTTGCTTCCATAAAAAAACAATAACTCCACTCACAAAGGCTCAAACAGTGCCAAATAAACCGACAGGATGGCGATCTGGAAAGCTACATATGTTAGCGGCCTCTAATGAGCCTCGACGAGTTTCCTCTTACGTATAACAATTAAAAGCGAGAACGGAGACCCATTTTTCACTTTCGTTTTCTTTTTATCATCGTCCTCTGTTTTCGCCTCCTCCCCTGAAAAACAGGCTCCTCTTCAGTCATACGTTTGCTCCAATTACTTTGAGGTGGATGAAAGCGACTTGGCATATTGCACAGCAGTGGTGTGAGTTAGGGAGGGTTGTGCGTTGTGCTGGGTGAGGGATGGCAGTGGAACATGGCTCTCTGACAGAGAAGACCAGCTCAGCACACAGCAGCCTTCTGTCGGCTGAAGCCCTGCTGCGCTGCTGATGTCTTGATGCATCTCCTCTGTTCAGGGAAGAGAAAGGCCTGTCTGCCTGCCTCTCACGTACATTTGAATGAGTAATGATTACCTGCGCTGAACTGACTGTGTGTGTGTTTGTGAGAGAGTCAGTGAGTTTGTGAGTAATGTATAATATGGATCAGGAGATTTGGCGGGGTGTTCTCTTTGTTCGGTGGCGGACTCAGCGGTGCAGGTGTGTCTCAGTGGGATTTACGCTCAACCAGCCACCCGGCCCGACTCATGGAGTGCACAAAGAGAAACAATGCTCACTGCATGAATTTTAACCCCTCAACCTATTTCACAAAAGGAAATACAAAAAGTCCAAAAGTTTGGGTTTGGTAATATCTTTTTAACAATTTGGGGAAAATATGCTCACCAATACTGCATTTATCTAATAAAAAAATAAAGTATTAAATGTAATTTTACCCTTTTCACATTTCCGTGTTTTTCAGAAGCGGAAGTCGTCATAGTAAACTTTTATAGCGGTCAGTGAGAGACTTTGTTATATATATTTTTTTGTGTTTCCATTTGCACAAATCGCAAAAGAAAAACTCCACAATAGTGTTTTCATAACTTTCAAAAAGATGAAAAAAATAGAGAGCAATTGATAACGGTAATTTTTACCGTCACTTCCATAGCCACTGTATTAGAAACACCCTCATTAATTTAAAGGTTTATATTGTAATAATTATGATTCATAACTGTTTATTTTACACACTGTGAAAAAAACAAAAACATTTTATTAACTGATCAAATTAATCAAATACTAATATCTGTTTTGTACCTTTGTAATACACTGACAACCACCAAATAAAGTGGTGATAAGAGTTCATCACAAGCAGCTTTTCCACAAGCTGAGAAAGACCATACTAATATATAGAAGGAGCACACCCTAATGATCATAACTGATTAGAAAAATCTAAGAGTCAGAGTTACTTCAACGAAAATACATCAAATGTGAAGTGTCTCAGGGAATTGTTGGAATATCAGTTTTACTGTTTTTCACTGTAAATTATACAATAACTTATTTTTCACTTCCAAAAACTTTAAATTTAATGGTTATTTACCGTAAAATTACATTAAATATAACGTTACAAATATTAGTTATTCACCGTATATATTACGTACATTTTCTGTAAACCAATTAACTGTTTTTCACCGTAGCATTTTTACAGTCTTTTACCATTAATATTTTTTTTTTTTATGAAAATATAACATTTTTTGCATGATTTAAGATATTGATGACCGTTAAATACTGTCATCACAGTCTGTGTAAAGGGTCTATTGTGAAATGTTATTACAATTTAAAATAACTGTTTTCTATTTTAATATTTGGTTGTTAAGTCTGATCTCACACTGCAGCACTTCCGGGTCCAAATGCTCCATCTCATACCAAAAGAAAACAACAAATGGTGCTAATATACACACACGACGTGGTGTAATACTTCCAAAAAATTATAATCATAATCTTTATCTCCATACCAAAATCCCAGATGGCCAGACAGTGATTCATCTTATATAAATTGTTAAAGTATTAATGTCTGTGAGCACAGAGAAACATTTTAAATGTTTAACTTTAAAATGTTAAATGTTTAATCTGATATATAGCGCTCATAAACGGCCACGGAGATGCCATTCTTAAGTGAAAGGAGTCGAGGCTTGAACCCAGAAACGGCGTTCCTTACGTTACGACTTAACAAGCAGATAGAGACAGTCATTTTTATATAAGTCTTATAAAATTTAAATGTCACTTTTGATGTTACACTGCACTGCATATACAATGTTCTGTATACATTATTAAGCTATTTACAAGATATTGTATTCATACAAGCTAACAATATTGACATTCAGCTCATTTAATAAGTAATATTATTATTAGTAGTAGTTTTTTCCCCTTTAACTACAAAATTATGTAAATTATTGCCATTTAATTATTGAATGTATTGACAGTGCTAGTTTTATTTTATAAAGTCGCTAAAGGCTGTCCATTTGTTGCCAAAGGTATTCATTTATCATCTATACTGATACCAGAAGCCAAAATTGATATTGATCCAACCCTATACAGTAATAATTAATTATTACCATATTCATGTACAGTTGTGTTTACATTGTATTACAAAATACTGCACTTCAAAATAATGGTAGTACAAGCACTGTCCCACTAATGTATTATGTAAATAGTTTAGCCCAGAATTGCTTCTTTACATGGTGGTTCCTTAACAATCACAATTATAGACCACTGGCATTAATGAATACATATTTCTTTGTGTGCAGTTATTGATTTATTTACTTGACACTTGTTCACTAAATAGCTGAAAATGCACCATTGAACATTATGAGGAAGGACCTAATTGGGAGAGTTAACAGAACAGTAAGCATGCTGTCACCTCACTGGGGAGGAATCCATTGTACCATTCCACATTTCGGGCACATTTCCAAGAGAAATTCAATTATGAGGACATCTAGCCTGCACCATATATTTAAATAAAAGCATAACTATAATCACACAACCGGCATTAATTGGGAAATAATTGCTGCGTCTTTGCACCTGTGCAATGCTAAATTGCGTGTGCTGTATTGGCACAATGACCCATCATATTTGTTTCATGCTCACTCTCCTATATCTCTCCTGTGTGGCGTCAGGGAAAGCTCATTCACATTAATATTTTCTTGCCTTAACAAAGATTTTCCCTAACCAATTCAGATTACTATGCTGTTTTTCTGATTTGGCTGTCTGCGTATCCCTTGCCTTATTGCTACTGTCTAAAAAACAGAAGTCATTTGATTTGTTTTGTTATGTTCAATTACCAGCTCTGGGTGTTCCAGCTTTGCCTCTGTGCTCTCCAATTTAACATGTATGGAAATGTATCAGAGAATCAGGCACATAATCAACGTCAGCACACACAAATTACGTGACAAAAGAAAAACACATGAGATCTCATCCTCTAAATGCAGCCAGTCCTGTCCCTCTTAAATCAGCTGAGATTGGCTGTATTATGTGGTTGAGGTATTACAATGGTTGAAAATTACTGTTGACAAATGTGATTTAACATCTCACAATCTAAAATCAATCTAGTTTTCTCTCGGATCACCACAAAAGTTCACAGATGACTAATAATACACTGTGTGCACATGTATATAGTAGGGGTGTAACGGTTCTCGGTAAAAAATCGAACTGTACCATTCTCCACACGGTTCAGCACGCACTTGCATCGCGGTTCATCTCATATCTGACAACTCATACGCATCTATAATATGTCTTATTGAAAATAAATAAAACAGACAGACAGAGTTTCGCTAATGTATGTTTTTGTCGACGGATACGCATTCTGGCTTCCCCTAAACGTTGTTAAATGCGAGTGCCGAATGCTCAATATGAACAGTATTTACGTTGTCAACACCTGGGTGTTGATAGCACATGAGTGCAGGTGAGACATGAACAGCACACGCTGCTATCTGTGTTTAAACTAAACTCATTTAAGCCTTGCCCATTTTGACATTTGAGTGCAAGACGCAAAAGAGAACCTCAATATTGAGTCTTCTGCTTGAACGGACAAATTCACACAAAAATGATGTCAACATGCCCGTCTTGTAGAGTATCCTAGCAAAAATAGTAGGTTATGTCTTAAGTGAACTTAAACACTCGAGAAAGAACACGTGTTCAGTATCAGTGTACTGGATGTCTTAAAGGGAAAGAAGCCTAATATTCCTGCTGTCTGTATGTGTTTTTAATGTTAATCAACCAACAAAAGACAAGGAAATCACTCATTCATGACTAAATAGCTTTTTGTAATAACTTAATTAATAATTATAAATCTTTATTTAATGTATACCGTGTTGATTATATGCAATGTTGTTTTACATTTGATTAGCTACTTTATTTAAATTCTGTACCTGAAAGCTACTGTTATATACCTGAAAAACCTGAAAAGCACTGCTTATTTTATTTCTGTCTTTGCTCTATTGTATTTATTTGTGCTGTTGCTTGTAGTTAGATTATTTCTTTTTATTTTCTTTATTTTTATTTGACAGTAGTACTATTTAACCTGAACATAGCACATATCGAACCGTACCGAAACCGTGACCCTAAAACCGTGATAAAAACCGAACCTTGAGTAATTTGAACCGTTGCACCCCTAATATATAGACTTGCTTTTTTTTTTTTTTTTTGATTGAATTTTATTTTTCGGGGTGGAGCAGGTTAATTAGCTCTTTTAGAATGTTTACATTATCTTTACATTAAAGGGATAGTTCACCCAAAAATGAAAATTATTCCATGATTCTACCTTCAAGCCATCCTAGGTGTATATGACTATCTTCTTTCAAACGAACACAATCCGAGATATATTTAAAAATATCCTTAGTCCTCTAAGGTTTATAATGGTTGTGAATGGTAGGCCAAATTCTGGAGACAGAAAAGATGCATCCATCCATAAAAAAAATGAATCCATACAACTCCAGAGGGTTAATAAAGGCCTTTTGAAGCAAAGGGATGCGTTTTTGTAAGAAAAATATCCGTATTTAAAACTTTATATATTAAAACAACCAGCTTCCGGCGAATGACCACACGTAAGTCGACTTGCGCCAAATGAGTAATCCTCTGACGCGATGTATGACGCAGGATGTAGGAGTATTGTAAGCTTAGATGCCTCTCGTGGTTCAAACAAATACGGCTGGGCAACAAACTCAAGCTCCTCTTCTCTTATATCGAAATCCTCTGATATTTCTCTTTAAAATGTGTCGTTTTAAACTTCTAATTCGTGACCAGTGTTTTGTTTTGCTCTCTCCTCTGCGTTCATCAATGCGTCATCACGTCAAAGGTTGCTCTTCCACCCAAATTGACGTGCGCATTATGCATTTGGTCATCCGCCAGAAGCAAGTTATTTGAATTTATAATGTTTTAAATATGGATATTTTTCTTACAAAAATGCATTCCTTTGCTTCAAAGGGCCTTTATTTATTCCCTCTGGAGTCGTATGGATTAATTTTCTGCCTTCAGAATTTAGCCTACCATTCACAACCATATTAAACCTTGGAGGACTAACACCTTGTTTACACTGCATGCGTCTGCAGTGCGCTATGGCTCCGGCGAGGTTTTGTTCCATCCTCTATGTGGTGTCAACTCACACCAGAAGCATTTCAGAAGCGCAGCGGCTGGATTCGCGAGACTTACTGTATAGATATATCCAACGTTGTTTTTTTCTTGTTTTTTTTTTTTTTTCATGTTTTTAATGGTTAAATGGTTATATTTTATCCATTTTAATTGTGTCTATTGCTATGCCATACTTTATTTTACTGTAGCCTACAGATGAAGTTAAAGGGTTAGCTCACCCAAAAATGAAAATGATGTCATTAATGTCGTTCCACACCCGTAAGACCTCTGTTCATCTTCGGAACACAGTTTAAGATATTTTAGATTTAGTCAGAGAGCTTTCTGTCCCTCCATTGAAAGTGTAGGGGGCGGCAGAAGGGGGCGGTAATGCACCAATAAGCTGGATGCCAACCGCCGTAGAAGAAGAAGAAGCAGCGTCACTGTGGATATACACAGACCCAATGCTGAATAAAATCGTAGTTTTTGTTATTTTTGGACCAAAATGTATTTTAGATGCTTCAAAAACTTCTAACTAACCCACTGATGTCACATGGACTACTTTGATGATGTTTTTATTACCTTTCTGGACATGGACAGTGCACCGTACCTACACTTTCAATGGAGGGACAGAAAGCTCTCGGACTAAATCTAAAATATCTTAAACCCTGTTCCGAAGATGAACGGAGGTCTTACGGGTTTGGAACGACATGAGGGTGAGTCATTAATGACATAATTTTCATTTTTGGGTGAACTAACCCTTTAATATACTTAAAAGTCCAGTTATGAATGACAAGGACAAAATAAATTTCAAGGGCCGCTTCTGAAACATGCCGCGGCGCGGCTGGTGTAAACACAAGCATTGACTAGAGTGGCCGCGGATCAGCTCCGGTAGCCGTGTCACAGCCGTAACACGCCGCAGGCACGTGCAGTGTAAATAAGGGGTCAGGATATTTTTTAAATACATCTCGAATTGTGTTTGTCTAAAAGAAGACCATATACACCTAGGATGGCTTGAGGGTGAGAAAATCATGGAATAATTTTCATTTTTGGGTGAACTATCCTTTTAAGCTGCAGCTTTTGTTGACATCAGCCAAAGCAACCGAGTTTTCAAACTTTCTGATGCCTACAACCCCCAAATATGATTTTGTGAGGGACCCTCTCACACATATAAATATATACATTATATATATATATATATATATATATATATATATATATATATATATATATATATATATATATATATATATATATATATATATGTATGTATATATTTTATTCAACATAATATTATTTTATTTTATTTATTCTAGCCTTTAAATTAAAGGATAGATTTAGTTTTTATATCTTACTGTTAAAACTGGCCATCACTGGAATAATTACAACAATTAATCTGTTATTTTTGGCATTTCTAATTAATTACAAATGTATATTATTGAATATTTAATTTATATCTTAAGTAGGGCTGTCAAACGATTAATCACGATTAATCGCATACAAAATAAAAGTTTTGAGTTTGCATAATATATGTGTGAGTAATGTGTGTAAATAATATGTATATATAAATACACACAAATTAATATATATATTTAAGATAAATATGTTATTTATGTACAAAAAATGTATTTATATATAATATAAATTATATAAAAATATAAATAAATACATATACTTGTAAATATTTCTCAAATATATACACAGATGTGTTTGTATTTATATATACATAATAATTACACACAGTACACCCACATATATTAGGCAAACTCAAACTTTTATTTTGTATGCGATTAATCATGATTAATCGTTTGACAGCCCTAAAATTTAAAAAAAAAAAATAAATAAATAAATAAATAAATAAAAAATGTCTCTTTTTCCCACTTTTCTGCATATCCCGTTTGAAAAACCCTGGTATAAAACACTGGCAAATTAAATTGACAATTAACTTATTTTTTACATTAATTAAGCAATGTTTGTGGACTTCATTGCGTACAGTGGCATCATTTTGGATGTTTGAAGTTTTGATGACACAATTTCAATTCAGGTTCTGCAATCTCTTTCACACTAAATAAGCCTATTCATCTTAAACAGCACTACAAATACAGCATTGGTCATGCCTTTGAGCAGAGAGGATCTGGTGTCCAGACTAAAGCATTCTGATTCTGGGCTGAGATTAAAGACCTTGACTTGGCAGATGGGTGGAAAGCGAGGAGTGTGGGTCTGAGGTCAGAGCGGTGACCTGTACGCCCTCACTCTGACAGCGTGGAGTGAAACGGGGCCAAACTCCATCAGCTGTCAATCATCAGCTGTGATTTATGAGCGGCCATACTCAAACCATTAGCTCTGCCTCACCACTGGACAGCTCCAAAGGAAACCGAAACCAACTGTGTTTGTATATGTTAGAATTAGAGGAAGCCGTTATGCTGAACCGTAGATAGGTCGTCTGTGGTTCTCAGTGATCAAACGCTATTGCTGAATTTCTCTTGTTTGCTGATGTATGAGTTTTGGTCTTTTCCTGTTCAGTCACTTTTTATATTTGATTTGTTCTTGGTTGGTGCTTTAATCAATGGTTTGTTGACAGGTAGTTGATGAAGACTTGGCAAGACTTCAGTGGGAATGGTTCTTTTTTTCTTTTTTCCTCCCCGAGTGTTGATGGCAGAGGGCTGAAGAGTTTGTATAAAGCAGTGATATGAAACCAGACATGTGGACAGTATCAACATCTCCCATATGCAGAAGTGTTCAGGAGTTATTAAATACAGCCCAGCCAATGTCAGACAAAAAAAAAAAAAATACAATGTTGTTCCTGCATATCAAGAGTTGCATGAGAATTTAAAAGGATACTATTTCTAGCATCTAGACACTTCTGAGAGTGCAACCACTGACTGAGAGGCGCCATGTCCATTGATGTTTTTACCAAGTGGATTTTACTGTAAATACAACATGTACATGTCTAAATTTGGTCAATACAATCATTTTACATCTACTTTAGATCATTTGCATTAAGGTGTTACACTCGGATGGATGTCACAATACTGAAGAATAAATTTGTCACTACTTCCATTTCATTGAATTTTAAACTGTTAATTCAGTCTTCTACCCACCCTCATGTCACTAATTTTTTTTCCTGTGGAGCAAAATATCAGATCTGTTATTTTCCATACAATGAAAATGCATCATTGGCTATCAAGTTTGACTGCAATTTTTAAGACTGCCATTTTTTAAGACTGCCTAGAACCCCATTTTGCCATAATGCAAATAAAAACATTTAATAAGTTTAAAAAAGTGTAATGATGAATCATTTGAACATTTGCAGGGTACAGATTTAGCTAGCAAATGAATTGACTGAAGGTGCGGTCAGTCATTTCCATTGGAAATCCATATGATCTGGAATTTCCATACACAAATTTCACAACAGGTTCAAGTTGGTCACTTAAATTTACACGTTGACCAAGTGACTTTTGTGTGAGCTTTGCTTTATATGTCACTACACTATTAGTCTTGCATAGCCAGACCTTCAGACTGATGGCAGAAGGTCTGGACTCTATCGCAGCTTTCACTGGCCAAGGACCGCCCAAGAGGACGTTTGACTGACATGACAATCACAGTTTTATTCCGCGTCATGTTTAGAGGCGTGAAAATGTCAATGTCCCTACAATAACAGACTGGCATAATAATCTATAAATTATTAATTCAAGAACGTTGTGCAAGTTTACAGCAACAATGGAGCCACATAAATCCAGCGCTTAGTTTATCCTGGTAAGCGCTTGTAAACACGACTGCGTTCTTCTTCCACGACTGAGTTTAGCCACACGGCATTTGTTTCCAGGCAAACCGTTAAAGAATGCGACACACGCGTCGCCCAGAGATCCTGTGTAATTCAACCAACCAAATAACGACTTTGAAACTCCTGAAGTATTTCCAGATTAGTGTGCCATATGCATCAGACGTTCAGCCAATGGTCCGTGGGCGTTATGTCTGAGGCTGAGACTACTACATTATTGACAATAGACAATGGACCTTTTTTGCCTGTGAATATTCAACAACATTTTGCTAATGTGACCACAACTTAAAAGTGTGCTTGCAAAGCCTAAACTAACTTCTAAAAGAAGAATGAGAAAAGTTTTATTCCACAGTGTAAATTCCACAATGATAGAATTTTAATTTTTGTGTGAACTGTCCCTTTAAATGACCATAAGTCAAAAACCAACTCTTCAAGCAAGAAAAATACATTTGATACTAATTTATTGCCCTTTCTTCTACACCCAGAGCACCTTGGCCAGTGTCCACAGTCAGTTCCTGATAAACGTTGAGGCGCTGTCCGAGTTCTGGTCGGTGCTGGATGAGATAGATGAGCAGACGTGGGTGTTGGAACCAGAAAAACCCACAAAAGCAGACTCCACGAGAAGGATCGCCATCGGTAACATTACATTCAAATCTCATTATTTGCAGATCACCGCCATCCATCCAACTATGCCCATCAACAATCATTTTTCGTGATTTTAAGCTGCCATATCGCTGTTCTTCCCCAGGAAACAATGTCTCAATAAAGGTACAAATTGACCCCAGACACCCCAAAATGCTGCCAGAGTGCTGTTTGCTCGGGGCTGAGCACGGTAGGCATTTTTCATATCTGCAAATCTCTCTGTTTATCTCCATACAGCTTTTATTACGGTTTCCTGCATGTGAGAGGCAGCTCGGATGCGAGGAACTCGTGCCTCCCTCTCGTGCTCTTGTTTTTCAATTACCTCCGTACATAAGTGCACATGCTGTAAATGCTTTACTGCATTTAGACAGGACCGCTACAACTGGAGCGGCCGAGCTGACAGCCCGCAATATGTTTGTGGCGCAATGTGCTTTTAGATTTCAGCGAGATGGTGTTGGAATGGAGGTCAGTTTGCACTATTTAAGCCGCCGTGATTGTTTCTTTAAATCCAAGGTCATGCTTGGCTGACAATGGCACACAGAACACATTGTCGGTTGCCTAGCAATGTTATTCATTGATATTAAATCCACACTTCAATAGTCAAGACGGTGGCAGTCGCGGACCCTCCGAGCGCGGGGTCAGACAGAAATATTGCTTTTTGCATTTACAAATGACAAACAGAGAGTGCGGCTATCACGTCCCTCCCAGATTGATCTCTCGGGTGGAACAGCCATGATGAGCGCGTTTTATTTGAATTATTTGAATATTTCCCTTTCTGTCAGACTGTTTGTCACAGTAGGAAATGTCCTGTTCTTTTGCCCGCTCTGCTGTGGCATTTCTACGAAAGAATAGAGATTAGAGGTAAGAAATGACGCGGCCGTGCATTGTCTGTCAGCGCTTTGCGATCAGGTGAGGAACACTGAATGAGAGATGAGGTAGAGTTAATTGAAACTGCTCGGCTACATTAGGGGGGTGAGCGCAGTTCTTGCCTTCATATACAACACTCCCTCGGGCTTGTTTTTGCCATGCAGATTGATTGATATGATTTATGTTGATGGCATTTTTGTCCCCCAGTGCTTTGCAAACATTATGAAGTCCAGTGTGTATTGCTATTACAAAAACATAAGTGTGTAGGTCTTGATAATGAATAATTGAAGATGTGACAGAACAGATAACAGCTTACTGTGTTTATAGGGTCATCAACATACCAATACTGTCAATTGTAACAATTCTCAACACCAGTTTCAATCGTTTGTGTGTGTGTGTGTGGGTGTAGGGGTGTGTGTGCGTGTATGTTTACACACATATATACATATATATGTATGTGTGTGTATGTATGTAATTTTATATATAATATATATATATATATATTTTTTTTTTTTTTCAGCATTTCATACTTTCATTTAGCATGGATCATTAAATTGAATCTTACCGACCCCAAACATTTGAACTGTAGTGCATATTTGTAAGAACTAAATTATATCTATACTTCCAAAAAATTGACAAATACACTGTTATATTTTTTTAAATATCAACTTATTACTGAAGCACCTATACTTTTGACATTAATTACAACAATTATGTTAATAATTTGAACTTTCTCGTCTTTCAGTTGTCACTCCTTTACGGAATAAATTGAATGCCAATATGCATTTATGGTAAGCAAACTGATTATTAACTTCTGTTCCATTTCATGTTTTCCCGAGGTTGTTAAAAATGATTAATGAGAAATCAAAGTGGATGTTGCATATTTCAATGCAAATTTGCTATTTCATGTGCGTGCTGCAGACATTTTTGTCTGTATTACAGCGTAAAATGAATCAGAAACCACATGGTGAGAATGTTTTGGCCCAGAACGTTGATTCTCACAGTGATATCCTGGATTTTTGGGCAGTAATCACTGAACTGTATTCATTATACCATCATGACTTGACTGTATGCGTTTAATTAGTGCATGAAGGTCTGATTTCCTCCTCTCCTCATAGGAACCCTAACTGCAGTGTCCTACAGAATATGAAGGATGTGTTGGAGATAGAATTTCCATCGCCTACCACCCACGAAAAATCTGTACGTTGCATATTTTCGTCTCATACACTGCCACTTACAATTAGTTCCACAGCACCATCACATTTGAAGCTTGCAGTGTTCTTTTTTTCCACCTCCTTTTCTCTTTGTTTTTATCATCGGGAGAGGTGGGTACAGATTTCCTTTAATTGGGTTGTTTACAGATAAGATCATTACAATAACAAAGGTGGCAGAATCTTCGGCACTATCAAGAGCTGTTTAATCATAGCTCCGCCATTTATCTTTTTTCCTCTGTGCATTTTTTATGCTTTCTCTCTTTCAGCTTGTGGGTTGAAAGGCCGCAGTGTTTATTCACAGTCTGTACCGCAGATTAATGCTTGACCATCATTAACATTCTGAAGCGAGAAAAGTTTACTTGACCAGATGTTGAAATTTTTATCCTCCATCCTTTTAATGGATTGCTCAGAAAAAAAGAAAGAAAAAAACATCTAATTATCTGAACAGCAATATGCAAACACATAGAGTGGAGGAGAAGAGAGCAGAAGCATGGGAATGGGGGGGATGTGTAAAGGTTCTCTAGGCTGGCTGAGGCGTCTTGCTAAGCAGGAGGATTGTGTGAAGTGGGGGTCAAGCACATATAGGGTTGATGAGTCCACCTGAGTCTCCTCACCCTGTGGGAACAAATATGAGCCGCCGTGCGCCAGCAGACAGTGAATTTCAAATACAGAATTTCAGATCAGACTCGGGGATACAAAATATGAGAAGTGTATAAACCTTTCCTATAATCATTAACTGAACATAAAAATTCTGTCATTATTTACTCACCATGTGATTCCAAACCTGTATGACTGACTTCAGTGGAACACAGCTGGAGACATTTTGATAAATGTACAGTGCTGGAATGGACAAAATTGTATTAAATAAAAAATGGTTAATACGACTTATGCAATATATTAAGTATATACAAGTTTTCTGAAGTCAAAAGCTTTATTATTTACTGAAATGTGACATTTATGAGAAAGGTAATGCTGATTTATGAAAAATATTTTTATTTATGTAGATATGTAATATATATATTTTTAGTATTTGTCTATAGTACTATTTATCTATAGTACAGGTTTAAAACAACACAAATGTGAGTAAATGATGGCAAAAATGGCATTGGTGGGAGCACTAAGGATAGGGACACACCAAAGTAGGCCTACTAAAAACCGACTGTGTTGTCGCCTCGCATCGCGGCACAAAACTGCACGTGAACACACCGAGAGAACTACAGCCGACGGTCAGCCAGCACACGCGTTCTTCGCCTCGGTGTAGGAGACCACTGTCTATTTATTATAATCGTAATTCATGAAGGGAGACCAGCACTGCAGGCTGCAGATACACAAACTAATATTGCCCACAACCCATTGCGCATTGGACGAGGTTTCAGTTCAGAACTACAAACACGAGTAAAAAGTGTTAAAAAACTACAAAACATGGCGGATATATGCAATCGACGCTGAGAGATTTGAGTGACTAATAATCAGTTTAACCTGATAGAAAATATATATGTAATGTTACCCGTGTTATTTTTCATCTGCAAATACCAATGTGGACTTTTATGAAGATCCGATAATGGCCATTAACTTTTAAATGCATCATTATGCATTAATATGAGGAGAGTTCTCCACATGAAAGACCCGCGACTGCAGATCAACGTGCTGCATTTCACTCCGATACGGTAGGAAATTAGCTAAATGAAATGTGGAGGAAGTAAGGTGATTGACAGGCCAGTTTACGGTGACAGGATGCGACAGAGAGAAAAGACGCGATTGTATGACGTGTTAGTATGTCCCAAAGCTTGTCTACTCTTTTACTACACACTCAAAAGTAAGTACTTTTTGTTCACAGAAAGAGTACATACTTTTAGGGCGTAGTATAAGTAGGCGAATTGGAACGCAGCATTCGTCTCGTTGACTCGGATGTACGTCATTGCTTACGTTGCACGAGTGCCCACTTCTGGCGGAACCTTTGTATGGGCTGAACTGGAACGTCCTAAGCCCTTGATCACTTGGAATCCGCAATGGAGCTGATTTATTATTTATTTTTTCCCCTTACAAAATTGTTTAATACAGCATTCTATATGTATATATGTGTGTTTTAAATGTTTAAAAAATAATTAGAATATCATAGAGTTGTTTGTGGTGGGGTAAATTAAACGCAATATGCGGTGACGTCACAATCGTGTTGCATTGTGGGTTATGGAGCTGCCTGAAGTGTACATATGAAGTAGACTCGCTCCCTCGGTCAAAATCGAGGGAGCGAGGGTCTGTCCATATAAACTTCCCTCGTCCACTTCACGAAGTGGAACGCACTTCAAAATGGCGGCAGGGATTCCCCCGAGGGGAAGTGTTTAGGGAAGTTCGCGAGTGCGTGTCTAAAACCGGACTGGAACGCAGCCTTGGTGTGTCCCAGGCTTAAAGGATAAGTTCACTTTCAAATTAAATTTACCCCAAGCGTTACCCACCCTCAAGCCATCCTAGATGTATATGACTTTCTTCTTTCTGATGAACACTATTGTAGATATATTAATAAATAACCTGACGCATCTGAGCTTTATAATGGCAGCGAGCGAGACCAACGAGTATGAAGCTGAAGAAAGTGCCTCCATCCATCATAAACGTAATAATAAAGGCCTTCTGAAGCAAAGCAATGCATTTGTGTAAAAAAAAAAATACATATTTAACAAGTTATGAAGTAAAATATCTAGCTTCCACCAGACCGCCTTCCGTATTCAACTTACGAAGAAAGTGTAAAACTCTTGCAGTTCAAAAAGCTTACGTTACTTCCTACGCCTTCCCTATTCAATTTACGGAAAAAGCTTAACTAATACGATGCCAGTTCCGTTTTTTCGTAAGTTGAATACGGAATGCGGTCTGGCTAAAGCTAGATATTTTGCTTTATAACTTGTTAAAAATGAATATTTTTCTTACACAAACGCATCGCTTCACTTCAGAAGGCCTTTATTAACCCCCTGGAGCCATGTGGAGTACGTTTATGATGGATGGAGGCACTGTCTTCAGTTTCATACTCATTGATCTCACTGCAATCTCAGATTGTGTTCATCAGAAAGAAGAAAGTCATATACACCTAGGATGGCTTGAGGATGAGTAAAGCTTCGGGTAATTTTAAATTGGAAAGTGAACTAATCCTTTAAGACTTAATTTTTTTTTTATTAAAATTTTTTTTTTACTTTACTGACAGCTTGAGTTGTTCTACATGTGAAAGCTCATGACATTTTGTGGTTGTGTACTCAAGAGTTTCAGTGTTGAATGTGGCATCTGCTACTCTTATCGACTTGAGTCAGACATTCCAGATCAGGTCTGCAATGACCCACGATGCGGCCAGCCTTTCCATCAAGTGTGTCTTTATGAGGTAAGCACTTTAAGATTTAGCAAACCATACAGAAAACCCAGTTTACCAGTATTTCAAACAGAACAATCACATGACCATGCAAAAACCAATAAACAATTATCTAAAAATGTATAATTTGTTAGTGTTTGTATGGTATTTATGGTATACTTTTATTGATTTGTCTTCACAGTGGCTGAGAGGTCTACCCACCAGTCGCCAAAGCTTCAATATTGTGTTTGGAGAATGTCCTTACTGCAGCAAGGTAGCACGACTTTATCACACAAATATAGCAAAGAAAATAACTTTATTTAAATGCACAAAGATATTTAATTTCATATAAATCATTTATAGTGCAAAAAAAAAAAAATTCATGCTGATTGATTTATACATACATTCTTTTAGCCCATCACTGTGAAAATGGTCACGGGAAACGCTTAAAAACAGTCTGTTCCATCATGTGGCATTACGGCTCCAGTAAGGATAATGCCAACAACCAACAACAGTTAATATCATAACAAGAAGGAAGATCAACATTACTTTAATGGGCCATTTACCCTGATTTTTTGATTTTCCAAAGTCATTTCTGTGATGGTACAGAGTCCTTTCATTTTCCAATCCACAAACATCACTTCCCCAGTGGTCTCCATCATCATCATAAGTTTCCTCCCATTGGTTTTGATGCCGGCTGTGTTTCCTGGTGTAGTTCCTCCAGTAGTCAACTTCACTGCTGGGTACTGCATAGTCATCATTTAGTGTTTGAGTGTGTTTTTGCTGGTTCAAATAGTGACGGTTTTGTTTTCCCCTCATGGTCATCCAGGTCTTGCCCTCATAAACTTCCGCGTTCCTCTTTTCCTGTGTTGTTGGAGCAAATTGTATCTTTTCACATTATAAGAAATATAAACGAGAGATATTGGATCTGTTAATGCACTTTTGTATCAAACAATAATCATTGCAAAGCATATTTGTATTTCCTATGGCTTTTGATGTGCTTAATACATTGATCAATTTGAAGTGAATGACTGACTGTGGTCTATTTGTCATTTGGCCTGTGCTCTGCTGTTGGTTTTACTTGTTCGTGTTCTTGTCTCTGCCGTGCTCCTGCTCTTGTTCTAGGATGAACTCGTGGAGGGAGGGGCTCATCTTCATCACTGAGGTTCTCATCACTTTCTTCAGGCATAAACTTTTGCCTATCACTTCTTTTTGCAGCCATGTCAGCTTTGTTTGGTCTCTGTAAAGATGACACCAACAAATAATTTAAATGAGTGTATGATAACACTATATTCATATACATATATATATACGAGGACTTCCAAATATGATGATCACTTTGTGAGAGACCCTCTTCCTAATATATATAATGGCAACTATACTACCGTTCAAAAGTTTGAGGTCAGTAAAGTGACAGTAATGACATTTATAATGTTACAGAAGGTTTTTATTTCAAATAAATGATGTTCTTTTGAACTTTTCAACACTGATAATCAATAGTTTCCTGAGCACAAAATGAGCATATTAGAATGATTTCTGAAAGTTCATGTGACACTGAAGACTGGAGTAAGACTGAAGACTGCTGAAAATTCAGTTTTGCCATCACAGGAATAAACTGAATTTGAATATATATTTTAATATAATTTAAAAGTTATTTTAAATAAGATTTAGCAATATATATATATATATATATATTTTTTTTTTTTTTTAACTGTATTTTTGATAATACATTTAGCTTTGGGGAGCATAAGAGATTTCTTCCAAAGACATAATAAAAAAAAAATAATCCTACTGACCCCAAACCTTTGAACAGTAATGTATATATTTTCATGTTTAAATACCCATTCATACTATATGAAAGAAAATATGTTGATTTCTGAATTAAACATTTGAATTAAAACTTGATTTTTACTTTTATAAAAGATGCACTGTCAACTTCACACAATCTACTTACAATGTATAAACTGAAAAATCTTCCAGTTTTATTTCTTACATTATTTTTGTAGTTTGTTATTTATGCTTTAAGCTATTTATTAATTGCTTCAGCTTTTATACAGTAAAGTTGTTGATGTAGTTTTTTTGGGGGTTTTTTTGGTCAAAAATAAAGAAAAAAATATGTTATAAATAAATAAACCAAACCTTTAAAAAGAAAAAAGAAAACACTCCACATCATTAACCAACAAGAACCATTATTCAGTCGTTTTTTGAATAACACCTGCTTGTGTGTCTCTCGTTTGGTCTTGCTCCAGACTTTGTTGGGTGTTGACCCGCCCAACCCTTCCTCATCATCTTCCTCTGCTGTCACAACAGGCTTAGATCTGGCTGTTTTTTTGTCAGTAGTCTTGGGTTGGCTTGCAGCCTGTGGAAGGTAAAGTTAAATAACATAGATGACGGAAATGTACTTGCTTTTGTCTCTGAGCATTCACAAGAGAGTGAAAGAGAACACTAAATGTTCCCTGCCTGACCTGGATCCTTAGAGGAGAGGACCTGCCCTGATTAATGGCATCTACTGCTCTCCCTAAGGTGGCAACTGTCCAAACTAAATTTGGCCACAGATCACCAGCGAGGTCAGCTGTAGGCAAAATAAACTCCAGGAGTGTTGGAGTGACACAAGGAGCTGCTGGCCTCATGCTGCCTGACGTGGTTTCAGGAGAGCTGAGACACGAGGGGGACATTGATGATGTTGTTTTAGCTTTTATTCAAAGGAACTGAAGCTACACCGTCTAGAAAGGGATGAACAGAACCACAGAGAAAAATACAACTACAAAGAAAAGGGGATTCAAATCTTAATGCCCTTGCTGTTGACACTGATGCTTTCCATCTGTGCTAAAGATGGGGTGGTCAAGGTCAGAGGAAAAAGACTATGCACACTGCTTTGTAAGAACTGAAGAAGAAACAACATACATCCATGTAAAACATTCAAATGCATTGATACTGCAAGCATCACACAAACTACCTGTGCATCAAAAAGGAACACCAATGTGCTCACTTAAGGAACGATCAAATCCTATAAACTTTGAACTGGCAGTCCCAATCTAGGTTTAGCAACATCAAAACATATTGTACTGTAGTCAGACCTAATGCATCTCAGGGAAACACATTCTTAGTTAAACACTAGTCAAAGTGCACCAGGGAAGCTCCTACATCTGGGTCAGGAAGTCACATATTCAAGTCAGAAACAAAGAAATAGTCAAAACAACAACAAAACAATGAATGACAATGTCGCACACCACTGAAACTTGAATTGCAGAATTTTACATTTAAGCAAGCATAGTAAAGGTTTTAAGCCTGGAACACACCAAGCCAATGGCGACGTACTAGTGGCGACGAAAGCAACCTGCGGGGTTGGCTCACGTCGGCAGAGTCTGGGTCCAAAGTTGCCCTGACAAACGAAACCTACACTCAACACTCGATGGCCAAGTAGCACATCCGTTCTGCGCCTGCGTAAGAAGAAATGCCTTTCCGTAACAACAGGTGGCAGTAGCTGAACAGCCAATCAGAATGATCAGATGGCCCTACTGACCAAATAGCTCAGACACCAATTCAGCATGTTGAATCAGCCGAAAAAAGCCGACGGGGACCAACTTCAGCCAACGGTGCGGAACACACTGAGAAAACTTGGTCGGCCGACGAACAAAAACTGCTCGACAGCTGTTGGCTTGGTGTGTTCCAGGCTTTATAGGCCTTGAAAAAAGGATATAGCCTATTTAGTTGAATTTATATATTTCACTGTAATTAGTTAGCTTTCATTTTATGGACAAGGATGGAACAACACTATTTGCCAGTATTACTATTACACAAGGTGCATTTACATTTACCGTTGTTTGTAAATTTTCATGGTCAAAATCCAATTATCTGGAATTCTGCATGAGGGCAAAAGATTTCCCCATGCAGATTTTGTATCGGGTTCAAGTTGGTCAAGGGAATTCACTCAAGAGATC
Organism: Chanodichthys erythropterus; assembly: GCF_024489055.1. NCBI lineage: Eukaryota > Metazoa > Chordata > Actinopteri > Cypriniformes > Xenocyprididae > Chanodichthys > Chanodichthys erythropterus. The sequence goes on from NC_090225.1 coordinate 16,850,774, forward strand.
AAAGGAAAGCTGCTTAGTTTGAAAGTAACTTCTGTCTGAGCTGTGCTTCAAACATTGTTATGCTACTGGCTATGGACAACTGTTGACTATGACATTTTATTGCAAGCATAATTTCACAGAATTCATTCAAAGTTCATTAATGTGCACATATATTTTTAATATATATATTTTTTTCTTATATTATTTAAATCACTTGTATGATTCATGCTTTATTTATAAAACACTTGAAAGGCAAAGGTCAATCTAAAAATGTAGAACTGAGATGTTTTCTGCAAGGTGTCCACTGTATGCAGAATGGTTTCAATATCAAGGAACAAGCAGAGTAAATGACACCCTAAACACTGAGGGTATTTACCAACCCTTAACCAAATCCTCAACACTGAGCCTTCTCTATTGAACCACAGATCAAACTGCTGGACAGCTCCACATAGAAATGAGAGGCAATTCTAACTGGCGATCTTTTGGCCTCTGAAAAATGTGTGTATTCAACAGCCTCAAATTGGGTTGCTCGGGTGTTCGTAAAGTTCAGCGGTTCAAGTTGGCAGTGATCAACTGTGAAGTGATTCCAGAGGAATTAAGGTCTCTCCACTCCAGACCTCTTGAGAGCCAATAAGCCTTTTGGCAAGGTCAGCAAAGGTTAACCTACGACACCACGGTCAAGATTCACAAGCTCATTCTCTTTATAGAGGAAAAGTGCCATTCTTGTCTCTCACCAGTGTAATAGAGTGCAGGAATCCAGTGTGTTGTATTTTATGCAGTTTGATTCTGAATGTGCATATAGACGTTGAAATATAAGTGTGCATGTGAATGCAATAAATAAGAGCGCTTTAATTAAATAGCTCTCTTGTATGGTTTTGACACTGCATTGAGCTGTGGCCCCAGGCTGAGGGCCTTCAGTAACTCTGAGTCTGTCACCACTGTGTAAATCTCCTTTTTTTCCTCATCTGAACCACTTCGGTCCAACTCCAACGCCGCCAATAGGCCAGGCAGACGGCTCTGAGCAGGAGTGGGAGTCATTGTAGCTGGGAAAGGGTCAGAGGAGGGTTCCCAAACCTGAGCATCTCCTTCCTTCTCCCAGACAGATAAATCTGCCGCAGCCCACAGGCTGCTCAGAATACTCCAGCCCCGGCTCATATGGTCTCTATTAAGTCTACTGGGCTGCTGTGCCAAAGCATTTCACACTCACCCTTTGTGTGGTTGGCCTGGTCATCTCTAACGCCCTTGGCCTGGAGAGGTCCAATGGACCCTGCAGCCTGGCCGCTGACAGAACCATTCTGAGGGCCTGGTAGTCTGGCTTTTCATTGTAGTCAAGGTTTTTCACGCTGGACAGGAAGCTGGCTATTTCTGTAAAGGATCAGAAAGAAAGACATCTGAATATGCAAAACTGAAAACTGTATCATCATTTACTCACCCTCATGTCACTCTAGACTTTCTTTCTGCAGTGGAATGCATGAGATATTCTGAAGAACATTTCAGTTGTTATTGTTCAAACAATGAAAGTTTTCAAGTATCATGAAATTAATCTATACAACATTTAAGCCTTTATTCACTTTTAAATAATATCAAAACATTGATCGACACACAAATACAGACTACAATCCTCAAACGTCAAATAAAGTCAAACTTCATTGATTGTCCCACAACACATGACCAAATGTCATGACGATTGACTTGGACTATATCATTTGTATGAATTAATTTCTATCTTAATGTTTTTGACTTTCATAATATGGACAAAACCAGCTGAAACATTCTTCAAAATATCATCTTTTGTGTTCCGCAAAAGAAAGAAGCATATATAAGTTTGGAACGACATGAGAGTGAGGAAATTATGACAGAATGTTCATTCTTGGGTGGACTATCCCATTAATACACAAAAAAACAATTTTGAAAATCAGATGTTGAGCTTTACATTATTTCGAAACGCCTCATCATGTAGAGCAGGGGTCCTCAAGTAACAGACCACTGTCCTGCTCCAGACCCTGGCTTGGTTCCAGGCGCACAGCGAGACAAAGCGCGTCAAAACAACACAGCGGTACACACCACAAGCACTCAGGGTCATTTATGGTAATGGTCTTTCCGCGCTATATCCTTTAATATTTTTATCTAGAGCCAAACGCACTTCATTCAAGCCCTTTATGTTTCATGCGCATTGCTTCCCTCCCCACTAAAGATGCTAGGAAGAAAATCTAGAGACCGGACCTCTTGGAACTTTAATTGAATATCCTTGATGTAGAGCATCCCAAATGTGTCCTTTTTTGGAAACTACACAAGTGGGGACTACTGTGGAGATGGACTGTGGTTGAGTATTTGCATAATTTGCAGATAAACACCAACTGAGCTGGTCTGCATGTTTAATGTTGATGCATCCTGCTGTTGACCTAGATGCTTACTGAACACACTCGCAAATGTCCGGCCAAGTGACAACCACCATCTGCAGACTTCATTTTCATTCCAAAAGGAACAAAAATCACATCTTCCTAACAAATGGACAGTGGCAGGAGCACAATGTAGTGCGGCCTCTCTGTTCATACGAGAACACAAATGTGTGTCTAATATAGGCACCTTCCATTCTTCACTGTAATAAATATGCTGGATGCAGTGCTATGCCGGTGCACGTTCTCTTTGTGGCAGCCTAGCTGAATGTATACCACATGCGCAGCCTTGATGCATGTTAGAGGTCTTATCTTTCTGGTCCAGCTGCAGCCAGCCTCTCAAGGTTGGGGGAATAAGGCCTCATCATAATCATAGATCACAAAGCCCCCTTTCAGAAGACGCACGTGCCCTCGCTTCCTGTGGAGGGGGGAAAGATACTGCAGGGACGCTAGAGTCCGTTGATGAAGGAGAGGCAAGGAGATTGTGCTTGTGGGGATGGCGAGGAAGCTCCATACCTTGTTGATCAAAGCAAATGGTCTGCACACTCACGTGCACCTACCCGTGCTGGAAGCAGACATGTTCAGGACAGAATCTGGCAGGTTGGACATCAGCCTGTGGTCAAGGGATGATAAAAGGAAAGGTTAAACAGTTGCAAAAATGCATCTGAAAACACCTCTTCGCTTTCGACTCACGGAATCACACAACATACATTTAAAATTTCACTGTGAAGAGTTTGTCATTCTCTCTTCTACTGATCTGCTGATCCTTTTAAAGCTGTGTACTCCACTACCTAAATTTCCAGACAAGAAAGAAAATATGTGGCCTTTTACACCTTTAGTGGAGTTTTAAGGCTTTAATGAAGCATTTGAGTGAATAATTCAGGCTGAATAAGCACAGAAAGCCTCTGATCAGCAGCCACTGTACACAAATAGACCTATGGTGAAAAGGGGAACGTACTTGGCCTTGGCCTCCTGGACCTCAGCTGGGTTCCTAAGAGATGAGAGCCAGGGCAGAGTTCCACACTGCCAGTGAAGCAAGCAGTAGCCCAACACCTCCAAGTCTCCTCGTCTGGATGCGGCTGTTGGAGAAAGTGAAGATAAGGAAAAGAAGTTGAGTGTTGGTTGAGAAGCAAGTTAAAACTCTTTGATTGAATGACCCGTCCACTGGTTGCTGAAATATGCCTTTATAAAAAAGGCGAAGAAGGAGGGGGGGTGATGGAGAGAAGTATTTTGTTTTCTCAGCTGGTGCCCTGGCCTGCCTCACAGGCTAACGGGGCTTTTCTAAGAGGGGCTGAGAGTTGAAAGAGTAGGTCAGTTTCCTCCCACCAGCGCTCCTCACATCTCTCTCACACTCCCTCCTCCTTCGTCTGGTCTGGCGACTCGTCCAGGAACCTGATCCTGACGGCCTCTGACATGATCCAGACAGCCTGTGGCCCAGCCCGACACTCTCTCCGACAGAGAGCCAAGCAGTAAAACAAAGAAATAAATGTCTGGCCCAAATAGTTTCCACATGTTTCTGGATTCCGTGGGGTCTCTGCTGGCCTTAAGAGAAGAGCCTGAGAGTGTTTGCATGTGCTCCTTAGACCGCCTCCATCTCCACCTCTGCTGTAACACATTACACAACTGCCATCTAGTGTAAATGTCTTTTGTATACTAAAAACTTCTTATAAGAACACTTCGTCTTTTATGATTCTTACATTTGTTTAATATCTCATTAAAGACTCCTCTACCCTGGGCTAAGAATCAATAAAGATTTCCCAAATCAGTTTGATGCTGATTCACCAGCTCTTGATTTCATTCAGATTTTAATTTCAAATTCAATTCCAATTCATTTGGGAAAATTGCAGTAGTTATAATGTTAATTTTTCGTACATAATCTTACATATCTAATTCTAATTCAGTAGTTTGTATTCTTGAACTATTCATTACTAGAACTGACTCAAAACAGCAACCATGGAAACTGAAGCATTCAAACGGTATAAATATACACAACACTAAACCGTATAATAGTCATTCTTTTCGGGAATTATGCTACACTAGTCACACTTTACTGTATGTTTCACTAAAAAGTAATAGCTTATAGGAGTCAATCAATCGGGAATTGGGCTACACAATGCACTCTGTATCTTTTTGATTCGCTAAAAAGAACTGGCTCATAAGAGTCACTGGTTGCAGGAATCAAGCTACACTTGTCATGCTGTATGTTTTTGATTCACTAAAATGAAGCCGCTCACACAAGTCAGACTCCAATGGTCACAGTGCATGTTTTTTTTTTTTTGCATGCAACACAATAAAAGATGTTAAAAGAATAAATAAAATACAAGAAAAGGAACAATAAAAGAATCTATGCAACTGTTCTTAACCCTGGGAGCAGAAGAGATTAATACTTTTGGAATAAGTAGTAAGTGGTTTTAGTCTTCAAATAAGCCCAAAAGAGCTGCTTTCACACTTGCATAAGCTCAATGGGAATCTATCCCAGTCTAGTTTTTACAACACCACATCTGCTTATGAGCACTGAGTGTGAAATGGCCTCACTTCAACCAAATGATTAGTCTTATGCCAACCAGACAGACAGACAGCAGCATTTAGATATGAAATATTCATTTTGGATCCCAGCTATTAAACAAATTACGGGTTGACTTTAAACTAAGGACCCTCAATGAATTACGTTTGCCTAAATTTAAATCTGAATGGGATGGTTTTGTCAGTTTCACTCATATACAGGAGTTAACCTCCTGTTAAGCCTGTCCCTTCATGAAAAGCTCCAACTTCATCAATAAGGGTAAATTAAGGCACATCATTTGTTCGTGCCTAGAGAGTGTATTAACTCAATACTGTAACTGCAGTCCATCTCCTGAGAAATTACCTATTGACTGCATTCATCAAAAGAGAAAATCTCTGCCTAAATCCATGACCATCATTGATCCTGCCGTGCCTATTACAGAGTCAGCCTCCCTGCCCGCTAGCCAGCAAGACCATTAGGCCACATATATAGGTTTTCTTTATTTTTCTTCAACCTTGACCAAACTAATTTAGCAAACACACAATTTAATAGAAAAGATTTTAACATCCCTCACAGGTGACCTTGGAAAAATGCCTCTTAAGTGCCATGTAAAAAGGGCACTATGATTAAAGACCAAAGTGCACAAGAGAAGACACGCTCTGTAAACATTTTGTACGACTCTGTAATATGGACCTGAAGGGGTGGGCTGCCTGGCCTAGTCCTGACACCGATTCACTTATAAAAAGGCCGATCCACAAGAATGATGCATTCTAGGCTGAACACAACACCTTCCATCAGATAGAAGCTGTTGTTCATAATTATGGTCTATTGTTATTGTGATTATCCAAAGCGCCATGTCAAACTCTTGAACCTCTCCTCCTGAATTTCAGCTGGCTCAATTCAACCCTACAGGTGATAATTAGGCCTTTTGCACAGGGTTCAGTGGGACACGAAGTGCTCGTCTCTGCACTCCTCACCATGGTAACAAATCAACATCTACATGGGGTGCCAGGGGCCAAAAGAAAAGAAACACTCTGCAATCTGCATTCATCTACAGGGCAGTCAGTGATAATGACCTACACAACAGCTGTCAGTGTCCTCCATCAAGATTAGTGCTGTGATGCCGGCTTGGCTGCGGATTGTTTAATAGTGGTGCAAACAAGGTTTGTCAAATTTACTGCCTCGCTGCTTTGAGTTTAGCTTTGGGAGTGGAACGGGACACTGAACTCCCAAGTCGGTGCGTCAGTGGGTAAGTGTTTTTATAAACTCTCAAGTGTTATATCACTTGCCATATGCAATGTGATTTACACAGTACAACTGGCCATGCATTTACAGAGCAGAAAGACAGAATCAGGAACATATGTAGAATCCTGTACATGGAAAGTTAACAAATTGTTTCAGGTAAGAACATGGTCTTGTCTGAAAGCAGCCAGACCTTGGTCTGAACCTGAGCATGATTTACTTTCTGATGTATCAAACAAAGTGTTTTACTGGGTCCGTGCTATGAGCTACAGAGATTCATGAACTTTTTTCCCCTTTTATATCTAAACAGTAAAAAATACACACATGCATTCATCCTCTACATATAAAACCATCGTAATGATAACACCATACATTTAAAGAAAAATATGGGTAAAAAAGGTTTCAATCCACATAAGAACCTTGCTGAACCTTGGGTTTTCAAACGTTTGGATGCCATGGACCCCCAAGTATGATAATCCCCTAAAAAGTCCATACAAAAATATATTTTGAGTGATTTTATTTGAGTGATAAAAATAGACATGATATTATAAAAAAATAAAAAAAATAAAAAAAAAACGCTGCTCGATTATGGCAAAAATCATAATCACGATTATTCTGGCCAATATTCTCAATCACGATTATTTAACATGATTATGAGTGGGCCATATGACCAAAACCTTATACAAGTAATTTATTTAACAATAGCATTACGCAGTGCTTCCCACGGGTTTGAAATATACTTACGGTGGTAGCCGGGTGAAAAATCCTCCATTATCCATGGCACAAAAATGGTCTATTACATGTGACAAACAAATAATGTGTGATTTTTAACAGTATTTTCATTTATTGAAATTAATTTTAATTACACAGCATACTATTACATTTAATTACATACTAATATTATGCATTGTAAATTATGCAAAATTACAGCATTTAAATGGTTCTCCTTTTCCTATGTTCTCCTTTCTGTCATATAGTGTCTCTCTCAGTGAATGGGACACAGATTTTACTAGTAAAATTCATAAAATGAATAATAAATGTGTCAAATAATGTTCTTAGTCTTTTCCTCCTGTGGGTGAGACTACAATAATTTACTATGAATTAAATGGAAATCAAACTAAATACAATTTAAAATGCAAAATGCAGCGCCCGTGGGAATGCTAGCGGGAGTAAACAGTTCTGATGCACACATAATGAGCAGGTACGAAACGACAATCTTAAATAGTTAATCGATCGCGGATGGTTTCATTATCTTGGGCTGATATAAAAGTATAAGTGGATAAAAATAATAAATGCAAAAATGCGTCTCCAAATATACTTGGGCGGCAGTTAATATAACTGGGCGGCCCGCCCAAGTAAAGTCTATGTGTGGGAAGCACTGGTTATGTATCAACTACATATTTGCTGAGAAAAGTCCTCAAATTTTTTTTAAATAAGTAAACAGTCAGTAATGCATTAAAAACTAATTACAAACAATAGGACAAATACTATATTAAAAAAGATACAAATTGAAATGGTGCTTTAAGTTTTTCATGCAAGTATATACAGAAATCAAATGTAAAATAAAACAGCATAGTTTTCACTGTAAGAATTAAACTTGCTTTGGTTTATTATCATTTAGTCGAGAGCAGTTAGTGATTTTTCTCTTGTCTTTTGTTCTTTGATTAACATTAATGATACAGACAGCTGCAGGTATATTAGATTGCTGTCACTTTAAGACCAAATGCACAGATCCAAAATATACAAATAAACATTCTATTTTTTCCCAACTGTTTACGTTCACTTCAGACATAACCAACTGGGTTTATGTGAATACTCACCAAGCCCGGCAGTTTGACATATTTTTGTAAGTATATTTTATTTAGAGTTTTGAAATTATATTAACAGACACAAAGGTATAAAACAATAACCAACATAAGACAACAAGGACACACATTTACACAAAATAAAAGGAAGGGAAAAAAACATCTGGATTGCCTCAGTCAGCAAATATATACAAAATAATTATTGAGAATAAACATAACTGACAATATTCACAGTTGTTTTGTAAATCATGTGAGTTATCTTTTAATAACTATTTTTAATATCAAACATCCCATTTTTATGAAAATAATGTTACATGATTTTACTGAAAGTAATGGAATGGGGCACAATAATTGCTTTATCTCAACTATCGTATTTTCATAATCGTGAAGCCAAACTCAAAGTCGAAACTCAATTTCGATTAATCGCACAGCCCTAACTCAAACTGTGTTATCATACAATTGAATAAATGTCAAATAAATACACATTAAACTTACATTAAACTTTAAAAAATATTTTTCTGCTGACTGTGTATCTTGTTTTTTCTCCATGTGCTTAAAAAATTAAACAGCAACAGAAACATGGCTATTTGCAAGCTTTACTGCTGTGTATTCAGTATTGAACTTCTGTAATATCCTATGGCCAACGCAGCTAGAGATATTGGCTTTGAGTCCCAGTTCAACAAAACATCAAAGCTTTAATTAATAGTAAATGCATACAAGATGCAGGTTATGACTTTGACTAATTATGGATTTCTTGAATTAAGTCTGCCCAAGTAAGCATGGATAGAACAATCAATATCCAATAAAAAGGACTGTACACAATTTACGAGTTAATGTGTTTCCAATAGCACGACCCAAAGTTAAGGACATGATACTGAGAAGTCCCTGCCACATAAACAGACCCATTATAAGGTGAGTAATCTAGATAGTGAATCCATACTTTTTGGTGAACCTCTTTCTTTAAAGTTAACATGAAATTATAACAATCTCCATTTAGTCCTTAATGCATGTTCCTGGTCTAATCACGGTGAATACATTGATTCATGTTATTCCAAAGAAAAATGAAGGGTTGTCTTTGTAATCCTTAATCAAAACTCTGATACCACTTTATTTACCTTTTTCAATTCCAACATTTTTTTCTCACTGAATATTCTGTTTCACTTGCAAATAATTCAAATTATGAGGTAAAATGGGTTGCAAATGGCAATTCATGTTGACTTTACTGGGAAACACAGGACATTTATACATAATGCCACATGTTTCTATCTCGGTAATACCTCAGCATGGTTTCAAAAGATAAAATAAATGACAGATTTTACATTACCTACTCCTTTGTGAGCGTCAATGCTTGTATACTCAATGGTGCCATTGTGTCCTTTCTTGGGGTTCTCTTTGTACTCTTTATGCTCACCATTAGGACAGTATCTGTATGATAGTCCATAGTCAGCCAAGTACACCTGCAAAAGATAAAGTCAGCATAAATCTTCCCAAAGACATTTTCTTTCAAACTGAATCTCTCCTACCGTATATGGTATGCTAGTGCAAAGCACAAGGAAATGGGGTCAAGTTGTGACAGCAGAGTGAGACTTTAATTGATTATACTCCATTATACTTAAGTTCCAAATGTCATCAATGCTGGCTGGTCGTCTTAGTAGACGATCAATGAAAATAATAAAAAACTCTTATTCAAGTATGTGCTGCATTTGAATAGGTATTTTTATACACAAAAGAGGTCCCACTTTATATTAGGTGTATTTAACTACTATGTACTAACATTTAAATTAATCATATGATACAATGCACTTATTGTGTAAATACAATAAAAAAAACATGACATGTTTTACATTGTACTCATATTTTAATAAAATACCTGCATGCAATTACATCTATACCACCAAACCTGTCCTTGAACTTATCCATATCCCACCTTAATAGCAGCAAAAGTGTTTTGCTATACAACATGAACACAGTAAGAACCGTGTTCTTATTTTTTTATATATAAATACATATATTTATGTTTTTGGTGACCCAAAAACATAACCAATCATTGGTTATTGATTGTGGTAATGTGCATACAGACTCACCTTGCTTGGATCTTTGTGTCCCAATAAGAGATTGGCAGCCTTAATGTCAGCATGGACGTACTCATTGTCATGAATATATTCCAGCACATCCAGCTGTTAAGGGCAAAGTGACAGAGGGGAAGGTTAACATGAATAATTTAGTAACCTCATAATGACCTACTGTAATGACTACAGGCAGATGAGCTGGATGCAAGGCAGTCGGACTGCCAGAAAATGCAACTGAAGCTTACTCAAAATCCACCAAATTATACTGTAAATAATTTCGCCTTATCATATTCAGTCAAACCCTCTACATTCACTGAGGTCACATTAAAACATATTTAAGGGTCAAGATTGTAGTGAGTTGATAAATTGTAGCAATAAGTATCGCTTTTGTCTGAAATAAAGCTTGGCAACTATGAACCTCTTGGCAACTATGTGAAATAAAATAAGTGTGAGCTCAAGTTCTAAAATTAGCTACTAAAAATAAATTAAAGCTATATAGATATATTAAAGGTGCCCTCGAATGAAAAATTGAATTTATCTTGGCATAGTTAAATAACAAGAGTTCAGTACATGGAAATGAAATACAGTGAGTCTCAAACTCCATTGTTTCCTCCTTCTTATATAAATCTCATTTGTTTAAAAGACGTAAAACAGGCGAATCTCATAACACAGATTGTTACGTAACAGTCGCGGTGTACGCCCCCAATATTTGCATATGCCAGCCTATGTTCCCAACATTATGAAAGGAATTACACAAGGGCAGCCAGTATTAACGTCTGGATCTGTGCACAGCTGAATCATCAGACTAGGTAAGCAAGCAAGGACAATAGCGAAAAATGGCTGATGGAGCAATAATAACTGACATGATCCATGATAACATGATATTTTTAGTGATATTTGTAAACTGTCTTTCTAAATGTTTCGTTAGCATGTTGCTAATGTACTGTTAAATGTGGTTAAAGTTACCATCGTTTCTTACTGTATTCACGGAGACAAGAGCCGTCGCTATTTTCATTATTAAACACTTGCAGTCTGTATAATTCATAAACACAACTTCATTCTTTATAAATCTCTCCAACAGTGTAGCATTAGCCGTTAGCCACGGAGCACAGCCTCAAATTCATTCAGAATCAATGTAAACAATATAATAATACTCACATAATCTGACGCATGCATGCCGCATACATGGCGAACACTTTGTAAAGATCCATTTGTTATATTAGCTGTGTAAACTTTGTTTATGCACTGTTTAAGGCAAGCGCGCGCTCCGTGGGCGGGGAGGTCAGCATTTAAAGGGGCCGCACAGCATAAATCGGCTCATATTTAATAATGCCCCAAAATAGGCAGTTTAAAAAATTAATTAAAAAAAATCTATGGGGTATTTTGAGCTGAAACTTCAGACACATTCAGGGGACACCTTAGACTTATATTACATCTTGTAAAAAAATGTTTGATGGCACCTTTAAAAACAAAAATAAAAATGACAAGCACACAACAAAACTAAAATTTAAAATATAAAAATGGAAGTAAATATAAATGAATACTATAATAGTTTATAAATATTACTAAAATAACACAGGCAAGCAGCTCTAACTAAATGTTGTACGAAGTTTAGCAGCGTCTCACCATGAGGACACCCAACTGTAGCACGGTGGGCTTCCTCAGTTGTCCACCATTCTCCATAAACACCTTTTGCAGGTCTGTGCCCAGCCGATCCATTACCATAAACCTGTACCTATAAAACCGGACAACAAGATCAAAATTAACTTAAATATACAATTGAAACAAAAGAATATAGAAACAAAAATGATTAATGTTTTTAACATTAATGTCAAATATTGGGCTGGGCTGTATGAGAGTATATACTATGTGACTGTGTAAATATAGGTAAATATTTTGCTGTACCATTTATCAGTGGGCAGGACTGTTTTATATTATTTATATGAGAGTGATGAAAAGTCGAGACAAGTAAAAACTTGTTATTAAAGGGTGTAACAAAGCAAAGTTTCACCGTTTACAGTTGCTGAGCAACAACACAGAATTGATGTGTGTATATATTGGCTATTTTACGACTTCAAATGTTACTCCCCCAGTCAGAAATCAGATTCACAACTATTTGTTTTATACTTATTTTACTGTTTTGAATCTGGTTTTCCACTGACCCCAGACTTGCAGTATAATCCATGTGTCATCTTATTTTTTTGTCCATTGAGATCCAAATAGAATGAGTAATTAATCACATTAGAGTATTGTAACTATGTGAATTATTTAATTTACTTGATTATCCAAAAACAGGCATTTAAATAGGAATTTCCAGCAACACAAAATTGCAGTACTATAATACCATACTTCTAAATATTATACAAATGATAAAAAACATCTGTTGTATACCACTACAGTGATAGGCATTACTCAAATCATGGTGGTTATATGGCCCACCCTAGACAAACTGATGGTTCATACCTTGTCCCGTTATTTTCAGCCAGTCCAGACCCCCAGTAAGTTGGGATCCCCAAAAACTCCAGCTGTTTAGACTTCTTCCACTTGATCACTGTGATTTTAGAGTTTAAAAATGTTTTAGCCAAATATATATGCATATATATATATATATATATATATATATATATATATCTCTCAAACACTCATAAAGAAGCACTTCCTCCAGCCTAGCTGGAAGGGGAATCTGTCTTGACTGGCTATGCACCAGACTGACAGGTGGTCAGGGGCCCTTCGGAGAAACCAGCATCATTATCAGCAATTTGGTCACTCTCTCTGAATTAGAGCTCAAACAAGCTGGGATTGCACTAACGACCACAGAGGTGCATGTTTGCTTTGGTTTATTAATTTGCCTAGCCAGGCTAATTTACATCTATAGCCACTTCATCAGTGACATGCACTTCATGTTTGAGAACTCTCAGATGAAGATGAGGGGTCTTCAATATTTTCATTCAACACTACTCCAAACATGCATATGTTTCTACATCCTTTGGCAATAATAAAATCAGTGTTTATGAACTTTTTTCTTAAAATGTTTTACATAATAGAATTCCACTGCATAAAACGGACTGAATTTTAGGTTAAAAAAGAACAAAGATTCTTACTAGTATCTGGCTTTGCTGCTCGTTGGTAAAATTTCAATTCTGAGAATAAAGGTCCATTTTCATGATATTCCTGAAAATGAATATAGAAATTGTAGACACTTAGCCCATGTACTGTTTATATTTGGATGACATCTCTTCAAAATTGTTTCAATATATTTCTTACCACTTTGATCACAAAATCAGTGTCATCTCGAACAGGGATACTCACATCCCGGGAAGCTGTAAAATGTGGACAAATAAATAAAAAAGGTGAAAATTTTGAAATTATGAGAGCTATCCAATCATGATGTCTAAATTAATAATTTAAAAATGTGAGTGTCCATTATTTTAAATATGTTTAACAATAAAAATTAAAACACACTACTGTAAAATTATATTGAACAAAAAAAAAGCACAGCTTTAAATATCATTTAGAAAAATCATTTTAGACTTCAAGACTGCACTGGCAATAGTTCAGGTCTTTGAACTCTTGTGCTCCGAGTGAGTTTGCCACCAAGTCTAGTCATAGATGAAAATGAAATTATGAAGGAGTTTTACATATAATACAGAATATAAAGTCATTACCCAAGTAGATCAGTCCAAAACCACCTTTTCCAATGATCTTGCCGATGCGCCAATTCTTCTTTTCTGAATCTGTTAAAATGCATCCTTCTGGAAGTGGATGGGGTAGTTTGTATTTCTTTGGTGCCATGAGGTTAAACTGTCATGTAGATAGTTTCAGAACGAATAATCCTTATGAACTAATGACTGAAGAGAGCAATGTAAACTTCCTGTCAAGTTATTGCTGGTTATTTAATGGTTCCTTATCACAAACTAGTAATAACAATAACGCGTCCTTATAAAAGCATGTCAACACTCAATAAGAAGAATAATGTTATACAGAAGAAGAATTTTGATACATCATAATCTCAGTTTCGGTTCTTCCAGTCAGTTCACGGTTTTTTGTTTTTTTGTTTTCCTCTCACGGCAACAGACTGCAACTTCCTGAAAGTGATTGACACTCCCGCGACATCGGTTCCAAATCTTTAAGAACCTATCAAGAACAGTGATGTGTGTGCCCTTCATTTTCAACTACCAATAAAATACCCTAGAGAGGCGGAACAACAATGTAGCAAGTTTCATCACAGGGCAGCGCCGATGTCATTCAAAATAGAATCAGAAGTTTCACTCGTTTTTGAGAATCGGTTCATTCGAACACTGCTGCAAAAGAACTGAACCAAAGCTGTCATAAGCTGCGTTCCATTCGACAGGGTCCCTACGCAGTGTTCACTGCTCCCTACTCCCTGAGCACGGTATATCAGTTGAAGTGGACTTCGCTGGCAATAAATCACTCATTTGGAACGCCCTGCAAAACGTCATCAAAGAAAGTCAACGACGGTGTCGCGCAGATTATGATATAACATAAATAAATATTATAATTTACTTTCGAATTTAAAATTTTGACACTTAACAGATTTGAAGCTGTAACTGTCATGCCATATGAAAATAAATTCTCATTTGGTTAACTGTATGTATTCTTAATCCACCGTCTGGGTCTCATCTCGTGCGCTTTCTTTTCCACGCGCAGCTGCATAGTAAAGACTTCTGAGGTAAATAAAGTAAAATAAAAAATGACAGCTTTTCAACACTTTTACTTTGTCATGCCTATTCATACAATAAAATATGCAACACTCATCGCCATAACCTCATACTTTCGTTCGTATAATAACAAAATTTATGAATATTCAAAATTCCAACGTAAATTCAGAGAGCCGTTTAATAATTCTTTCAACGGCTCTGCTCCATAGTTCTGACTGGTGACGCGGTGCGCAATGACAGTTGGGTAATTTTACCTCTCTACTTCCTGTGAAGTGATGTATCGATGTTCCCTTATTCCCTATGCCGTTCGCAGTGCCCTTCGAACTGAACATGTTCGCTCCTTTCAGAATGGAATCTCACTTAAGATGGCGAAATACCCTGTGAAGTCTACTTTGCAGTCCACTTACGGTCGAATGGAACGCACCTACAGTTTAGGTTGTTGATTCAGCTCATAAAAACAAAGTCATTTATTATAACCTACAGTGTAATTATAATTTGCACTTATAGTACGCAAAAAAAAAAATTGATTTAGGCTAGGGTGAATTGCCCTAAAGTGGGACACTGCCTAATGTGGGACACCTAAGGTTTAGTGTTTGTAGGTCCCGCATAAATACATGAATGTCAGTGAAACTATAGGTTATCTGAAGCTGTGGTGCCATGTGATCAAAATCACATAGCCTCTCAAATGTCCAGTCATATATGAGACTGTAGCAATCATCAAAAAGGAAGGACCTTGTGTGAAAGCCACCCAAAGGTCAATGACATAGATTTTTGACAAACTTGACATTAAGGAGTATAAATTAATTTTAAACAAAAAAATCATGATATATTTTGGCCTAATGTGCTTATGAAATGTATGTCCATCAAAAAATACTATAACATTGTATGTGTAAACTATATATTTTATATTTTTATCAAAATTAGGAAATGTGGTTTCAAAAAGTGGGACAGTATTATTGCCTAATGTGGGACAGTACTTTAGTCAGTCAAAAATGTGTATTGGGGCATGGTTTGTGGGACAAAAATGGTTATTTACAGTGTTTTAGTGTTGTTGTGCAATAATAGAATGATTGTGTGTGTTTGTTGTTTAGTAAAATAGAAAACATTATGCCAAATAAACATTTATGCAGTTCGCAGCATTTTTATGAATTTTGACTCAATGTTAAATCTAGCCTAAAGTTTGTTCAAGGTTTTTTTTTATTTATTTATTGCAGGTTGCAAGATTTTATATTTTGCCTTCAAATAAGCCTAGGCTATATGTTGAAGAGAACAGTAAAGAATTCTGACTGTGCATTTAATTATTTTCTATATATAACATAACATAGCCTATGAAAATAGATGCCTAATGTCTTTACAATATATGCATCAAAACTATCATATTGTATTATTTTTCTGATGATGTTCAATTATCAATCAATCCATCCATAACCAAGATAATTACTAACTTAAGAAGATGTTTACTATTCTGCATGAATCAATTGATTTTGGCCTTTTATCGTAGACTTTGGCCTTTTCATAGACCTTTTATTATTATGATTATTATTATTATCATCATTATCATTATTAGTATCATTATTCTTATTATTATCATCATAGATTTTGGCCTTTTATCATAGAATTTTCAGTGTCCCACATTAGGGATACAACTGTCCCATATTAGGAAACACCAGATTGTTTTAGACGACTTGCACTAAGAGCACTAATATGTCTATAATTTCTTTTATGAATTTGTTATCTCCATTTTATCTTTTGATTTGATTAGGAGACATCCTGGGGTTTTTAAAATGGTATTGTGAGTGAATGTAATGTTTTGGCTACAAATTGCAATATGTCACAGAAGTCTGAAATGCACAAAAAGTCCCACATTAGGGCAATTCACCCTACATCTTTTGGCTTTGTGTGATTTTTGCACATTTCACATCAAATGCTGTTAAAACCAACTTTTGTGTATTTAAAGCAGTCATGTCATATAAACATATTTTTAGTATGTTTTATTTGTGAACAATCTGCTGTACAGCTATTAAAGTGACTTGCTTTTCCCTCTGTTGGTTCACTAAGGCTCCGTCCGAAAACCTAGGTAACTGTCTTGCTGCCTCGCTGTCTTATAAGAAAATGACTTGTACGGCAGCATTTGTGCATGAAGGCACCTCACGAAACTGATTTCGGACAGACTTCTGAGGCAGCCTAACAGTTTAATGATCTACAGCAATATAGCGCAAGCTTCGGTAAGAACTAAACAAATATTTAATTATTACAGTAGTAATTTCTCGATAAAAATTATATCAAAATAATATCACAGAATGGAAAGCACAGGATTGTGGGATATCAAAGGCAGCTATAAGGATACATCCATGCTTCCTTCAAAAATCGATCTGAGGAAGGTATCTCATGAGACAGGAAGTCAAGCTAACATTGCATTCGGATGTGCCTTGATGCCTTACTTCCTTGAAATGTATCCTCAGAAGGCAGCATTTTCCAGTTTTCGGATGCAGCCTAAATCTCTTAACAGTTCAATCGGTTCTTGGCTCATTACAAACCTGGTTCATATGAGTCAGTGACCAGAAACCCAGATCATTTTGTCTGTATCCGAAATTGCATATACTCTCTAGAGTAGGTACTTTTTTTGAGTAAGTAATTACTTCGCAACCACTAAAAAGGTACATTCTATATACAGTAGTATGAATATGTGTAAATGTAATCTGAATGTACATTCACTATGTTGTCTTTATCATGTGACCTACCAGCATCAGTTGCGTCGCTTTACTGCCATTCACAAATCCTCTCCCGTGGGCCATGGCCTCATGGGATAGTAAAGTGTCAATCGTACACACACTTCAGAATGGCTGCATCCAAAAGCTTAAAAATGCTGCCTTTGAAGGATGCATTCCAAGGTAGAAACGCATCAGAGCACACACATCCGGATCAAATGTAAGCTTCACCTCTTTTTGACTGAGATACCTTCATCTGATCGATTTTTGAAGGCAACACAGATGTATCCTTCACTGCCTTTGATATTCCACCAATGTGTTATCCATTCTGTGACAATTGAGCTAAAAAATCAAGATGGCGTCTGAAAACTGCAGTTGATCACTGGTCAGTTTGTGTCTAAATATACATTTTGACCAATGTTTTCCAGCTCTATTTTGCTGAATATCATCAAACTGTTACGGTGCCTCAGAAGTCTGTCCGAAATCAGTTTTGTGAGGTACAGTACCTTAGTGCACAAACGCTGCTTACAAAGTCATTGCCTATAATAGGCCAGCAAGGCAACAAGTCAGCTGCCTACGGCCCTGTCCCAAATGGCACACTTCATATGCACTTATGGTCTTGTGGACTTACAATAGCCACCGCTCACACATATCCGTTATGTCCACAAAACCATAGTGTGTCCCATTTGTCATTATAAGGTTTCAGAATGGTGCTCACAAGCGCCCCCTTTGCAGCCGATATACGCTCTTAATGCGCATTTTTGCCAAGCCTGCACTGAAATGAGCTCCACAGCAGACTTCTACCAAACAGTCAAAGCACCATTATATCAGGAAAGTACAGACTAGGAGGAAGATCGCGAGAGCTTAGGGTCCCATTTGGGAAAGGACCTACGTTTTCCGAAGCAGCAAAAATCGCCTGAAGTAGTAGGTCATCCAGGTACTTTCTGCTTACTCTTCTATGAGTACTGTGAATTCAGATACTTCTCTGTCACATACTGTTTTTCTGCCTACTATATAGTAGAGAAGTATGCAATTTCAGATGCAGCTTTTGGGTCAAGTCAGTAGATTTTTTTTGATTCAATGAATCAGTGAGTTGTTGACTCGAGAAGCTCTTCGACCGATTCAGTCTGGATTCTTTTCACATTTCTGGGGTTCTCAGAAGCAGACGTTGTCATTATTGGGTAAACTTCTATACTAGGGAATGGAAATTTTAGCATTCCCATTCATCCTGAATGAGTTGTTCAATTTAATTTGTGAATAAATCATTCAGTGTAATTCATGAATGAATAGTTCAGACAAGAATGAATAGTTCAAGTCAGTGATTTATTGAAAAGATCCAACTCAAAAGAATGATTTCTCAACTAATCTTACAAAGATTTACCTTTCAGTCAGCTAAATCTGAAGATAGATTTGCGGCTTTTAAACATGCATGAAACCTTAGATCTATAGAAAATGTTCCTGTGTCACATTCAGCTCAGAATCCCTGGGATATGAGCACATTTGGGCTCTGAGTGGGCTGCAGGGCATATCTCCCTGACTCTCTTGTAGTCCAGAGTGCAATGACACCAATCTTGAGGGGCCGTGGCACCATTTTCCATAAATGCCCCTTGTGATGAAGATGGCATAATTGTTGCAATTAGAGAGAGCAGCTTAGGATGGCCTTGCAGTGACCCACCTCAGCCCAGGTCCATATGGTCTGAAATAGATAATGAGTCTCTTAATGTGTTATGTATACTCAATATGGACTGTAAACGGACAGGGTGTAATTTTCACCAAGGCCATCAAGAAGTGACAGATAGCCCCTTGTGAAACTGTCTTGACAATTTTAGTAAGCCACTCTTCTCTTTCTCTCATGTTATGTCTGTCACTTTCTCAACTGCAGGCACACATCGCTGCCCCGAGTCATGCTCAAAATAAGGTGACAAACATGTCCCTTTACCATTAAATCATGATTCAGATTAAAATATTAAATGAACCCTATGCAAAAGCTATCAATTTCCAAATATATTTTAATTAATAATAAATGGATTGAGGAATGTTTTACACATAAAACAAAAAGAAAATTAGCAATGATGTTAACAATGTATAAAAAGGCTTGTATTTTAAAAATATAAAAAGTTGTAAAAGTCCTTCCAAGGTCAAAGTTCAGAGGTGCTGTACATGGGTGAGGTTGTGTTGTTTGTTTAATTTACACATGTCATTGGTGTTAGATTGCCCTCATTGTTTGTATTCGTAAAACATCGTGGCTTCTGAGAACATTTTGAAAAATGAAACTTTTATGAGAACTCCAACCCGCTAAGATGATACTTTTATACTTCTTTATTTTACTATAGTGCAGATCCATGTGACAGAGTTACGTCTTTCTTGTGAGATTGTGTTGGTTTTGGCCTTTTTGGGTCATGTACTGTAGCAGTAATACTCTGTAAAAGGAAAACATCAGCATCAAATAAGAATATGGAGAATAGACGAGGAAAATGCATTTTAAAATGTCACGACTTAACCCTACACAATAAAAAAGTGATGTATTTATGAATGCATTTATAGATGCATATGTAAAAGGGCATAATGACCTGACTTATCACAGATCATTACATTGACATACGCGGTTGGCAAGAAGCAAAGCTGTCAAGCTGTATCATGTTGGCTGCGTCGGGGCTTTCAGCACATGTTTAGTATTCTTCATGTGTGCAGCTCTTTATTAGCTTGTAGAGAAAAAAATGGTGAGGATGCCGAAATTTTCTCTCTTATTCCCAGTATGGGTCTTATTGCATCGGTTCCATTATCAAGTGTTCATTCAGCACACTAAAAGAAGCTGTTTAATATTGTCTGCATTACATGTCGACTTATCATATTGTAACCCCAAGGCATTGCCTGCGAAATTATACATTCCTCTGAGTCAAAGTATGCCTTAAATGCAAGATTATTTCAGTCTGTGCATTTCTGTACTGATTGTACAAGTTATTATACAAGAGAAGCACATTAGCAGTCCATACAAGCAAACAGCCTTTACACTATGTTCCAATTACAAACTGTTTTGCTCCGAGTATTTTCTTTCTCTTTAGTGCATTATCGAGGCCTTTAAAACTAGTTATGGTTGCAAGATGTATTACTATTTCAAATACAAGTAATATGAATCTAATGACCAGTAATGAGAGACTGGTTTGCTATTACACAAAGGGGCCAGAGACTTGCTAATAAAGCATGCGGACTGCTTCAGGGAACGTGCACTGACCAAGATGTACATTAGGGCCTTAATGTCTCTAAGGCCTGGGGCTAAATTGAAATGTAAAACCCCAAACCAAACATCATTTAGGGCTATATATCTCTTCATGATGTGCCACTATTTGTGCAGATTGGTGGTGGTTATGATGTAATTTTTTCTCTTTTAGAGCTGTGCATTCTGCAGCGGTCTTTATTATGTTTTTGTCCTAGATAAACAAATAATAAAAAAGAGTGGGGCAAAAATCTGAGAATATTGCATGGCAACAATCTAGCCAGAGTCCAACTCATTTAAATCAATAGATAGCGCAAGACCTTTGTGGATATTTTGATTTCTCTCTGTAATGTTGAATTGGTTCTGTCTGAGTGCTCACGATGGCATCTTCAGTGGAATATATGCCTTTTAAGTTATTCTCGTTTCCTAAAGATGTGCCCTTGGGTCGCAATCATTTACATGCCTTCATAATATCTCCATCCCTTTTCAAATGGCCAAAGACTAGTTCTTCATACGAGCAGCAGATTAAATCAGAATTAAGGAAGATATAATTGGTATTATTGAGTGTGTATGATAGGCTAATACTAATAATACTTTAATTGAGCTGCAAAACTGCTCTGCCGCAATCGTGTGTATATGTGTGCATATATAGTTGCATTGCTTCTGGTTCAGGTCTTTTGTATGTGCTTCCTTAAATATAAAGCTGTTTTACTCAAGATGCTTTCAAAGGAGCTACCAAAGATGAGCATAACCGATGTCCATGGCATATGCAGATTGATATTAATATTTGGATATTAAAATTGAATTAAACGGCAACAATAAAAATAACTAGCTAGGTTAGCTGATTACCTTAAAAGTCCATAGATATCGCCACCAGTTCATACTGCTGTAACACTTTCTCTGACAAGATGAGACAACTTTTCCTGTTTGTTCATGATGTTTAACATAAAGGGCCCTATTTTAACGATCTAAGAGTATGGCCTAAAGCGCACAGTGCAAGTGCACTTAGGGCATGTCCGAATACTTTTGCTAGTTTAACGACGGGAAAAATGGTCGGCGTGCCCAGTGCATAGTCTAAAAGGGTTGTCCCTATTGTCCTAATGAGTAATGGGTGTGTTTTAGGCATAACGTGCAATAAGCCAATCAGAGTCTTATCTCTCATTCCCTTTAAAAGATAGTTGTGCTCATGTCATGGTGCTATTTACATGGTGGGATTTGCAAGCAGAAAAACCGAACGCTTCTCTAGCAAGGAAATGGATCTGCTCATGCGCGAGGTTAAAGCGCGCAAGCAGAACATCTACGGGACAAGCTGGATTCCACCAAAGCGTTTTTATCTTTATGCACTCCTTTTATTTTTAATATTTGGCATATTTGTGTTGCTGTGCATCTCTGTGTGTGTAATAATCAATGTGTATGCACAACTATAGGCGCATATTACTAATGTGCTCTTTAAATAACAAAAATAATATTGTGCCATTGACTTTAGTCCAGGTTTCAGTTGGTCAATGGTGCAGTCTATTTCAGTTGCCTCAAAATAGCAATGCGCCAACAATGTGCAATACGCTTCACAGCTTTTTTCGGTGCGGATAAACAAATTATGATACAATATAGTTTGGAATAGTAGAATAATGCACAAGTATGCAAAATAGGACACCTCATGTTCTGTGTCCTCTCTGTTACAGTATGGCTAGAATATTGCATTGACCAAAATTATCCATTTTATAATGACATATATGTTGTTAGATGTTAGAATGATTATGGATATCATCTGATACTTATTTTTACTAATACATATCAGCTCTGAAGTTTCTATTTAGCTTTCAAATTTGCTAATAAACCGTACCAACACCTTGTTTATTTCCACTGTCTCATGACACTGCATTTCACAAGAAGCAACCGCAGACATAAAAGTGGAAATAGGAGAGAGAGAAACGTACGTTTACTCTTTCCTATAGCAGTATGTGCCAGTTCTTTCTTTCGGTAGCAAACACGCAGTGAGGCCTGGCTGTAACCTGTAGTTCTTGTTTCCCAGCGTTAATTAAGCTGTCTGGTGCTCTGTGCCTGGATGTGTGTGGTGAGACGGCAAGAAGCCCCTTTAGCTTTGTGTCAACTCTGCTGTCCACATGGCCAGCCCCTGCCTCTGTGCGACTCATCGATCTTAGGGTCAGGTAGACAGAGAGAGCAAGCGAAAGAAAGAGGAGGAGGACAGAGTCAGACACAAGGGAGTTCTGTTTGAAAGCGTGTGTGTGTGTGCACATGTTCTATGCTGCTTTGACATGGTGTCCCCAGACATGTGCACTCTTCTTTGCCCTGCAGGACAACCAATTAGAACCACACACTGCTGAATGTGAAGGAAAGCAGCAGCAATGCCATCACCGACTTTCTGACACCTTTCATTGTTTTTGGTCTGTGCAATTTATGTTTGCAAATGTGTACTTGGCATCCACAAACATGTTTTATTATACTCTCTATTTTATGCTAAAATCTATTTCTTTGTTAATCTTAAACTTGGCATGAAACGGAAGTTGTGATAGTTGTGATTTTCTTCCCTACTGTGACGTATACAAGTGAAACGGCTTCTCCAACCCGATCTTACGGCAATTTGTACGTATTTTACGAAGTGGCTAATAGTACAAATTCGTACGACCTCACTCGTATGAATTCATACGATTTATCTAAACCCCAGTGACGGGTAGGTTTAGGGGCGGGGTTAGGGGTAGGCCATTCATACGAATTTGTACAAATTCATATGAATTTGGCAACTCATAAAATACGTACGATTTAGCAAAAAAACTGACTAATTCGTACAAGTGAGGTTGTACAAATTTGTATGTTTTTTGCTAAATCGTATGTATTTAACGAGTTGCCAAATTTGTATGCATTCATACGAATGACCTACCCCTAACCCCGCCCCTAAACCTACCTGTCACTGGGGTTTAGACAAATAGTATGAATTCGTACAAATTAGCCACCTCGTAAAATACGTATAAATTCGTGAGATAGTGTTGGCTTTTCAAACAATAAATAAGAAATGTAGGAATGGATTAGATTTTTTTCGGAATTGATTGGATTGCTGAATCATTGTAGTTTGATATCGCTGCAATCTTTAGTTAAAGATTACAAGGGAATGTGATTTTATAGGTGCCATCGAACAGTTTTTTTACAAGATGTAATATAAGTCTAAGGTGTCCCCTGAATGTGTCTGTGAAGTTTCAGCTCAAAATACCCCATACATTTTTTTTAATAAATTTTTTTAACTGCCTATTTTGGGGCATCATTAGAAATGTGCCGATTCAGCGCGCGGCCCCTTTATTTGCTCGTGCTCCCCTCCCCCCCAAGCTCGTGACTATATCATTGCATAAACAAAGTTCACACAGCTAATATAACCCTCAAAATGGATCTTTACAAAGTGTTCGTCATGCAGCATGTCTAATTGCGTATAAGTATATAAATATTTGGATGTTTACATTGATTCTGAATGAGTTTGAGGCTATGCTCCATGGCTAAAGCTAACATTACACACTGTTGGAGAGATTTATAAAGAATTAAGTTGTGTTTATGAATTATACAGACTGCAAGTGTTTAAAAATGAAAATAGCGACGGTTCTTGTCTCCGTGAATACAGTAAGAAACGATGGTAACTTTAACCACATTTAACAGTACATTAGCAACATGCTAATGAAACATTTAGAAAGACAGTTTACAAATATCACTAAAAATATCATGTAATCATGGATCATGTCAGTTATTATTGCTCCATCTGCCATTTTTCGCCATTGTCCTTGCTTGCTTACCTAGTCTGATGATTCAGCTGTGCACAGATCCAGACGTTAATAGCTACTGCCCATGTGTAATGCCTTGAACATGAGCTGGCATATGCAAATATTGGGGGCGTACATATTAACGATCCCGACTGTTACGTAACAGTCGGTGTTATGTTGAGATTCGCCTGTTCTTCGGATGTCTTTTAAACAAATGAAATTTACATAAGAAGGAAGAAACAATGGTGTTTGAGACTCACTGTATGTCATTCCCATGAGTTTCTGTTGATTAAACCAATCGACTTCATTGTATTAATTAAAAAATTATTATTATTTTTTTTTTTTATTCCAGTGTACATTTCTCAGAGTATGCTTGTTTTCACATGTCAAATTCTGTAGGAACAAACCTTAAAGTCTTGGCTGCGGAAAAAAAATGTTTTAACCGTTATTGCCCAGAAACAAAGATATGCCTCATTAAAAGCACATTGACCTAAACAGGGCATTTTGGCATGAAAAGGCTTATATTTCATTATTAGCTTTAATTATTTATTTATTTATTTTCAAAAACCCCAACTCAATTCATTAAACTACAAAACAAGTTTCTAAACATTGTTTTGACCAAGAGAAATTGTAATTTATAAATTGTACAAAATTACATCCAAAAGTATGTCTCCCGACCTAATATTACTGAAAGCACATCTGTCCCGTATGCTAGTCAGGTTAATATTAGGCTAAGATATAGCCTTTGTAAAAACTAGCCCCAGTCACCCCTTGTTGTGCAGTGGATTTTAAGAGCTCTGCACTAATTTATGCTACGAAAACAAGTAGAATCATCTGAACTCTGGTGGGTTCAATAGGCAGGAAGAAAATTAAATGGCATCACTAAACCTGGCTTCACTTCTACTCTCTTTAAAAGATCATGCTTGTTTGATAGTATAAGCAGTGCTGCTACTGAAGGAAGCCAACATGCAGGTCAGTGTGGTGTGGTTTATTTTGCTGATTTGACCTCTTGTGATCCTTTGGAGTTTGCTCTTCTCTCCTATCCATGTCTCCCCTCTCTAGCTCTCTCAGCCTGACCACAAGTGTCTTCTCTCATACCGCTCAGATCTCACAATTAAGCCATATCAACAACTTGCATCTTGCAGTTGGGTGACCTTTATATCCATATTTGGTCTTCAGCTGAAGGAGATAAGTTACTTTTGGCCTGGCTTTGCCCCTAAAACCAGTACTGCTTCCACTGTTGTAGACAGTAAACAGAGTATTTGATGTTTCATTAACAATCACCCTGTGTCCTTACTATTTCAATTTTCATTAATGTTATTTTATTAATCTAGCTTATGAAAAGTCATTATTCCGTGAATGGTCAAGTCATCATTTCAGCCATGCTAAAATATTACATTATGTATTTTAGTATGACTGAAATGCTGAAATGACCAACCACTGAACGATAGTTTGGGGTTTCTGTCTCTCTCTCTCTTATTATTATTATTATTATTTTTTTATTTCATTAAATAATAGTTATTATTTGTAAGACTGTAAAAGACTTTAAGGTCAAGTTTGATCAATTAAATGCATCCTTGCTAAATAAAAGAATTAATTTATTTAAAAAAAAAAAATGGAAACAACAACAACAACCAAAGTAAACGTTTAAACGGTAGTGTATGTTTTTACCAAATCAAGAATTAGAAGTGCACATTATTTAAGTATCATGTATGTATCATAAAAGTCTGAAGGGGTTAAAAAAAATTGTAAATAGTTGTGCAATCTTCAGTTCTGATTACAGCAACTACATCTGTTTGTTTTATCTGAGTGTTTATTTATAGTAACCCAAATCTTTGAGTTGAATGACAGTAGAAAGGCATATGGTTTTATCTTGCTGTACACATTAGGGAACCTTAACAAGCTTTGAGAATTATGCTGAATTATTCACCTGTGTGCCAATTACAATAATATTATTTACTTAGCACTAACTTTTCCTTTTATGTTCTGCCTTAATAGTGGATATTGAGTCCCTTAAGTGCTCGCTTAGGTTTGCTTAATTATGATGCCTATTATCATCCATGTATCCACCCACAGCTCATCTATTTTCTTTGCATTCTGTCTCCGCCTCTGAAGGCCGCACCTCAAGGATAAACACACAAATACAGGCTTTCACATAAACGATTGAACATTTACTCGCTGTGAATTCATTGGAGTATGGTTACACAGTGTAGAAAATATTTATTTTAAGTTTTATGATAAAATCAATGTCATATTTCATGCCTGTTAAGACTTTAAGGTCCATCTGTGAAGAAACTGTCTAACCTCCCGCACTGGGCATCAATTTTGTTATTTTAACTGCCTCTCAGCACATCAGATCATACAAAAGGCATTAGCAAGCATTAGACTGTGTGTGGTTCAGTTGTGAACCTCATAAGTTAACAGTCCTTTTTAATTTGGTCTCCAGTGGGTTGTTAAGAGCAGGGAATGACTATGAGAAACACAGAAACCCTTGGGCTATATAATAATTCCCCTCTTTTTCTATTTTTCTCTCCCTCTGTCTCTTCTCATGCTCTCACCCTCCATTTACTTCTCTTCTAAGCCCTTGTTCAACCATGCATTAAATGTAAAATACTCTAGTTATCTTTTCCTTTTTTCCCTTTCTCTTTTTTAATTGAAGCACAATGTTTATAGTATTTAAGGTGCCAGAAACAGGTTGTACAGATGAAGATTTTACATTAAAAATCCATGAAAAATAGGATTTCCATTTCTCCTCCGATTCGTCAGATGAATTTATTCAGATTAGCTTAATATATCTCTATAAGCTGCCTACATCGTAATAATCATAGGGCATGTTGCATCTGTATACCTGAGCAGATGAGAAAAAGGGGAAGAAATCAGTTTTGTATTCATGACAGTTTCTCTGCACCGAAAAATCAATCTCAATCAAAGCAGCTACAGAGTTTATCATAAATTATCATGAAAAGGGTTTCCACTGAGTAGATGCTTAATTACAATCTCATTTGAATAATTTTGCATATTAATGAGTGCCGAATGAAAATCGTTTTTGGAGTTCTTACTTGAGCCTGGGAACCCACGGTGATAATCGCAGACCTTTAAAATGTATGTGATCTTATTACCGCACCAAATCCAGCCATTTCTCTCAGCACACAGTTATGTTATAACTTGATTAATGGACTTGTGTCTTTGACATTAATAAACTATAACCGAATTAGAAAGACTTCATTAGTTTCAGCTTGGACCACATGTTTAGCTGCATCATGAATTAAACTGCAGTGATATCTGCACCTCGTAGCATTTTGTTTGGCTGATGAAAGTCTTCTCTGTCATTAGGATTTTCAGAAGGGTGGAAATTAATTATCAAGGCTGTTTTGAGCAAACAGAATGCTGGTGAAATCAGTTAAAGTGATAGTTCACCTAAAAATGAAAATTTTGTCATTATTTACTCACCCTCATGTCCTTACAAACCTGTATGATCTTTTTTCTTCTGTGGAGCACAAATAAAGGTGTTGGTAATCAAACAGTTTTGGCGACTCTTGACTTCTATTAAATAAGACATTTCTCAAAATATCTACTGTTCCACAGAAGAAAGAAGGCAGATTTGGAATGACATGAGGCTGAGTAAATTATAACAGAATCATTTAAAGTAAGTACTTATTACAACCTTATTAAAAGTCCTTAAATGAAAAACAAAAACAGTCAAAACTAAATAGCTGTACTGCATGTTGCTTCTTCAAGAGGAACTCGCTCTCATCCACATTCTGGACCTCTCAAGTCTTCAAACAAACTCTGGAATAAAATGCCACATTTTATGGCATAGTAACGCAGGTTTGTGTGGATTGTGGAGAGCGGGCTTGAAAAGTGATCCAACAGCAGAGACTAGTGGTGAGACGGCAGCTTTGTGAACGTTCCTGCTTTTTCTTCAGACTCTCTGCTGTTCTTCTTTTATAGCCTTGACCTTTCCCACTGTTTGCTCAATGATCTAAGATACATTTATAACAGATTAGGCTGTAAGGCAGGAGGTCATTAGGGAGAGGTCTCCTACAATATACACAGAAAGTAAACTTTCTATACTAATGAAAAACCGAGGGGTTGTAATCCCTGTATGAATTTTTTTTTTAATGGATTGTATTGACTTGCCGTTCTGTGAAGAGTTATAATTAGCATTTTAATATGTTGGGTTAAACCTCTGTGTATTCACTTTCTGTGTGTTAATTAACATGTATATGCCTATAGTGATATTTCAGTTTAATGCATAAGAAAGACAGTGTACTATATTACAAGTAATTTTTCAGTTTAAACAAAGTTATGTTCTATTTCTATGAACATTTCATTGCTGGAGATCTCTCTCTCTCTCTTTCTCTTGCTGTCGTTCAATCGCTCTTAAGCAAACACAGGAGATAAAGTAAGGCTTTAATTAGAGATGTGTCATTAAAATATCCTCTCTTTCCAGAGATGGTGGGGGTTTGCTTCTGGATGGTTGGGTGGGTATTAACAAGTTCATGGATCTTATTACTTTCTCCCTCCGTTGCATGCTGTCAGCTCCTAGGGATATGATATCCGATGGCTGGGCTCACATTTACAACAAGTTCATTACGGCACGACTGCCGCTCTTTCTGCTTGGGCCCAGCTGGTTGGAGGGGTCTGTGTTTTAATTAGTGCTGAGGGTGTGCATATTAATTACAACATGAGTGATATTTACTGTACCTAAGGAACACAGGACCGGCTAAAGACACTGGCAGCCTCAGCTAATAAAGCCAGCCATGCTAATGAGCAAAAGGAACCATAAAAATAGACAGCGGCAAAATAATTCATAAAGTTTATTGATCTTGGAGTAAAGACGTTAAGCTCCGATTAAGGGCAACAAAAGGAAAGGCATCGCACTTTATCAAATAAATAAGCCGAGTGGAGAAATATAAGCACGGAGACAGATTGTCATTAAGTAGGTCACGTGACACTTCCCTCCTGAGAATGTGCACATTCGTTCATGCGGTGAAAGAATAAAATAAAGGAGGGGGAAACACAGGAGTTTTATTATCAATCTGATGAATGTAAAACTGGTTGTGTTTTGATTGACACAGACATTGTGATTAATCTAAACGCATAGAGGATTGTTATAATGTTGCCCAAGTTGGTGTCTTATGCCTATTTAAAAAGTTTCATATTTGTCTATATTCAGTTAGTTGAAAGTTTGACTTCAGTAGAAGCAGGTGCAGTCTTCTTAAAGGAATAGTTCACCCACAATTGAAAAAACAATAAAATTAAAATATACAGTATATGCAAGTTCTTCTGTAACCCATGGAAAAATCTTCACCATGATCAACGTGATTTAGTGAGGATTTGTATATACACTTCCATTCACAAGTTTGGGGTCAGATTTATTTATTTATCTATTTCTTGAAATTGTCGTTCATATAATATTGATAGATCCTGGTCGCTTAACTTCTATGATATGATTAAAGCTCTCAATTTGATATTGAATCTAGGCTGATGAATATCTATCAGTATGGTGGCAGTGCACCTGTTATCCCATCTGAGTTCTGTCCATGTCCAGTCGGCTTCCTGTCTGTCTGTTGCTGTGTAATTATGGCCAGTCCACGGTGGGCTATGACCTCACAGTGTGATCCATGCCTGTGCCAAGATGGTTCCATATGTCCTTCACACAACAAGGCCTGTAATGTGGGAGGTCTGGCTCTTATCCAAGACCATCAAGGTGTCTAGACAGGTATATGTTGAGTAGTCATGAAATCTGCCAACATGTGTTAATGAATGTACGGCTAAGCTGACAGCAGTTGTCTGTATCTGAATCCCGTATGATAACCCTTGACTGGCTATCAGTGTTTCTGCGTCCCCCGCTATTCACCCAGCGATCAAATCCCTGATTATTTGGGAGTGACTTCAGGATGGTTATGGTTCTATTTACGAAGCGAAATCCACTGTTCACCCAGATCACAAGTTCGTTTGCGTGTGCGGGAAACCTAAGGGCTGATTTTATAGGTTGATAAAAGGCATCTGAAACAGATGCCATGTTAAATGGCTGCTGTGTGAGAGTGCACACTTATGCAGCGGGTGAAAGTGGGATTGCGTTGGCAGCTCTCCAAATGAAGGTTGTGCATAGCACACACCGGGGAGAGAGGGAGAGATGGCGGGAAAAAAAAACGAGTGAGAGAGTAAGACGCTTCATCTTAAGTCATGTCTGGTATCAAGGCAAGACACTTAAAACAGCAATTTGTTTCCCTTGCATCCAATAAACAGCTCATTCCTTTTCCAATCAATCACCTGGAGCAGAAAGATTAAAAGTGGGGGAGAGGAACTCCGGGCTGCAGGTCGCTCTGGAGAGGCAGCGGTGCAAGGCAATCTGAACTATCTTCCTCCTGCAGAACAATAGCTGCAGATCTGAAACCAACTCCTTATCAAGAGTTTTTCAACTTTATAACTATAAATTGTAATCCACTCAACGTATGGGGTGTTGCTAGGTCAGTGCTTTGTTTAGAAGTATTTTTGGGAATTCTGATTGGGACATTTTTGTGTTTTTCAACAGCTTTGGATGATATTTTTTCTGTAATAGTGAGTTTGATGGTGTGAATCTTAAAAAAAAAAAACATTCAAATATCCAGTGAGTCACATGATGTCATCAGATGTTCATCAAAATGTAGAATAACCTTGTGTTCATGTGCTTTTCCATATGTTAAACATTAAAGGGATGGTTCCCCCCAAAATGAAAATTCTGTCATCATTTACTCACCTTCATGTCATTCCAAACCTGTATGACTCTCTTTCTTTGGCAGAACACACAAAAAAAGATGCTAGTAACCAACCAACCATTGACCCAAAAAAATAAATCAAATAAATAATAATCTCAATATATGTTCTTTTGTGTTCCATGTAAGAAATGCAAAGTTCTGTCATGAAACTCTAGATGGCACAAGCTAATAGGACCTTTAACTCAACCTGTACGTAATCACATTGTTATAGGGCACAGCTGATTGGTTCCTGCTGTATCAGTGGCCAATGAGCTTGCACACTCAATACTAAAATACTTGGGTAGCATTTGCCTTAGCAGTGCAGCGTGCTTTCAGAAACCCTCCACCTTCCCCAGCTTCACCTGTATGTTCTCCTATAGGTAATTCATGTACGCTATATTGTACAGCAGCAGAGTGTCGTGTATATATTGGCAATAGCAAGTCCCGAACTTGCTCTGCAGCAGCAGCAATAACCTACAGTAGTAGCAGCAATAAAAGCAGCAGCAGCGTAGCAGATCTATTTCGCCAAGACCAAACATATCAACATTGTCATACCCATTACCATGCCAAACACTTGGAATGGCATAAGGATGAGTAAATGACTACAGAAATTTCATTTTTGGGATTAACTATTCCTTTGATGGTGACAGTGAGTGCACTGTCAAAAAGTACCATAAAAGTATCTCAAAAAGAGTTCATACACCAAACTTCTGAAGCCATATAATAGTGTTGTGCAAGGAAGGATATTTTAGTCGTCATTTACTAAATTTGTGTGGGATATTTCAATGCAGCAGGTTTGACGTCACTGATCATTGGTTCTCGTTTGTCTCATAACCAATTGACAGTTACAGTTAATAGCAGCTCGCAATTTTCATATTGGACATATTGGACTGCTGTTAAGAGTACTGTTTATGGCCCTTTTTTTCTTTCCTCACTTTAGATCTTTCATACTTTTTATATAAATGATGATGTTTTATTTTTGGGTGATCTATTCCTTTAATGAAAACTAAATTAAAAATCAGTTAAATCAGAGCCCACATCTCCAGTCAACAACCAACTGACAGAAACAAGCCCTCGTCCTACATTTTCTTCTTTTTCGATAATCCTGTACAGTCAGATATACATCACAATATGGAAGAAAGTATCTGTCAATACTTTCATTTCATCAAGACTTTAAGGCTAGGAGAGGAAATATAGCCAAGTATAAAAAACCCTAGTCCCCATTATGATAGAAAAACCTTGTTTTGTGTCTGTGTGAATATGAAATGCTTTGTTTGTCACGCAGAATGAGAGAAAGTGAGTGAAAACTAAATAGCATTTCCTCCTCTCTCACCCTTGAACACACATCATCTCCATCTCCTTTTCCTTCTATCATTCCATCTCTCTCTCCTTTCCCTCTCGGTCTCGGTCTCATCCTCTCTCTTGCCATTTCAGAGATAGGGCTATTTCCAGCCCTGGTGTTGACAGGGCAATTAGTCTGAGCACCAGATCTCTAAACTCCCAGCAACACTATCATTCTGCAGCCCGTCAATTCATCAGCTGATATGCTATTAAAAAGAAAGCTGGTGCTATAAAACTGGACAATGAGGTCCTGAACTTGGCTGTTTGGAAATGCAGACGTGTCACTATGACAGGTTTGTTTTTGCAGCGGGTAACTGGCTAACGGGAGACGGCTCTGTCCGGTGCGGTCTAGGCCCGGCACGGCCTGTCAGCCCCGGAGCCTGCGTTTCTCCTTTGGCATAGAGGCACGAGGGCTGTTGTCCTTGACAGAACACCTGCGGTCTCCGCCGCAGCCTCGCTCCGGTCCTCCTCCGATCAATCCAGCCCCATCAGAGCTCCACAATCCACACCCACCGCCATGGAGACTTTAGAGCATGACAGAAAGTGGGTGCATTAGCAAGTACGGCCTATAAAAGTGTGTCAGAGCGCTCTTCGGTGTATTGTTTGTTGTTTGTTTGTTCTTCTTTCAAGCGAATCGTTCGAATTCAAGCTGGGGAGGGGTTTCTGCGTGGGGATGGTCCCTCCCGCCTTCACTTTTCTTTCTTGTTATGCCTCCATCTATCTCTCTTCAATCAAAACTCCAGACTTTCCCCCTCATCATCCCCTTTGTTTCTATCTTTTGTCTAATTTTGCCTCTCCCTTGACATATTTCTTCCTTTTCCGTCTCATCCAGCTTCACTTTCATTCATCTACCTCTCTCCCTCTCTTCTTTTTTCTCTCTCTTCATCCCTTTCTCCCTCTCCTCCTCCTCTCTCTTTCCCTCAGCGGTCCGACCGTTCATTATCCTAATTAAATCCAGCAGCTGAACATCCTCTTATCTGTAGGGGAGGAGAGAGAGGCCATGATGCAATAGGGCTGATTTGCATATCCAAAGTTAATTAGTGTGGAGGAGCAGGTGTACAGTAATAATAATCATCACACATGACAGTCACCTGTGCCCGCTTTGCTCTGCCCTTCCGAGATGTGCCCCCTCCCTCCACTGTCCCATATCCCCCCATCATCTCACCCCTCCGTTGATGGAATTCACTCTCTTCCTCTCTTAATCTCTCACCATCTCTCTCTGTCTGTTTTTCTTTTCTTTTTTCTAAAACCCCCGCACACATGCACGCTTTCTTTTCAAACGCTTCTCTTTTCAGATTTATTCCGCACACGCCCCCATTTTTTTTCTTACAGGAGTTGGTGCTTCTGGTTTTGTGTGTGTTGGCATTTCATTTTTGTCTTTTTTCCTTCCCATCAGCTCATGGCATGGTTAGTCTTTGATGACTCTGTTTCTCGACTCCATTTTCTATTACAGGAGCTCTGGAGCTTTTAGCTACAAATGCTTATTGATAAATACTGTTTTTACATAGGCTTTTGATGAAAATGTCTTTTACATGTAGTTTATATTTTATTATGTCATAATCATTCTTTTAGTCCATTTTACTCTGGAATGGCATATAATTTGAGTCAGCAATGTGCAAAAACTACCATTTTCTGACTGTCAGATGTGCACTAATATTCGAAAGTTTGGGGTCTGTACGATTTTTTTTTATGTTTTTGAAAGAAGTCGCTATACTGCTCACATGGCTGCATTTATTTGATCAAAAATACAGTAAAAACAGAAATATTGAGAAATAATATTAGAATCTAAAATAACTTTTCTACTTTAATATATTTTGATGTAATTTATGCCTGTGACCGCTAAGCTGAATTTTCAGCATCATTACTCCAGTCTTTTCAGTGTCAAATCATTCTAATATACTGACGTGCTGCTCAAGAAACATTTTATTATCAGAACTGAAAACAGATTATATATTGAATATTTTTTCAAGATTGTTTTGATGAATAGAAAGTAAAAAAAAAAAACCTTTGTTTGAATTTTTTACGTTATAAATGTATTTACTGTCACTTTTGATCAATTTAGTGCTTAAAAGTATAACTTTTTCAACAACAACAACAACAACAACAACATAAATCTTACTGACCCCAAACTTTTGAACTTCTGATTTGTGTAAAATTGTCAGGTTAAAGACTTTAAATCTTTAAAATATATTCAGAATTTAGTCTGAAATGCTTGTAAGCAAGTACAGTACAGTATATCCATGTGCATATTCTGCATAAGTTGTGTACTGTACTTTCTTTAAAAAAAAAAAAAAATCAAATCAAATCAAATCAAACCCATATGAAAGATATTAGCATTTAAGTATTATATATCACATGAAAACCTGAGCCCCTAAAATGCATATAAAGACTATACTGTTTTATAAGTTATGGTGTTGTGTATTTTTAATGTTTTAGAAACTGTTATGAATTTCCATGTTTTAGAAATATTTTCTATGTTGCCATAACAACATGCTACACATAATGAAGTTACATATTCACAATGTTTCATATTCTGACTAGCATATATTACAGTTTATGTTCTCAAGTGCATTTCTTTGTGTTGGTACAAATATAAATTGCAATATTATGTTTATGATGTGGATATATGATTCATTTACACATGCATGCATTTCAGTGAACATAATAACCTGCTAACAAAGTGTTTCACTCCAGATCCAAATGAACTATTAGATTAATTTAGATCAGCTCTTGCTGTGTTTTTTTTTTTTTTTTTTTTTTTTTTTTGGTCACAATTCATGAACAGTGTGCTATAAAAGTGTTTAATCATTGCCATGATGTCTTTTGTCTTTCTTATCGTTGACAAAATAAAAAAAAAACCTTTGTCAATGAATATTTTCGTCACTCATTTTGTTAACAAAATTATAAACAAGGCAGAATAAAACTGGGCTTTGCCATTTTACATCCCTTCTCCTCGGCACACTTGTCTCTGAGCTGTCAGTTTATGTGATGAGGCTCTTTGAGGTCCGGCCTGTTTCTTTTCATCCTTGTGTTGAAATGCCACTAATTGCTGTTGCTAATTCTGTATGGACATTTCACAGTGTTTCTGCTTCTCAGCCCAATGCGTGGTTCACACCTCCGGGTGTCCAGGATAGTAGTGACGTGCCACAGAGTGGCAAGTGTGTGTGTGTATGTGTGTGTGTGTCAGTCTTTGAGGTGTGCTTCACTGGGCATATTTAACACTGTCACCATCAGCACCATTTCAGAGCCACAAACTGATGTGGTTACCTAGATACTGCTCCCTTGGGATGCAAATTAAATTCTGTGAAGAGATGTTTTGTTATGGTTGTTTTCCACAACAGAAATATTCTTTCAATCATCATCGGTATTCATCCGCCATGAACATTTTACATGTATTAACACTGACATTTCACAATTCGAAAGTGAGACCTTGGATTCTATATGTCCGGCATTGTTTTTCTTGTACATATGTGCGCAAGACTGGGTAAAAGCCTGCAAAAATAATTTGGTTAATCACAGCTTTTGTCTTGTTTTCTAGTACAAGTCCTTCCAACATTCTTAAAACAAAATAAATTTACTTGAGAACCAAAACTGTATAAGATATATATATATATATATATATATATATATATATATATATATATATATATATATATATATATTAACGTATTTAGATAATATATTTATTTTTTTACCCTATTGGCAAATTGTTGTTCTTGTTTTAAGCATAAGTCTAACATAATTTAATGAGGTTAATTGCTTTAAAAAATATGTTTGCTTGTGAAGTAAGAAAAAAAAAAACTTAATGCAGAATATTTAATGCAAAATGTTCAAATAATTTTACAGGAAAACAAGACTAAAAATATTGACTGATTGATTGATTTTTTTTTTCTATTTATTTATTTATTTGTAGTAGGAGTACCAGTTACCGAATAACATACACATACAGACACAGAAGATGAATGCATTCCTCAGTCTACTGTCTGTTACGGTTGCCTCTCAGTCACACAGGTGGAATAATTTGTCTGTGAGGAATCACACAAGCCACCAAAATAAACAAGGCCTGTCTCCTGTAATACATTATTTATCATTACAGTCAGTCTTGCTGCTCACATTCCCTCTCATGTGCCTTTATGGATTATTTATGCTGTGTCAGTCACTTGCGTCATTTGCATCTTTTATATATTTAGAGGCCTGAGTGCCTCTTTCAAGTGGGCTGAGGGGTGGAGAGGTTGGCAGGAAGGCCACAGACTGGGAAAAGTGGACCTGAGATGGACACGTGGGTGACAGGGTGACGTGTGGTTGGGTTTGGAGCACGAGGGCAGGTGCTGATGCCTTTGTGTCTGTTCTCTATCACTCTTTGTGCATGTTTGGCTCGTTGGTGATTCTTTGTGGTTACATCCATAAAATCCATAAAAAAAATTAACCATACGACTTTGGCCTTCTGAAGCGAAGCAAAGCTGTTTTGTAAGAAAAATATCCATATTTAAAATTTTATAAATTCAAATAACTACCTTCCGGCAGACAACCGTATGCAGAATGCACAAGTCGATTTGCGGAGGAAGAGTATCCTTTGACCTGATGCACAACAAAATGACGAACGCGGAGGCACCGAGGATAGAGTAAAACAATCATCAAAAAAAAAATCACTGCTCATGGATTATAAGTCTAAAACA
This sequence comes from Chanodichthys erythropterus, assembly GCF_024489055.1. NCBI lineage: Eukaryota > Metazoa > Chordata > Actinopteri > Cypriniformes > Xenocyprididae > Chanodichthys > Chanodichthys erythropterus. The sequence goes on from NC_090225.1 coordinate 16,887,890, forward strand.
ATCATTTTTAAAGAGAAATTTTGGAGGATTTAGAAATAAGAGAAGAGGAGCTTAAATTTGTTGCACAGCCCAATTTGTTTGAACCACGAGAGGTGTCTAAGCTTACAATAGTCCTACATCCTGCGTCATACATCGTGTCAGAGGATTACTCATTTGGCACAAGTTGACTTGCGCATTCTGCGTATGGTCGTCCGCCAGAAGCTAGATATTTGAATTTATAAAGTTTTAAATATGGATATTTTTCTTATAAAAATGCATCGCTTTGCTTCAGAAGGCCTTTATTAACCCACTGTAGTCATATGGATTATTTTTTTTATGGATGGGTGCATTATTTTGTATTTCAAAACGTGCCCCCCATTCACAACCATTATAAACCTTAGAGGACTAAAGATATTTTCAAATATATCTCTGATTGTGTTCATCTGAAAGAAGACCTAGGATGGCTTGAGGATGAGTAAATCATGGGATAATTTTCATTTTTGGGTGAACTAACCCTTTAAGGCTGTCAAAGTGAACTATAAATGTGCTTTAAAATTGTATTGAATTGTAGTGAAAAATAAAAATTCACACTATTTATTTTATAAATGTGAGTCAATGATGTTATTGTCAATTATTCGTGTTTCCTTTTTTCAGGTTTCTCTGTGGTGACATTATGCTGAACTTATCCAATTAGTGACTATTTACACGACACCGTTTTCAACGAAAAACTGAAAACTTTTTTATCCGTTTTGGCCATTCATTTACACGGCTCCAGCGTTTTGGAGGAAATGGGTTTCAAAGTGCAAGTTTTTGAAAATGATACCATTATTGTCTCCGTGTAAACTATAAAAATTAGAATTTGTGAAAATGGTGATGTCATGCACATGCGTATTACGTGTTCAGTCAGCGCCTAGTTTTTCTTTACAAAGTGACATCGCCAACTACCGGCCTGGCAGCACAATACAGTGTTTTTAAACGTTTTCCTGAAATCTTGTGAATGGGAATCGTTCTGACAACGTTGTCATCTGTATGCGAAAAACACAAAGGAAAAATTTCAGTTTTTCGTGCATCGTTGTTGTGTAATCCATGTCAGATTAAACCCAGTCCCTTTCTTACAATCAACTGCAAACTCACATTTCAGATTTGCCTCCATCCAATCAGCAATGGATGGATAGAGCAAAATCCTCATCGTACATTTTTTTTTCAATAACCTGTTTCACTTAGATTTTTCACAATAACTACTTATATCAAGTCTTTAAATGGCTTGAATTTAAAGATAAAGCTTCTCTGAACAGGTTTTAGTATGCTAACAGTTACTTCTAGTTTGCTAAAGAACAGCATGTTGCTGCATTAAGCACCTTTATTTAAAAAAAAAAATTGTTATACTGCATGCATTAGTATACAGGAATGCATTCATGATGAGTTTTATCTTAAGATTCACAATAACCTTATGTCTGCTGAAGATTTCATTATGATTTATTATTGTTAGGTAATTGGCAAGGCGTTTTATATCATGTAGCATGGCACCCGCATTTGTCATCACGCATGTTTTCTGTTGTACTTCCTTACTGGCGACATATCCACCAAATTAATCAAACATCCATGCGTTAGCATGCTTTGTGTTCTTTGTCTCCTCCTCTCGTAGTTGGCTTCTCTTTTTTTCTTTACATCAGGCACCTTTTGAATGATAATATAGGTGGGGCTGTTGTCTTTCATGCTGTCGTCTGCTGTCCCGTCACTGATGGAGATGGATGGAAAGACACTTGTTCTCCATGTCCTTGGGTTTATTAACAATTCTCCCCCGTGTGCTTTCGTCTTCATCGGCACCTCCTGCCAGCATGGCTTGGGCTCTTTAGGAAGAGGTAGAGAGGAGATTGTTGTCCGTTCTAGGGCTTTGAGTAAAAGTATGGAGGGCTTTGATATCATTAGCTCTCTGTTGACTCTGTAAGCTGGTGAGCGGCCAGTCTCTCAGCCAATGATGGAATTAAAGCTATTTACACAGCTGTTAAAGTAATGCTACCTCATACAGAGCCTCTCTATGGCTCGGGTCTGAATCTGGACTCCTCTAATTCCACTCTTTCCCACAGAGGATGCCCCCACGAGAGAGTGCCAAGAATCGTTTCCCTTAATAACCATACATCCCCAGATCTCTCTATTTGGCTCAGTCTAGAGGGAATGAACCGCCCTCGCCTCCTCAAACGAACACAATTCAAGGCTTCACGTTAGTCCCCTGGTCTCCAACATTTATCACACCTAAATGCTCTTTGTGTGAGAATGTAGGTCTGTTTCGAATAGGGACACCAAGGCTTTTTTTTTTTTTCATGTTAAATCATCATTCTACTGTATACTTTGTGTTGTCCATTCATATGTTTTGAATGAAAGTGTAAGCATAGTGAGGGTCAGTGACACAAGTGTCCATAAAAAAACTTTTTAAATAATTAAAACATATGTGCCAAAATGTTGTTTCATATGGTGTTGAAAAACTGACTCTTAAAATGTCATGTGGTGTAACCATCAAGTAAAAAGTAATTAGTAACATTTTTGTTCTTAAATCTTGAGTACATGTGTGTATACATCTAAATCATTATTTTAAAAAAGTAAATATTTTAAAATTTAAAAATGTATTAAATTATTAATTGAATCATTAATTCGTAACTTTTCATAAGTTCAAATTGTCTGATATTCAGTCATGAGGGTCTGCAGGGATCCTCTGTATGTATGTATGTATGTATTTGTTTATGGTAACACTTTAATTTAAGGTCCAATTCTCACCATTAACTAGTTTCTTATTAGCATGCATATTAGGATATTTTATTAGTACTAATAAAGCACATATTAATGCCTTATTCTGCATGACCATATTCTACATCCCTTAATCCTATACAATACCTAAACTTAAAGGTGCCATTAAATGTAATATAAGTCTAAGGTGTCCCCTGAATGTGTCTGTGAAGTTTCAGCTCAAAATACCCCATAGATTTTTTTTAAATCATTTTTTTTAACTGCCTATTTTGGGGCATAATTAGAAATGCGCAGATTCAGGCTGCGACCCCTTTAATTGCTCGCGCTCTCTGCCCCCTCCCAAGCTCTCGACTCTATCATTGCATAAACAAAGTTCAAACAGCTAATATAACCCCCAAAATGGATCTTTACAAAGTGTTCGTCATGCATGCATACATCGGATTATGTGAGTATTGTATTTATTTGGATGTTCACATTTGATTCTGAATGAGTCTGAAGCTATGCTCCGTGGCTAACGGCTAATGCTACACTGTTAGAGAGATTTATAAAGAATGAAGTTGTGTTTATGAATTATACAGACTGCAAGTGTTTAAAAATGAAAATAAAGACGGCTCTTGTCTCCGTGAATACAGTAAGAAACGATGGCAACTTTAACCACATTTAACAGTAAATTAACAACATGCTAACGAAACATTTAGAAAGACAGTTTACAAATATCACTAAAAATATCATGATATCATGGATCATGTCAGTTATTATTGCTCCATCTGCCATTTTTCGCTATTGTCCTTACTTGCTTACCTAGTCTGATGATTCAGCTGTGCACAGATCCAGACGTTAATACTGGCTGCCATTGTCTAATGCCTTGAACATGAGCTGGCATATGCAAATATTGGGGGCGTACATATTAATGATCCCGACTGTTACGTAACAGTCGGTGTTATGCTGAGATTCACCTGTTTCTCGGTCTTTTAACCAAATGAGATTTATATAAGGAGGAAACAATGGAGTTTGAGACTCACTGTATGTCATTTCCATGTACTGAACTCTTGTTATTTAACTATGCCAAGGTAAATTCAATTTGTAATTCTAGGGCACCTTTAACAACTACTTTACTAACTATTAATAAGCAGTAATTAGGGGTTTATTGAGCCAAAAGTCATAGTTAATAGTTAGTTAATAGTGAGAATACCCTAAACTAAAGTGTGACCTTGTTTATTTATTTACTTATTTACTTTATTTAGCTAACTGCATGTTGGTAACATCACATGACTTCTGTAATTAAAAAAAAAAAAAAAATAAATGGCAAACTACCTAAGGTTTTCTTTTCAAGAATATTATACTTTTTTTTTTTTTCATTAGGCTTTTTCCTTCATTATGATATAGGACAGTTGTATCACCCTGATATTTTTCACTTTATACTCCAAAAATCAAAATGAGTTTTAATTCAGAAATTAAAACTTGCTCATCAATTCGTGTATTCAGATCATTGAATGAATGATTTGTATTTTAATGTATTTTGGAATAAATGAATATATAGTAAAAAAAAATGAACGCCATATCATTGACCCTTGAATAACAGTTTTTTGTTCTGCAAATGAGGCTAAAGTTCTGAATTGTCATTAAAACCAAGCTTGTCGGACATGTCTGTGAGAGATCATACTCCACTGCGTTGTGCCCAAGTACCTCATCCACCCAAACTGGCACTGTCACACTGCGCAGATAAGTAGCTCTCTCTTTGCGTAATGGGAATCAGGAGATGACAGGAAGAAGGATTGACATGAGCAAACAACGGCAAAAAGAAACGACAACAACAGACCGTGTCTAATTCCTTCTGTTACTTCCTTTTATAGCGGAATAAACAGGGCCATCTCGTAAATTCCTCCTGAAAAGTATTATTGCTGACAGGTCTGACCTCGGCAAGCCTGCAATGTTTACCCATAACTCACAATTAACAGAGACATTAGAGAGTTCTCCTGAGGATTGCCAGCTTTATTTCTCTCTAACTGGGCAGCACTAAATCTGGAAGAGATCCCAGTTCTGCCATTTACCATCGAAGGGGCGGATTCCACACTGGAGAGAAGGGGCTCCACAGACTGAACACACTTCTGAGCTTTGGGGCTGTTATGGATATGGCGGCGGTAATTATTCAGGCCTTGTTATTGCCCAGAACACCACACCTGCGTCCAGCTCACCGCCTGTTATTAGAATATCAAAAAGGCCACGGAAGAAAAATGTCTCGCACAATTGGAGCTAAATGTGGGATGTTGTGTAGTTTTTCCCCCACACCTCTCCCTCCCCTGATCAAACTTTTTTTCCGAACTACTCTGAATAAATCACAGCGCAATTTATGCTTTGTTTTAACACAGGCATTGATATGGGCAAAGTCTCTTAGTTTTACTTTGGCGATAAATGTGCACCTGCTCATAGACGTGTCAAGTCCAATCAAACGCCAGCGGGATGCATCCTCCGACATTTTTTACTACGGTTTGTGGCTAATTTCCAATTTATTGCTGTCAGCTTATGTCATAGCCGGAGACATTCAAGTATTTATTTATTTCATCATTTCATCTCATGATTTTATTAGATCAGTAACAATTGTGGTGTTTTAGAAGCAAACAAGACACGGGCAACCCGAAGACTGAACTGAATTAATGAAGGCTCCATCAACCGATAATCTGTTTTACCACTTGCCCGCTGTTGAATATCAATGAGACAGCGCCGTTTGCTGCTCTTAATGGACTAATCTTTTATGTCTGAGTGTAGTTTATCCCAAATCATCCATGAGAAACGTTGTCAGCGCGAGGGTCTGCTTGTCAAAACACTACGCTGCCGTGGCCTCAGGAAAGGAAAGTTTCCATGTAATTAAACACAGCATATGACAGAGGCAAGGTCTCATTGCTCACTGCACATCAGACGTAGAAGCGATAGTTGAACATTTGCATGTTACCAAGCATCTTCTGCCTATTTCAGTTTCATTTTCAGAGCAGAAACAAAAAAAGCAAATGTGCAAAGACACACTAAAAAGCAGCAGATATTTCTGTATGTTTACGCCGTGCTCACGGTCGTATTCCGCACACACGTGTGTGTTCATATGCGTGCCCATCTGCGCTCAAATTGAACACTAATGGAATGTTGTCATGTACTATTGCCGTTATTGTCATTGGGAGATAACTGAAAAATGTTTGTTGTACCTTAATGGTCAATTACAAGCCGGTCCAATTGAGATGGTGCTAGGGTCCCACCAGAGAGAAGATAAAGGGCCTAGATGAGCTTGGAGGCCTCCATCAGGAGTGGGTCATTGCGTATAAACTTGCGAGTCAAAATTTGGATCATTTCCCAGCTTCTCCCTGCTCGACTGCTACAGATGAGGTTCTTTTTTTCTGTCCGCATTGATGAGAAGCCCTGTGGCGTGCCTCTGTTGATTGGAAACCACACGTTAATTTAACAAAGCTCATATATCAAGATCACAGGAGGCCTTTTCTTTATCTCTTTATGCCACTTTTTCTACCTTCAATTCTCAGTTTTCTGCTGCTCAATTTATGACTTGGGTTGAATTAGGATTTATAGTGAATACTTCAGGGGTTACTTTTACCATCTATTTTGCCCAAAGAGATCATACATGCAGTGGCTCCAAAAAGTATTTGGACACTTTTGGACACTTAAGCTGCACTTAAAAATGAATGTCATTGTGTTACATTGCATCATATTGTTTTTTTTATTTATTTTAAATGAGCATAAGAGACTTCTTTCAACATTAAAACAATATTACCAACCCTAAACCTTTGAACAGTAGTGTGTGTGTGTGTGTGTGTGTGTATGCAGTATGTATGCTAATAGATTCATACACTTAAGTGTGTCCAAAAACATTTTGAGGCCACTATGTGCATTGATCTGCGCTGTCAACAAGCAGGCCTTATGTAGTTTGAATATTTGCAATGGTGTTTGTGTATGTGTGCAAGGGAACAGCTGCCCTTGCCACCTCTCCATCCGTAACAGAGCTGTCACCCGCTTTTAAATAGATCTGAGTGAATTAACACGGCGCTCCAGGTCGGGTCCGCTGGGGCGCTGGTGACAGTAGCGGTGCCCTCCACTAACGCTGGTGGAGGAGGCTTTGGCACGCTGACATGGCTGGCAGGGCCTGCCCAAAGTGACTCTACAGGGGCTGGACGCCAGCCAATCAACTGAAGCCTGGCCAACAGCCCCAGCCCGGACGAAAGCGAAGCGCAGAGAGGCCACTAGAGAACGCAAGAGCCAGCTTTTTCATTTAGCCATCCAACTGTTTTCCCCTCTCCTCTCAATTGACAGAATAAATGCACCTGCCATTGTGTGATATTGGGCAGATTAGTTTTGGCTGTGATTGAGGAGTTGGTGTCAAAGTGGGGCATCTCTAAGGGGACCCACCCAGGGTGTTGGGCTGCTGGGAGCTCTCGTTTGTACTAAATAACATCTTTTTGGCCAGCCATTGGTGTACTGATATTTTGGGGAAGTATAACCTACTGGTAAAGTTGATTTAGGAAGAATAATAGAGCATGTGATTGGTGTGAGAGGATGTTTGTATATTATTTAGAGCAGCACATTTTTTATTTTATTTTTTTTAATCAATGTCCTCAAAAACTATACATATTCAATAGCTGAAAAAGATCACTTATTTAAAATAAGACCAAACAAGCATTAAAATAAGCCACACATGCAAAATATAATGTCAGTTTGCATGTTAATTTTTATTTCATTTGTTCCCTCAACAACTAGCAGGATTTCCACGGAAAACCTGGATATAATTATGCAGATATAAATATGTATAATTATGTGAACTTTAAAAGTGTGAAACAAATTTCCACTGAAACAGGAAGACAGGGTGGGACATATCGAGCAGCTCCTCCCCTTTTTTAAAACAGCCAATAGCCTTTCACTTATATCACAGCTCAGCCAGAGCTGTTGAGTTCAGCAAAGCCGCATTTGACAGCCACAGTGTAATAGATTCCCCCTTTAGATTTAATATAATTTAGATTTAACGATACTGTTACTAAAGAAAAATAGTGATTATAATCATGCTGAGGTTGTGTAGTTTGAAAAGTTTGTGTAAAGTTTGTGTAGATGTGTCATTTTAAAATTTATGTTGGTGCATGCATGGCACCAGTGTAGGGTGACCACCTATCCCGCTTTGCGTTGTACCGCACAGCATTTCGACTCCTTGTCCCGCACCGTACGTCGCATATTGAGAAAATGTCCCGCATTTTCATCAGTTTGTTGGTTTTTAATTTTAATATTTAGAAATTTTGACTTTTTAAGAAAGCATTAAATGTATTATTTTTGCTGCGTAGTTTTTCACCTACCAGCGCTTCGATAAAAGTAATATCCCAACAGCCGTTTTTTAAATCCTATCCAATGGTTGAAAATAAAGGAGTAAACATGGTCACTAGGTTGTGACGCTGTCAATCCAAATGTGGAGCGGAGTTGGACTTGGTCAAAACTGTTTCAAAAATAGGGTGACCAGACCGGTTTTTGATGTTCTGTCACCTGAAATGTCCCCGTTTTACAGCTCGTTCAAACCAACCCGCATTATTGCAAAAAGACCGACGAGCATACAGCAGCATGCTGGAGAAATTGTGTAGTGATCATGTTCTCCAACAGAGGGGGCTGTGCAGCTACACTTGGTCGCGCGCGCGCCGCTACTTCCTGAGGAACGTAATCTGGATCTGGAACAGAGCAAAACGCAATTATCGTCAAATATAATAAACATCGTTATCAGTTTCAAGGTTAGTAACATACTAACTATTCATACTGTTTGTATAACAGGGCCTCAACAGGGTGCGAGATTGTTTTGCACAATTTTAAACGTCCACATAAGTTCCGTCACAACGCAGCAATTTCCACACACAAGTCTTAACTACGTGGTGAAGGTACACTCAGATATGAATAAATATAAAATAAAATAAAATAATACACGTAGCCTACTTTGTGCTTAAAATGAGTCTAAAAAGCAGAATAATAGTTCAAAATAATTAAAACAGTTGTAATGACTGTATACAGCTAAAAACAGCTTGTGAAAATTTAAATATTAAATTCAATAATGTTAAAAAAATATGTTAAATGCTGTAAAATATTTATCTTCTTATATTTATGTTTTATTTTTGTAATGTAATGTGCTTTTGTAAAGTCACACTAATGTTATAACAGACATATTGTTTTGAACTGCTTTTACAGGTTACTATTAATCGTGTAAAAGTTTTTTTTTTTTTTTTGGTGAATTGTATTTAGACCAGAGCAAAAATCATAATAATAAAACTAAATCATCATTATTAATGTAATAATAGCCTATAAGGAACCAACAACAATTAAAAACAAAAACATTCAAAAATGTATTGTCCCTGTTTTTAAATCGATAATAACAAATTTGATATTTTGATCACTCGAATAGGAAATGTCCCAAATTTCCATTTCAGAAATCTGGTCACCTTAATAAAAATAGTTATCTACATGATGCCTGCTGCCTTTAGGGTCAGTGATGTTTAATTTAAATTACATGTAAAATAAAGACATGTTTTGTTATAGTGTGATGTTATGGTGTTTTCTGGAAGGAACTAAAGAACAAAGTATTTTTATCAGCTGAAAGGAAGATTACAAATGTTGTTATTAAGTTAGATAGACATTATATAACAGCTTCAGGTTGTGTTTTAGTGTTGGTAATATGTCCCACATTGTCCCACATTTGGTTTGTTTGTTGGTGGTCACCCTACACCAGTGTTACCTCTTCTGCATCAGTGATGTTTCTAATGCGGAGTCTAACCGTTTCTCCTCCTAATCTCCTCCACATCGCTTTAAAATATAGCATGTGTCCGATATGTTTTGTGTTATGCACCGACTCACTCATATAATCCACTCTGTGCTATCGTGTCCCTGGACCGGAGCAGACTGTGTGCCTGCTGCTGTGGTTTGAGTGACACTAAAATAAAACCAAACTTCATTCACCTCAATGGAAAGCATATTTACACTGTCTGAATCCCCTATGTAGTGCATTATGTGCCATACGCCATATAGAAAACAGTAATTGTGTGAACAAGTAACCGCTTCAGCCGCAGCTTCAGCATCTATTTATAGTGTAGAGGCGTGATGCTTCAGGTTCTAGAGAACACTTGATTGAATAGAAAATCTGATGAGAAGCTGAAGTGCAGGGTGATGTCATCGAAATCTTTGATCCATATTGGCAAGACTTTGAATGCTTAGATTTTCTTAATGCAAATGTTGTCAATGTTTTGGAGCATACTAGCATATAGAAAACCTTAAAGGTCATCGCACACTGAGTCCAAAATTTGCACGTTAAAAAATAAATTCGACCTCACGTTATGTCAATCGCGTTTGCACACTGCCTCCAAAACTTTCGTCCGTCAAAAAGATATTTGGATCTGGTTCGATTTTCTGCGTTTTTCGCATCCGTGGCACGCATTTTGACTTCATTTTATATTGTTTTGCGATTTTTTTTCGCAACGCATTCATTAATACGCATCGGACTCAGTGTGCAAGGTCTCTGTGCGTGACGAATTTTTAAGATTGCGAATACGAAAAAACTCGGCCTTAAGGTTATTCATACTAAAAGCCAAAAAAATTTTGACTTTAACTTTAGCCACTTTAAGAATACATTCTTCTTACTTGAATGCTGCTGTTAAATGCTTTGGTGAGGAAATAAACATGGCGGACTATGAACAGCTCACTGAGGGCAGGGCATTTGCTAATAGGGCAGAGTCTGTCAGCAGTCATGGGCGGGGCCTAGGCATTTTGTAACATCACAAAAGGTAGAATCTGCAAACGGCTTGCTCAGAGATGTGCTTATGATTTATGACAGGGATGGACAACTCCGGTCCTGGAGGGCCAGTGTCCTGCAGAGTTTATCTCCATCCCTGATAAAAACTCACTCGCCTATAACTTTCTACTAATCCTAAAGACCTTGATTAGCTGGTTCAGGTGTGTTTGATTAGGGTTGGAGCTAAACTCTGCTGGACAGAGTTTAGACGTGTACACACACTGCCGACAGACATTTATGTTCACACCATGTAAAAGTGAATTTTGCATAATAGGTCCCCTTTAATATTTTGTAAATAAATAATTTTTTTTTTTTTTTTGCACAAAGCACTCACAACGCTTAAGGTTAAAATTGAGGTTAAACCATTGGAGTCACATGGATTCCTTTAATGATGTCTTTACTATATTTCTGGGGCTTGAAATTAGTTGCGTATGCTGTCAATGAAAGGAAAAAAGCTCACAGATTTAATTAAAAAGATTTTCATTTGTGTTCCGAAGAAGAACGAATGTCTTACGGAAATGGAACGACATTAATTAATAACAGAATTTTCATTTTAATTATTTGAATTATTTCAGTTTATTTTACTGATATATTTTAATTTATTGCCATTGCAGTTTCCATAAATAAAGTTTGAAAATGAGCAGCTTGGGGGACCTTCAAATATAATGTCTTTGACATTGGGGGTCCTTGGAGTCAAAAAATGCTTTAATGTAATGAAAGATAATCACCCTGTTGAGGTTTATGATAAGAACCGCCTGACTTTACATTGTGCTTTACATAATATGTTGAATATCACATTTTATACAGTATAAACAATTAAGAGGATCTGGCATGCATTTTGAGAACACTTGCCCAGAAAGGTCTCATCTTGCATATTGTTCATACCACTAAAACAATTAGACTTTCCTGTCCTGTGACATCTTATTCTGATGTAGAATTTTCTGCCGCTTAATTTAAATTTAATTGGACCGTACTCAACTGGCTCAGGTCAGTATGAAAAGAAAATCAGGAACATTAATCAAGGTAAAATTATCAGCTGATTAATCAGTGTTCTAATTATGGCACACTGAGTCTCTCTCTTTGTTCTGTTTTAATTACTGTACTTCATTGTCTTTTCCATATGGCCAGCATGTTTCTGCATAATGCCAGTGTCTCACAGCTCAGGGAGCCATTAGTACCCTGCCTAGTGCTGCTGTCCCAGCCCTTCTCTCATGCTACCTCCGTTCCCCTCCCATTTTTTCTATGGGTGATGTTTGGAGGGTTTGTAGACACTGCAGCAATGGATGATTCTGTAAAGGGATAACTGCAGTGATGTTGGTTCAGTCTGTAGACAGTCTGTAATGATGTTTGGCTGTTCTGTCGGCGGTCTGAAATGATAGCTGGGAGGTCTGCAGACAGGCCGTTCCGCTGCTGGGCGGATCTGTAGACACAGTGCACGGTGGAGCGGCGTGGACTCAGCGTGTTAAGTGCCAGAATGGATGGGGATCTAATAAATTGTTGAATAAAACATGCTCTGTTGCCACGGGGGCGCGAAATTAGCAGGGCAAAGTGGTGATTAACCATCCTATCATACTTGCCATTGCAATTCCCAACTTCCTTTTCTATCCTTCTCTGAATCTCTTTCACAGTTCCTTTTAGTTTTCCCTATTTTCTGCTATTCTCCATTCCTCTGGCTTTCTCCATCTATTAACAGAGAATATTTTTTTTTCTTACATGTTTTAAAGTTTTTTTTTTTTCCTCGATTAAAGTTTACCCCTAAAGAAAGTAATAGTATTTTGAAAAAAGTCATTAAAATCATATTAGTAGCCAGGTACCCTAGAAGCTTTCTAATTTCTAGTTTTATTTTACATGGAGTGGGTTGCCTCATGGGGGTGGCCATCTTGAAATCATAATCTCAGCTGAACACTACTGACTTTATTTCAATAAACTTCCTATTATCAAACACTTGCACTCACAGAATAAATTCATCACGACTAACCATAGAGCATTTTTACGCAGCCAAAACTTTTGTTTCATACTGCATCCGCACCACTAGGTGTCACTATCCAAGACAAATTCCACAGTAGCCAGTGCAACACACACACACACACAACTGAAGTGCAACATTTTAATTGTACATTTTCTATGGCTTATACTGAGACTGAGTGGGCAGATGTGTCTGTCTGTTGTAAGAGCTTGTCGATTTTCATGCTGACAGGAAAGTATCATGCAATAGCAGCATTGCGTATTCAGCAATAACCAAGCTGCACCTCTACAAAGATTAACACTGTTCATTTACTGAACTATTGTGTCTGGTTAACCTAAATTGTAGGTGTTTTTCTCACTTATAACACATCAGAGTTTTACAGTAGTTTTGTACGAACAGCTTAATCTCCACATTCTCCTGCACTCTTTCAGTTTTCTTTAAGTTTTTTTTAGTTTTTTTAAACGAAGAGTATTTTCTATCTCCCTTCCGATCATTGCCGTGCGGCGTGCTGGAATTAGACATCACTTAAGAATACTTACGCCAGCGTCTCACTAGCACATGAAACCTTTTTTCAATATGTAATTACTGGAACCGTACAAGTGTCTCATGCATATTCATGTGGATTTTAATTAAGCCCATCTCTTCACAGTTTGTGCCTTTGCCTCCTGAAAAGTTGCTTCCTCACACTCTGCAGGCTTCACACATGCAGAAACGCTCACAGGCATATCAATATGTGTGTCCGTCGGTCCTGAGTGTACAAAATGCACAAAGCCAAAGCAAAATGCGTGGACATGCACACACACACATAAAATATAACAGGCATGATGTTGTTGCATTTTGTCATCTTTCACACTGTCTTTCCTCCCTGGGTAGATCCTTTCCATCTCTGCTTTTGGCAACTGTAAGTTTAGCCATTTTGTGGTGTCTACAGCTGTGCATTTAGCCCAGAGAGAAAGAGATAGACATAGAAAGACAATCAAGCTCTGTGCAATGTTTTAGCCCTGAGAGAGGAGAGACAGGCTCAGTAGCATATGCTTGTAGACGGATCAGAGACAGACAGCACCGTGTGACTCATCAACAATTAAAATGGCCATAAATTATTTTAAACAACAAGATTTGGGTCTATAACTGTGATTTTTCTCTAGTTGATTGTGTAAAAAGCCACCTTACAGAAATATTTAAAATAGCGCTTGTTATAAATGGGCCGAGAGCTGTGATACTACTGACTGTGCACTCGTATGTTGTGATAGGTTTGGCAGTAAAAACTCTATAAACACTTGAAGAACTCTTACACTTATTGTGTGGTGAAAACACACACACACACACACACACACACACACACACACACACACACATGCTGTAAATAAGGACAGGAGGGAGAAAATATGCTAGCATAAAGCCACTTGGCAGTTCGCGCTGACAACAATCCGGTGGGTTTGAGAAGGACAACAGCGCCATCTACTGAGGGAGTAGGCGATATTTAGTGAAAGGGAGAGGGAGACTTGGACAAACACCAACTCGGTAGGAATTCTCAGATAATAATCAGTTTCTCTGGGCTTGTGAAACTGGCTCATTAAGCCTCCTTTTTAACTGGAAATATAGGGAGTGATTAAAGCTGCATTACTGAGTGGGCACAAAATGGCTAACCTCCGGCCACCCACTGCTCCTAGGTGTCTGGCACAGGGTTCTGCACGCAGCATAATGTCTTCACTTCGAGAGCAGCAAATCCATCACCTGCTTGTTTATCTACTTTCCTCTGGCAGCCTTATCAATCAGTGTTAAACCATCACACTGGCATATTTTTCTTTTAAATATCATTAAATGCAGTGGGCCAGTCCTATCAGTGGGCACACCATCTCTTCAACCTCCTTTGGGTTCAGCTCACTGCAGTGGGCCAAGGCGGGTCGAAACCAGGTGCCTTTCATTTAACCTCTAACTGACGCAAGATGGCAGATGATCTATGCTGGCAAGCCTCAAATAGACCATTTTTAAAGGAATAGATCACCCATGAATGAACTGTCATATCATAATGTTATTACAAACCTCCTTGACTTGCTTTCTGTAGAAGGCAAATAGAGAAGTTATGAAGGCTGTGCTGGTTGCTCTTTTCCCATGCAGTTACAATAAATGGGGACTGAGGCTTTCAAGTTTCAAAAAGGATGCAAAAGCACCATAAAAGTGTTTGTAAATGGCAATAGTGTATGTCATTTTGGGTTAGCTAATCCTTCGAATAGAGATGTTTATTAAAATTTGTGATTTATTTCTACTGGCAGAAGGTTTTGTGATGTCACTTGGGTTCGGCATTAGCATACGTAATTAAGGCTGGGGAGGGCATCTGGAATGGGGCGAAGCTGGTGTCATTGGGCATAATTGCTTCAGGAGGACATAATTGGGCCGCTGGTTGATTTTCAAAGGCTCATCCCTCCGTTGTCGTGGACACAGCCTGTGGACTTTGGCCTGATGCCAAGTAGGCTCTTAAAGAATACACAGTATCTCTCTGTTTCTCTCTGTCTCTAAATGGAGGAAGAACACAATGAATCACTCAAGCAGGTGCTAAAGTCAACCTTGACTTTTACTCCACATCCTATGTGGCAAAAACTGAGAGACGTGTGTGTGTGTGTGTGTGTGTGTGTGTGTGTGTGTGTGTGCGCGCACAAGAATTTTTCCCCGCTTATTTTTATTTTGACATCTGCATTAGATTAGAATATTAGATCAAATATTAAAATATCCAATTTCGGTTTGATATTTATTGATATTTATTTATGTTTGTGGCATGCCATCGTTTTTCAGGAAAAGCGTTATGAATCCCATTATTATTTTTCTTTTATTATTATACCTTTATTTAACCAGGAAAAGAAAACCACATTGAGATAGATATCTCATTTACAAGTGAGC
This sequence comes from Chanodichthys erythropterus, assembly GCF_024489055.1. Taxonomy (NCBI): domain Eukaryota; kingdom Metazoa; phylum Chordata; class Actinopteri; order Cypriniformes; family Xenocyprididae; genus Chanodichthys; species Chanodichthys erythropterus. Next base: position 16,903,273 of record NC_090225.1, read on the forward strand.
CCTGGCCAAGGTGTATCCCATTATTGTTCTTATTATATAAAGAATTATTTTATGTATATAATTTAATATCTAATTAAATGTTATACACACACACACACACACACATACACACACACACACACACACACACACAGTGCTGGCTGTAATGGATTGCTAAGTAATTAATTACTGTTTCCTTGGAAAAGTAAAGTAAGGGATTACTCTTATTTAATCAGTTACTTCTGATGTAATTTAAATTAAATACTGTATAGACTATAGGTCAAATTATAAATAAAACAATATGGATTTTACATCAAAATTATCAAAATTTAATGTCTAATGTTTAAATGTTTTTATTGTAACCTTCTGCCTTTAAGTAATTTGGTACGTTCAAGAATAATTTATGCATAAATTAGTACAGTAATCTAATTATATATATATATATATATAAATATATATATATATATATATATATATATATATATACACACACACACACAATGAAATAATTTAATGTAAATGTAATATTTGAAGCTGTAATGACATTTTTAAACACACTTTTGCTGGGAAATGATGGCATACGGTGCAAAACCATTTCTGATTTATTCAGGATTTTCACCCCATTCAAACTGACGTTTCCAATACCAGTCATCAATCTCACATTTCACTAAAACCTCATCTTTGTTAGCCAGCTAGGTAACATTACCTTGAAGAGACATCTAAATCAGCACAATTTGCAATATTCTATACCTCCCAGAAATCCAAATGGTTAGGTTTGCAAGGCAAAATGGCACATGATCAACAAACAAAAGCTGAAAGTGACAGTTCTGTCAGCTGGCCTGAAACTTTCTCAAACTGGCCCAGAGCCATACATATTGTTGAGCCCAATGTGTGTGGGTGGCGTGTGTTGGAATGGTGTTATCACACGTATTGTGATGTTATCAGTGTTCATGAAAGATGCAGCAGAGGACCAAAGCTCTCTACCTGAGGTGTTTTTCAGGCAGCGAGGCCAAGAAATGAAAAGATTGAACTACAGATTTGTTTTGTGAGTATTGAAGGTGGGGGCAGGTTATGTGATCAAGCGATAGTGAAGATATTGTATGTTTGTGCACATGTGTATGTATCTCTTGGTGGCCTGTCCGGCGTGCAGGTTGTGGGCAGGCCTTTCGGCTGGCGACCCAGTCCAAACATCGCGGCCTGACATTTTTATCATCCGTCAGCACAGATAAATCTGGCCTCCCGGCAGCCCTGGCAGCCTCCTGCTATCTTGTCACATTCCAGACAGTCGGGGTCGGTGGGCTGAGCCAAGCCAGGCCGGGCTGGGAGGGGAATCAGGGCCAGGTAATCCATTACTGTCCGGGGGCACGTCTCCACGCATACGGATTTAATATCAGCCTGCCGAGAGTTATGAGCCATCCCCATCCACAAACACATACCTGACTTATGCAAAACGACAGGCCCACAGCTGGGGGATTTGGACCCACTGTATTTTCTCTCTTTTGTGAGTGAGTGAGTGTGAGTTTTTTTTCCTTTGGCTCTGATGGTTGGTGTCTCACCCTCTCCTACACTCTCAAACTCCTCCGTGTCCTCTAGCAGCAAAGGCTGGACTGCGTTCAGGATGCAAATGGACTGAAGAGATGACTTCCATCCTGACCCATTTTTGTGGGAAAGGCAAGGTGACCTGGCTATAGAAGTGCCCTGGCACTTGCCTCGGAGGCAAGAGGTTGTGTGGCAGATGGAAGCAGCATGTTAAAGTTGACATTTGACCCTGAGATGTGTCCCCCAAGAGGATGTTCTCTCTTGAGAAGAACAGAGATACTGGGGGTCTGTGTAATTCTCTGTGGTTTCTACAGGCAAACACATGCAGAAAAAAGCCCCATGGTCATGAATACAGATGGGCATGTCCCAGTTCTAGCCCTTGTAATGCAAGGGCAAACTACTGTATGTGCAAGAGGAAGTGCTCCGGAAGCAGGGTGAGATTGTCTCAGGCGGCACAATTGTCCCATAGTAAAAAAGGACATGGAGGTGGATTTTATGGAAGCCCATTTCTGCCTTAACACTTTAAGCCCAAAGTGTACCGCCGGCGGTATACCACCCCCCGCAAAAAAATTCATAATCAAATTTCGACCACTCACAGGAATAACAACATAGGAATAACAAAATATGTATGTTTTTAAAGCTTTTTAATGCATCCAATCATTTTGATCAAATCTTAACGAGTGCTGAGTACTCCCTCTAAACCTGAGTGTACCACCCGTTGGTACCACCTAGCTACAACATTTTTTTTATAATTTTTTAAAACTACTGCCTTGATCAACACAAAATAAGTGTCATTTGAAAGCTTAGAGTCTAAACTTTACAATGAATGCAGTTTGAATAACTCCTAAGTAGATCAACAACAACCACAAAAAATATTTTCATAATTTATGAAATACTTTTTTGTACTATGTACTGCAGTGTGTCAAAAACATCATACAGCTCAGATAGTCATGCGTCACATGTCATTTGAAAACATGTACATGAAGCCCTGTTTTGAGTTTGTTTTTGATCTGTTTTCATGCTTTTTCCATGTCTTCAGTTTCTTAGTGTTCTAGTTTGTTTCAGTTCTTCTTGTGTGCCTACCTGTTTGTCTCCTTGGTTACGGATTTGATTAGTGTCTTCAGTTCAGGTGTTTCTTGTTAGTCTCTACTCAGTTTTTGGTGTGTATAATAATATATATATATATATATATATATATATATATATATATATATATATATATATCTCCTTAGTTTCAGTCTGTCCTTTGTCTAGCTTTGATTATGTAAGGTGGTGTTTGTAGTTATTTCCTGGTGATTGTCATGTTCCTTGTTCCTAGAGTTCCATTAAATGTTAGTTGAAGGTATCTTCTTCGTAGATATTCATATCTACAACCCATCGTGACACCGCATGACCCATGTGTAAATAATATACGGATGCTGCATTTGTCATGTTTTTGCTCGTAACTTCATGAAACGTGACGATTCTGGAAAATGGCACATTTACAGCAGATTCATGATTCTCATAAAGAGGAGTCAAAATAATCCAATGCATCAGTTACAAGATATTCCTCAGAGTTACAACACATAAAACCCCATAGGTCAGGCGCTAACTAAAATCAGATGTAGCTTCCATGTGGTGTTTTTGCCTATAACTTCATAAAACATGCATAGATTGTAGAAAACATCACATTGTCACAGTGCATGGTTGTGGGAAACTGGAGCCGCCTCGGGACGAGGGAGAGAGAGCCACCATCTTGACCCGGGACAAGGGAGAGAGAGCCACCATCTTGACCCGGGACGAGGGAGAGAGCCGCCATCTTGACCGAGGACTCTGGCGTGACGGCGGCCATCTTGCGGCGAGGCTCTGGAGTGGCGGCCATATTGCTCCCAGAGTTGAGGACTTGGGGAACGGCAGGAAGTCATAAATGGACGGACCCATTGGATGGGTATGCGGCTGGAACAGGCTCGAGGTGAGCGGGTGAGATCTTGCGTGTTTCCGATGGGGCTGGATGAGGAGGAAATCTCTTGACTTTAACTTCTAAACTTGAGCTATTTAAATACAGAATCAGATTAATGGACTCAACTAGGGAGTAATAACAAATGGGTTCACTATACCGAATGGTTTCCTAACCAGTCCCATCCAAAAACACACAGAGCGAGATCTTCGGACAGCTCACCTCATAAGAGAGCTTAAGAAATTCCTCCACATACCTCTCCAATGGACAGCCATTCTGCCTCAGTCCTCATAGGCGGTTCTCTGCCAGGGTGGTGTTTTGGTCAGTTGTTCTGTCACAGTGCATATTTGTGGGAAACACATGCAGATGATGGAGCTCCAATCACAAGGTCTTAAATGAACTAACACAGGCGATTAATATACATGGCACAACATAGACATGATACAAGGACAACTGAACAAAGACTAAGGGAGAACACAAGGAACACAAAGGAGCAAACAAGGCTAATTAACAAGAGACACCTTGGACTAATAAACTCAAATCAGGGTAACCAAGGGAACAAACTAGTGGCTGGAAAACTGAACAAAAGAACATGAGACACAGGGGAAACATACACAGAACACTGATACATATAATGGCACATCATTACTTTCAGTGGATGCTCCTGATTTAAATCCCAGATAGCAACTCTGTGCAAAAACCACAGCAAAAAATAAAAGCAAACAGTTAGAATGAAAGAAAATATTAGGACAATTCAGCTGCATAATTTATTCATTCTGTGATGCATGCTGGAAGTTTTGTACCATTGGTTCCAGCATGCATTGCGGCATGACACTTTTGATTGTCACCTTTGTTGAAATTTATGTGCTGATTCATGATGTCTTTGTGTCTCACTTTAGAACTTTTTTTTTTTCTTTTGATTGTTTTTGTTCTATTATATGATTTCAGTGGTCAGTTTTGTTCGGTTGCAAGATCACAATTGGTTTCAATTCACTACGAGATTTCAATGATGGTCACTTTTGTTCCTTTATGAGATCTTAATAGTAGTCAGTTTTGTTTCTTTTTGTTTCATTTACGTGTTTAGTCAATAGGTTTGAGTGTGTGTGTGTGTGCGCAGAAGCTTGGTCTTTTTTAAAAAAAGTAAACTGACAGAGTGTGTTTGCTTCCCGAAAAGTGATAGGAAAACAGTTCCAAAGTTTAGGTGCTAAATAGGAAAAGGATCTACCGCCTGCAGTTGATTTTGATATTCTAGGTATTATCAACTGGCCAGAATTCTGAGATCGCAATAGACGTGAAGGACTATATGCATCAGGAGCTCGCTCAGGTACTGGGGAGCTAAACCATTTAGTGCTTTGTAAGTAAGTAGCAAGATTTTAAAATCTATATGATGTTTAATTGGGAGCCAATGCAGTGTTGATAGAGCCGGGCTAATACGGTCATACTTCCTGGTTCTAGTAAGAACTCTAGCTGCTGCGTTTTGGACCATCTGTAGTTTGTTTAACAGGCGAGCAGAACAACCACTTAGTAGAGCGTTACGGTAATCTAGCCTTGAGGTCATGAATGCATGAACTAACTGTTCCGCATTTGTCATTGAGAGCATATGTCGTATTTTAGATATATTTTTAAGAAGGAAGAATGCGGTTTTACAAATGCTAGAAACATGGCTTTCAAATGAAAGATTGGTATCTAAGAGCACACCCAGTTTCCTAACTGACGACGAAGACTTAACAGAGCAGAGCATCAACTGCTAAACAGTATTCTAGGTTAAGAATGAAGAATTTTTTGGTCCAAAAATTAGAATCTCTTTTTTTCTGAATAAATTACTGGTTATCCAATTTTTTATATCAGCTATGAATTCTGTTTATTTTGTGAATTGGTAAGTTCAGGGCGCAAAGAAATATAGAGCTGAGAATCATCAGCGCAACAGTGAAAACTAATGCTATGCTACCTAATGATATCTCCAAAGGGTAGCATGTACAGAGTGAAAAGCAACGGTCCTAGTACTTAGCCTTGCGGTACTCCATGTTGAACTTGTGATCGATATGACATCTCTTTGTTTACTGCTACAAACTGATAACGGTCAGATAAGTAAGATTTGAACCATGCCAATGCAATTCCACTAATGCCAACACACTTTTCAAGTCTATTCAAAAGAATATTGTGGTCGAAGCAGCACTGAGATCTAGTAACACTAAAAGAAAGATACAACCACGATCGGATGATAAGAGTAAATCATTTGTAACTCTAATGAGAGCAGTTTCAGTACTATGGTATGGTCTAAATCATGACTGGAAATCCTCACAGATACCATTTCTTTCTAAAAAGGAACATAGTTGTGATGAAACTGCCTTTTCTAGTACTTTTGACAGAAAAGGTAAAGCAGTTCGATGAAACTGATCAGGAAGATTATTTATAAAGCAATCTTTAGTGGAAGAAGTGATGGTTCTACCATATTTATGCCTGGGTGGCCGTTTTGCAGCCTTGGCTAAATGTTGTATACACAAGACTAAATAATGATCTGAGATGTCATTGCTCTGCTGCAGAATTTCAGTGGCATCAATATCGATTCCAAAGTATGATTACGACAATGAGTGGGTCTTGACACCTGTTGTGTAACTCCAATAGAGTTTAGAATGTCTGTAAATGCCAATCCCAATGTGTCTTTATCATTATCTCCATGGATATTAAAATCACCAACAACAAAGACTTTATCCGCAGCTAGTACTAACTCTGATCAGCAAGTTCTTTGATAAAGTCTGTATGGTGCTGTCACGATCACCAGTGAGAGTGCCCGTTATTGCCACCAGAGGGCACTCCATCCTGGACTACACACATCATTTGGACTCCATTTCCCATCTACCTTCATACCTTTGACTGATCACCCTGCACCTGCTACCCATTATACAATCACTCACTCAGTCACACATAAAAAAGACACTTGCACCCACACCTCCATGCAAAGTCTTGTTTAGCACTGTCTGACATTTCTGAGCATTTCCCCTGGTTTCTGTATTCTTGTTTGACCTTGGACTGTTACTCATTTCTGATTCTCTGCTGCCTGCCTTGACCCTTGCCTGTTCCTGGATTGTGTATGTTTGCTGCCTGCCCTGATCTCTGCCTGCCTTGGGACTCTGATTGTTTGCTACCTACCCAGATCACTGCCTGTCACTGTTTCTGCCACTGGCTCATCTTTGCTGTTATTGTGTCTGTGAATTTGACTTCAATAAAAGCTGCAGATGGATCTTCCCTCCATTGACCCAATCCTTACAGGTGCCCTGGTGGCCTGTATACAATAGCAAACATAAATGTCAACTTACATAACGTTACATAAAGCACCATCACTTCAAAGGAATTATATTTGAAGGACTTTTGAGTAATACTGAAGATATTACTATAAATTGCAGCAACACCTCTCCCTTTGCCTCTCTGATGAGGATTGTGTCGATAATCATAACCTTGAGGGCTAGACTCATTTAAAGTAATGTAATTGTCTGGTTTTAGCCAGGTTTCTGTCAAACACAGCAAATCTAGATTATTGTCTGTGATAATATCATTTACAATAAGTGCTTTTGAACGAAGGGTTCTAATATTCAGCAACCCAAGCTTTATCATTTGTTTATCAGTATTATCTCTGTTTTTTATTTGTTGAACATGAATTAAATTTTTACCTTTAAATGGTTTTGGAAGTTTTTTGTATTTATTAATTCGGGGTACAGACACAGTCTCTATATGATATTATCTAGGTGAAAGTGTTTCTATGGGTTGGGAATTATCTGACTTCTTGTGGCATGAGACGGCTAGCAGGCGGTCGGTTTAGCCAGTCTGTCTGATTCCTGACCTGGGCCCCAGTTTGTCATGTTTTAGCTCTAAGACTAACACCATCCCAAGAGGGATGAATACCAGGTCAGGTTCAACCAGGTTCAACAGGTCAGGTCTGCCCCAAAAACTTTTCCAATTGTATATGAAACCTATATTATTCTGCAGACACCACTTAGACAGCCAACCATTGAGTGATGATAATCTGTTAACTATCTCATCACTCCGACGATCAGGAGCAAATGACCTTTTCTGACATTGTACTTGCAAATTCACATACCTCTTTAATGTTAATTTTAGTGATCTCCAACTGGCGAAGTCGAACATCATTTGCACTGACGTGAATAATAATCTTAGAGTACTTATGATTAGCATTAGCCAGCACTTCTAAATTTGCTTTGATGTCAGGTGTTCTGGCTCCTGGCAAACATATGACTATGGTGGCTGGTGTCTCTATTTTCAAGTTACGTGTAATAGAATTGCCAATAACTATGGCACTCTCAACAGGGAGTGTTGTGCATCAGTGAGTGCATCAATGAGTGGGGAGAACCTATTTGATTTTCTAATCGGAATGGAAGAGCGGTGTTTTCCGCGGCTAGGCCACCTCACAGTGACTCAATTGCCTTGCTGCACAGGCCCTACAGCCAGAACCGAATAATGTACAAAGTTCACTAAGCTAGTCACATCCAAAACAGTATCTAAAGCCATCGAAATTTTAACTATGGTTTTGTTCAGTTATGAGATCTCAATGACGGTAAGTTTTGTTTCTGTGTTCCTTTTACGAGATTTCAAAGAGGGTCGGTTTTGTTCAGCCATGAGATCGCAATGACGGTAAGTTTGGTTCCTTTGTTTCTTCACAAATTTTCAAAGACAGTCAGTTTTGTTTGAGTTTAATGATGGTCGAAATTTATAATTTTTTTTTTTTTTTTTTTTCAAAATTTCAACTATGGTTGGTTTTGTTTAGTTATGACATCTCAATGATGGTAGGTTTTGTTTCTATGTTCCTTTATGAGATTTCAAAGACGGTCGGTTTTGTTTTGTTGCAAGAGTTTAATGATGGTCAATTTTTTTTTTTTTTTTTTTTTGAAATTTGAACTATGGTTGGTTTTGTTCAGTTATGACATCTCAATGACAGTAGGTTTCTTTTATTCTCTACTGTGACCAAAGGGATACAGCATTAAAGAAATAGCTTTGGCTTTTGGGGTTGGAGATGAATTAGTTTACAGAACAGACAAAAATAAAATTTAAAATAATAGTTGGTTTCCTTTCTCCAAATTATAAGAATCAATGTGGCATTTAAAGACAACAAAAAGTAGACAACAGTAGTGGCCTTTACACCCCTGAAATTAAAACAGTAGCACATATAAGGCCACATGCATCATTCAACTATCACTGAATTGTCACAGTATTAGCTTTATCATAGATAAAGTCTTGAATTTGAAACAATTCAACACAAATCAAGATTACACAAGTTTCAAAATATTTGCACAAAATTTACATTTATGCTTCAATATAAAACGTAAATCACTCACCCTGGATTACTGAACACAATCCAAATCTCACAGAGGGCCTATTCAGTGTCATTTCTCCCCTCTGAATTTGACAAGAAAAGCAGTACTGAACTATTACACAATAAACAGTTTTCCCACTTCATGCACAATATAATTTCCATAACATATTACATTATGAAATAGGCAAATAGAATACAACACTTACACTTTTGAATCACGATTCACAAATGAACTTGAGGCAAACTCTCCACGTGAGCTCACAATCAATCCTCATCAATTGTCGCAAATCACAAAGCAATCGCCTCGATATATGACTCCCCGATGCAATATTACTCGAATACAAGTGAATATTTACCACCTTTTTGGCATTTATCGAGGTTATACCACTTATATATCTCTCACACACACAAGCAATATCGCACACTTGGCTAGGCGCTACTTCCACTCATGCTCTCGCAAGAACCAACTCTCAGAACTGATCTCGACTCACTGAAACCTTTAAGGGCCAGTATCATAATGTGTTATCAGTGTATATACTGTAAATGTAATCCTCATAATGTAGGATGTTGATCTTAGTTAGACATTTACATTTCAGGTCATTTTTCCCCCGGTTACACAAGAGTTTAATGATGGTTGAAATTTATGATTTTTTTTTCCCGAAATGTCAACTATGGTTGGTTTTTGTTCAGTTATGAGATCTCAGTGACGTTAGGTTTTGTTTCTGTGTATCCTATACAAGATTTCAAAGATGGTCGGTTTTGTTCAGTCACGAGATCTCAATGACGTTAGCTTTTGTTTCTGTGTTCCTATACGAGATCTCAAAGACAGTCGGTGTTGTTTCGTTACGAGATTTCAATGACGGTCAGTTTTGTTCTGTCATGAGATCTCAATGATGGTCAGTTTTGTTTGTTTGTTTGTTTCTTCACAAGTTTTCAAAGAAAGTCGTTTTTGTTATGTTACAAAAATTTAATGATGGACGAAATTTATGATTTTTTTTTCCCGAAATATTGACTGTGGTCAGTTTTGTTCCGTGATCAGATCTCAACGACCGTAGGTTATGTTTCTGTGTTCCTTTACGAGATTTCAAAGACGGACGTTTTTTTTTGTTAAGAGATTTCAATGACAGTCAATTTTGTTCGGTCATGAGATCTCAATGACGGTAAGTTTTGTTCCTTCATTTCTTTACGAATTTTCAACTATGGTCGGTTTCATTCAGTTATGGCACCTCAATGACAATAGGTTTTGTTTCTATGTTCTTTGACGAGATTTCAAAGACGGTCAGTTTTGTTTTGTTACAAGATTTCAAAGATGGTCAGTTTAGTTCGGTCATGAGGTCTCAATGACGGTATGTTTTCTTCCTTTGTTTCTTTTTGAGTTTTTAAAGATGGTCTTGTTTCGTTTTGCTACGAGAGTTTAATGATGGTTGAAATTTATGATTTTTTTTTTTTTTTGAAATTTCAGCTATGGTCAGTTTTGTTTCTATGTTCTTTTTCCGAGATTTCAAAGATGGTCGATTTTCTTTCGGTACGAGATTTCAATGATGGTTGGTTTTGTTCGATCATGAGATCTGAATGACGGTAAGTTTTGTTCCTTTGTTTCTTCACAAGTTTTTAAAGACAATCAATTTTATTTTGTTACGAGAGTTTAATAATGGTCGAAATTTATGATTTTTTTTTTCAAAATTTGAACTATGGTCGATTTTGTTCAGTTATGCCATCTCAATGAGGGTAGGTTTTGTTTCTGTGTTCTTTTATGAGATTTCAAAGATGGTAGGTTGTTACCATAGTTTAATAATGGTCGAAATTGTAATTTTTTGAAATTTGAACTATGGTTGTTCAAATGGCATATATGGTATATACTATTACGGTAGGTTTTGTTTCTGTGTTCTTCTACAAGATTTCAAAGACAGAGGGCTTTGTTCGGACATGAGATCTCAACAGTAAGTTTTATTTGTTTCTTTACGAATTTTCAAAGACGATCAGTTTTGTTTTGTTACGAGAGTTTAATGATGGAAATTTATGATTTTTTTTTTCTCTAAATTTCAACTATGGTCGTTTTTTTTCACTTATGAAATTTCAGTGATGGTAGGTTTTATTTCTATGTTTCTTTACGAGATTTCAAAGATTGTTGGTTTTGTTTCGTTTCGAGATTTCAATGACGGTTGGTTTTTGTTCGGTCATGAGATCTCAATAATGGTAAGTTTTGTTCCTTTCTTTCTTTACAAATTTTCAAACATGGTTGGTTTTGTTTTGTCACGAGAGTTTAATGATGGTCGAAATTTTTGAAAGTTTTTTTTTTTTTAATTTCAACTATGGTCGGTTTTGTTCAGTTATGACATCTCAATAACGGTAGGTTTTGATTCTGAGTTCCTTGCCGAGATTTAAGAGATGGTTTTGTTTCATTACAAGATTTCAAAGATGGTCGGTTTTCTTTCATTACAAGATTTCAATGACGGTCGGCTTTGTTCGATGAATGAGATCTCAATGACAGTAAGTTTTGTTCTTTTATTTTTTTATTTTTTTTTTTTATTTTAAGTTTTCAAAGACATTCAGTTTTGTTTTGTTACGAGAGTTTTATAATGGTTGGTAGGTTTTGTTCGGTCATGAGATCTCAGTGATGGTAAGTATTGTTCCTTTTTTTCTTTATGGATTTTCAAAGACAGTCAGTTTTTGATACAAGAGTTTATTGATGGTCGAAATTTATGAAAGTTTTTTTTTTTTTTAAATGTCAACTATGGTCTGTTTTGTTCTGTTATGATATCTCAATGACGGTAGATTTCAGAGACAGTTGGTTCCCTTTCAAGGGAACTCGCGCTGCGTAAAAACGCTATGGGAACGCCTCTGCGTGATGTCGTCTGAAGCACGTATGCAATCTGTCCAGTCAGGAGACGGAACGTCATAGGCGGGTGACGTCACTGACCAGGAACCATAAAGCCAACCCGAAAACACTGTCATTCAGATTCTGTGTCTTCAGCAAGCGCTTCGTGTGATACTGTCTGTCCTATTTATTGTTGTCTGTCTATTGCAAAACTGCTTTTTGATATGGCGAGTGAACAACTCTACAGGAAGTGTGTGCACCCTTGTCCGCGTTTTATCCCGGACGGGGACATACATGTAATGTGTGTTGTTTGTTTGGGAGTGCAGCATGCCCAGGCAGCTCTCGAGGGGGCTGCTTGTGTGCATTGTGAGCAGATGCCTCTGCGTACGCTGCGCTCCCGCCGAGCCCTCTTCAAGGAGGGTGGCTCGGCTCGCGTTCCTCAAGGCTCGGGTCCCGCTTCTGCTGAGGCAGGGTGGTGCCTTATGTCTTGGGGTTCGCAGATGGATGTAACAGAGGGGTTAGAGACGAGCCCAGCCTTATCTCTGCCCTCACCTGTTGCATCTGGAAGTGTATCTATCCGGAGGCAGGAAGCATGCGTTACGGTTTCTTCCGCTCCGGTAGATACGGTCACGCTAATGGCGTCTAGTTCTGAGGAGCTAGATCTGCGTGGCCACGGGGGAGTCTGAAGTTCCGCCACTTCAGTCTCCCACCAGCGAGGAGCTTATGGAGGTGCTTTCTCGTGCTGTCGCTAAGTTAACACTCTGAGGTCTGAAAACGCGCCGGCGCGTTTTGCAGGTTTTTTTTCACATTGCAGCAAAACAGACTTAAAATACTCCGTCATTTTTTGTCATAGAGACATAAGTAATATATCAATTGAAACTATAGAATATCTTCTTTTATTTGTATACACTCAGAGTAAAAACAAAATGTTGTGCTTTTTGTAAAATAAAGAAAACTAACATGATGCGTGATTCCTCCTCTCCCTCTGAACGAAGTCCAATCTGATAGTTCTCCGAAAATTAACTGTAACTTAGTGAATACTAATCACAGAAAAATTACACTTATGTCTAAAAAAACGTTAAGATGTCAGGTTTTAAATCATGTAAGTCAAATCGAAAACAAACCTTCTGTGTTTATGTAATCTGTATGAAAAGAGAGCCATGTCAGAAGTCCGTGATTCAGCTCATTATCCGCTAATGCGGCCACGCCCACGGAGCCAGCGCTATTCAGAGGCAAATTCAGTCAATACATGCATTCATCATCTCAATCGTGTATTTATTGTCTTGAAAAGTGTTTATCTGGATGTAAAAGTCATGGTTAGGGAGCTCTAGAAGACATGCAGTTAGTTCGTTTTCTTTTCTTCTATAGATGAATTTTAGATGAGTTTTTGTTTCTTTAGCGCCCTCCTGAGAATCCAATATTTCTCCAAATGTGCATGCTTTTAAACTAAAAGCCTATATTCAGACTCTTTGCATCACAGAAATACATTATATTTTAAAGTATAATATAAAACCATTACTTTATATTGTAATAATATTTTTCTGTATGTTTCATATATCATGATGAGCTTGAGACATCACAGAAGGTTTTTTTCACAGCCTACCTGACTGAAATGCCTCATTAATATGCAAGTCATTTCAACTCATTACTATCCAATTCTTTTGTCTTCTCAGGTGAGAATCGCCCATTTTCAGTGGTGATTCACGCCTCCTCGTATACTGTGTTTCTTGGCAAAAAGTGTCTTACAAAAACTAAATCAATATATTGTTTTATATGAAGGAGTAGGCAGCATAATATTTACATAATTTTGAAGCAAAAACTCTAGTCTACAACCTCCAATACCCAGAAGTCTTGTAAACACAGATTTACTATACTTTTTTTGGCCTTATTTCAGTGACTTAAGTTTTTTGTTTTTTCAATAACCACGCATAAATGTTATTCCTTCAAAAACACAAACATGTACATACATGTTCCTCACATATTATTGTAGCCTAGTTTGTGCTGAATACAGTGTAATGACACTTTTGTCATTAATATGTTTATGAGCTACTGAAAAAAGCACAAATGTCAGGGCATGTCAAAACTTCTCCAAGCCCCAAATCAGGCTCAGACTCCAGTGGGTTAAACATCGACTGGCCAGCCGAAAAGCAAGAGCAGACCGTGAAAAGTAAACTGGATGAACGCTTTCTGCCATCTGCTCTGCCTCCACGTCGGGCATTACCCTTCTTTCCAGATCTCCACACTGAGGTGTCGAGATCCTGGAAGAAGCCGGTATCTACCCGTGTTTACACACCTCAGACCTCCATATATAGCAATGTGGCAGGAATGAGGAAACACGGGTATGGGGCGATGCCAAGAGCGGAAGAGACGCTTGCGAGCCATCTCTCCCCGCAGGCGGCATCGTCCCTTAATGCCCCGACGTTGCCCACTAAGCCGCTCAAGACTACTTCAGCGCTAGTGGGCAAAGCGTACTCGGCAGCAGGTCAGGCTGCAGCATGCTTGCATACTATGTCCATCTTGCAAGTATATCAGGCTGATCTGCTGAAGGATTTGGGGGAAAGTGATGAGGTTGGGGCTGATCTGATCCAATAGTTACGCCTTACTGCCGATCTCGCCCTCCGTGCCACTAAGGAGACAGCTAAGTCTGTCGGCCGTTCTATGTCTTCCTTGGTGGCTACGGAGCGGCACTTGTGGCTTAATCTCACTGAGATTAAGGACAAAGATAAGGCGTTTCTCCTGGATGCCCCACTGAATCCTTCCAACCTGTTTGGTGATGCTATTTCTACCATCACTAACAGGTTCCAAGAGGCAAAGAAAGTTTCTTCCTCGAAGGGCCCAAATTCCCCCTGCTGCCGGGCGAGGGCAGCAGGGACCGAGTACAAGCTCCTCGAAACACAGACAACACCAAAAGCAGAGTGTTGCTACCCGGGGTCCCCCTCCAAGGAGTTGGGAACCGGATCAGCGTGCTCAGCCGAAGTCCTCGAAGGGCAAGATGGATCTGAGGGCCGTCATTGCCGCTAAGAGGGCTTCAAAGAAATCCTGACGCCATAAGAACCGTCAGGATTCTTAGGGCGGTCCCTACCGAAGTCACACAGCATTCACCGCATTTCATGGTGCCTGTGTGTCCTCAGTGCCCTCAGGGGAGCGCTCTGGCAACCCCGCCGCTATGCCGGGGCGCAGTCCTTCCCCGCATGTCACCCGAGGGTGGTGCGCGATCTCTAAATATGAGTCATCCAGATCAGTTGTTCCCTGCCGGTCAGCCGTTACAGGGCACTGTGCTGGGTGTTCATGTTCCACCAGAGGCCAGCCTCGAGGGGCTGGTTCCCTCAGTAGATTTTTTGTCAGAGTGGAAAAATCTGTCAAAAGTATCTCAGTGGGTCCTGCGAACTATAGAAAAGGGGTATGCAATTCAGTTTCGAACACGCCCACCCCGATTCAACGGGATTCTGACCACAGTGGTAGATCCCGAGCAGGCTCTGGTGTTGGCACAGGAAATTCAGACACTCTTGCAAAAATGACGGTTAGTTTTGTTCCTTTGCTTCTTTACAAATTTTCAAACACGGTCGGTTTTGTTTTGTTACGAGAGATTAATGATGGTTGAAATTTTTTTTCAAAATTTGAACTATGGTCAGTTTTGTTCAGTAATGACATCTCAATGATGGTAGGTTTTGTTTCTGTGTTCTTTTACGAGATTTCAAAGATGGTCAGTTTTGTTTGGTCATGAGATCTCAATGATGGTAAGTTTTGTTCCTTTGTTTCTTTACGAATTTTCAAACACGGTCTGTTTTGTTTTGTTACAAGAGATTAATGATGGTTAAAATTTCAACTATGGTCGGTTTTGTTCAGTTATGGCATCTCAAAGATGGTAGGTTTTGTTTGTATGTTCTTTGCCGAGATTTAAGAGATGGTATTGTTTCGTTACAAGATTTCAAAGATGGTCGATTTTGTTTGGTCATGAGATCTCAATGACGGTAAGTTTTGTTCCTTTGTTTCTTCACAAATTTTTGAAGACAGTTAGTTTTGTTTTGTTACGAGAGTTTAATGGTGGTCGAAATTTCAACTATGGTTGGTTTTGTTTTCCGTTATGGCATCTCAATGACAGTAGGTTTTGTTTCTATGTTCTTTGACGAGATTTCAAAGACGGTTGGTTTTCTTTCGTTACGAGATTTCAATGACGGCCGGCTTTGTTCGATCGTGAGATCTCAATGACGGTAAGTTTTGTTCTTTTATTTCTTTACAAGTTTTCAAAGACATTCAGTTTTGTTTTGTTACGAGAGTTTTATAATGGTCGAAATTTTAAAGACGGTAGGTTTTGTTTCATTACGAGATTTCAAAGATGGCCAGTTTTGTTCGGTCATGAGATCTCAATGACGGTAAGTTTTGTTCCTTTGTTTCTTTACAAATTTTCAAACACGGTCGGTTTTGTTTTATTACGAGATATTAATAATGGTTCAAATTTTTTACTTTTTTCGAAATTTGAACTATGGTCGGTTTTGTTCAGTAATGACATCTCAGTTATGGTAGGTTTTGTTTCTGTGTTCCTTTACGAGATTTCAAAGATGGTCAGTTTTGTTTGGTCATGAGATCTCAATGATGGTAAGTTTTCTTCCTTTTTTTCTTTTACGAGTTTTACGGTCGGTTTTGTTTTGTTGCAAGAGTTTAATGATGGTTGAAATTAATGAAAAAAATTGTTTTGTTTGAAAACAGTGTTGTTTTGTTACGAGAGTTTAATGGTGGTCGAAATTTAGATTTTTCCCCCACGAAGTATCAACTATGGTTGGTTTTGTTCAGTGATGAGATCTCAATGACGGTTGGTTATGTTTCTGTGTTTCTTTTCGAGATTTCAAAGATGATTTTGTTCGGTCATGAGATCTCAATGACGGTAAGTTTTATTCATTTTTTTCTTTACGAATTTTAAAACAGGGTCAGTTTTGTTTTGTTTTGTTACGAGAGTTTAATGAGGGTCAAAATTAATGAAAAAGATGTATGAATTTTCAACGATGTTTAGTATTGTTCAGTCACGAGATCTCAACGATGGTAGGTTTTTTTTTTCTATGTTTCTTTACGAGATTTCAGAGATGGTTGGTTTTGTTCGGTCATGAGATCTCAATGATGGTAAGTCTTGTTCCTTTGTTTCTTTACGACTTTTTCAAACACAGTCGGTTTTGTTTTGTTACGAGAGTTTACTGAGGATCGAAATTTAAACTATGGTCGGTTTTGTTCAGTTATGACATCTCAGTGACTGTAGGTCTTGTTTCTATGTTCCTTCACAAGATTTCAAAGACGGCCTGTTTTCTTTAGTTACGAGATTTCAATGACAGTCAGTTTTGTTCAGTCATGAGATCTCATCGACTGTAAGTTTTGTTGCTTTGTTTCTTTTCGAAGATGGTCGGTTTTGTTTTGTTATGATAGTTTAATGATGGTCAAAATTCATGATTTTTTTTCAAATCTTCAACTATGGTCAGTTTTGTTTGGTTATGAGATCTCAAAGACGGCAAGTTTAGTTCGGTCATGAGATCTCAATGATGGTAAGTTTTGTTTCTATGTTCTTTGAAGAGATTTCAAAGACGGTCAGCGTTGTTTTGTTATAAGGTTTCAAAGATGGTCAGTTTACTTCGGTCATGAGATCTCAATGATGGTAAATTTTGTTCCTTTCTTTCTTTACAAGTTTTCAAAGATGGTCAGTTTTGTTTTGTTACCATAGTTTAATAATGGTCGAAATTGTAATTTTTTGAAATTTGAACTATGGTTGTTCAAATGGCATATATGGTATATACTATTACGGTAGGTTTTGTTTCTGTGTTCTTCTACAAGATTTCAAAGACAGAGGGCTTTGTTCGGTCATGAGATCTCAATGACTGTAAGCTTTGTTCCTTTGTTTCATTACGAATTTTCAAAGACGGTCGGTTTTGTTTTTTTATGAGAGTTTAATGATGGTTGAAATTTATGAAAGTTTTTCCCCAAAATATCGACTACGGTCTGTTTTGTTCAGTGTTGAGATATCAATGACGGTAAGTTATGTTTCTGTGTTCCTTTACAAGACTTCAAAGACAGTCAATTTAGTTTGGTTATGAGATCTCAATGATGGTAAGTTTTGTTTCTATGTTCTTTGACGAGATTTCAAAGACGGTCAGTTTTGTTTCGTTATAAGATTTCAAAGATGGTCAGTTTAGTTCGATCATGAGATCTCAATGATGGTCAGTTTTGTTCCTTTGTTTCTATACGAATTTTCAAACACAGTTGGTTTTGTTTTGTTACGAGAGTATAATGAGGGTCGAAATTTCAACTATGGTCGGTTTTGTTCAGTTATGACAACTCAATGACGGTAGGTTTTGTTCCTGTGTCAGTTTTGTTCGTTCATCAGATATCAATGAAGGTAAGCGTTGTTCCTTTGTTTCTTTACGAGTTTTCAAAGATGTTCGGTTTTGTTTCATTATGAGAGTTTAATGATGGTCAAAATTAATGATTTTTTTTTTCCGAAATTTCAACTATGATCGGCTTTGTTTAGTTATGACATCTCAATGACAGTAGGTTTTGTTTCTATGTTCCTTTACAAGATTTCAAAGACAGCCGGTTTTCTTTCATTAAGAGATTTTAATGACAGTTGGTTTTGTTCAATCATGAGATCTCAATGATGGTAGGTAATGTTTCTGTTTTCCAAAGACAAAAAGATTTCAAAGACGGTCCGTTTTTTTTTTCGTTGCAAGATTTCAATGACAGCCGTTATGTTCCGTTATGAGATCTCAATGACGGTAAGTTTAGTTTCTTTGTTTCTTTAAAGTTTTTCAAAGACGGTCAGTTTTGTTACGAGAGTTTAATGATGGTCAAAATGAATGAAAAAAATTCATGAAATTTCAATGATGTTCAGTATTGTTTGGTTATGAGATCTCAGTGATGGTAGGTTAGTGTTTCTATGTTCCTTTACGAGATTTCAGAGACGGTTGGTTTTCTTTAGTTATGAGATTTTAAAGATGGTCAGTTTTGTTTGGTCATGAGATTTCAATGAAGGTAAGCGTTGTTCCTTTGTTTCTTTACGAGTTTTCAAAGATGTTCGGTTTTGTTTCATTATGAGAGTTTAATGGTGGTCGAAATTTATGATTTTTTTTTTCAAAATTTCAACTATGGTCGGTTTTGTTCAGTTATGACATCTCAATGACAGCACGTTTTGTTTCGTTACAAGATTTCAATGACGGTCGGTTATATTCGGTCATGAGATCTCAATGACGGTAAGTTTTTTTCAAAGACGGTCGGTTTTGTTTTGTTACGAGAGTTTAATGATAGTCAAAATTAATGAAAAAAAATTATGAAATTTCAGTGATGTTCAGTATTGTTCAGTTAGGAGATCTCAATGACTGTCGGTTTTGTTCGGTCATGAGATCTCAATGACGGTAAGTTTTGTTCCTTTGTTTCTTTACAAATTTTCAAACACAGTCTTATTTATTTATTTATTTTTTTGTCACGAGAGTTTAATGATGGTCGAAATTTATGATTTCCCCCCCCGAAATTTCAACTATGGTTGGTTTTGTTCAGTTATGACGTCTCAATGACAGTAGGTTTTGTTTCAATGTTCCTTTACAAAATTACAAAGATGGACGTTTTTGTTTCGTTACGAGATTTCAGTGACGTTCGATTTTGTTCGGTCATGAGATCTCAATGACGGTAAGTTGTAAGAACTAAATAAAGTACTATATCATTTGTGATGTGAAACTAACTAACTATCTGCATGGTATGTGGTGTAATTTAGGGATTATTTTTGCCCCAGGGCTACACCTCTTATTTTCTGGGGTTTATTTTAACCCTTTATTCAGTACAGTTTATGGCAACTGTACTTGGGCATTAGGACCCACTCAGGCCACAGTTTGATCAGACCCACTGGCCTCTCTAACACCTCTCCTTGCTAGTGATTTGGAGTTATGAGTCTTTACTTTTGTGTATGTCACTCAGAAAAAAACAACTCTAAAAATGCCTTAAGGGCTTAAAGGGTCATGAAACCCCAGAACACATTTTTTGAGCTGTGAGCAGATATATATATATATAGGCTCCACATCATTAAAAACACTAAAGGTACTCATTAATTTTATTTATAATAGTTATTTATAATAGTAGAGTTATTTTTGCATTTTTCAGAGCAATTTCTGTCTTCTGGTTTGAAAAGCAAAGTCGGAGCAACGTCACAAATTCTAATGTCATCGTGTACTACTGGCAAGATCAGGAGCACTGGTTGGCTCCAAGTATGGGCTGGTTGAACATGCTGACGTCAACAGTTTCTTCATTTATTCATGAGAAAAAGCACATTCAATCCAATCACTGCGCTGTAGTATGCATAAGATTATAATTGCGGTATTATGCATGAGGAAGTATAACTTCTCTCACCTCTGTCTCTGTTGTCATTCAGAGACATATCGTTGGTGCTCGTTTCCTCAGTGCTACAACACAAAAATGCTTTTTCCTGCGATGCGGCCAGAGCAGAAGTTTGGGTGCATGTGGTTTGTTTTGCTGTAATCTACCAGCACAACTGGAAAATATGTTCGCATGAGATCGCATTACAGCGGATAATTCAAATGTCACAAAAGTGCTGTTCATTCACCTCTGTGTTTGGACACGTGTGTATGTTTCCCTCAGCACAGCAAGCACATTAGTGTGCAAACTGGACTCTGATACATGTATCTGAACGCGATGACACGATTATTCTGATGAACAAAAGACTTAGAGAATGGTCAAAAATTCTTATTCTATAAACTTTATTCTTTCTGTTTTAAACTACGTGTTGTTTATCATGAGACTGTAGTGCTCATAAACATAATGAAAGTATTAGCCCTTTTAAATATTCTTTCACATTCCTCCCTTGTGCTTGGGAGTTTGTTGTCATTTTCTCAGTGCTCATATATTAATATTCATTATTCTGTATAATGAGTGTGTTGTAGGTCTGTGTTTCATTGGTTGTTCTCTCCCCTCTTCCCCCCCTCTACACTACACACTTTTTTCCAGAGCTTTACACACCCATTTTTACAGACTTTTCCAGCTCAGAGGTGTGAACGACCAGGCTAAAACAGGGGGGTTTCATGACCCTTTAAAGGGTTAAATTAAAAAAAGGTAATATAGTGAGACATAAAACCTAAGTTTACAAGAAATAGTTTCAATATGAGAATTAAAGTTATAGTTGTGTGAGATTTAACAATTTTTAGATTAAAAGTTTAAATTAGACTAAATTAGATCGCAATTGTGAGAAATAATTGCAATTGGTATTATAATGTTGAGATAAAGTCACATTATAAGAAAAACGTTTCAACTGTGAGATACAAAGTTGCCATCATGACATTTAAAGTCATATTGTGACATTTAAAGTCACAATTACAAGACATGAAGTTTACTTTAAGCTGGGAACAGGCTTCCATTAGTATTTATATGTGAGGGAGTGAGAGAATATCAGGATCGAGGGTATTTTAACCCTATTCAGGCCAAAGCTGCCATCACCTGGTAAATCACATTGGTGTGCTTCAGGAAAACACATGGGCTGCGGTCAGAGGGTCTGGGTCTGACTAGTGATGAGACTTTGACCTATAATGATAGAGGCTTTTTATAGATTTCAGCCAAATGTCAGACTTAATGCCAGTGCTTGACCCTGCAAAAGGCCAATGAATGCCAAGGGGCAGAGATAGATGAAAATAAGAAAAAATGCTTTAATAAATAATATGATTACTTTTTAGTCAGCCATGAAATGGGCTGTTGGCAAAGTAAACAAAGATATTTGTTATTATGTCCTCTGAATGTGCAGTAAAACTATACGAATGTATTAGCCCCTGACGCATATGGCTGGACTGAAAATGTGATAGTGAAAACATTTCCAATTAACCTTCAAATAAAAGACATCTTAATGAAATCTCTCAGTATTTCAGGTTTTCCTCACCCTTCTCTTTCTAGTCCCATCTGTAGAGCTTATGGGAATCGTGAGGGTTACTCTGGGACAGTAAATTTGTCATAGATCGGTAAGCCTGTCTCTTTCTAGCACCCTCATAACTTTTTTTCAACATTCTTCTAGAATAAAGGGGGGAGGAAAGAAAAAAATGCCTGAGTAAGCTCAGCCTGCTGGGAAAAAGTTGGCTGATCCATCAAACCTGCTCTCGGTCCTGGCGCTACAGCCTTGTTAGCTAATTGAATATATGAAAAATGGGGATATAGCTATCTGAGTGGGATTTTACACCAACCTAGGTTTCATCTTATCTATGTTTTATCAACTTAGCCTCATGTTTAAATCATAAACAACAGCTTTAATGCAAACATTATGAATGTGGTAATGTGAAACTTGGATGTCATTATTATGGGCTATGACCAGATGTGTGAGTGCTGCTGATTCAGGCATGCAAATCTCTCTCTCTCTCTCTCTCTCTCTCTCTTCCTTTCCTTCCCCACTTGTCTCATCTATCTTGTCTGTTCCTAGTTTCATCCCACATTTTCCTCCTTTTTTCCACCTAACACTTCATTCTTTCATTGTTCCTAGTTTTTTCCCTTTCTTTCCCATCTTTCCCACCACACAATTCATCCTCCTCACCTCTCTCTTTCTCTCTGGCCACGTACACACTATAACTAAATACAGTTTTCACTACTTTTCTGAGTGCTTAATCCCAGTTTTATGCACAGAGTTTGGTTATAGAGAAATTACAGACATAGGTAATGTATTCTATCTATGTATCTATCTATATATCTATCCATCCATCCATCCATCCATCATCTATATATCTTCGCAACATATAATTCATCAAAACATACCGAATCCAAATCATTGCTATGGTTATGCATAGTTAACCCTAACTAATATATGTCAACTACCACACCAGGAGTGACTCCTGTATTCCATACACACACAGACTGATCATTTAGAGGATTCACAATCACTTTTACAGCCTTTGTCAATTGCTTTGGCTTATTTTTTGAAAGAGTCTTAACATTCTTTAAACTGTAAGTGCAATTCTCACACCTGTTTTATAGCACATCACAACTGGATTGCACCCTAAACATTTAATTAAAGGTGCAGTATGTAATATTTCTGTCTGCTAGAGGTTACTAGAGGCCTATTCAAAACAAAGGCGTAGCTTGATGATGCCAAGTTTGAGCGTGGAATCTTGGGACATGTGATCTTCACCTCAACGGCTGGTGGAAACTAATTGGGATAGGACTCGGGAAGAAATCATGTTCATGGATGCAATTATTAACATTACTGTATATGAAGCAGAGCAGGACCGAGTGTTGTGGGAGCTGAACGAGGCCGCTGGAGCAGTTGCACAATACATGCCTCACGAGCAGCAGAACTTTTATTATGCCACAGTCGCCGGCACCACTTCCACTTCTCCGGTCATGAGTATGAGCTCTGTTTATCATATTAGATACATTTGATTGTGTTGAAAATTATGTTATAACGTTACGCTCGGTGGCTGCTGTGAGACACTTGATGCACACACTGCAGTAAGCAAGATCGATTTTAGAATATCATATTAATAAATGCTGGTTGGCTAAATGGCATGCAATTAATTTTTAAACATATTGTATGATGGAGAAAATGCTGTATTACTGTTACAAAAAAATAAAGCTGCATTTGACTATGCTTTGTTAGCTACTTGACAAAATAGTGTTTTTCTCTGAGGCATGGTAATGCATGGTACTCGCAAAAAATCAAGAAAATTAGATTTAAACAATAAGACTAAACGTGTTGAGCTATATAACAACAATTCGTTTTCTGTCTATAAATATATCAAAACAGTTGTTTCCTTGTCTATTAAAACATGTAATATATTAAATCGTCTTTGATGTTTCCGTGGTAAAACCGGAAACCAAGGGTAACGCGGGTATGACGCAATTGACCGGCGACTCCTCACATGTCCTGGAGCCTTGGTTAAAATTGCAATTTTGTCACGATTTACAAATAGTTGGAAACATTTGGTATATTGTAAGTACTCAACTGAACAAAATATATAACACTGGCCTAGTGGTTTTTGGATATTTGGATATTTTATTTATTTATTTTTGTCATTATGTGAGCCATACCAGTCAAAATGTTTAGATGTTTTTTTTTTTTTTTTTTTACTATGGCAGTCAAATGTTTGTTATATAGAAATGTTATTTTAGTTCCAATTTTTTTTGCTGAATGTTATTGTTTATCACACTGAGCTTTTTAAATACAGTTTTCATCAGTAGGTAAAAAATTACAGGGAATTATAGTGAATACAGTATAGTACACAGAAAAACAATATACACATTTGTATGTATACAGTACATTTATTGATTTAAGAAATGTGTTGCATGTAAAAAAAAAAAAAATGTCTGACAATTTTTGAATGGATCATTGTGATGGTTCACACGATGAAAGAGTGTATAGAAGTTGTAAAGAGTATGAGATCTCCACTGAGAATCAACTCATCAGTTTTAGTTATTGTGTAATTTGTTGACAATTGTACTTAGTCTTTTGTCCAAATGTGTTTAAATGAATAAAAATCAAATCTGTGTGAACAAGAAAATAATTGTTCAGATAACTTATTGCTTGAGAAAAAAATCTCATTCAAGAATTGAGCCAAAGTGATTGAGGAAAAACTGTAAATGTGGTTGTCTCTGTCCAACTTTGCAGTGAGCTCTTAGCCTCACTCTCTCTGTTAGTCTCTCATTTTTTTCTTTCTCTCACCGGACCGGAGGGATCGTTAAGAGAAAGCACTGCAGCTGGCGGATGCGTTGCTGTGTGCTGCATGCAGGTCTTTTTAAATAATGAATGAGGTGTGGGGCTGTCACACAGGCTTTTGCCTACTGTTAAACGCTGCGCTGACGGCTGGCACAGCAACTTGTTAAAGTGTTAGAGGCCTACACCTCCGCCAGCAATTTATGAGGGTCTCCAGAAACTTCCACCTCTATACATTCTGATCAAGGAGCACTCTCCCTCCCTCCCTCCCTCTCTCTCTCTCTATCTCTATCTCTTCCACCTCCAGTTATTTCTCAGCCTTGTTCTGTTCCTCCATCTAACGCACCCCTCGCTTCCTCTCCGTCCGTTTCATCCTTCTCCCATGCTCTCCGTAGTTTTCAGAAGTACAGCACGCACAGTTTTCCATCCTCCGCTCTCGAGCTGTTGTGAAAGAAAAATGATCAGCTTTTTCTCGCTCATTACATCGTGGACTTGTAGCCTACCAACGAATGAGCATTTAGCCCTTGAGGGTGCGGAAGTGTGCCGATGTGCCTCATCAGATGGTCTCAGGGATGATGGGATGTGTTTGTAGGCAAGTGGAACGTGTGAATGGTGTGAAGCCAGGGTGTCATTCAGAAGGAGATGGGAGGGAAGCTGTTAGCATGCCCTTGTCTACCCGAGACCCCCCTCCATTCTGGAGAAATAAGGGTCAGGAGTCAGTCAGAGTGGTGCAGCTAATAGAAGATTTATGACTCACTGAATATGCAGATCTGCTCGCTGTGATTGACCAGGATCCACACGCTGCCCTTGGGTACATCTTTGCATTTAGAGAAAGAGAGAACGAGGGGGGAAGACTGCTTTAGGGGGCCGCGGAGGAGCGGAGAAAGGGAGAAAAAGTGGAAAAGGAGAGGACAATGGAGAGAAAAATGCACTGGCAAATTAGGCAGCCTCTCATTTTCGAATAGTCCGACAAGATTGTACAGTCTCCGGCAGAAACAGCTATTAGTCATTTTTCCGGGGGGGATGAAATCTTCATGTTTTTTCCTTCTTTGTTCTCTCTGCTCACTTTTTCCCTCATTTCAGGCAATTTGAACTCCATTTGCAAGAGTGCAGATGCTGCTCTAGAAAGCAGATGTGTTTTACTTTATTTGAAATATACATACAGGCATAATGAAACTGAACTCTGACCGGGGCTCTGCCGTCATATAAGTGCTGGTAGTTTGCTGGCTCTCTGATGAATGTCTTGGTAAAAACCCAGCACGAGACGTCCGCGCCGCTCGTCCGTCTAGGATGAGAGCGTTGAGATGGAGAAATTATAGAGCGGGGTCTGGTCTGCCAAATGAATAGGCATACTGACAAATTGAATTGAGTTGCATCAGAGGGCCTCTATTTAATCTCCTAAGTCTTTTTCACCCATTAAAGGAGTCATTCAGCGCCCATCACGGCTGCAGGTCCTGCCACCAGTGAGCCGCTCTTTATATTCCAGCTACTCATCTCTGCCATTTCAGCTTTGCGTCTGAGTGCAAGCTGTGTTTTAAAGTGCCTGCGTGTGTCCATTTGTGCGAGGTTTGATTTAATGATTTTGCGGTTTTGTATAAGTCATCTTTCGTCATAACAGTTACATACAATATGGCTGCATAACTCACAGGTATTAAATGTCCATCTGAAGACTCGCTTAATAGCAATAATTGTTTCAGGAGGCAGTGTGGAGTGGTTTATTAAACTTTAAAGGAAGACGTTTACCATATAGCCTACATCCATGATGATGTGCGATACTGCTTTGTTGTGTTTTAGTGTAAGTCTCGCAAACAATGATGACAAATATATCCTGAGTGAGTTTGTGACCAACCTTATAGGGATGAATTGTTTACCTGTCCATTGACATGCATGATGTTTTAGTGCCCCCTACTGGACAGATATTAGGAAACCTGTACTTTCTTGGAATGGTAAAATAGGTAGTGAATGACAAAACACATTTTGTTGGTTATTTTATCACACAAATCAGCAAAAAAACAAAACAAAGTGAATTTATTCAAAATTTAATTACACATTTTTATATGTGACAGATTATGATACAAACATTACAAATTAAGGGTAATTTGTATGTTTTCATTTATTTATTGGTAAATGTTGATACATTTCTTGGAAAAATTTAATGTGAGTGATACATGGAAAAGAGTTACATTCCCATCCCCTCGGGAAATTGTCCTTTCTCATCTTCCTTCCTAATGGAGACAGTATGAATTGCTCTGACATTTATCTCACACTAACAGCATCCCTGATTCCTTACAGCTATAAAAGCCCAGCAGGTAAAGTTTATGTGAATGTCTTAAGTGTATTACAAAGCATCTTTACAAATTGCATTAGTGAGTCATTGCCTTCTCTCTGTTTTCAAACTGTCTTGATCCTCTGTGCTGGTGATAAACACTATATAGTATACTTCCAGTTTCATCACTTGACAACGTGCAGTATGTGTTAAGAAAAGAAACGAAGAAGAAGAAAATGATGAGGAGATTAAAACTGTAAGGGCAGTGGAAATGCACCACCAGAACAAAAGAATATTGAATGAATAAATAAATTTTAAAAACTCCACTTTTTTCAACTATTTTTCATTTGCTGTTCTTGCGTCACTGTTTTTTTTTTTTTTTTTTTTAAATAAATGTAAAACAAATTAATGAGATTTATGCAAAGTAAAATAAATGTAGGTCAAGATATTGTCTCTGAAAACAAGTCTTAATACCTTGTATCACATTTTGATAGATTGAAGATAAAATTTTAATACATTTTTTAAAATGATCTTTTTAAGGATGATTTGATATTTTCACAGGAAAATGTCAAGTACTGTAAATGATTTTTGGAAGTATTTTATTCCCTTATAGGTTTAAGTGGTTTATGTTTTCAAGTGTTTTGCAGAGCAAAAAAAAATTGCTATCTGACAAAGCATTCCGTCTTTGACTTTTGTGCTTCTGTCGGTCCTGTGTAAAACCTGTGTGTGTGTGTGATGCGATGCTCTCTCTTCCTTGCACCGTGTGCCCCTTAAAATGTGAGTGTGGCCCATAGGAGCCACCATGGGAGTTCTGACGAGCATGCTTTGATAGTGTGTCAGAGCAAATTAGCTTCTGTGTGGAGGTGCCTTGGCACACAAAGCCGCTTCCACTCCTGCCATCACCCTGCATATGTGCACAAGATTATAATTAATAAGCAGGCCCGTCAATCACACTTTAATAATAATAATTTAGCATTTAGGGGGCAGAGTGAGGTTATTGGCATCTGTGCCTTTGATGTGGAATATGGGCTGGCTAATAGGAAGGCAGTGAGGCAGAGAGGAAGGGAGAGAGGGATGGAGGGACAGTACTCGACCCATTCAGTTTAAAATCGGCATGGAACGGAAGTTGTGATAGTCTTTCTACCCTATTGTGATGTATATATCCAAGTGAAACAAATTCTTGAACAAGAAAAAATGTAGGGATTAACTTTTTGTCCATCAGGAATTGATTAGCTCTTTGAATCGTTGTGGTTTTCTATTGCTACAATGCGACCTCATGTGAGCAACAGGTTATCCCGCTCTTGCACTAGTGAACACGTCATTAGAGAAGAGAACAGATGCTGTTGTAAATATTGGAGGATTATATAATATATGCTGCAATATTCCACTCCAAAAAAACAAACAAAAAACGAACAAAAAAAAGAACAGTTCATTTTGGTCCAAGATGACTTTGACCCATTTCGGACACTTACAACTGGGTTTTAAAGATTGAAGATTGCCTGATTTGTTATGAAATAGTCGGTGATGATTTCTGGTACACCAGCAGGTGGCAACAAGCCGAATGATTTGAATCATTTGTTCGCTTCACTGCTATTAGGCTTGTTCAAGATGAACTACACTAGCCTGCCACCGGCTGGCGAGATCTGCTGGTTGCAGGTGGGGGGAGGATTACAGAGAAGGCCGTCAGGTCGTACACTTCGTGCTTTCTGTATTGTGCTGAACCAATGTCATTCATGGCAGACTTTGCAATTTTTGCACTGATTGTAGCCAAAGAAGTGGATGCTATTGAAATAAGAATATATATTTACTAGATGGCATAATCTTAATTTTTTTTTAATGTTTTGTGTGTTTTGTTTGAATTCCAGATATTCAATATCAAAACTGGTTAAATACAGGAAAAACTAAGAAAAAACATGTCATCTTTGTCATCACATAATCTGACCAGTGAGAATAAAGTGTGTCGTCATCAAGGCTTTCGCAGCCGATTTTGAGCAACTGCAGCGCCTGACCTAGGCGGCTGGTCTCGTTTTGCTCTCACAGTACTTTGATGGCACATGTGATCGTAAGGCGGCTAGAGCGCCGGTCAAAGTCAGACAAATTTTCTAACCAGAATGCATTGCTTTTGTCAGGTGACAGACGATCTTTGCGGCACCGCATGAAGTCGAACAAGCCTATTCATAAATCCTCTCCCGTGGCTTCATTGGATAGTAAAGTGTAGTAGTAGGTCATCTGGCTACTACTGTGAATTCGGACATACTTATTTTGTCACACAAGTGATCAGTGAATAATTTGAATCATTCACTCAACCGATTTGCTGATTTCATTCAAAAACATTTAGTGATTCATTCAGAAACTCTGTTGTGCCGAATTAGACTTGGGCCTATAAAGGTGTCATATTAAATATGCACTGCACTATATTACACTGTTTTTAGTCATGTGACTGATACACAAAAACATCTCTAGAACTGCAGCAAAGGCAAAAGAAGAAAAATAAATGTTGTACATTCCTATAAGGTTGTGACATATGTGTTTGAATAGATTTGTGTACTACTGATAATCTCTTGAAAGCTACTGTTTTGGTGTCAAATAATTTATTCTGTATAAGCTTATATGCATATATTAATATGCAGAGGCAGCAACAAAGTTACCATCTGTAGGGTGATTTCTCTTTGGTACTATAAACATTACTTGCATTACATTATTAGCCTACATTATCATGTTTGTTTGTTTGTTTGAAGAACATCTGACCACTCCCACATATCAACATTAGCTTAACTAATGACGTGCATTAACTGTTTGTCCAACTGATCATGGCAGATATGGGAACCACTTGTTTGAAAACAATAATTTTTGCAATTCTGTTTAGTAAACCCAGTGATGCAGAAATGACTTAAATACAGAATGAGCTCTCATACAGTTGTGTATCAGTGTAGTATAATGAACAATCAGGCTATGTAGCTGTCCCTCTCTCTCATTCTCTCTCTCACTCATTCACTGAGGTGACCATATTGCCATGGCCCTGTTCCACCGTCCCTTATTACTCAGACACATCTGCTAATTGCAATCAAAATAACAAAACAACATATGTCAACACCCCAGAGACCACAGCACTGGTGTCCTGCAGTCACTGAAATGAAGAGTGATGGTTGACAAATGAGCGCTTGATTGGTTACATAAATTACTTTCAGTAGACGGAGCATCTCACCAGGCACTGCAAGCAAACGCTCATCATTAAACTATGGATGGGGAGTGCTGGAGAGAGAGGGCCAGGTGAAGAGAAAAAGAGTGGCAGAGACAGATGAAAGAATAAGAGATATGATATTGATATTGATACTTACTGGATGATGGTTAGGCTATATTTGCAAAATACTCTTACAGTAAGATGCATAATTTTCTTTCTTATTCAAGGAATCAATTCAGTTGTTCGTCTAGCTTAAAATAGTTCTATTTCCCTGGTTGCATGTGTATATGTGGATGTGTGTCCCATTCATGAATGTTTTGTAGTTTATATGGTGTTTCAAAGAAAAAATACTAATGTCAAGAATTTGGTGAGCCTAAGTATTTTTAAGATATATTTTAATGTTTACCAATAGAGGGCAGTAATCAGATGTATACTTCAATGCAGTGCAGTATAATGTGGCCATATAATAGATGAATATTTGTCCATATGATGAGATAAAATGATGTGCTTTTCTGATTCTGAAACTCTTATAAACTAAAGTCAGTGTGGAGATAGTCTCAATTTTTAATTTTGTTTATTTGTGAGCTCAGCTTTCACGAATGCTCTATGATCTCAAAAACTGTCAGCAGGGGGCAGACGTGTCTCAGATGTCTGATGTTGTGAGCCACACTTTTTAGCAAGTTAAAGAATAGCAATAGCGCTTTCGTATATATTCTTTACTATACTCTTTCTAAATGGCTTCATCTCTTTTAGTTTCTTGTGAAGTTTCGCTGTCCTTTATTTAAAAGCTTAAATGGTAAACTGTTAGCAGCCCTTCAGGATTTGCCTGCAGTAAAAGTTATTTCTTGTGTTTCTTGCCTTTTTAGACTGTTCAAAGAGCCTTTGCCATGTCTTTATTAGAAATTCTTGTTGATAAAATCAAACTGACTGACAGTAGCTGCTTATTGTACTTCAATAAATAATTATATTGGTTGGGATAATAATCTTAATAGTGATCTTGCGGAGAGGATGGGCTGTCAGGCTTGTAGGCACAGAGATTCACAGACCTGACAGAACTAGCACAACTCTGAGGAGACAGAGACACAGAGAGAGAGAGAGAGAGAGAGAGAAAAGCAACTTTGAGGATGAAGAGATTTTAGGAAAAGAGTAGTGAAAGTGCATGTAGGGTACTTAGTGTTTTTTAGAACATAAATTCAATTATGAGTGGAAAAGTTTTCTTTTAAAAGAGGAGAGGCAGACCAATGAGATGGAGAGAGTGTACAAAGAACATAATATGAAAGCATGACATGTTTAAATATTCTCATATGATAAATGAGAAATACATGGTTGCAATCTGCACAAGTAAAAATATTAAAAATGTATATTGAACACAGATAGAGGATAGGAGCAGAAATATGAGCAGGATTGTACTGCTTTCATGGTCAGATCACATTAGAGGCCTGATATGATTTCATTTTGTCTCCTTTCCTTCATCCCCCTTTTTTCCACAAGTTACACATGCTGACCTCCCATTATTTTTCTATACTCCAAGAACTCTTCTCAAATTGGCTGTCTTCAATAATTTGTGATGGTCGATAATCCATTTTTATGTACAGTAAAATGTTACCATTTGAAACAATTTGAAACTTACAATATTTAAAAATAAATGCATAAAATGTCCCTACAGATATAACTAAAATAAGTGTC
Organism: Chanodichthys erythropterus; assembly: GCF_024489055.1. Taxonomy (NCBI): domain Eukaryota; kingdom Metazoa; phylum Chordata; class Actinopteri; order Cypriniformes; family Xenocyprididae; genus Chanodichthys; species Chanodichthys erythropterus. The sequence continues at coordinate 16,934,665 of NC_090225.1, forward strand.
CTGAAATCACACCTGTCTCTTTAACAGCTCTATGCCTGTAAACTAGAGGTGTGCACGAATAGTCAAATATTTGATCTGTAATTATTATTCGAAAAATTAAAATACTATTGGAATTTTACTATGTTGCTTTGCTGGCCATAAATGCAGTGAATCGATTATAAATCCCATGCACTGCACAAAACTCACAGTTATAACTAAATGCACTGGGTGGCGCTGTGGAGCGTGTTAACAATAATGTATCATATTAATTTGAAACAGCAACCTAGAATATTTGTTACAAGCATTGATTAAAATAATGATGACAATAATCAAAAAAAAAAACAAACAAACCCTGACTTAAATTCTGGACCTTTGGCAGTGAGGGGGGGTTTGCTCGAACCACCCGAACCCCCCCTGCCTACGGGCACTGTACTCACATGAACTGATTTTAATATGTTTTAGTACATTAATGGATCTTGAGAGAAGAAATGTCATTGCTGGCTATGGAGGCCTCACTGAGCCATCGGATTTCAACAAAAATATCTTAATTTGTGTTCCGAAGATTAACGAAGGTTGTGGAATGGCATGAGGGTGAGTAATAAATTACATTATTTTAATTTTTGGGTGAACTAACCCTTTAAATATTATAACGCAATACACACACACACACACACACACACACACACACACACACACACACACACACACACACACACACACACACACACACACACACAAAATAAAGTAAAATGTTTCAAACAGATTAAAATGCAAAAGAATTAATGAACAACAGATAACACTTTACAATAAGGTCTCATTATTTAACTTTAGTTAATGCATTAACTTAGATTAAGAATGAGCAATAGCTACATTTGTTACAGAAGGTATTATTTTTTTTAATGTTAGTTAAAAAATACAACTGATCATTGTTAGTTTTAGCTCAGGTCCATTAAATAATAGTTACAACTTTTGATGTTAGTAATGTTATTAAGCATTAACATTAAGAAATTTACATTAACTAAGATTAATAAATTCCTTATAAATATTTTTCATTGTTAGTTTGGTAATAATGAATTAACATGTTAATTAATGAAGCCTTATGTCACTAAGTTTTACTGAACAATAGCCTAACAAATAATCAGAACATTTTCAATCATTAAAGGGCATGTTGTAGGGCAGATTAAAATATATAAATGTTTAAGTTTGAAAATAAATAGCCTATTAAGGCTTTAAGTATTAAGTATTTGGTGCTGTGATGAACAATATTGCAAAACAAAAAACTGAATGGCTGTTTGAAGCATTTTAAATACTGTTCAGTAGTGCAGCTGCTTTGTTTCCAGGGTAACTGCTGCATTTCTGCTAATTTTACGTGCATTTGTGCATTTTATAATACGGTTGATGGGGAAAGTATTCTTAAAATGTATTACAAAAATTTTGTAATTTGTAATAAATAAATATTCATGGTATTTTGAAGTGCCCGTGATAACAATATTGTGCATATTCATTATCGTATTACAAAATATCGACACATGTCTAAAATGTATGTAGCCTACATTCTGTACAATAATTGGCAGAGTCTGCTTAATTAGCGTTTTTTTTTTCCGTTCGCTCTGCTTGATCTTAAATGCTTTTGTTTTTTTATATTTTTTGTTTACACATATGTTTTCTGCTTAAAGAACGTAAGCTTGTTGTGTATATTGCCTAATTGTAAGCTTGTTCAGAAATGGTGTCAAAAACTTGATAATTAAAAAATAATGTCTTTCTCATTAAACGTCATTTAAATAAATGAATATTCAAATATTTGTTTTTTTATGAGCCCAACTATTTGAAATTTTGAATACAATATTTTGGAAAAATGCCCATCCCTACTGTAAACGGCAAAAAAATGGGGTCAGGGGAATGGTACACACTTTCTTGATAATCAGAAACCCTTTCTGCCTTTGTTTTTTTTTTACTTTCACAACTCATCTTCTGCTGCTCAGCTTGTTCTTGGACAAGGCATATAGGGTGTTTTTGTAGTTTAGGATAATTCCCTGTGGCTTGATATGAATGATAGGAAACACCGTCTCTTATGGTGATGTGATACTAAAGTGCCTAATAGTCCCAAGGCAGCGGTCTGGTAATTGATGACCCCTGTAATGTTTTCCCAGTTGCAGTACTCAAGCTAAATGGATTATCTTTGTCTGTTGAAGTGTCTGTCATTGAGTTCAATAGCTCTGGCCTATTTCTGCTGGACATTTTGAAACATTTGAGCTCTCTATTCATGCAGCAGTCTCCTAGGCCATGGCTTTATGATACAGGTACACAAAGCAACACAAAGCATCCTGTGCAGATTTAAACACTGTGCTTCAGCAAAAATCCTTGTTCCACTCCAGCAGTTAAGTGTGTGACTGCAGAAGAGCTAAATCTATGTTATCCTTTGTTTGAATGTAATATTTAAAATATGTCATGTCTGAGCATTTGGATCTGTTCTGCATGTCCCAGTCCCTTTCCTCCCTGCATTCCTGTCACTCTATACTCATAACTCAAAACATTATGTAAATAGAAATTATAATTATGTATGATAAATGGCATGAAAGGTGTTTTATCTTAAAGGTGTTATCTTAGTTTATCTTAGTTCACCCAAAAATTAAAATTCTGTCATTAATTACTCACCCTCATGTCGTTCCACATGAAGACCTTCATTAATTTTTGGAACACAAATTAATATATTTTTGATGAAATCCGAGAGGTTTTTGTTTTGTTTTTGTGAACAAAAAGTATTTTCGTCGCTACATAAATTTAAGGTTGAACCACTGCACTGCAGTCACGTTGACTATTTTAACGATGTCTTTAGTAGCCTAGTAAGCCTACCTTTCTGGACCTTGAAAGTGGTGGTTAAATTGCTGTCTATGGTGTCTGTTTCATCAAAAATATCTTAATTTGTGTTCCAAAGATAAACAAAGGGCTTACAGTGTGGACAGATTTCCATTTTTGGGTGAACTAACCCTTTAATACTACTACAAAACTATAACTTGATTTACTGCACCGCAAAAAGCCTATTCTTAATGAGGAATTTGTCTGATTTTCACAGTGGTGTAATGTAACGAAGTAATAATACTTTGTTACAGTACTTAAGTATTTTTTGGGAGAATCTGTAGGCTACATTACTTACATCAACTTTTACTTTTACTCCACTACATTTCCTAAATAAATTGTATGCTTTTACTCCGATACATTTTCCCAAAGCATTTTCGTTACTTACTACTAAATAAAGTCGGAAGAACACAGACTGCAAGCAAGCATGTGCAAACAATGGACTATATGCACGGAGCGTTCTTTAGAACTTCCGCATTAATATAAGCCAGCTCGAAAACTTCCAGTGAGATGTCATTTGCTGGTGTGTTGAGCATCAGTAGTGTAATACTTAGTTTATAATCAGAATATAGTCACTTAAATAGTGTGGCATAGCATTAATTTAGTTATTCAAACGCAAGACAGCATAAAAAATAAATAAATAAAGACGTACCTCAATGTTCCTCCTCGGCTAAATTCAATTCGACCATTAGTTTTCAAACTTTTATGTGGAAAAAAATCTTCAAAAATTAAATATTTATTGTGCACTTTAGTTAGATTAATTAAATAAATGTGTGTTTTCACAAGTGTGCTGAAATCATTGATCTTGCACTGCACTGACTGACAGCTGCTGTGATTACAAAGGGAGAGCACGGTGCTTGCTTTCTGTGTAATTCACAATAAAAGTTATTGTTTTTCATAAGATTTTGTGAGTATTTCATACTTCACATTGACAAAATGTATTTTAAACCTAGTTATTTTTTTAATGTTTAATATTTAGTCAAAAACGAAGTGAAAAACGTTTAGAGGAAATGGCTGATATGTGCGCAAATAAATGCTAATTACTGTCTTTTTTATTTTTAGATAAGTGTTTTCTATCAAATGTTAAATTTCCTATATTTTTAAACGTTCGGTTTTACAATGGGGACAATCTCAGAAGGATGAACAAATAATGTTTGTGGTCATCACATTAAAAATAACATTTGAAGTGCTGGGAAAAAATGTGTGTGCGTGTCTAATTACAGACAAGGCATTTTTAAACAGTCCCAATAGCTTCGTCTTTATTGCAATCAATAAAACTGGTTTATTGGCAAATTAGGTAAATGTGATAACTACATTAAAATATAAATACAACATTAAAAAGTCAACCATAGATGGTTTTCTGTCGATGTACAACGACTACAGAATGAACAGCTCAGTTCACCGGAAGTGCTCGAGCTGGCTTAACTACAACCAGGAAGTAACCCGTGCATATAGTCCATTGATCGCACAACCGCGGTTGATTTCATTTTCCGGGCTGCGTCCGTTGCTGGAGCGGCTGAGAAGAGTGCGCTGTCATTACGAGACATTATGAGCGGCCTCTAGAGGCGAAATAAAAACTATTCCTGATGTCTCCTATAGTTTGTTTTGACACGTGATGTGAGGCTGCACGCTGCACAGAGCTGGTCACTTCAAAAACGATTTAAAACGGACAACAAAACGGTATGTTATACAGTGTACACTACAGTACATGTTCTCATATCACTATAAAGTAATTAGTTTGTTGACTAGATGCTGCATTAGTGGAGAACAGTATGTTTGCCGTTTAGGCTGAGAGGACGCTAACATTAAAGGATTAGTCCACTTTTAAATAAACTTTTCCTGATAATTTACTCACCCCCATGTCATCCAAGATGTTCATATCTTTCTTTCTTCAGTCGAAAAGAAATGAAGGTTTTTGTTGAAAACATTCCAGGATTATTCTCCTTAAAGTAGACTTCAATGGGCACCAAACAGTTGAAGGTCAAAATTAGTTTCACTGCAGCTTCAAAGAGCTCTACATGATCCCAGATGAGAAATAACGGTCTTATCTAGTGAAACCATCGCTCATTTTATGAAAAAAATTGAAAATCTTATAAGTTTTAGCCATAAATGCTCATCTTGAACTAGCTCTCTTCTTCTTATCCTCCTCTATTTGAATTCCAGCAGTGTAGACAATGCTAAGCGTATTACTGCCCTCCACAGGTCAAAGTTTTGAACTAATTTTTATATGCAATATGCTAGTTCAATAGTATATAACAATTAGTTCAAACTTTGACCTGTGGAGGGCCTTTGTGTGTAAAGATGGTAATTTTTAAGAATGACTGTTTGGATTTATATGACATAGTAACATTTTACAATAAGAGTACATTTGTAACATTAAATAAGGTTAATAAAAGTATTGTTCATTTTTAATTTCAACATTTACATTTTAACATTTTAAAGTTGACTCTTACATTAGTTATAATGCACTATGAATTAACATGAACAATCAATGTATAATTAATATATTAGTATTTTTATGTATAAAAATTACAATGAACATTTAGCCATTTTTTATTTAAAGAAACAAAATGTAAGAGAGTTAAAACTGAACACAATACTGTGTATAGAACAATTTTTAATAATATTTATTTGCTCCTTTTGTATTTTACATTTACTTGTACTTTTACTTTCAATACTTAAGTATGTTTAATATATATAAAAAAAAAAACTTTTCGTACTTAAGTACAAAAAATATTACATACTTTAAAACTTGTACTCAAGTAACATTCTAAACAGCAACTTTAACTTCTACCAAAGTCATTTTCTGGTAAGATATCTATACTTTTACTCAAGTATGGTTTTCGATTACTTTATACACCACTGAATTTTCATTTAATATTTATTTTATTTAGTTGATTTGATCTGACTGCAGAGGCAGATTTTTTTTTAAACTTTTTTAAAATATATATATAAAAAGTTGAGACAAATGTCAGTGCAGTACAAGAAAATATTCTTATTCAAGATTCATCCTGTCAAAACAAGCCTAAATATCTTATGCAGTGTTGCTTCTAAAGTAGGTTTAAAGATTTTTAGATATTTTGCTGGAAAGGGGCTTCGTGACTGTTAAGTCATGAAAGACTAATTAAAAACTCATTCAAACATTTTTGCATTAGATTTATATGCACTAAATTTACATTGAAACTAGATTTATCTGTATATTTAATTGCTGCCACAATAGGGTGTTGTGGGTGGTTGCCAAGGTGTTGCTATGCTGTTTTAAATTGTTCATAGGCATTTCTAGGTGATTGCAAGTTGATGGTCATTTTTTCCCCCACAATTAATAATCATATGTCTGAACACTTAAAGTAATAGCAGATTCTATTACTTTAAGTGGTCAGAAAACCACATAATGTGAAGTAGTTAGTATTTGGTGCAGTTCATTCTGTCATTTTGTTCTCTTGTATATATTTTGTACGTGCATGTCTTTGAAGTTATTCACGCATAAGCATGAATCTGTAAGTGTATGCGTTTTGTTGTGTGTCAAGGATAATTGGATCGTTCAGGGGAATGGACAAGGTGATGGACGGCAGTTTAACAAGACTAAGATTGCACAAGATGGGATTTCAAAGAGCAGAGAATCTATAGCTGCAGGAGTTAAGACAGAGCTGGTCACGGGCTGCCAGCAAGAGCTTGGCACTTAGCCCATCTCCTCTATTAGAGGAAGAGTGGCTTACAGCTACAAAACTGAGAGGATGTGCTATTTCTCACTTCAACAGAAAGAGACCACAGAGCGCTGAGATAAGCCACAATCAGATGAAGCACAGACCAGAGGAGACATTTCAAAGTGTCTACCTAAGGAATCCATCCAGTTCTTTACATTTATGTGCATGCCTGATGACCACCGTTTAGGATAATTAGGAATGAGGTTTTGTGATGTATTATTTTAATCTTCTAAGAAAATGTTAACTAATAGACTTGACTGAGGCAATTAGCAGAGCTTGTGTTGCTGTCAGAATGTTGAATCATTTACTGCTGTATGTCTGTGGAAAAAGGAGACAGGAAGTTATGGTGGGATATAACAAATATGTGTTGGAAATAAAATAGCATGTCAAGTGAGAAAATAGTTTAAATTGTTTTATACACTGCTGCTTTCGAATCCCACAATGTTAACCTTTGGATTGATATGTCTGGATCACTGTCTGAAATGTGAAATTATTCCAGAAAAGTTCAATATATCATATTAATTTGTTTGGTCATTTGTCCTTTTGTCTACATTTTGAGTACATTTGCACGCCCTTGTCAATGTTAATAATATAGGGGGGGACATATTATCAGATGAAAATCTCTGAGATTCAATTTATAGTATTATTTTATTATAATATTAGAATTAAGTGAACACACTATAAGAGTGCATTTTAAGTCATTTAAGTATACTTCATTTTGAGCAGATGGTGACTTTTATACCATATACTAAGTTGCTACATATGTAAATGAAATATTGTTTTAATTTATACTCCATGTAATACTTAAAAATATGCTAACTCATTAATTGATGGTTTAACTTTGACTCTTTGTTTCCAACATCCTGGTAATTGTCTTACCAACTAATTAAATGTAAATAATTAAGCTACTGTATAATTTATATTTTTGAATATAAATATTTTTTATTTTGAAATTCATCCCTAAATTAAAACAAAAGAATATTCATTAAGATTTTGAACATTAATTCATTTGTTAGATTTAAAAAGGTACTGAAATTTACATTGTTTTTATATCGGCTATTTATGTTTTTATTTGTTTGTTTGGATCATTAACACTAATTTATTGAGGTTTCTAGATTTTTGGGTACTTGCGTTTATTATGGCGTGTGTGTGGTTTAACAGTAAGAACAGTAGATGGCAGCATGGCTTACGGTTAGGAAAGCTGTAAATTCCTCATCCATGATCCTTGTTCCTCTATCAAATGGTAAGATTCCCCAGGGGTACATGGGAATTGCAAAGTATGATGTCATCTGAATGGTGAATGAAAAAAGCTGGATTTCTATTCTATTTATTCCAGCACAATTCTGCATGAAATCAATGAGAAAGATCCATAGAAATGTAATAACATTATGGAGTATGAGCATGCATTTTATCGTTTGATTGTGTTATTCTTCCTTTTCTTGCAGAAATGAATAAAAAATGGTTTAAAAAAGCAATATGTAATTGAATCAGAAGGACATAATTGATATGTGGGATGATGGAATGATTCAATAATGTTGGCCGCAGGGTGGGCTGACCAATTTCTTATACAGCCAGGAGAGTTGGACGCAGACTTTTATGGCATTGCTCGGCTTTAAGCCATCATAAATAAGCAGTTTCATTCCCTTTAAGCTTTCAATGTGATTGATTTCACCAGTGCTTCATTTGTCATTTTAAAGTAGAACACAGGGTACAATTCTGAGAACTTTAGTATCAATTACAAAAACAAGTAGTGACTGGACCATTTTTTCTTCCATAAATAAGGAAAATAATTTGTATGCATTTACAAATATCAGGACTGTGTAAATCTTGAGTGCTTTATTGGACTGAATATTTTTATTTATTTATTTCAATCTAACTACAGACAAGGATGGGAATATAAGGTCGACTGTCAACAATGTGCTCGTTTCAGGGTGGACAAGGAGTTGGAGAAAAAGCCAAGGGCAAAAATCTAATACATCTCAAAACTCTTATTTTCAGGTCAAGAGCAGCAAATCCTAGACCTGTTCTTGCAATGTTTATATCATCTGTGGGGTGGATCCAGCTTGGAATGTCTGTTTTAGGGCAGGGTGGAAGAAAGTAAGCCATCAGCTGTGGAGTGATGGACCATTATCCCAGATCAAACATGGCTCAGCAGGAATGGCACTAGAAAACACACTAAGCCTGCTATATTAGGTAAATGCATGCTTGACATTAAATACAGGCTTATGGTATATTGAAATGCCCACATAATGATAAAAGACATAACATTATATGCACATTAAACCGTTCTCATGGTAAAATCAAACAGCAACAACAGCACTATGATAAAAGACACCAGTTACACCAATAAAGTGGTTTCTGCAGGTTACATCGATTCAATGTGCTAGTAGGTGGCAACAAGATTGAATCATTGAATCATTAACTCAATCGATTCATTCAAAACACTGATTCATTCAGCTACGCTACTACCGTGTTGTATTGCTCAGTGACTTGACACAGTGTAACAGTCAGGTTCCGGAAGTAAAAACTCCATTAATTTTCTCCATAGGGAAAAAGATTTTTAACAATAACTTATTAACCTTTAAAGACAGACCAACTGTGATCTCCTAAACGATGGTATTTGCTTTTACTGAAGACATCCGTTCACATTATTTCAGGTTTCATGTTTAACAGGGGAATTTGTGGTGAAAACTACATTACCCATGATGCTGTAAAGAGAATTCCACCAATCATAGAGTTATGACAAGCATGGCAAAAGAGCTCTGCAGGGAACACCCACTACCATGAAGCACTGTGAATCAGTTCACATTATTTCTGTCATGACAACTCTCAAGAGTGTTTGGCATGGTAAATGGCATGGTAAATATGTCAATATGTTTGGTCTTGGCAGAATAAATATACTTTTATTGCTGCTGCTTTTTTTGCTGCTGCAGAGCAAGTAAGACATGCTACTGCTGTACAATACAGCGTACATGAATTACCCGTAGCAGATCTATACAGGTGAAGCTGGGGAGTAGCAAACTCATTGGCTACTGATACTGCAGGAACCAATCATCTGTGTCCTATAGATAATGAAGTGATTGCGAGCAGGTTGAGTTAAAGGATCTATTAGCCTGCCCATTAGAGTTTAATGCCAGAACTTTGTATTACAACTTATCGAAATTATATCTGATTTTTAGTTTGATTGTAATTTTCAGTGCTTGATGGGATTGTAGTTCTCTCCCTCAGTATAGCCTTCAAGTACACAGTTTTGTACCTTTGTCTTTTTGTCCAATTTTCTAATACTTTTTGCTTCAAACCAATATTGTAATGTTGTGATTCAACTTGTAGCTGTTTGGTTTGGTTCATGGCATATAACTCTTTAATGAAGACTTTAAAAATGGGGAAAAACATTAATGGAACCAAGGCTGCTGAAAAAGTGGGCAGGCACTGTTGCATTCTATTCTGATGTGGCTTTGTTTGGAATAATTTTCATTGCTGGAGCAAAACTGGCAATATTGTGTGATTCTCAATATTACCTTTTTTGAACTGCAATATCACTCTCGCAATTTTAATATTACTTTAACCCCTTATGTGGTGGGTATTTCTATATGATAGACAGGCAGAAATGCAATGACCTCGAAGACTTTGATGGATGGAAGCCTTTCCTGATGTGGCAGCCCTAAGAAGCAAGAAGTCCACTTCACATAGAATTAGAGGAAAGGGGCTTGTTAACCCCCCATTGCCAAATCCTTTACGTTAGGTACTCCTCAGAGGAGCTGGAAGACATAACCTTGACATGATATCGTCAGCAGCTCAGCATGTTCACACAGTGTAACAGGCAGAGAGTTAGTGAAGCATTGACTGCAAGGCACTGGAACAGCTGAGGTTGAATGGCATAAAATGATTTGATGTGCCTCCCTCATGCCTACAGTGCCCTGTTTTCATTCTGTCACTCATGTATGAATCTACAAGGCAGGGGCTGAGAGTAGGGTAAGCTTGAGTCTGTCATTTTCCAAGTGTCTCTTGCCCTTGTACTCTATTAGTTTATCAACGAGTCTCTTATGGAGTGGTAATCGTTACCAGCATATTGAAGTGATTTCTTTAGACTCAGTGCGAGAGATCGATTCTGTTTATCATTCCTCCCTGCCTACTCCTCCATCTTAGAGTGTATAACCTATGTTATGGAGACAAAATGTCCCCACAAACATGGCAATATCCAAAATCCTTGACCTTGTTGTTGCCCATGAGGTAAACAGCTTATAAATCATACTGTTGTTTTTTCATACTATAAAAAATGCTGAAATTTTTCTGTGATGGGTAGGTTTAGGGTTAGAGTTAAGGTTAGGGTATATAAAAATCATTATGTCTGTGGAATGCCCCAATAAAGTGTGTGTGTGTGCATGTGTGTGTGTGTGCACGTGCACGGGTGAGCCTCATTCACTAAACGTGTGCGCACAAATTTCTGCATGAAATATGTGTGTAATTGTTTTAACGAACAATGAATGAATGAGGCTCACTCGTGCACATGCACACACACTCTCACACACAAACGCCCTGGGTGGCTTTATAAACATGTTAAAGATAACATTTTATGTTAAATATATTTCATCATATGCAGTAAAATAGTGTGTAAAAGCTCGAGCTTTGAAGTTTTGCTTTAAAAACACATGTATGTTGGTTAAAGGGTTAGTTCACCCAGAAATGAAAATTCTGTCATTAATTACTCATTCTCATGTTGTTCTAAACCCATAAGACCTTCGTTCATCTTCGGAACACGGATTAAGATATTTTTGATAAAATCCGATGGCTCAGTGAGGCCTGCATTGACGGCAAGTTAATTTACACTTTCAAACGTCCAGAAAGGTACTATTTTATTTAATTTTTTTTAAATTATTTAAACAGTTCATGTGACTACAGTTGTTAAACCTTAATGTTATGAAGTGACATTTATTCAACAATATCTATGGGCGATTTCAAAACACTGCTTCATAAAGCTTAGAAGCTTTACTAATCTTTTTTTTTCGAATCAGTGGTTCAGAGTGCTTATCAAACTGCCAAAGTCACGCCCCCCAGGGATGAACCATTGAAATTTCGAAACGCATATGACTGAACGAAGCCTCGTTCCCTGAAATAACGTGACTTTGGCAGTTTGATGCATGCTCTGAACCACTGATTTGAAACAAAAGATTTGTAAAGCATTGAAGCTTCATGAAGCAGTGTTTTGAAATTGCCCATCACTAGATATTGTTGAATAAAGTCTTTTTTTTGTTTTTTGGCACACAAAAATTATTCTCGTCACTTAATAACATTAATCTTGAACCACTATAATCACATGAACTGTTTAAATATATCTTTAGTACCTTTCTGGGCATCTGAAAGTGTTAGTTAACTTGATGTCAGTGGAGGCCTCACTGAGTCATCGGATTTTATCAAAAATATCATAATTTGTGTTCCGAAGATGAACGAAGGTCTTACGGGTGTGGAACGACATGAGTGTGTGTAATTAATGACATAATTTTCATTTTTGGGTGAATTAACCCTTTAAGGGTCTGTAATCTGGGTCTATAGAAAAGGTGTTTATTGTGTTTTAACTGGTTTTGCGAATAGCAAACTTTCTTTACAGAACGTCATATGTTTGCTGAGAGTGACTAAAAGCCCTTATATGGAGATGTTTTGGGTGTGTTTTATGCAAAGTAAACAAATTACTAACAAGTTTAAGAAAAAATGAATGTGCGTACATAAATTAGACAAATTTTTTCTGAGAAATTTTTCTATGCAGATAAATACAAATAATCCACATAATTATTAGTGAATGAAACCCAGTGTCTGTGAAAAACAAGCAAATTATATGAGCATCTTGAGATGATGAGCTAATGTTTGCACTGTTTCTCACTCTCTGTCTCTTACCTTCTTATTTCCTCTGTCCTTCACGCTTATGGCTCTTTGGGTTGTAATTGGTGAGATTGTGACATGACCTCTGGTCTCCGTGGAGACGTGTCCTTCGAGACCTTTGCGTGTACATGTTGTGCAGAGGAACTTGGCTAATAAGTCATGCTACTGTATTAGTCACTGAGGCAGTAGTCTTAATGTCTTCTGGGCCCCTCTAAGCATGTCAAAACTAGCCATGTAGATGTGTTTGTATTTTTGTATTATTCATTTAATCTTTTTATGTTTGGTGATGCTAATTTGGTAATTCTCCACATGCTGTATTATCCTGTAGGCTAAGTTGTCTTGTTTTGCACATATACTGTATATGAAAAATGTGGGTTTAAAAGAAAGGGAGGGCAGAATGAAATGGTCCCATGAGTTCTCCCTCTGTGCTATAGGGAGAGAGAAGATGAGCACAGTGGATGGTTGCAGCATTCGTTTTATCTCCATGGGTTTGTGTTTCATGGAAAAAATAAATGCTTTTCTTATGTTGTCTTGAAAACTTAAAGGGTTAGTTCACCTAAAAATGAAAATTATGCCATTAATGACTCACCCTCATGTCGTTCCAAACCCGTAAGACCTCCGTTCATCTTCGGAACACGGTTTAAGATATTTTAGATTTAGTCCGACAGCTTTCTGTCCCTCCATTGAAAGTGTAGGTACGGTGCACTGTCCATGTCCAGAAAGGTAATAAAAACATCATCAAAGTAGTCCATGTGACATCAGTGGGTTAGTTAGAAGTTTTTGAAGCATCTAAAATACATTTTGGTCCAAAAATAACAAAAACTATGACTTTATTCAGCATTGTCTTCTCTTCCGGGTCTGTGTATATCCACAGTGACGCTGCTTCTTCTTCTTCTACGCCGGTTGGCATCCAGCTTATTGGTGCATTACCGCCCCCTTCTGCTCCGGACTGTGACGCGATTAGGACATCCGCGACATGCACACCTACGCACCATTTTAAAAAATATAGCAATACCAAAATACAAACAATGTAGAATAGCTTGAATACAGCGTGCATCTCCCTCAGACTGTAAACGAAGCTCGGGCGCACTACATAACACATCATCAGCGTCAATTTCATCGGTTTCATTGTGGTGAGCGCAGCCGACACAAACCATTAAACGTAAGGGAAAAAAGTTCCAAACGTGATATATCTCCCTCCAAAGGGCACTTCAGATGAAAATAATCATGGCCGCCATGTTGAAAAGTCGTTCCAAACCGTTGTGCTCAAAACTGGCCACTTCAAAGGGCCCTTTGGAATGAAGGATTTCGAAGGGTACAACTGATGGACACTTCGGGCCCCCATGATCCTTTGCACAGGGAAGTTGTTTGACGTCACAGAATGGGTACATGAGACTCAAGAGTTCGATTTTATCTGTAAAGGTATGTATTTTCTATACTGCAGTAATATTTATAGGAGTTAGATTTGGTAAATTATTATGGTCAAAACAACATTGTACTTCAACAAAAATATTTCTCCCTTTATCAGTCCATTCAAATGTTTAAAATACATGCAATATAGCCTACATGCGATAAACCTAAAATAAATAAATAAACTAACGTTAAACAAAGGGCGCAGCTTGCACAATCTAGTCCTCTTTGATTGTCTCGTTAAGATGACGCAGTAGTGCGTTCCAAAAGAAGAGTTTTTTTTTTTTTTGCCCCTACACCCTTCATACCTTCGAAGCTCTCACTCCGGAGGGTAAATCCTTTGAAGGGGTTAGGGCATAGGGATGAGGTGAGAGGTCTGAGGAAGGGTCTGCTGGCATTATACAGAATGAGAGCGGCCTCTAGAGGCAAAATAAAAACTATCACCGGCGCCTCGTGTTGTTTATAATGACACGTGATGCTGCGCGATGCACTGGGGGGAATGCTGTGGAGAGCGCTGACGCATCAGATGCACGTTTGAAACACCGACAGCGAAACGGTATGAATACTGAACACCACAGTAGCCTACGTGTTGCCATTTCATTATAAAGTAATCCGTTTGTTGATTGCATTAGCAGAGAACGAACAGCAGTATGTTTGCCGTCAAGGCTGAGAGGACGCTAATACTAGTACCTCAAGCGGTTAAAACAATGTGACAAAAACACACGAAACCCGACCTAAATGTTTAATGCCGCAATTGTTACCAACTATTTGCGTTAGTTTATATCCAGCTGGTCACTTATATGCATTCATTTGCCAGCGAAGTTGCATATTAAAAGCTAGTGACGACATGTTAACATAAACAAACCAGAAACACATTCGATTTCAGTTCTTTTTTTTATTTTTATTTTTTTGTCATCACTGCAATTCGTATTTTGTTATTTTGATTAGATAATCAAGTGTTAGAAGCGAATACATTGAGAGACTATGCATGTAATATACATATATGTAATTTTAATGCTCTAGCCTTATTTAAAGGTGCTCTAAGCGATCTTGGGTGGAGTAACTTCCTGTTGACGTTCGAAGTGTTGTCAAACAGAGGCTAGCTAGACCCTCCCTCTGTGCTTCCTGAAACAGTCATGAACGCGCATTTAAAATCATTCTTGTCGGTTATTGGCTGGAGCATGTTGATTATGTTTCGTGGTCCAGGTAGGGCTGGACAATAATTCAATATCAATATATATCGCGATATAATTTTTTTCGATAACGGTGATATGATTTTTAAACACATTTCCGGTATTCCGATATATACATTACAGCATCACTGACTTGAGGCACAGCCGTTAGAAAGAGCAGAAAGCGATTGACGTACACCACAGAGACACGCAGCCACCAGCCAGTGCTCAACAATTGTATGCTAAGATCAAACGCGAACGCGGCAAGTTTTACAAAATGAGTACACCTGATGCAAATGCGACGGAACAAGCTTCCACAACTTGATGAAAATATGTGTGCATAACTACACCGTGCTGGTTAATGTTTGGTGCAGGAGAAAGTGTGAAATAAAAACACAGATACTTTATTCTGTATGAGCTGTGTGTCACGTGGCTAGTGTTATTAAACTCATCGCGGAGCTCCGCGCTGAAACCGAGCATATGCGCGCTCCGCCTGTGTATCATAAAAACAATCGTATTTTTCATGTGTTCGTATTCAAACTCCAGTTCTGACCGCATCTCGAGCAAAATACAAACAACACACGTGCTGTGCTGAGGTAAACAGCATACGGCTTGTGTATTTGAACGCAGCTAGAGCAGGCAGAGGTGAATGAGCAGCACTTTTGTGTTATTTGAATTCTCCGCTGTAATGCGATCTCATGCGAACATATTTTCCATTTGCTGTAGATTAGCTACAGCAAAACAATCCACTTCCGAGAGAAGTGATGCTTCTTATGCAAACTACAGCGCAGTGATTGGATTAAATGAGCTTTATGTCATGAATATATATGTCGAGATTCGCTCGAAACGGTCTATGTCAGCATGTTCGACCATGCCCATACTTGGGCCGCAAGTACACGATTACGTCAGATTTTGTGATGATGCTCCGACTCAGCTTTTCAAACAGGAAGACAGAAATCGCTCTGAAAAATGCAAAAATAACTATTTTTCACTTATGAATAACATTAATGAGTAGGCTACCTTTAGTGTTTTCAATGATGTGCAGCCTATACATATCTGTTTACATCTAAAAAAAAAGTGTTTTGGGGTTTCATGACCCTTTTAAGAATAATAAAATCAGCCTACGTTATAGTTTAATGTTAACGATATTAATATTACTAAAGTGAGTGAGTCTTATGTTTATTTTTATGTTTGTATGAAGGCTAAATACAAATAAAAGCTGAACAAATGTATTTGTACTGTTTTTATTTCTAAAATATTATATAGTTTTATAGGAAGAGATTTCATAGATTTGGCAAATTCATTTTTCAGACGTTTGTAGGTACAGACATCCATTGTGGCCGTTCTTGGCAGTTTTTCTGAGGCTATTATATAGTTCATATCGATATCGGAATTATATCGTATCGACCGAAATTAAGAATTATATCGTGATATAAATTTTGGCCATATCGTCCAGCCCTAGGTCCAGGCTAAACCAGGTAGTTTTTGTTGCCGTTTTTGGAGCTTGTGGCAACTACAGAGACCACATTTTTTTTACATTGTGTTCAGGGGACAGGCAGCTAGCGGATAGTGAGGAGATGTTTGCTGTATGTGACAAAAAATGTTTTGGCCTAAAAACGCATGACATCGCTTAGAGCACCTTTAAAGATGGCCATCTTTAAGCATGACTGTTTGGATTTATATGAAAAGGTAACACTTTACAATAAGGGTGCGTTCACACTTGTCATGTTTGGTTTGATTAAAACGAACCCTGGTGCGGTTGCTTGGTTAGTGCGGTTCATTTGAACATATGTGAACGCTGCCATCCGAACCCTGGTGCGCACCAAACAAGCGGACAGAGACCGCTGAAAAGATGGGTCTTGGTCCGCTTCCAAACGAACTCTGGTGCGGTTCGAATGATATATGAACCCAACACGGACCAAAGACATGTAAACGAACCAAAACAGGAAGCCGAGACCCTAACAAGGACAGAATCCTCACGCATGTCGGTTTTTCTTGTCATAGTCGTGAGTTTGCCCATCACAGGCATCAGACGCGCGTTTCCTCACAGCAGGATTTGCGCCGCTGTTTTGACTACTTTACACATTTTATAAGCTCTTCACGAGTTCCCAGCTGGCCAAAAATCATCACATGCAGGCTACGCACACACAAGCAGCGCATTTACCTCAGCAAACAGCATTGTTTTGGATGTTCGGTAAGTTCCGTCTCAAAATAGGCAATGCGTCATAAAATCCGACCAATCACGTTGAATGTATCCCTATGCCTTAAGGTTCGGTATCTTTTGGTTCGGTGATAAAATTGCCAATCTGAACGCTAATCGGACCAGGACTAAATGTTTTTTTTTTCTTCTTAGGTCCGGACCAAATGAACCAAACGAACTGAACTACAAGTGTGAACGCACCCTAAGATTCCATTTGTAACATTAACTAAGGTTAATAAATAATGTTACTGTAGAATTATTGTTCATAGTTAGTTTGTTAATTTCAACATTTACTAATACATTTTTAAATTGAGTTTTAATTTTTATTTTATCTGTTAACCTTAATGCATGATGAACTAACATGTAGAACTTCTCACTTTAATATATTCATATTTATATATTTATTTCATTTTGCACATTTCAGTTCAGCATTGTTTCACTTAGAATGCTTGTTTTTTATTCAGTATCCATTTTAAAAACTATCCGTTGATTAATCGGTTATCGGCTAGTATGGCCCAACCTAGTTATCGGTATCTGTAAAATCCACTATCGGTCGACCTTTAATATTTACTGTAAAAGTTTTGGTAGCTTCAGCAGCTCATTTTTGTCTTTTTGACCTTTTTACAAGTGCAGGAATATGGAGTGTTTCTCATATACATAACTTTTAAAAAAGTGCCAATAGCTATCACTTTCTCACACTGGCGGACTTAAGAGGACAACCTAATAGCAAATTACTGTATTGCTGATAGCTTGCTGCCTTGGAGAACATTGGCAGTATTCTTATAATTGAGGCTGGATATATGTGGATAATGAGGCCTGAGATGTGCCTGTGGATACTGTTGTTTGTTCATATTTATATTCACTAGTTAAAAAAAAAAAACCTGAATGATGGCAGACAATACTGACCTTGCTAACCACACTGTTGTGCAGGCACTAATTTGGACTAGGATGTAAAAACAAAACAATAAGTATGTAAAATTATACATTATGTAAAATGTGTAATAATAGACAATAATAATAATAATAATAACTTTGTTTTAGGTCTACAAATAAAGAATTTATGTAAAAAAAGAAGATATATTTCAAGAATAGTTAAACTGTTCAAAACAGAATAGTATTGTTCTGAATGGCATTGCATTTACTTATTTACCACATAGTGAAACCGAACTTCTACAGCATTGAAGGCATTTGTTATCAAGCTGTTCCTGCATCTCCATCTTTTGACAAAATAAAGCAGAGAAACTCTGGGGGTTCCATATGTCTCTCTCTAGGTCTGAAGCACATCCCCAGTGTAATTAAAAGCTCTGATTAAAAATCTATCATTCTGTCAAGCACTTCTGCCTTACAAAATTAATGAGCGAGGTTTCATCATCAAAACATCACAAACAGCTCTAAAGCACTACTGAAGGCGATTAAAGTCACATTGCAGTAAAATGACTTTTTTTCTCCATCAGAACACAGATTTACTCCTCTGTTGATATAAATGCAGTCAACGTGGAATAATTTATCTACACAATCTTTATGTTTACTGAGTTATATGTGAATTTAGGTCTACAAAGAATCTAGACTGGTAGTGTGTGAATGGAGTATGTACTAGAGAAGCATTCTTTTAGTGTATTTAAGAAGGTCTCACCTCACTTCTTTAGTTTCTGATCTAGGGGTGGGCGATATGAGCTCAAATTCATATCACAATATTTTCCACTGTCAAGATGATATCTATATTAAATCGCTATGTAAAAAAATTGGAATCACATTTTAGTAGACTTTAATTAAATTACAGGTAAAATATGTATCTTATCTAGGGGTGGGAAATGGAATCCTCATGATCCGATCTGATTCCAAAATGATTCTTAATACTTTTTTTTTCTTATTAATTAATTCTTTTATTAATTCTTTTTTTTAATTATATGTGGAACTATAAACTTTTTTTAAACTTGTTTTAAAATAATTACAAGTTAAAAAATGCATGCGTGAGCGTTCTTGCATGTGAGAATTTGAAATCGAAAGCAGCCTTCTGTCAGTGAATTTCATATTTTTAATACAGTATATAAGCCCACGGCATTCCAAACAACATAAAAGATGCCTTTGTAGAGCATTAGTAAGGAAAATAAGGCAACCGGTGGGCGAGACCACAACCTGCAATCATATCATCAAGCAAAGCGTGCATTTCTCTTAGCTTTCTTATACCCTGTGCGGCGAATCCCGTGAATGTAATATGCAGACAGCTTTTCCGAACTTTCAGAGCTTCACGCTCAACTTTAGTAGGAATTATTTGAAAATGCTCGCTCTGCTCCATGCCACCCCTACTGTCTATATGCACGCTTGTTTGTTGCTGTTGTGTTTTTGAGTAGGTGGTTTGTGCTCTATTAATTTGGACTGTTACAATGCTGTCTGTGTTTGATTACTAATGCCTGTCTAGTAAGGCAATGGAAGATTGGCGAAGCTCCCCCTACAGGTTCCTTCAGTGAATCACACTGTCATAAATACTCCAAGCGCAGCGCTGGACTACAACGACTACAACGCTCACCAGCGCAGTAGTTTTGCAAATACAGTACAAGAAATCTCGATGGAAGTGGGTAATTTTCGAAATTGTCTTATAAAGTCATAATATATACACTGTTTTTGAATTACCATAAAGCATTTTGTCACTCTCGCGTGAACGTGAACATGAGGCGAGAATGTTTCGGGTCGGTGCAGCTCAACTTGCAAGTGCTGTTTTTTGGCGTAGACGTGCCAGAGGGGGTTAGTGCTCGCCTCAAACACACCACTACAAATCAATTAACCATTGTAAGGACTTAGAAAACTATTTATGAAGGTAAAAAAAAGTTACTTAGTTCTGCTTTAAAAAACAAGTAGTTTGTTGCTGCTGTTAGCTGCTCCACAGGTGCAGCCACAGCCAGCACTAGCATAGCTATCCCGCCGACTGAGCGTAGTTTCCTAAGTGGCCGTTCACACAGAACACGACTTTCCATTCCAATGCGCTACTCTTCCATTTTTTTTTTCTATGTAAACACGCTAGACGGATATGCAAAACCATTGCGCTCACGTCTTGCGTCTTTTGCAGCGTTTCGCACATGACATGCCGTTCTAAAAACGTGGCGCTCATTAAAATCAGTTCAATTTTTAAAAAACACGTTTTTTTTTTACCCATATTCCACTGGCCGCGTTTTAAATTTTTTAAAACAAAAACGCATTCAGCTGGCTTAAAACGCTTTGGTGGACACACGGCCTAAGATTGTGATGTGGTGTTCATTTCATGTTTAATTTAATTGTAAAGTCTGATTATGCATACATATGTATTGTGGTGTTAATGCTGAGCGCATGGGTGCTGTCCATTGATCAAGTCTTTCACCTTTCCACGTAAAAGGTTTTTGTCATTGTTTTGTGGTCACTTGTATTAAGCTTATATCTTTTTTTTTTTCTTTTTTTTTGGGGGGGGGGGGGGGGGGTAATTCTGTTGAATGTGGTGTGTACCATAGCTGCTTTTATTTAAAAACAAAAAATTACAATTTCTTTATGAAGTAACTGACGCCATGAATATCGATTATTTTCTTAGCACCCCCACTTATTGGTCTAGCACCCTTTAGCACCGGTAGAGAAACAATTCTGATCCCTCATTCTTTTTCTCCTTCACTCTCCTCCACTCTCTGACACACCTGCATTTTAATATGCCAAATAATGGATGGAAACAAGGGAATTACACTAGTAGCTGGTAAGGAGGCTTCAGTATTGATCTGAGGGCTCATGAAAAGGAAAAGGCCAGGCAGGGTGATCAGATAAGTGGGCTGGTTGCCCTACATGTCTCTAGTTATTTTTCCACTGCTTTCCATTCTGAGCAGTTCCTGAGCAAAAAAAAAAAAAGTACAAGCTTGGGGAGAAAATACTGCTGGAACTAGTGTATGAATGAATGAATCAACTAATTAACTTGTTACATTATTGTTATTTTTAATGGGAATTAATGTTATTTTTGTTTTCTCCTTCAGTTGACTAGAAGCTCTTTTTCAAAATAGTAGCTCTAATCTTGCTTTGCAATGCATTTATGTATTAATTTACATATTTATTAAAGTAACATTTTATTGCTGTTAAAAGTACATTACATAACATAAGATTTCTGTTTCAAATAAATGCTGCTCATCATCGAAATCCTAGTTGATAGGGTTTTTTTTTTTTTGTATTTTATAATAATAATAAATGCTTCTTGAACACCACATCAGCATATTAGATTGATTTCTGAAGGATCATATGACACACACACACACACACACACACACACACACACATATATAATATTTCTGTTATGACAACTCTCAGGGTGTTTGGCATGGATATGACAATGTTGATGCCTACTGATGAAGCTTTTTAGTCTTTACAACATAGTTATTAAAAAAAAACTTTTAAGATGCACCCTAGCTACTAGGTAGTTTACTGAAAAGTGAACTGTAATGACACTGGAATCAAACCTGTCTTTGTGATTTTGTTACCATTTTTACCCTTTAACTTGTCACAGTTATTTTATTATTTATTTTTTTTACATTGTTAATTATTTTAATTCATTGTGTTAAATTTGTAAATGCATTGTGTTAATAATGTAAATACAGATAATCAAGACATTAGGGTAGCTACAGTGAAAATAAATAAATATATATATATAAGAACATCAATAATCCCAGCTCTGTTCATGTAAATGTATTTTGTCCTAATCATGCATGTAATTCTATAATCATCAATTTAAACCAACAGTTTAAACAAAGATAGATGATTCACTACCATTATTGCCATCTTAACAATTCAGGCTACATTTATACTGCAGACACGACTGAGATGTTTCCTCCTCATAGATCTGCTCTTTCAACATATCAGCCTTGTCAGGTCTCTATAATCTAATGACATCATCAATCACCATTACTCTCAACTCAAGGCAAAGACTCTGTGCTTCAGTGAACTAGTGCTTCAAGGCTTCCCGTAAACATACAAATTAATCTATACAGGTCAGACATTTGCAGAACTGCCCATCCATACACACTTCGACCTCACAACTTCTTGTACATACTCATTTTCCCATTTAAATTACCTTTGTCATCTTTAAAACACTAATCATTTAAAATTGTTAAATTTAATCTCAGAAATATATATTTTTTGTACTAAATTCACTTTTAAAACTTTATTTTAATTTAATTATTCAGACAAAATAATATAGAATTTTAATATCAGTCATTTCAGTGTTGTTATTGTTAACTAAAATATTTATTTATATATTAAATATATAAAATATATATTTATATTTATTTTTAAATTGAAATAAAGCTGAAATATAAATAAGAGATTTAAATTTAAATAAGAAATTTAAAACTTTCATTTAAAAACTTGAAAATTAGTTGCCTTGGCATTTAACTGAAATATATAAGTTTAAGTTCTAAAATTACTAAAATTAAAACTGAAATAAAAAATAAATAAATTAGAAATAGTTAAAGCTAAAAAAAAAAAAAAAAAAAAAAAAAAAAAACTTCATCTGAATATGTACAATTACAAGCAATCCACTTTCCAATCATTTCTACATCCTGCATCTCAACATGGATTTATAGCCACAGTAAAGTAACTTATTATGGCTCAGAAAATAATAGCCAATAAAAGTTAGCAAACTTTATGTAAAGACACAGTGATGATGGAACACCTAGTGCTTCAGTGCGTGTGTGTCTGTTGCTGTATAAATCAAATGCTGGAAAGCACAGCATGAGACAGCAATTACAGAACATGCAGAGAAAGGCTGCAGGATGCTTTGCACACACACACACACACACACATACATCTATTCCCTACAAGTCTGTATTTGAACCACCTAGCTGGCATGTTGACAGTGTGGCCAAAAGCCAATCACATTATCAGTGAATTATCCCTTTATGAAACAGCTGTGCTAGCAGCCGCCCTCCACTATCCTGGGTGATAACTGCATTTAGCTCTCAAACACACTCTTTCATCTGCAGTCAGATTCCCAATGGCCTTATTCTCTTATCTGACATTTAGCTACAGTCCCTGTTCACCTCTCTAAATCAGAGAGCATTGTACAAGACAAACTGTCACAACAGGGTGTGTGCAAGAGATAAATTCATTATTTATGCACTACTGTTGACTTCCAAACACTTCCTGGGGCCATTTCACTGCAATATTTCCCACGAGTGTGTGTGTGTGTGTGTGCTTGCGTGTGTATGAGAGAGAAAGTGAGAGCATGTTATGGCTTTTGTCAATGCACTTGGGTGTGTGTGTGTGTGTGTGTGTGTGTGTGCATGTGTGCGTGTGGAGAGTGTGAGAGAAAGAGAGAGAGAGCCCTAGGCTTTGACCCTCTGATAGACAGTGTGGGTAATGAGGGCTGATGTATGTTGCGGGGTATTCTTTAATTAGGAACATTTGGATAAATGTTAAAAAAATATTTTAAGCCTCATACTGGGGTACATATCTATTGAAGACCATTTCTGCCTATTTTTATGAAAAATAAAACGGGTAATTGTGAAATAATGTAAAACAAGTAATTAATTCACACTATGATATATAAAGTCTAAATTTCAAGAAATAAAGTGAGAATTATGGGATAAAGTCACAATTATAAAACGTAAAGTTGCAATAGTGAGATAAAAAGCCATATTGTGAGACATAAGACATAGCTATAATTATATAGAAATATGAAAATTATTGTGAGATATAAAATAATAAATAAGAGAAATAGTCATAACTGTGAGATATAAATTCACAATTACTTGTAATGAGATATCAAGTCATATAGTAGAAATATAAAAATCGCAATTAAAGAAAAACAGTTGTTACCTTTTTTTTTTTTTTTTTACTCTGAGGCAGAAAGTGACTTACAAACATTGCACTTTTGAAGTTTCAATGAAATGTAGTAGTGAGACTAGTGACCGATCTTTTCATCAGTGTTGTGGCGTATATCTGAGTGAAACGGACTATTGAAAAAGAAAAAAAATGGTTGGATGGAAGCAGATCTGAATGCGAACTTTCAATCAAAGAGGGCGCAGGCGAGTCTGACGTGTCACTGGAAGGAAGATCGAATTATGACATTGATTAAAAGTTTAGACATGCACAGATGAATTGTTCACAAATATATCAATAACATGCATTTAGAAAATAGAGTGTATTTTTTTTTATTTTACACTTACATTTTTATCATCATTATCATATAAGATAAACTTTTTTTTTTCAGTAAAATATTCTCAGATCATGATTGGTCTTTACAAACCAAGCATTTATTATTGTTTTATTTATTTATTTATTTATTTTCCTATTCTGATTAAAAGCATTGACCTTTAGATTGCAAGTCTGGGAATAGAAGCAGTGTGGTGCAGCATGTTCTTTGGCCCTTAACCCTGCTCTCCATGAGCACTGATGGATCTGGGGCATGCTGTCCCTTGCCCACTCAAAACCTGTTCCCAGAATGCATCAGGCCTGCTCCCCATCCATTCCCCATGAGATATAGGCTATATATGTTCTTCCACTGACCCACAATGAATGTTTGTTAATAGAGCACTACCGATACATTAGATAATTAGCAGCAAAACACAGGCATATCAGATGTTACGGAAATGGCCAATATTCTAAAACTTCACTGATTTTTTTTTTTTGCTTCATGTAATATATTCCTCTGTAAGAGCTCAGTGCGTTTGTGAGCTTTATGTAAAATGAAGAAAAATATGTGGGATAATGCCGGTTGAGCGACTGAGAAGAGCTCCGGGGCAACATCATGAACCTCTCACACTTGTCTGAGAAGACCAATGAACCAAATAGCATGACATTCCTGTAGAACACAAATTTTAAAGCACAATTTCCCAACAGCAAAAAAGAGGGGGATGTGCAAATGAACGTATGGATCTTGTTTATGTGTGTGTGAACTTCACTGGGTCTCTTTTGTGTTACTGATTATGCATTTTACAAGCAATCTCAGCACATGCTGTATATAAATTATTATAAGCATGTCTGACTGAGAGCGAGAAATGAGCCACACATTTTCTGTCACAATTATATTACTCAATTTTCCACTTGTTCAAAATGAACATCTCATAGTTTCACAGGAATAATATGAAATAAAAATAAATGATGGGAAACAAACTGGCAGACACAGTTTTGAGGCATCAGCCACCAAGTCTGACTAATAAATCGAATTTCTTTGAATTTCTTTTGAATAAGCTAGCCAATATTTAAACATGATTAAGGTTGTTGAAACAGATGCCTTGCATCACAGGGTCATCTGCAGTTGAAAAATCTGCATTACTTCCAAGCATTTTTTTTCTCTGCTTCACTCTGTGCACAGGCTTCATAAGACAATTAACTTTCCAGCAGCTTTGTTTGCAGTGAGAACAGGATATATTGGCAAGCTTAAATGACAATACAAACTGTACATGCTAATTACAACCAGAAAAAAAAAAGCATAAAAAGACAAGGCCTCCTAGCCCTGCAAGTCTTTATGTAAGCACTGCCAAGGCTGTCTGATTCATGTACTATATAGTTTAACAGCAAAATAGCTATTTTTATCCATCACACTCGATGAATCATGCCTTCAACTCTGCAAAGGTTGCTGCAGAAAATGTATTTGAAATTCTGAAGGTGTTTAAATGAAATCAGCTAGAGCTGGGTGATATATCGAATGCGATTGTCACGCGCATTTCGTCAGTAAAGCCGGTTCCCTGATTACTGCTAAATCGCCATCACCTGCTTTCAAAAGGAGCGGCATTTAATAGACAGAGCCGTAGTTCACTGAAAAACCACGCAATATCGTGTTCATATCGCAGATGAATCGTCTTCGATAATGAACGCGATATTGCGTGGCTTTTCAGTATTGCATGCGATATATCGCCCAGCCCTAAAATCAGCCAATTTTGTTTTTTTGTCTCTTATGCTCACCAAGGGTGCATTTATTTGATGAAAACAGTAAAAATAGTAATACTGTGAAATATTATTACAATTAAAAATAACTATCCGATCCGATGGTGTGAGGACCCTATAGGAATTGCTCCGTTTATTATTGTATTTCCGCTGCTTCATCCCCCAAATGAGTCGCATTTTTGAGGGCCTAAACATGCTCAAACTCATGAAACTTTGCACACGCATCAGAAGTGGTGAAAATTTACGTCTGTTATGGGTCTCAGAATTAGGCGTGGCAATAAAATGTTGTGTTTTAAGACAAACATGCAAATTCATAAGTTAGCACCATTGCTGAGTGTTTTCTACTTAAACCTGCAGTGAAAAAAAGGAAATTCTCAAAAACGTGGTTTGAAATCACTGCTGTTTCTAACGTCACAAATTACCTTGTAACCAATCATGTCAAAGTGGGGGCGGGCTATAGCATATCATTACTATGCTGCAAAGCAGGGGAGTCTTAAGCCAGGTTATCCGGGAATATTTTCCTGTTGATATGAAAAATCGGGTACATTTATAGCGGGTAAATTATGAATGATGTATATTACGATGTTATGTTGAACTATATGCCTTTCTCCACTGACATTCTAAGTTGTTCAAAGCGTTTCTACGGGTGCTGATTTTTAGAATGCAGACTGAGGTGGCGAAATGGGAGCATGGATTGTGTAACATCAACAACAGATTATTAGCTGTTTGATAACGTAGTCAAACAAAAGGCTAATCATACTGATAACTGTTTTGTGTCCGATGTTGAGCGATACACAAAACGCATTACCAGACATCGACTTGTAGATGAGCCTATATAATTCACTCTTCCTCTTCTTCTGAATCAGTTTCTGATTCAAACATATATGGCTGAATTAAACCAGTATTTCCACTTGCCATTGTGCAGAGTTTACAGTAAATTTGACCAAGTGGATCTCTGAGCTGGTGTGATTGAGTGGAGGTGGGGCTAATTTGAAAATTCATAGATCTGCATACTTAATGAAACAAGGGTGTAGAGTAACATTCAAGCTATTTTAAGACATGAATAATTATTTTCCTTTTTTTTCCACAGGAAAAAAACTTTTAAATATGTCATTTTGGTTATCAAAGATGAGTTTTAAGGGATATAATTATTGACTCAGGGGGACTTTACCAACCCTAAACTTTTGTAAGGTAGTTAAGGAAAAAATTCTTTATTTTCTCATTTGTTGAAACAATAGGGTTCTTGACTCAATTTTAAAGAATGCTTTATGCCGGAAAGGTTCTATATATGGAAAAATGTATTAAATGATTGTATTATATTTTCATGTCTAATGGGTTATTTAACATATAAAGTATGTATATTTCATATGATAAAGTATGTTTGTGAGCTGCTTAATTCATAAAATGTAATCAAAATTAAAAATGAATTAAAATAAAATTGATTAAAGGGGACCTATAATGCCCCTTTTACAAGATGTAATATAAGTCTCTGGTGTCCCCAGACTGTGTCTGTGAATTTTCAGCTCAAAATGCCCCACAGATTATTTATTATAGCTTGTCAAATTTGCCCCTATTTAGGTGTGAGCAAAAACACACAATTTTTGTGTGTGTCCCTTCAAATGCAAATGATCTGCAGCTCCCAGCCCGCTATTCAAAAGAGGGCGGAACTTTAACAGTTCGCGCTTCGGTTCCTCAACAACAACAAAGCTGGAGAATCTGACAGACAAAATGACGATTGTCAGTAACGGTGTTCAGCCTTACATTGTTCAAACCGGAGTCGGATACTGAAGTTACAACTTTTAGAATGCAACTGGACGTTTCTGAATGATTAGTGTATAAATTTATGTAGTTGCTGTGGAGTTGATTCAACTCATTAACTAGCATGTGCTGTCATGTTAATCTTTTGTGCAAATCCAGCGTTGAATTGACCCTCGTTTGTGAAGCAGTCCGGAGTAAAATGACGGCATGGCAACAACACTCTACTACTACAGCTCTTCCTCTTCTCGAAAGCAGCCCTACATGGCCTCTCCCCCTTTGTTGCTTGTTCCCGGGGGCAGGGTTTATGCAAATTTTAGATTTAGTGATGTCACTAACCCAGGAAGAACCCCTACAAGGTTCTGTGAAGCAGCTGAGAGAGCCCTTTAAGTTTCTATATAGAACCTTTTCTTTTAAAAGTATAAAACAACTTGAATCCTACATAATACTGTCTGAATAGTGTTACCGTAATAAATAAATGACTGTAAACAGGTCAAAGCTGTGCATTTGGTAGCCCTTCCGGTGACCCATCTGTCTGTTCTTCTGTCCATGCTCTCTTTTCCTTTCTCTGCAGTTTGCTCTAGGTTATCCCTCCCTCCCTCCCTCTGCGAGTCTAAACAGTGCTTCTGTAATGAGTGAATCACAGTTAACAGGCCGGAGCTCTGGGCCCTGTGGCCATTCCAGTGACCCTTCTGTTCTCCCAACCAATCAGTGTAATCCATTGAGCAGAAATAAGGGTCAGATGCCCAGAGTAGCTGGCTTGGGGTCTTGGAGCAGGGCCTAAACCTCTCTCTGAGCATTTGGTAGGGCACAGCGTGGCCATATGTCTGCTCTGAATTTTGTGACCTGCTGCTGGGCCTGGGAGCATCCAATGACAATGTGTCTCATAGGTCAGCATGAGTCACCTCACTGGATGATGTCATTATACCCTAGAAAGTTACACAAAGTACCAGGTAAACACAGAAGTGAGAGTAACCTGCTGGACATATTTATTATGCTGAACTTAAGTCTTTTTGGACAGTTATTTAATCAATTTATTCATTCTTATTCATGTCCTTAATATAAACACCCAACAGTGATGAATTGCAAAATTTAGCCGGAAGTCTGTATCTAATATCACTCCGATAATCCCTTTGTTTGAATATGCGCTGATACAAATTAATGCTCAGGTGGATATTCTGAATAAGAATTCTGATTAATACAGGTATATTCCAGCTATTTTATTCAGGCTTAATGTGACTACAGCAATCAGGTTAAAATGTGTTGTTTACATGAGCCTACATGCAGTAACTGGAATATATCCAAATTCTCATTAAAATCAATATTCTAGTGCAGTGGTTCTCAAATGTGTCCTGGAGTACCACCAGCCCTGCACATTTTGTATGTCTCCCTTTATCTGACACACCTATTTCAGGTCTTGCAGTTTCTACTAATGAGCTCATGAGTTGAATCAAGTGTGATAGATGAGGGAGACATACAAAATGTGCAGGGCTGGTGGTACTCCAAGACAGGTTTGAGAACCACTGTTCTAGTGCATATAAATGCAGTAAATGATACATTTAGCCTCTGATTTTAAACAAACTTTGTGCAGCTGCCTCCAAAATCTAATCTCACCAAGCTGTTTTGATGCTGCAGGAACAGATGCAGCACATGGGGAAGCATGTGTGTGTTATACAAAACACATGTACACCAACTGCACAAATGAGGAAAACATGTCTGTTGACGCAATTAGAAACATGAGGCTTTAAAAATGCCAATTTCCAAAAAAAAAAAAAAAAAAAAAAAGATATAAAGGGAATGGTACATAGATTTGAACCTCTATATTTTATTCATATCTTGCATTCTCAAATTACTACAGAACACTACCATTCAAATGTCTGGGTTTTTTTTTTTTAATGAAGTTGCTTACGCTCACCAAAGGCTGCATTTATTTCATTACAATTTAAAATAATTGTTTTCTTTTTTTAATACAAAGTTCTGTCATGAAACTCTAGATGGTGCAGGCTGATAGGTCCTTAACTCAATCTGTTTGCAATCACATCTTTCTCTATAGGGCACAGCTAATTGGTTCCTGCTGTATCAGTAGCCAATAAGCTCGCTGCTCAACCTTCAAATATTGGTCAGCATTTGCTGTAGCAGTTGCAGCGCACTTTTAGAAACCCTACACCTCCCCCAGCTCCACCTGTATAGATCTGCTATGGGTAATTCATGTATGCTATTTTGTACAGCAGCAGCTTGTCTTGCTTGTGTTGTGTATGTATTGGCAGTAGCAAGTCCCATACTAGCGTAGCAGATCTATTCTGCCAAGACCAGACATACTAGGCAGGTATAGGAAAAGTGCAGTTGGGTTGCTGGCAACGGGAGGGACGTATAGCATCTTGAGAGCAGCTTGAAAACAATTACGTGCTTGGACAGAAATCATTTCCAATTAAATGAGCGGGTGGAACATTTAGAGAGGGTGCAATCCAGTAAAAATGCCAGTACAGATAAGTGTAAATAGATATGTTGAGTGCACTCTTAGAGCCGTGTCCTGTGCTGCTCCATAGAACATTAGCTATATCAACGTCTATACTGGGATAGGGTTGGTGCTTCCTGTGGACTAGTGTCATTCTGTCTAATAGCATGTCATTGACTCTTGCCAGTATTTCAGTCTAACCATGAAGAGTGCACTCAAAGACTCCCAGTATGGCCGTGTGTAGCCTCCCTCATGTCTTGATTCAAGAACAGAATTTTTGCCTTGACTGATCGCTGACATTTCACTCACTCCTGGTTTAATATGTTAATTTCTAGGCTGACCTGCTATTCAATTCCATGTGACCTTTCACAAGCCCGAGTCTTAACTGAGAGGTTTATAAGTGCCATTTATCAGATAGCACGATGGAGGCCACAGTGTAGAAGAACCCCAGAGAGCTCCTCATATTGGAAGCTGATGAACATACTCTGATGCTTGGACAGACATTTTTGAAAAACCATTGACATTTTAATTAGCACTGAACCGATGTAAAAAAAAAAAAAAAAATACAGCTTTTATAAATGTCTTTTTAATGTGTGCTGTGTGGTAGTTATGAATGCTGAGTAAGTTGAGATATGAACCAGATAGAAGGGCAGAGTCATACAGCTTACAAATTTACCCAGGACACACCAATTTATAGGAACTGAGCTCCAGCCTTTCAGCTGCTTTAGGAAAAAAACTGTTTGTCTGTGACCTTTTTTGTATTTCCTACTTTGTTCTTTGTGGATAAAAGTTGGTTGTTGTTGTTGTTGTAAAAGAGTGCAGCACCGAAATGCTCTGCTCCAAAACTTGTTTGTACTCAATGTTTTTGTGTGCTATTTGTGTTGGCGCTTATCTTTTTATCAGGCCTTTAGCTTAGCAACATGCTAATATTTGGTTTGAAAAAACATTTTAATTTGAAAGAATGGCTAATGCATCTGTTCAAACCGACACGAACATTTGAATGCCGTCAATGCGACCAGTTTTGTAGGTTGGTGACTTGGTAGTGCTCACGAACAATCTATTTTGCTAAACAACAGCGAATAGTAGTGGAAGAATCCACAACTAGCGCTCTTGTCTCTGTATTCATGTATTAGGTGCTTTTTGATAAACCATTTTGAATACAAAAATCTAAACTGCTGTTTGAAAACATGTATACTGTTTGGCTTACTTTCTTCTCTGTGACAAGCG
Source organism: Chanodichthys erythropterus (assembly GCF_024489055.1). Taxonomy (NCBI): domain Eukaryota; kingdom Metazoa; phylum Chordata; class Actinopteri; order Cypriniformes; family Xenocyprididae; genus Chanodichthys; species Chanodichthys erythropterus. The sequence continues at coordinate 16,966,183 of NC_090225.1, forward strand.
GGTTAGAAACAGAAAGTTCTGCATTGCTGAATTGTGTACCGTAGTAACCGGTGTAACTTTTGTATTTCTGCTTTTCCATATGCGCCACCTACTGTCAGAGATTGAAATTGTTTTTTCATTCAGCCTGTCTGCCGAACATTCGTGTTGGTGTGAACAGGTCTTTAGGATTCTTATTGGCTTGACAACATGCTAAATTCAAACTCTATTGACATGAATTGTTTTCTGTGTGGAATGTTATTTAGGTGGTGCGTAGAGTTCCTGCCTACAGTTATGTAGAATCCTCTCTTGTGCTATTTCTTTGTGTTCCCAACTTGTCACTCATTCAAAAGAAGAGTCCAGACAGTTACTGCACTTCCTGTTCTGTGCCTGAGGAAGATGAGAATGGTAAGGAGGAAGAGGTGATTAGGAGGCTTGTCTGAACTGGCAGCAGGTAGTTGGGGAGGTGAGGCACAATTACCCACAGAGACCGAAAATGACAACTGCTGTCATGTCTGCAGAAGCTTTCCTCTAAGCTATTCCAGGAGAGAACCACCATGAAATGTTACGTCGTCTCCTTCTCCTGTCTACCCTCCAACACTTCAGCAGGCTGTCCTGTGCAGTGTTAATTTCGTTAACGAAAACTATGACAAAAAATGTTCATTGATGACCTTTTTTTCCATGACTAAGATGAGACGATGAGAGACGACACCAATTTCATTTAACGATAACGTGACTAAAACTACACATGCAATATCGTTGACAAAAAAAGAAGAGACTGAAATGTGGCTAAAAGACTAAACACTTTACCAAAATCACTCTTTTGAAATCAGTTTTACCTCATCTTTTGCAGTCGAAACTGACTGCACCTACACAAGCCAGCATCGCTACATTAGTGCTGTTCTCGACAATATAAAGTTACCTTTGTGAAAGTGGGAATTTAGTAGTTACTAGCATAAAAAACAAATATAGACACAGACTGCATGTAGATTTAAGATTAAAACTCTCTTCGATACAAAAACATATCCTTCTGTGAGTCACTGTTTTTAATGTTGATCATATTATAGGCCTACCAGCGAGAATATATTGCCCGAATATAATATAATATCCCGAATATTGATTTTATACAACAATTCAACAAACAAAAGGGTAATATTAAGTGATGTACATTTTAAACAGTATTGTCAGTATTTTTGCTCTATTTTGCAACGAAAGCCACTGCAGCACACAAGCTGTGTTTCGTGAACGAATCTGCGGCTTTGAACGAATCGTCAATGATTCAATGATTCATTCATAAATACAGCCGCTTGCTTTGATACTGAAAGAATGAATGACTTGATGATTCACTCATAAAAACAGTGACTTACCGTCACCTACTGGCGGTTTTAATGTAATATTTAAAAGTATCACTTTGTTTTTATCATTGTATTTATTAAATTTTTTTTAAATTTTAAGGCATTATTTATGTTACAAAGGTATTAAAGGTAAAAAATGCACTGGAAAAATCTATTTAAGAAGGTTATTGTCCCTTAATGGAAAAGGTGTAACTGCAGTCTAAGTGAAAAAAGAGGCTACACAGAAGAATGTTAAGTCCCTCAGGGGGTACGACACTCTAAAATGTTTGAGAACCACTGAAAAGGTATATGAAGAATTGCACAAGTGCTACTGCAAAGTGCAATGTCAATACAGCCTGTTACCTTGATTCAAATTTTTCATAAGCTTAAATGAATTGGTCTAAAGAGAAAAATTATGACTATTTTGTCTAAAGACTACATATAAAATAGGTATCAAAATGAATGTTAGTAACTGTAGTTTATGACTAAAAGTAATGACTAAGACTTGACAAAAATGTGATGACTTTTCGTCGACTAAAACTAGACTAAAATATGAAAGACTAAAATTACTAAAATGTGACAAAGACTAAGGAGCATTTTCATCTGAAGATAAAGACTAAATCAGAAATGTCTGCCAAAATTAACACTGGTCCTGTGGCGGAAAGCCCAGACATAGGAAGATGGAGGAACCCAAACGGCCTTGAGGGTTCAAACCATTTAGGATAAAATCAAAACTGTAGATGAATAGACCAATCCATTCACTTTCAAAACTGTGGAAATACTCACATCTCAAGGACACCATATGAATAAGAATTAGTTAGAATTCCATCTACTATTCATTGCACTGCAAGGCATAATGAAGCAGTTGATCTGTGTGTAACACTTTTATCATTGATTAATTCTTGGCACATTGTCTTCTCTCTGTTTTGTACTGTGACACTAGCATAGCTGTGATTCAAAAGGAGGATTGACTCCTTCTGAACCCTAAATGGTTGGCCAGGACTGCGGAAAAGATGAAAGTATAGCTGAGCTTTTTGAGGGAGGCTGAATTTTTTATTTTTATTTTTTAAGTCCCCATGACTTTGCCCAAGTGGGTTTCTAGAAGGTTGAGGTCAGTTTTTATTATTCTTATGTCAAGTCAAGTCAAATCACCCTCATTTATATAGCGCTTTTTACAATGCAGATTGTGTCAAAGCAGCTTTACATTGATAATTGGTGTATAATTTTTCCTTTTAAAGAATAGTGTCAGTGCAGGCAGATCAAAAGCACTGTTGAATAAATGTCAAGGATACTGTTGAATATCAAATGTCAAGTCAAATTAAATTAAATTAGGGCTGCATGATTAATCGTAATTTATCACGATAACGATATCTGCTTCTCTCGATTGATTTTAAATAATCGACACGATATTGGCCCGCTCTATGAAAATGAACATAATTTGGAAATATTGGAAGTAATATTAGGAATTTCGCTGTTTTATCTATCTCTAAGGTTTTACCAGTTTTCATAATGTTGATCAGCTAGAAATGATTTTTCTTTGCTTTACGATAGTGATCGACCGATGTATCGGTTTACCGATATTTTTCCCGATATTTAAGCATTTTTCCATAATCGGGTATCGGTTTTGTAATATCGGATTCGCCGATTTACGGCGCCATCTTGTGGCCATTTTGAGACTTCCTCCGTCTGAGGAGATCAGTCAACAACAACTCAGTGCACAGGTAAAGTATATGTTCTACTTGGTTTGCTTTAATTAATCAACTTTATTTAACATAACAGACATGCACAAATGAGATCTGAGACATAAATTCCTGATATAGTTAATTTATGCAGCATGTTTCTAAACAATTGAGACGAACTCATTGAGTCACGTAGTGTAATTCGTCATGTCCTGCCCCAATAAAGACGTAACTTTACATGAATTAAATAAAACAGACGTGAATGAGTGCATGTTGAAAATAAAAGCGCTGAATTTAATTCTCTATCTGTTGTATTTGCTCACCATTAGTCTAGAAGAAAAAGTTTGTTCGTATTGCTTAGCAACTGACGGATGATCAGGAGGCTTAAAGGGATACTCCACCGTTTTTTCATATTAAACTATATTATTCCCTTAACTAAGACGAGTTGATACATACCTCTCTCTTCTCAGTGCGTGCACTAAATCGCTCTGTCTTGCGGCGAAACTTTGTTAGCACTTAGCTTAGCCCAGTTCATTCAATAGGGGCCAAGCAGAGAAGCTACCAAACACCTCCACGTTTTCCCTATTTAAATACAGTTACTCGAGTAGTGTAACTCGACCTAGGACGGTGACACAAAACAAAACGTTGCGTTTTTCTAAGCGTGTAAAATGGATAACTATATTGTATGGCGGAATACCATAGCAAGTGCTCGGGAGCACTTTGACTTGGCGCAGTAATATCTTAATTTTTAGGAAACTGTGGCACTGGCTGTCGTGTTGATGATGTCTTCACAATGGATGATCTAGTTGACTCGATCTCTGCTGATACAGGGCTGCGTTGTGGTCGTGTCAAGGCACCGGTCCTCGGTCTCATCTGGAAACGGCCCCGAATCCGGTTGACTACGGTAAACCTCAGGATAAACAGAAAGACTAATATTAGCGTAGATGCCATTCTTTTTCTGATGTAACGAGTACATCTGGTGTTATAGGAAGTTTTCCCGGTTCCGGCTGAACTAATTTATGCAGCCTAATAAGCCTTTAACGGATTTGAAAATATAAATATATAATGTGTTATGTGTATGTCAGGTTAAAGAGATGCGTTTTTAGTCTAGATTTAAACTGACAGAGTGTGTCTGCATCCCGAACAGTGCTAGGAAGGTTGTTCCACAGTTTAGGTGCCAAATAGGAGAAGGATCTACCACCTGCGGTTGATTTCGATATTCTAGGTATTATCAGCTGGCCTGAATTCTGAGATCGCAATAAACGTGAAGGACTATAATGAATTAAGAGCTCGCTTAGGTACTGGGGGGCTAAACCATTTAGTGCTTTGTAAGTAATTAACAAGATTTTAAAATCTATACGATGTTTAACAGGAAGCCAATGCAGTGACGACAGAACTGGGCTAATATGGTCATGCTTCCTAGTTCTAGTAAGAACTCTAGCTGCTGCATTTTGTACGAGCTGTAGTTTATTTATCAAGCGGGAGGAAAAACCACCCAGTAGAGCGTTACAGTAATCTAACCTTGAGGTCTTGAACGCATGAACTAACTGTTCTGCATTCTTCATTGAGAGCATATGTCGTAGTTTAGATATATTTTTAAGATGGAAGAAAGCGGTTTTACAGATGCTAGTAACATGGCCTTCAAATGAAAGATTGGTATCAAAGAGCACACCCAAGTTCCTAACTGACGACGAAGACTTAACAGAGCAGCCATCAAGTGTTAGACAATATTCTAGGTTATTACGTGAAGAAGTTTTTGGTCCAAAAATTAGAATCTCTGTTTTTTCTGAATTTAGTAGTAGGAAATTACTGGTCATCCAGTTTTTTTTATATCAGCTATGCATTCTGTTAATTTTGTGAATTGGTAAGTTTCGTCAAGGCGTGAAGAAATATAGAGCGGAGTATTATCAGCGTAACAATGAAAACTAACGCCATGCTTCCTAATGATATCTCCCAAGGGTAGCATGTACAGAGTGAAAAGCAATGGTCCTAGTACTGAGCCTTGCGGTACTCCATATTGAACTTGTGATCGATATGACATCTCTTTGTTTACTACTACAAACTGATAACGGTCAGATAAGTATGATTTGAACCATGCCAATGCAATTCCACTAATGCCAACATAATTTTCAAGTTTATTTAAGAGAATATTGTGATTGATAGTGTCAAATGCAGCACTAAGATCCAGTAACACTAATAGAGAGATACAACCACGATCTGATGATAAGAGCAAATCATTAGTAACTCTAATGAGAGCAGTCTCAGTACTATGGTACGGTCTAAATCCTGACTGGAAATCCTCACAGATATTATTTCTTTCTAAAAAGGAACATAGTTGCGATGAAACTGCCTTTTCTAGTATTTTTGACAGAAAAGTAAGATTTGAGATCGGCCTATAATTGACTAATTCTTTAGGATCTAGTTGTGGTTTTTTAATAAGAGGTTTAATAATAGCCAGCTTAAAAGTTTTTGGTACGTATCCTAATGACAAAGATGAATTAACAATATTAAGAAGGGGATCTATGACTTCTGGAAGCATCTCTTTCAATAGCTTAGTTGGTATAGGGTCTAACAAACATGTTATTGATTTGATTATTTAACAAGTTTAGACAATTATTCCTCTCCTAAAGCAGTAAATGAAATGAAATTTTCCTCAGGGATACTACAATGCAATGTCTGACACGATACTGTAGTAGACGGTTGCATGGTTATAATTTTCTCTCTAATATTATCAATCTTGCAAGTAAAGAAGTTCATAAAGTCGTTACTGTTGTGCTCTTTGGAAACATCAGAAGTTGAAGCTTTATTTCTTGTTAATTTAGCCACTGTACCAAATAAATACCTAGGGTTGTGTTTATTTTCTTCTAAGAGTTTTGAAAAATAGGCAGATCTAGCAGTTAAGGCCTTTCTGTACTCAATCATTTTCTCTCTCCACGAAATGCGAAATACTTCTAGTTTTGTTTTCTTCCAGCTACGCTCCATTTTTCTGGCTGCAGTTTTTAGGGCCTGAGTCTGCTCACTGTACCATGGCATTGGATTAAATTCCTTATTCTTTTTTAAACGCAAAGGAGCGACTGAATCTAATGTGCCAGAAAAGACAGAGGCAATAGTTTCTGTTGCAACATCAAGGTTTTCTAAGCTGTCTGGTATGCTAAGGCGATGAAACTGATCAGGAAGGTTATTTATAAAGCGATCTTTAGTGGTAGAAGTGATGGTTCTACCATATTTATGGCAGGGAGGCAGTTTAGCCTCTTTAACTAAATGTAGTATACACGAGACTAGATAATGATCTGAGATGTCGTCACTCTGCTGCAGAATTTCAACGGCGTCAATATCGATTCCATGTGACAATATTAGATCTAAAGTATGATTACGACAATGAGTGGGTCCTGACACGTGTTGTCTAACACCAATAGAATTTAGAATGTCTGTAAATGCCAATCCCAATGAGTCTTTTTTATAATCTACATGGATATTAAAATCACCAACAATAAGGACTTTATCTGCAGCTAGTACTAACTCTGATAGAAAATCAGCAAATTCTTTAATAAAGTCTGTATGGTGTCCTGGTGGCCTGTATACAGTAGCCAGCACAAATGTCAACTTACATAATATTACGTAAAGCACCATCACTTCGAAGAAATTATATTTGAAAGACTTTTGACTAATACTGTAAATATTACTATAAATTACAGCAACACCTCCCCCTTTGCCTTTCTGTCGAGGATTGTGTCAATAATCATAACCTTGAGGGCTGGACTCATTTAAAGTAGTGTAATCGTCCGGTTTTAGCCAGGTTTCTGTCAAACACAGCACATCTAGATTATTGTCTGTGATAATATCATTTACAATAAGTGCTTTTGAAGAAAGTGATCTAATATTTAACAATCCAAGCTTTATCATTTGTTTCTCATTATTATCTCGATTTTTTTTTATTTGTTGAACATGAATTAATTTTTTCCATTAAATGGGTTTGGAAGTTTTTTTTTTTTTTTATTAATTCGGGGTACAGACACAATCTCTAGGTGATAATATCTAGGTGTAAGAGTTTCTATGTGTTGGGAATTATCTGACTTCTGTAACGTGAGGCAGCTAGCAGACGGTCGGTTTAGCCTGTCTGCTTTTTAGTCGGTTTTAGTCTGTCTGCTTCCTGACCTGGGCCCCAGTTTATCATGTTTCAGCTCTAAGACTATGTGCCATATTACTAGAGAGAAGAGCAGCACCATCCCGGGAGGGATGAATACCATCTCTTTTCAACAGGTCAGGTCTGCCCCAAAAACTTTTCCAATTATCTATGAAACCTATATTATTCTGCGGACACCACTTAGACAGCCAGCCATTGAGTGATGATAATCTGCTAACTATCTCATCACTCCGACGAACAGGAAGGGGACCAGAGCAAATTACTTCTCCTGACATTGTACTTGCGAGTTCACACACCTCTTTAATGTTAATTGTAGTGATCTCCGACTGGCGAAGTCGAACATCATTTGTGCCGACGTGAATAATAATTTTAGAGTATTTACGATTAGCATTAGCCAGCAATTTTAAATTTGCTTTGATGTCAGGTGCTCTGGCTCCCGGCAAACAAGTGACTATGGTGGCTGGTGTCTCTATTTTCACGTTACGTGAAATAGAATCGCCAATTACTAGGGCACTTTCAACAGGATTCTCAGTGGGTGCGTCACTGAGTGGGGAGAACCTGTTTGATGTTCTTAATGGAATGGAAGAGTGGTGTTTTCCGCGATTAGGCCGCCTCACCGTTACCCAAGTGCCCTGCTGCGCGGGCTCTACAGCCGGAACTGAACAATGTACAGAGTTCACTAAGCTAGTCGCATCCAAAACAGTATCTGAAGCCCCTGCATTCTTACAATCCTCGATTAAAGTTTGGATGCGTGTCTCTAATTCTGAGATTCTCTCTGTCAGCCTGACTATTTCCCTACATTTATGACATGTAAATCCCTCATCGCTGACAGAGAGGGCTATGCTAAACATGTGACAGATGGAACACGATATAACACTGGGAAAGGATGACATAACTCACTGTGTTTGTAGACTGATCCGAGTTGCCACAGCTGTTTGATGAACGCGTTGGAAGAGGAGCGCGTGAGACTGATGACAAGTTAAACAAGCTAGCGAGATGCAAACGCGTTGTAGAAGGCGATTTAGATTCAAAGATTACAAGCTTAATGTGGTGGGCAATAGTGTATATATATAAAGTAATGATAATATAAGCAACAAAAAGTATGAGATTCAATAAAAGTAAGAGAAAACAAAGCTATACAGAGATACAAAACACTGAGCAGCGAGGCAGAGAGGCAGACAGGAGCAATCGAGAAATCAGTGTGTCTTTAGACTTTTTTTCAAAGACTTAAGTTGTGAGTAATGTTAATATGCCTGCCTCTTAGTCGAATTAAAAGATAATGCAATACGACTTTAAATATAAAAGTTTAATTAGTATTATTATTGTTGTTGTTATTATATAACGATATGTGTGTATACATATTTATGTATTATAAATACAATTAATGTTAATATATGTATTATTATTTTATAGAATTAGTTACTTAATCATAATTATTTAATTATAGTTTTATTTCGTTTCATATAAATTCCTCATCACTGCTACATACATCATGGCAAATTGAAGAGCTAAGATTTGGTGATACAAAAGTACTATATTTAGCTGTAATTTCCTTAGTTTCTGTATTCAGTGCAAATGAAATCCATGTGTGAAGTGGAGGTGTAAAGAGAACACAGAAATGTGTGACTGCAGGTGTTAAGGATCAGTGTAATTCCACGCTTTAAATGGGAGACCTGACTCTCCCTGTACTTTCAGGAAACACCTTCAATTTAGCTCTAACGCTCCAAGACATGAAGGATGTGGCATCTCTGCTGGGAATCTTGTTGACACACTACTGGAACAGAGACGGCTCTTCCTCATGTCGGAATGAATCATTGCTGTTTGGATTTGGCGTGGTCTGAACCACATAGCTTGGTTAATCAATGCTGGATGTAACCTGTGGATCCCAGTTAAAATATACTGTATTTTTTTTTATAATTGATACAAATCTGAAGGATTTGTGCTCATTGTTTACAACTGGCAGATGTTTAAAAAAAAACAACAGGCTACTGTACTATTGATTTCCTACTGAATCCAATACTGGATTGTTTTTTCCTCTTGGTATCTTCATCTCTCACAGGTCTCTGGCAGTGTATAATGAGCCTGATGCAAGGGCACTGAGGTCAGAGCTGTGCAGTTCATCTTCTATGATTGTGTAATGTAACATCAGGACCAGACATCCTGGAGCAGAAGACAACTCAGTCACATCACAGTGAGTTCAGAACACAACATTGTGTGTAATTAAGCGAAATATTTCCATTTCAGAAATATGCACTGGTCAAGCTCAGACACTAAGAATGAATTGCGCAAATAGCGTTGTTTATTTTCACTTGATGTCTGCATTGTTGAAGCACTTGTTCACATAAGGAATGGATCATAATACCGTTACCAGTGCCAGTTTTCCCCTAATGTCACTTCCTGGAGGATGATGTCATTAAGGGGTTGGATTTTGATGATATGATATTTATATCAGGATTCTTTGATGAATTGAAAGTTAAAAAAGAAATCTTTAGTAACATTATAAATGTCTTTATTGTCACTTTTGACACAAAACACTACTGTTTGACTACTGTTTGAACAGCTTTTGGTCCTCACCTCAATATTAATATCTTGTTATTAGTGTTCACTGCTCTTCCACTGTCCACTTTCACAGAGAATGTGAAATATTCTGGACCTTGTGCGTCTGGCTCCTAATGAATCAACATACAGTACACTAATGTACCGATGTTATAGGAACAAATCGCAGGTAACGGAGCACAGGTTGGCCCTGTCTGCTTGAGTAATGTAGGTAATGTGCCACACATGATTTGGTATAATGGGAAAAGGCAGAGAATGGAGAGAGAAGAGAGAGAGTAGGAGAGAAGTGGCCTGAGGAAGTCATAGACCTCTGTGCCCTTTAACAGCAGGCTGTTATATTCGCTGTAGGCTTTGCACATGGTTCTGCACTCCATTCTATCACATCTCATAATGCTCTGAATTAATTTTTTATTTTTTTATTTTACATCTGTAAGATATATTGTTAAAGATGAATAATGTATTTATTTTTTTTTAATGAAGAAGAAGAAGAAGAAGAAGAAAATATGGTTGTTGCCCATCATGTAAAACTCACTGCCACAACCCTAAAGATAATTTTGGGTATAGTAGTGTGCTTATTAAGGTGTTTTAAGTGAATTTTTGTTGTTCATAGGAGTTTGATACATATGTTTAAAGAATATATCATTAATTTATTTAAGGTACACTGTGTAACTTTTGTCTCTCTAGCAGTTAAAAAAACAAAACTGCATGCATTTTGCGGAAGAACATTGTTTTAGTTTAAATATTTTGCGGAAGAATATAGTTATCTTACTGCTCATAAACATTCGCTGCTACGATATATAGAGATATAACCAGTTTAGATGGAAAGGATCTCAAGCTGACTAGCTGAAGACGTTACTGTATATATACCCATTAATAAACACAGTACTTGAGTGAACGACCCTTCACAATAGATAATGCTTTACAATTAATTAGAGAGCTACATATGGCGAATATATCTGTTTAATAAAATACCTTACTCAGATGTTGAGTAATAAAACACAATCTTTGTGTCACTTTTACAACAATTAAAATCCCTCAGTTCTCGTCTTCTCCGAAAAGCCAAGCCAGTGTTAATTCTCATTTTATTACAAGCTCTGTCACGTTCTCTTTTTGCAAACAGAAGCTCCTCTGTTCTGTTTTTTTTGTTTGTTTGTTTGTTTGTTTTTTTTAATTGGTGATTCCCAAGAGGTTGGAGATTTAGCGTGCTCCATGTCAACCTTTCTTGCTCATTGTGACAACTAACCTACGCCACACCCACATGATTGGCTACAATGATCAACACTTCAAAAGCACTTACACAGATACACATGGGAGCATTAGATGCCTGCTTTCAAATGCTCCTGTGTGTATCTGTGTAAACACTCGGTGAAGAGCATGTGTATCTGTGTAAGCGCTCGGTGAACAACATGTTTTTGAAGCGTTGATCATTATAGCCAATCACAGACATATCTGTTGAGTGTGTGAATACAGTGGCCAATCAGAGGTGTTTAAGTTAGTGAGAATCCACCACACAGCGCTCAAAATGCTAGAGGGAAATGCTGGTATAGTCACATTTTTAACATTTCAGACTTGGTACTGAAGTACCGTTACTTTTGATAACCCTATTTATGGATATGACGAGACACTTATTGACTAGTAATGTAAGTATGCAAAACGTCCCACTCTGTCTAAAATATAAACACATAACAGGCTTACCATATTGACTCAGGGTAGGACAAAGAGGAGGAAGAAGGATTGATGGTGTATTATCTCATTTAATTAATTTTTGTTAATTTTGAACAAAAAAAAGTTGCTGTGCACCTTTAGTATTATTGCTTATCTTATGTTGTGCAGTATTATAACTGTTATCTTATATGCAGTATATCTTTTTCATAGGAGATTTGGCACAAATTGTGATTTTTATTGTTTGTTACTGTGAGGGTTAGGGTTAGCAACTCAGCATAGTTATCCATAACCACAGCTGCAAATATGTTGCAGTGTTTTAGTTTTTATATTGATAAGGTGCCACAGGGAAGCTCAGCCTCAGCCCATCTTGTTGTACACTTCATTTACCAGTCTGATGTAGCTGTCTGTCAGTCCCAGTGGAGTGATGGAGAAAAATAGCTTGTGTGAAATTGTAGAGACTATGTATTGGTGATTCTACAGAAATCTGTAAACCTTAGTATTTTATACAGGAATACCAGGGTATTTAGTGTGTGATCCTTTCTGATGCCGATCTATATCATCCAAAAAGCATGTCCATATTAAGCATGCATGCCGCTACAGCCCATAGCTTTTAATGCTCTACATTATTTCTGCATCTGCTGCATGCAGTAAAATGTGCCTTTAAATCCTTCACTGACACCTGCGTTCCCATCCCTCGCTCACACCATTACCATGGCAACCAGAGCGGCTTTACACCCAGTCACACAGAGAGAGCTGGAATCTGTGCTTCTGTTTGTAAAGTTCACAGTCTGAACCCAGTCTCCATTTAATTGGATTTTAGACAGAAAACATATTTCAAGTGCATTGTTCACCTAATATGATTCAGACTGAGGTAACTGTTGTTTATGTAGAAAATAGAATTTAGAGAATATTGCTGTTAACGATTATTGCACGTCTTTGCGGGTGGTGCAGAATAGGAATTTATTAAAGTCTTTTTATAAAAAGTCATATGTTTCTTTAGCATTTGTTTATATAAGCCCAATGAACCAGTGTTTTGAACCATAAAGATGAAACTACCAAAGTTGACTTTCCACAAACACTGACTTGTTCAGTCCTTTTTAATACAAGACTGGACCTATTTTTTTTATAACTTACCTTTTGAATCTTAAATTTTCATTTATAGCCTTCACTTTAATTATACTGTAAATTTAATTTATGAATTCATTTCCCCTTTCCCCTCTAAAACCATTTATTGTAATGTCTATTGAATGATTTATTTGTTTTTCACAAAGGTTGCTTAAAATGATCTTCGTTACGGCAAATATTGATCAATATGTGGTTAATTGCACTTAATCTGATGAGTCTGATGCATAATACTAAAACTATTGATAGCCCAAATTATTTTTACTTGTTGTGCCAATCTTTTATTAACTTTATCTTTCCCCACTATGTCTGTATATGTGTACAATAACATGAAGAACAATCTCATCCATGAGTGCACAGGTTCATAATTATTACTGCAGTGACATGAACATGACATGACCCTCACCTTCCTGTTGTCTAAGAAGTTAATCTGAGAGCATCATCTGTGTTACATGTGCCCTGGGTCTGTGTTCATCAACTTGGTTATATGGACTCCTTTTCCCACAATTCCCAATCTAGGAACTAATCACACACTCACACCTGTTTCCCATCAGTGACACTTTATAAGCTGAACTCTAACACACACACATTGCTGAGTATTGTTTAGCCCTTTGTTTGCATTCCGTCTGTTCCTTGTCCTGCCTAGCCTTGCCTGTATTTTTGACCCTGGACTGATTCCTTGTTTATGATCGTTTGCTGCCTGCCTTGACCTTTGCCTGTGTATTGGACTACTCTTTTGCCTTGCCTTCCTGTTTCTGTTTGCTGGTGTTTGACCTACTGCCTGTACGACTATGCTCTCCTGTAAAAAAAGCCTGCACGTGGATCTCCAACTCCGTTGTCCCCTTCCCATCCGTTACAATCTGTCACTCTTCTGGACGGGCAGTGAGAGATATATTTAGTCAGCTCTATATGAATACAGTAAGATGGGTTGATTGAATGTATGAGCCTTTGTCTTCGTACCCATTTGTGTTTGTGTGTTATGCTAAGGAATTAACACTTCGGGGAACATTTTTCTCATTGACATGTTGACAACCCGTCTCTCATATATGCTTGTACAGCTGTTCGATTTTTCCCTGAAGAATCTAAACTAGGACATCACACATAAATGCCACATTTCCAGACAGCCTTCTGGTCTTCACACATCCTCAGCCATTTTTCCAGTATGTCGTCTTTTCTCATTTTAGTTTCACATACTGTAGAAGTCTCTGAGAGCTTTCATTCTCTTCTGCAAGCTTTCGGCCAAAAGGAACTGATAGATCCTGCTCCAGATCACTGTGTTCCTTTGATCGACCTTTTCGCTTGGACTCTTTGAAGGCCGCTCACGTCAAGCAGACATCTGCTGTCCGTGAGCAGATACAATGAGGTTGTAATTGTGAATCCCCTTCATTAAAATTCATCTTATTCTGATTTATCTGTGTTTATGAGGCTATATGTGGTTCGAACATGTGTTTGGATTACAATAAGATGTTCGGAAAGGAGCATGGTTGGTATGGCATGCGTGGGTCAAGCTGTATGGGAAATGGAGCTGTTGATTATTGTTTCTTTCCATTCAGCAGGGTCATTAAACAGTGATTTATAGCAACCGTAATGGTATAGATTGGAGGAGAAAATTACATAGTACTATAAAGGTAGAAGGAAGAGGGGAAAATGAAGGTAGAAGGTACTTTGTCGATTTTACTCATAAGGAATCAGGTGTGCTTCCTGTGTAAATCACATTCCCTCAAATGTAGTGTGAATTTGCAGGGGCCTGAAGTAATTCATCTAAATTTAGGTAGACGACAGCAATGGCACTGGGATATGAGCTACACTGTTTGTTCTCCTTTTTTGGCTCTCATGTACACAAAAAATCTTATTTTTACGAGGTGTAAGCTAAATATGCCAAGGTTTACATAAAAATGAGAGATTATCCCCATGTAGCTTTTATTATGAATCATATTACCACTTTCAGACAAATCGTTTGTACGGTCACAGCTTGCCTTATGGATAGTGTTATTGGTGGAGGTATAATTGATCATAAATTATGATGGGAACTCCGTGGCTGGGCTGCCGGAAAGAGCTGATTGGACGGTTGATGTCAGGTGTTGTCTCAGATGTGGACGGCTTCCAGTAAGATCACACTCAGGGCCACTAAACCCACTGCTCAACCGTTCCAGTTGCAAATTGAAACTTAATAACAACAATATATCAGGGGTGGGAAAGCACAAGCCACTGAACACATTAACATTATAAAAATCTCCCTAAGGATAGCTGGAGCAATAAAGTTTTTATATGTAGTCCTGCATTCTGTTTTTCCCCTCTCTTTTGCACCAAGAAAAGAATCCTGGTCAGGGCAGTGCCCTGAAAGGTTTCTCCCTTAAAAACATGGCATAAAGGTAATCATGGTTTCTTGATTTAGTTTATTGTGGATACGCAAAGCGGTTTTGCACGATATGTGATAGGCAGCAAGCTTTGCTTGCAGTCTTGCCTGCCTGTCTTGTGTACAGTGTTTTTCAAACACACAAGAAGTGTTGTGGAACGCGCCAGTGCAAGCATACTAATGAAAACTGTGACTGAAAACATACTGCTTCTCTAAATGAGACTGTAAACTTAACATGATGGCATTTATTTATACATAAAATGTATTAGTTTTTCATAGTTTTCCATAGTTTTCCATGCTCAAAGCAACTATTTTATGTATAATAAATGTGATTGGTGTCAGGCGTTCTGAAGGGAAATAATTTTTAGATTCATAAGCCTCCATAAAAGTGCTGGGGCAACAAGCTAACACCCTTTTAATCCCTAAAATGCATATATCAAGGTTATTTTAGTATTAATAAGCACCTTATTAGTAGTTTATTACTAATACATGCCCTTAATATAATTGTACTTTTTAGAGGTAGATAAGAGGTCAAATTTTCACACTTTTTGCACTTTTTTCTTTTGTCAGTGCAACATAAAAGGTAAATGCCATTTGGTTGTGAATAAAACAACCTTGTCAATGACATATGATATGGAAATATATTTTATGTGCATAGTGAGCCAAACACTGTTTTGAATTTAAAAGGCTACTGTACCTTTATGCAAAAGAACTTTATGATAACTAACCTCCACATTATGACATAGTTTACACTGGTGTTCATCACAGCAGGCTGGCTGAATAACGAATTAGCATTAATATGTGCACTAGAGGTTGCTTATTTAAAACAATTAACAAAGGTGTAGTTTGATGGTGCCATGAATGAGCATGGAATCATGGGAGTTGCCGTCTTCACCTCCACAGCTGATGGAAAGCAATCTGTTGGAACTTAGTCAGAAATTATGTTCATGGATGTGCTAATGTATTCAAGTTTTATTAACAGTACTGTGGTATGAAGCAGGGCAGGGCCAAGAGCCATGGGAGTGGAATGAGGCCGGTGGAGTTAATGATAATGAGAGACGCCTGCATGACTCACTAGTCTCGAGTCCCATGGAGGAGCTCTGGCCTCTGCCACTCTTTTTCATTTTGTTTTGTAAGTTTATTTTACGATTAAAGTTAACATCCACCTCCTTCTTCTCTCAACTTGAACTTTGTTACAGTTAAGTTTGATCACTTAAATTCACATTATTTTATTTCATTCTAATGAAACAGCTGCAAGTGCTGAATTACTACTCATACAGGTCACTTTATTTGACAGATTAAAATTGTAGGGTAACGCAGTGCTGTTTTCTGTCGATAAAGGTATCCAAACAGTTGCTCACCTGTCTAATAAAACTCATAATATAATAAAGTGTCTTTGGTGTTTTCATGGTTTCTACGGACAGGTGGCACAATGACGCAAACCGTTACACTGGTCAAAATTGTGGATTCTCTGGATTTATACTTTCTTAGAAATATTTGGGAAAATGTAAGTACACAAGTCAACAATATATATAACATTGTTCTAGTGATTTTTGGATATTTTAATCCAAAAATCATACATATTGTGCTTTTAACGTGCTTGTGATCTCATAGCCGCATGCTGGTTTAAGAATGAGCCATTTTTTTCAGCCTAGTTTTCATAAATGGACTGGTGGGATTAGGAAGGGAGGTTATCAATCTCTTTTATTTAAAAAAATAAAATAAAATCCTAACTTCCTTGATATATCTCCCTTGAACTATGTAAAAATTTATGATCATTCTTATTCCTGTGAATTCACTTGAAAAAGACAGCCATTGTGTGCCTGTCGCTGAATGGATCAGCCTGATAAATGCTCTTCCCTCTATGCTGGCTGTGTAAATAGGACCTAACCAATAACCAAAGTCAATTTCTCAAGGGTGGTCACGCATTCGGATCAGATCTCATTCCATATAATTCCCTCTCTCCGGAGTGTGCATTTTCACCATGCCCAGGCTTTAGTTTATTAACCTTCAGATTTGCTGCATAAGCCGTTTCCTGGGCAACCACTCATCTACCCTTTTCCAGAGCCCATAATGCTTGCTCATTCTTAATATGCCTTGAGCATTGTCCTGTCAACCTAGAGCTGTTAGCAGACAATTTGATGCGGTATAATTGAAGTATATTACATTTGTTTTGTTTGTTTTTGCTGTTGAATGCTAATTGACTTTAAAGATTAGTTCCAAAATCATTGCTCCATAATGACTTGTGCTTCATTAGGACATTACGACTAAGAATTGCTTCATTATGCCTTTATAATATTATGTTTATTAAATAGTATTCTCTACGTGTTCATACTCCCATGCTCATTTTATTTCTCTTTTTTATGAGCACCGTTTCTTCTGTAAAGTTCTGTCACACCAGTAGAAAAAGTCTCCATATGGTTTATTGGATTTTGTGGGACCCCCAGAGACTTAGCCAGCTGTGATAGATGGTGAAGTTAAAAGATGTAACTTCATTCTAAAAAATCAATTTCTATAACTCATGTGGTTATATTGGATCTCTACTGTCAGTCGCACTAACCGTGAGATGGGAGAAATATGTTTTGATCCAAGTCTGATATAAAGTTTTTGAAGGATTTTTAACCACAGTTGAATCAATGAACAATGCATGGGATCCTATAATCGTAATTTGTTTTAGGAACATATAATATCTTTTAAATGTTCATAATATCTATTTAGAGCCATTATTATAATTAGTCTATATCTTATTCTATATCTTATTCTATATCTTATTTTAAAGACAGTTAACTATATGTTCTATGATACTGGCTGTTTAGATGTCAAACACTGAAGCACTGTCATACACTCAAAAAAATAACTTGTTGATCTAACTTTTCAATTATGACATCTATTTCCACACAGTTGAACTGATTTATTTGAACTTAAGCTAGGTTAATTGTACTGATGAGTAAAATTCATCCTAATTGAATGAGATCACACCAGTTTCATTTGACGTATTCTGTGAATGTTTCCTGAACATAATTCACTCTTTAGCACAGTTAAAGCTTGTTGAGATCAACATAGAGATTTCATGTATCCACCCATAGCCTACAAGGTCTACACTTCAGCATAATGGTAACCTCATAAAAATCGACATAACATAAACTCTTTTAAATGTCAAATATAACTGAACATCAAACTTTAAAAGGTATTTCCCTTTCCTTAAAAAACACATGGCACTTAATTTCAACATTTACTGTCCCGATCTATCCCTATGCAAAGCATGCTGGGAACTAGAAATCCACTGCCCAGTTTCAATCAATGCAACATAAATGATTTGTGTAGTCCCAACACAAATGGTTTAAGTTGACCTAACATTTTGCAAATTTAATTTCATTTAACATAATACAATTGAGTGCAAATGCCAATTAAGTAAAAAACTAAATATTTGTTTTGGTTCAGCTTATTTTATTTAAATAAACTGAGCAAGCAGCTAGAATCATTTTTTTTTTTTTTTTTTTTTTTGAGTGTAGATATGCCACTAACAAGGACACATGGGTTTTATGTCCCAGTGGGTTTGTGACAGTTTGGGATCTCCTGCATCCAGTAGATATGGTGGTTAATTTATGGCCAGCCTGGTCTCATATTAATACGTAACATTTACAGGTATAAAGATGCTGAAACATACAATATAGACTTATAGACAACATCTAAACATAAACATTATTACATATTTAAGTTTTTTTTTTATCATAAAGATATTTGTATAATTGCCCTTTTACCATTTTATAGATACATTTTAGTTCCCTTAACACTACCCCATAGCCAAACATAACCATTTTTATAGAGAATATAAAAAGGAGTATATAAAACGTAATGGTTAGAAATGTGTAAAAAAAAAAAATTAGGAACAGTATAGCATTAAAAAGATATTTTGATTCACAAATCCCAACCTCTACAACCTACCCATAACAATTTCTTAAAAATATGTACATATGTACAGACAGACAAGTGTAATCACAATAATTAATTTATTGCAAAATTGCCAAAAGCAGTACCAAAAGTAGTCCAAATGATGATGTGTTGCAGTCACAACCTCTCTGGCGGTATATGAGAGTAAAATTGAAGTTCTTAATCGCTGATCAACTGAGATCAAATGAAACACAGTATGTCGCAATCTGTGACAAAGCAAGCAAAATCCAAAAGTCCTAAAGCTTGTTCTGGATCAATTTTTGAATATATAATGAGTGCGGGATTTGACTTTTGTGGTTGCTGCTGAGAATGGAGATGATCGCTGAATAAAGGTTCAAATTTGGGTCTGCTCTTCATAATTGAATGGATTCTAAAGTTTTGGATAGAACAATGATTGCTTCTGTGAATTTATGTTTTTGGTATATTTTATGGTTCTGTTGTCAGTAGGGATGCACCGGTACCATTTTTTTAAGGACCAAGTATGAGTACCATTACTTTTTTTTCTAGTAATCACCAATACTGATACTGATGCCTATACATTTATTAATTTCTCTTTTTTTTTCTTTTTTTTTTCTTTTTTTTTGATGATGTTGCAGTTTTCCAAGCACAATAATACAGTGAGACTAATGAATGTAGGACAGCTTCTTTATTATTACTCTAATGAAAAAAGTAATAATTTTTATGTGCTTGTCACAAATTAAAGAACAAAAATTTCAGTGTCCAATAACCTTCAAAGGGCATAATTACCAATATATATAATTGTTGTTATATAAAAAGAAATTTACAAGCAAATTACAAACAATATAACAAATACTATAGAGATACAAATTAAATAAACTTGTTTTTCAGATACAGTAGGTTTATTTACCATGTATACATTCATTTAACATCTTTTGTTGTTTTATTAACATGAATGAGAAATATAGGCTACGGTCCCTTTAAGATCGAATCCATGGACACTGACACTTATCCTGTTTTCACCCAAATATTTACGTCCACTTAAGCCATAACCGACTGTATTTACATGAGAAACTAATGCACTAATAGACATTTTGACAACTATGTGTGCATTTGACCATTCAGGCGCAAGGAGAACTGATCGCGCTTTGTCTGAGAGAACTGGGATCGCGCGCAAGAAGGAGAGAGAGAGAGAGAGAGAGAGAGAGTGTGTGCGAGAGAGAGGGCTTCTGGTCTGTCATTCAGCGCGATTACGCCTATCCCGCCTTCACTAATCGATAACGAATTGTGATTGAAAGCATGCAGTTCGCAATGTGTGTGTTGTCGTCATTAATTTTGAAGTATTTCCACACCCCTGAGGCTGACATTGTTTCTGCTGCTGCCGTCGGTGTCTCTGTGCATGGAAAATTCTGTCAGTTACGTCACGTGAGGTATCGGTCTTTGGTATCGGGGGTATTTTTACGAGTACGAGTACAAGTACATGAGCATCCCTAATTGTCAGTCACAGCAACAGAACAGAGCGAAATGCTATAATTTCTTATAAAGTAGATGAGTAAACTGTTTTTAATATATGCAACTAAAAACAATGTCATTGATATGACAATTGAATACAATAGAATAAAGATATTAATGCAATATTTACAATTTTAATATTCATAAATTATTCATATACATTTGTATATCTTTAAAGTTTCTAAACATACAATATTGACACTGACAGAACTAAAACTAAATTATTTATGTTTCAGTGTCTATGGGCATGTAAGTAAATGTACATGTGGTAGAACCACACTTTACATAAAAATATATACGAATACTCATAAGATCACGTTGGTATAGCCATACGACTTCACTTTATTTTAACACTAGTGTGTATTAACTGTCAGACAAAAAATGAGAACATAATAAATAAGAGCTTATTTTTTGTCCTTATTTGTAATTGAAATGAATTCTTATGACAAAAAAATAGATATTTATAAACTTTGACACCTCATTAATATACAGCATTGCTATAAAAGTTACATTGCTGCAACATAGGCTATATTTAAATGGTGTTACTGCCGTTAACATGTTAAGAGTTCCCAGCAGACCTTTTTTCTCATATTGTGCCTGGTTGAGAGTACTCTCGATTTCACACCATGTGGAGCGGTTCATATCCTGCACATTGCTGAGATATATTTTAAAATGAGTGTTGTGATTAGCACTTACACATTGGGACATCTGAGAAACCAAGTGAATCTTCTCAAAATACTGCAATGCAATGTTGAATTTTCTCTTAGAAGGTGAAGTTTTAAAGCATTGGAGGGAACAGAGAGAGCTTAGGTAATAAATCCTGTTCTCATAATGACATTTATTCTCCAACTGAAGACCTATATTTTCACTTTTACTTTCTAGAGTGAAGTCCATTTGAAATAGACATTTATGAAAAATCACCTTTTGATTTTTGCCATGTGCACTCTGTAGTTGTGTTTCTCTGCTTCTCGCTATCAATTTATCAAATAGACTTGGAAATGTCCTATTATTTGAAATTTTCACATTTACAGCTGAGACCATTTTCTTGACAATTTGGATTGAAAAAAAAAAAAAAACGTATGTAATATTACATAACATAACTTGTTACTTATTTGAATTGAAAGGTTTATCCATTTTTACTGTATATCGGAGGTATTAACAATTGTTAAACCATAAGCATTGTAACTTTCAAAACTTAAAAACTTTCAAATAGAGAAAATAAAAGTGCTATTATATTATCACTTTGCATTTTATTTATTATATATAAATTATAAATTAAATATTATTGTTTGAGGTTTTTTTTTATGTGACCATTATTTTAGAACTTTATTGTTTCCATGGTGACGCGTCATGCACCTGCATTTACCGCAGCCACAATAACACTGTATGACAGATGTAACGCTTTTATTTTGTTTCTCCTTTTTTTTTTATTCCAAATATTCACAAACTTGCTTACCCTGTCATCAACTATCTGATATTCCGATTCTCAAATATGTTGAAGTGAGTGTTTTTTGTCGTTTAAAAACGTTAATAAATGATCTTGATCTATAAGGCGAGATGGGCGCCGCCATGTTTGTTTGCAGCAGCTGTTCAGCGAGCCCTGTCAGTCGGATTTATAGGACGTGATTTCATCACTTTCTCCCGAAATTCATGTAAGTATGTGGCCGGTGATCTGGAACAAAAATAGAGTAAACTTTATAGTTACTTATATATACTATGTGTGTCTGATATGAATAAAACACGTCGGCAAATTATATTTGAATTGATTGTTACTGCTGCTTCCATAGACATCAGTATGTATTTTACAAACTCTAAATGTATTGTTTTACTAGTAATTATGTATATTTAAATGTCTGACACCTAAAATAAACATTATGTTGTTGATAAATGACAAGCGTTGCTGAACGCGTCCGTCTCTGGCTCAGCGCCAACCAAAGCGCGAAAGCACAGTTTGAATCTGGCAGTTAAGTGACATCACTGAACGTTCTAAATCCCATATTTGGGACCGTACTCTCCGGGGCACATAAATAAAAATCCCATATGTGGGACAGGACTCAAAAAGTTAAAAGAGGTGGGCACAAAAATGACCAAATTTCTTCTCGTTTGTCACGCCCAACCTGTCATGTCTCTATTCCCCACCAGTGGGGCGCACCCCACACTTTGAGAAACGCTGCTATAGACAATAAATATATGTTGGGAACGATGAATAAAACATGAGCACAAATATTAATTATTTGCATATTTGACTAGGTTGATCACAAACTGATTGCAGTCTCATCACCTATTCGAATGTTTAATTGCATAGATTCCCATGTTTAATTGATTTTTTTTCATTTAGTGTCAAACAGTGCTCTCATCCGGAGTGACAAAATGCAACAATTTCTTTCTTAAAGAGTTAGTTCACCCAAAAATGAAGTTTCTGTCATTAAGTACTCACCCTCACGTCGTCCCAAACCCATAAGACCTTCGTTCATCTTCGGAACACAAATTAAGATATTTTTGATGAAATCCAAGGGTATCTGAACCACAGCAGCAACGTCATTACACCTTTTGCGGTCCAGAAAGGTTTTAAAGACATTGTTAAAATAGTCCAATCACCTTTTTGATACCTTTTTGAGGTATTGGCTGTTTGTTTACAGGGTTTCCGCGGGGTCTTAAAAAGTCTTAAAAAGTCTAAAATTCTGAACTTTAAATTTAAGGCCTTAAAAAGTCTTAAAAACGGCCAGATTTTCATCCGAGGTCTTAAATTTTATTTAGTCAGGTCTTAATTTTTTTTTACCCATTTCCAGAAACGATACCTGCTGAAAGTTATTACAAAGTAGCATAAAAGTAGCGAGTCGTAGTTCTTTCTGGGGTATATTGGTGTTGGTATACGCGGTGATAAAACTACAAATCCCGTGATAAATGCAATACCTGCCCGCGAAATACGTCTGCGTCTCCTCAGAGTTCGTTAAAGTTCGGCTACGTGTGGAAAATGGGAGTGTACTTTCAACGAGACATGGCTAGATCACAGCAATTTCTGCTGTTGGTTACAAGTGGTACCCAGCTCCAGGTACGAGGCTCACTGCAAACTTTGAAGAAAAAAAAAAATCAGTTAGAGAGTCTGGGTGTGAAGTGGTGTAAAGGCGCTGGAGTCACACGCCAGAGTGGAGAAACACAAGCTAGCCGCAAAATCCCTTCAGCGGACTCGGCCAATTAGCCTCACCACTGCCGTCGTCCTCAATGCCTGGTCCCTCCGGTCTCCAGCGCAATATCATCACAGCTCCGTAGAAAAACCTTCGGGGTACTTTTGGAGCGACTGACACATCGAAAGCCGAGGTGCTTTGGATACTACACACGGTGACTAAACAAACACCACTCATTTAATAGCAACAGTGAGATTAGCGATCTCTTTCAAGTGATGTTCCCTGATTCAGTAATCGCGAAGCCGTTCTCTTGCGGGCCCAACAAGATCGCTTATGGTGAGATTTGGATTGGGGGAGTTTATAAAGAGGGAATTGATTCGTACTCTTACCGGGCCGTATGTCGTAACGTTCAATGAAAGCCAAAATCAGACCACCAGGAC